>NC_139535.1:116368858-116968858 GCF_965153285.1 Podarcis tiliguerta | reverse complement strand
TTAACTGGCCAATCAAATCAAATCACATCACATCACATAAATTCCAAATTACAAAGCCGAATTTTAAATTTTGTTGAGGGGACCCATATTTCAAGATCCGAAGGGGGATTCTGATCATCTTCTTGCTACTGCGTTAATGTCCAAATCAGTCCAAACAAAGTTCATAATTCTATCCAGTCTTATCTTGCTGTTTCCACATCACATCTTGTTCATATATTGTCTCTTTTTTCTTTATGATCTCTTCTGATAGTCTCCTTAAGCCGATAAACACCAATAATAATCCTGTGTGAATTTTTCCGTTCTTCCAATCCTCAAATCGAGATGGTTTCCATATATCATCGCCTTCATAGATAACATCGCTTTTTCCATCTTTAATTACAGAACTGTCGTTCTTAAGTCCCTCTGAGGAGTTTCACCCACAATATAAAAACAACTCTATTTCTCTATTTCTCCTCCCAGACTTAAGTCCTCCGACAGAACTTCCCAATATGGCGACGGCACTTTTAACCGCGTCATTCCAAAGCCCTTATACATTCCACGCTCTTCTCAAAACATGCTTTGGTTCGAAAGTTTATCTCCACACAGCCTTAAATCCACAGCTTAAGTCCTTAAAATGACATTTCTGACTTGGGGGGGGGGGTTCTTGTTTAATCACATAAAAGAAAGAAAGGAAAGTTTTTTCCCCCTCCCCCATCAGTCCCTTTGCCATACTGAGTCTTGGCATATCTTCTCATGATTTATACTTGCTCCTCCGACTCGTCTTGTTTTATCAGAGATCTCTTCTGTTAGCAGTCTTTACTCCCCCTCCTTCCTTGAAATATGTGCATTCGCTTCATCCAAATTGTTTCTTTTGAAGTTCTTGCAGCTAGTGGCGCAGATCAGAGACGGCGTCCAGGAGCGCCAAAATCCCACAGGAGGGCATTGTGCCTAGTGCCCCCATCCCACAAATTCGGGGGTGGTATAGGGCACAGCAGGCAAGGGCAGTCCCACCCCACAATCCTGGGGGGCTGGGAGGCTATTTACTCCCATCACAGCCTCCAAATTACCTCGTGTGGGTCGGAGAGATGTTATTGTCAGCCATCTTCTGATGCGCCCCTAGTGGCCCCTCCGGAAAGGCACATCTTGGTCAGGGAGTCAGATCCTCTGGTTCCAGGGCTGGCAAAGGACCTCAGGGAGTTGTCAGCTGGCGAACGTGGAGGGAAAGTTCAATAATATTTCTTGGGCATGAGCTACCCAGACAAAACTAGTGCAGAGGATCCAGAAACTTTACAGGAACCATAGCTCAGTGGAAGAGCACATGGTTTCCATGAAGAAAGTCCCAAGTCTGATCCCTGGCATTTTCAGTAAAAAACAACAACTAAAAATCAGGTAATGGGAAATATTCTCTGCCTGAGATGATGGAAGGAGCCACTTCCAGTCAGAGCAGACAAAGCTGGGCTAGACAGGAAAATACCCTGGCCTGGTATAAGGCAACTTCCCATGTTCCCATAGGCAGCAGTGACATGGGACAGGTGCTTTGGGGTCCTAGGATCAGAAGGATTTGGGTCTTATAGGGTCCTGCAAATCAGCTAGCAAAAGGTTAGTCTCCACTCCTTTCACCCTCTGGAGCAGGGAGCCAAGGCCTGATACAAAGCATTCCAGGGAAGAAGGGCTTATTCATACTGGTCTGTACCTAAAAGCTCTGTGTCCATGTGTGTGGTTTATTTCTTTTAGCTTTCCCCTTGAAAACCCACTATGTAGTGCTCAATTGGAGTAAATACCAATTTGGGTTTTCCATGGGTGAATGTTTCTTCTGAATCAGCTTTAAAGAACAGGTTTTAATGGGGAAAGCTCTGGAGCAACAACCACCACAAAAGCAGGGATGCTTGGACATGGAGCTTTAAAGCATGGACCTTTGTCTGGAGAGAGTGGGGCAAAAGGTAAGTGTGGAGAAGCCCTCAGTTCCACTGTTGTATTTAAAGAGGCTATAAAGGTCAGGACTGAACAAAGGGGCCAGTCCTCAACCACAGGGCTCAGGCTCCCCCTCTGTTTTCTCAAGGAATTGTTGGCAGTTTCATCCACACCCTACATGTAATGCATATGGCATCCCCCAAAGAATCCTGGGAACTGTAATTTGTTAAGGATGCTGGGAATTGCAGTTCTGTGAGGGGTAAACTACAACTCCCTGGATCCTTCGGGGGAAGTCATGACTGCTCAGAAACTGCATAAATATGATTTAGATTAGATGTAACGGTGTAGATGCGTGACCAAAGTGTATTACTTATTCTCACTTTGAGCACAGTGGTTCTTAGAAAGGTATGTGTTCACAAGGATGATAACTGAGGGAAGATTGAGGACCCCCACATCTTAATGTCTGTTCTATTTAATTACTCTCTCTCCCCATCCCAGGTTTCCTACTTTGAAATCTACTTGGACAAAATCCGTGATCTGTTAGATGGTGAGTTATCATGTTGAGGGGAAATGGTACGGGCAGGGCATTGAAAGAGTAAAGGAGAAGGGCTTGATAGGAAATAGTGACATGGCGGGGGGATTTTGTCAGGGGCGCTGGCCCTGGTGAAGGACTGAAGGGAAATGTATGCTGCTGGATCAACTGTGCCCTCTCTGAATGATCTCCCCTCCTTGCCCATAGTGACCAAGACCAATCTTTCCGTTCACGAGGACAAGAACCGGGTGCCATTTGTGAAGGTGAGATTCCTGGGAAAGTGTCACACAGGGCCCACTCCTGGCCAGAATGGAAGGGAGAGAGCACGAGTGGCCTGAGTGTTGGGTCAAGCCAGTGGTTACCAGGGTTTACAGTAAGATTCAAAGGCTTGTGCTTGGATACATCCAAGTTTAAGTTAACAAAAAGGCAGTGTGTTTTGAAAGCAGTTACTGTGCTGGTCATTAAATCTCATAATAACTAGAGGTGTAGATACTTCTGTATAATTATCATGGTCTAACCATTTTGTGGGGTAGAAAAGCAATCCCCACAATTTTCTCCCTTTGTGTATATCCTAAGGCCTCCTGCCCCAACTTGTGCCTTACAGGTAGTGATGAACTCCAGCTCCCATCATCCCTTGCCATTGGCCACGCTGGCTGGGTCTGATGGACATTATTATCCTAAAAAATGCAGAAGGGCACTAGTTTAGGGAAACTTACCCTAGGGCTAGGGACGCAGGTGGCGCTGTGGGTTAAACCACAGAGCCTAGGACTTGCCGATCAGAAGGTCGGCGGTTTGAATCCCCGCGACGGGGTGCAGTGGCGTTGCGTGGGTTGTCAGCACCCGGGGCAAGGCAAGTAATTTGCGCCCCCCCCGCTGCACTGTCCCTCCCCCAGATAGTCCCTCGCTCTCTCTCCGCACCGCACCGCACGCCTGGCACCCTCCCCTCCACAGTGGGCGGCGACCCGGCGGCTCGGATCAGATTTGCACAGCCAGCACTGCAGTGAGAGAGAGTGAGAGAGCCAGGTAGGGACAGAGAGCTGCGAGTGTGAGCGCCCCCCCCCAGATGTTGCGCCCAGTGCGGCCAGCCCCCCCTGCACCCCCCACGCTACGCCACTGACGGGGTGAGCTCCCGTTGCTCGGTCCCAGCTCCTGCCAACCTAGCAGTTCGAAAGCACATCAAAGTGCAAGCAGATAAATAGCGGGAAGGTAAACTGCATTTCTGTGTGCTGCTCTGGTTCGCCAGAAGCGGCTTAGTCCTGCTGGACGCATGACCCGGAAGCTGTATGCCGGCTCCCTTGGCCAATAAAGCAAGATGAGCCCCGCAACCCCAGAATCGGTCACGACTGGACCTAATGGTCAGGAGTCCCTTTACCTTTACCTTTACCCTAGGGCATCTGTCTACGGCCAGAAGACAGGGAAAGCTGCCCAGGTTGAGCTGCATGAGGCATGGTGGTGGTGGCAGCTTGGATTAAAAAAAAAGAGAGATGAGGTCAACATCACCATATATACTATGACAAATGCCCTTTTCTTCTCCCCCCTCAGGGCTGCACTGAGCGCTTTGTCTCGAGCCCTGAAGAAATCCTGGATGTCATTGATGAGGGGAAATCTAACCGTCATGTGGCTGTTACCAGTGAGTTCTGAGGAATAAAAACAGGCCAGAGGGATTATGATGGTGTGGTTGGGTGCATGGGGAGCTCTGAACTAGTTCAATACAACCACATGGGCTCTCAGTCAGAAGTGATGGATGCTAGCTCAGTCAGTGGGGCATGAGACTTTTAATCTAAGGTTTGTGGGTCCGAGCCCCAAATTGGGCAAAGGATTCCTGCATTTCAGGGGGTTGGACTTGATGACCCTCATGGTCCCTTCCAACTCTACAGTTCTATGATTCTTTATGGAAAGGATGGAGGTTCCCATCATGGACTTTGGGATAAAGAGGGCCAGTGAGCTAGACTGTGATAGGTAAGTAACATACCAGGGAGCTGTGGTGGCAATGGGGCTTCTGTGTAGCATCAGTGCTTTGAGAAGGTGTGTTCTGGCTTCTGCGAATCTCAGCCAAGTCTTAACAGAGTCTCTAATCCAACTGTGAAGTCATAAACAACAATCTTGCTGCACCCTAGAGGCAGTGTGTGGTGTTGCAGCCTCTTGCTTCCAATCATGCCTAAGTCACAAAACATGGACCTGCTATTACACAAATAGCATAGAATGTGATAACATTCGTCCTGGGCTTACAATTTCAGCTGCAAGTCTGCATGACTGAATATTCCCCCGTTTATCAAATAAACCCTTTATTTTTCTTAGAAAAATAAGATAAGCGTTCTAATATAGCCTCACATTTTGTGTTTTCTGAGCACAGTAATTCCATTCTCACCCCAGCCTTTGGGAAGTAAGAAATATCTGAGGAAAATGTTTATGCATTTGTATGTGTGGATTCCAGGCCACACACAATACCCCCTTTATCCAGAGAGTTGGACAAGACATGATCAGGCCATTGTTGCTCATACTGTGCATGCAGTGGTTCGCAGTTGGAGGCAAAGTGCCTCTTAATACCAGTTGCTGAGAACTGCAAGTGAGGAGAGTGGCTGAGGCGCTCAGGCCTTGCTGTGGGCTTCCCACAGGCATCTGGTTGTCTATTGTCAGAACAGTGTGCTGGAGGACTATGGTGAGCCTTTGGCTTGATTCCCCAGGGTTTCCTCATGTTCATCTCATTCTTCTCTCTGGTCAAATGGCTCTTTGAGTGGTTTTTTCCTAATGCATTGACATCTGTTTTGTCCAGAGACCACAGTGAAAAAGACACAAGTGTGTGTACAAACAATTGGGTAACAACACCTCTATTCTGCCTGTGAAACTATTTAATTGAATACCACCCTAGGCCTAGATAGGCATCGAGTTGGGGAATTTTTTTTCCAGCGCAGGAAATCCCTGCTCAGAATTTCCCTATAGGGAACCGGCTTGGTTCTAGCGCTCCCATGTTCTCACTGTTTTGCCCCTGCAGACATGAATGAACACAGTTCCCGCAGCCACAGCATCTTCCTCATCAACATCAAGCAGGAGAACATGGAGACTGAACAGAAACTGAGCGGGAAGCTTTACCTGGTGGATCTGGCTGGCAGTGAGAAGGTGCTGGGGTTTTTTTCAAGGGGGTGTAGGTGCCAGGTATCCCTGGCCCAGTTGTAGAGTCAGGCAAGGTCTAATTTCTCCCATAAACAGAAGATTTAGCTGTCCCATGTTGGAAATCTATACAGATCCCAGCAATGCCTCAAATAATTATACTTATCAACAATTATTCAACACAGTAATCAAGCTTCTCTTTTTTCCTGGCAGGTCAGCAAGACTGGAGCTGAGGGAGCTGTCTTGGATGAGGCCAAGAATATCAACAAGTCCCTGTCAGCGCTTGGCAATGTCATCTCTGCTCTGGCTGAGGGCACGGTGAGCTCTGGCTCCTTGGGAGACAATAGCTGTGCACTATTTAGACTGGAACACCAAACACATGAAGCTGTGGTGTCTGAGCATGTTCAGCCAGCCTTAAATAGAACAAACTAGAGCAACATACAACCAGCAATGCTCAGCAAAGCAGGGCAGCGGTGCTTACCTGACCTCCTGTTACTGCCTCACTGTGGCGTCCTGGGAGGGATGAAGTGGTGGAGAGTTTGGTGAGGTGCAAATGCGTCTGTCGGAGTGCCAGATTGGCCTCACTCACCAGCCTGTTTGCACCATGCTGACCTTGCCACCACCTCTTCCTTCCTCCTCTCCCTACCAGTAGTACACTGCAAGGACTTGGATAACAGGAAGTAAGCTAAGCCACCTCATGGACCACTGCTGCATACATCCTGTAAGCTCTCCACAAGACTCTTGTATATCCTGCAGGCTGCTATTAGAGCTCTGAGAGTTTCGCAAAGAGGTAAGTGTGTAAATGTGGAGGCAAATGTGTTGCATTCAGGCACAGGAAAAGAACAGTGGGGAGTCTCCTTAACTACAGCCCAGCTTTCAGATGCCCACTTAGACCAGGATAAACCCTGCTGCAGGCTTGTGTTGGGAGGTCTGTCAGAGAGCTGTATATAACCTAGTAAGTAAATAAATAAATAAATAAATAAAGTCACCAACATTTGTATATAGCCTAAATTTAGTAGTCAAAGTTCAACAGGCAAAGCAGCAAACTAGTTAAAATCCAGAATCAACAAGGTGTTATATCATTAAATCTCTGTATTATTATCTGAAGGTAATTGGAAACATAACCAACATACAAGTGGATGTTATCTTGAATTGTCTCTCAGCAGCAAAAATATTGGTACCATGATATTTGAAGAGAGCACATATGCTTTCCGTTAACTGGAAAAAAGCAAGAATGTGAAAATTAAGTGATTATTCAAGGTTTCAAGAGGGAATGTTCTCCACCATGGATTCATGGCAAAGGCAGCAGGTGCCTGTGAGATTTAGGGTATAGAGGTTCTACAGTTGTGGGGAGTTCCCCCTTAGGATATATTTTCTATTAAAAAAACAAACCCAAATAAATTAAATTCTGCAAACCTTTGATTCTCCCAAACCTGTTGACCCCTCTGTCTTGTGCATGGATTATGCCATTTGGCTATATGGACTGGCACTTTGAGATCACTATGAATATACAATCCTAGAATTCTAAGAGTTGGAAGGAACCCAAGAGTCATTCAGTCCAACCTCATGCAATGCGGGAATCTCAACTAACCATCCATGACAGATGGACCTCTTTTTGCTTAAAAACCTCCATTGAACAATGTTTACTGGTCAACAACTATAATGAGCTAGCGGCTTAATACTTGATGTTGTTTGGGTTGTTTTCAAAAAGAAAATTGCCATTTTGAAACCAATGGTTAAAATCAGTGCAGTTTTGAAAGGTTCGGTCTGGCATCTTGATTTAAAATGGTTCCCAATTGTATACAGAGATGAAAACCTGCTGTTTTATCTTAGGAACCACCATGCAAACTTACAATATCTTTTTTTATTATTTTAATAAATTTTATTAACAATTTCAACATAACAAATTATCAAAACAAATCATCTTCATTAATTTCTCCCCCCCACCTCCCCAATGAACCCTCCCTCCCTCCTTCCCCTCCAAGACGTCCCCTCAGCTCATCTCACTGATTTCTCAACTCATGTTTTTCTCTGCATTCTGTAAAATGGGTTACAATATCTTAAGAGGTTTATTCAAATGCATATTGAATAAACAAAAAAAGCAACTTTCCAAAATATGTAGTAGATTAACTACCATTGGTTGAGAAATATCCAAATTTTTATGGATAAATTTATATTCAGTAGTAGATTGATTCCAAAATGACTTGGGTAAAATGAATTTTCCTTTCCCTTCTAAGAGGGTGCCGTGGTGTGTTTTGGGGTGTCTGGTGGCCAGTTTTGCCAGTGCATGAATGCCAGTAAGTCAAATGTGCCTGCTTCGTATTGTCTTATGCAGAAGAGCTACGTGCCCTACCGGGACAGCAAGATGACTCGCATCCTCCAGGATTCCCTTGGTGGAAACTGCCGCACGACCATGTTCATCTGCTGCTCACCTTCCAGCTACAATGATGCCGAGACCAAATCTACACTCATGTTTGGGCAGAGGTAACTACCCAGCCACATCCTGCTCCTTTCATTGAGTTCTGCTGCAGGGAAAGACAAAAAATGAATTGTTAAAATGCTCGGGCCGTCTCAAACACCTCAGGCCCACAGAGGCTGAGGAATAGGCCCCGCTTACGCTCCTGTGATACTTGCGTCAGCTCGTTGGCTTGGAGGTAGCAGTCAAACCGAGCAAGGTAGGAGTCCCAGGATTCAGAGGCTGGCGCAAACGGCGGTAGAGGCACAAGTGAAGCCATGATTCCGATGCCGGTGTGAAGGGCGATGGATGGAACACCGAGCTCTAGCCAGAACAGTCAGCTCTGAATTGGTTCTGTTCAGTGATTTCGCTCAGTGATTCAGCTCAGTGATTCAGCTCTGCTCAGAGGGTGGCTGCATCTGGCTGTGCTCTGATGTCCATCGATCCCACCTTCGTCGCCAGTGTTAAGTTGTGGGCGAACATATCAGACGACACAGTGATTTCTCCAGAGCAGCTCTTTATTGTAAGCTGGACAGACTGAACCCAAACAGCTCAGCCGGCCTGCTTTTATAGGAGCCGGCTGTCAACATTGTAGCAACAACAACCAAGGGTTTCCCGCCTAAAATAACTGACGTGGACCTGAGTGAAAACTATCTACAGTATCCCCCTGCTGGCCCAGGGTGAGAACATCAGTACATAACATGAATGTTGCTGGAAAAGTTGCAAGTCTTAGAAACACACACAGTTTTTCTTCAGGCTCAGGGAATTTAAGAGCAAAAGTTTGGGGGAAAGTAGATTTTTCCCTGGCAAGGCAAAATTCCTAATCACTTGGAATATATGGGGTATGCACTACAGCTGGAAATTTATCTAACAATAATTCCTTCTCTTCAGGGAGCCCTGTATCTCTGTGAAGGGTATTTGGCATCCCTAACACAATTATCTGCGTAAAGGATCTTACGCTTAGTTCTGCCCCACTGCAGGGCCAAGACAATCAAGAACACAGCATCGGTGAATCTGGAACTGACAGCTGAGCAGTGGAAGAAGAAGTTTGAGAAGGAGAAGGAGAAGAACAAGGTCCTGAAGGAGACAATTGCCAAGCTGGAGGCTGAGCTAGGGCGCTGGCGCAATGGTGAGCAGGAAATCTGCAGGCTGTGTTTGGATTGCAGATCAATCTACTTCTGTTTTGCATCTTTTTAAGAAGGCATGGGACTTTCTTTTTTTATAATGCTTTTTATTAGTTTTCTTACATTTTACAAATTGTTCCATTTCGTACTAACAAATAACAGACACACACAAAAAATTAAAGAAAGTAGGAAAATAATAAAAAAGGAAGAACATACATACATCCGTAAGTTCTTAAAAGAAAGCTTATGCCACCATATTCTGAATTTCCAATTACTTAGCTTTCCCAATAGACTTCCGTCTTCCTCAATGCAGGTCTGTCTTATCTTTTTCTTAATCTGCTTCTTTGGTCATTTCTTCATTTTCTATGTTATCTATTTGCTATACTTATAATCCGTCTTGTAATTTGCGAAATTTAATCAAAGCTTGTCCAGGTTTTTACTTGCGGACAATTTTTTAAAAAAAATATTCTTTATAAGTTTCCCACTCCTTTTTGAATTTTTGGTTTGGCTGTCTCCTAATTGTCTCTGTCATTTTTGTCAATTCCAGATAATCAAATAATTTATCCTGCCACTCCTCTTTTGTTGGTACTGATTCTCCTTTTCATTTTTTGGCAATCAGTATTCTCGTTGCTGTTGTAGAATATAGAAATATTCTCCTTTTTTCATCTGGAATATCTGAATCTAAAATGCCCAAGAGGAAGGCTGCTGGTTTCTTTATAAAAGTTTGCTTAAACATTTTTTTTCAATTCCTCATAAATAATATCCCAGAAATACTTAATTTTTTTGCAGCCCCGCCACATATGAAGCAATGTCCCTTCTGCCTGTTTACACCTCCAGCATGTATTAGATCTCATTTTATACATTTTGGCCAGTTTGCTGGGAGTTAATTACCTATAGAACAGCTTCAATAAATTTTCCTTTAGTGTATAACAGGCTGTAAATTTCCATTCTTTATTCCATAATCTTCCCCATGCCGACAATTGGGTATTCTTGCCAAAATCTTTTGCCCACTTAATCATTACTTCTTTCACTTCTTCATCTTACACCTCCCACTCTAAAAGAAGCTTGCATATTCTAGATATTACTCTTTTTCTTATTTCGTATTAATTCTTTATCTAATTTTGATTCTTCTGTTGCAAAACCATTTTTCCTGTCTATCTTAAAAACCTCATTTAATTGGTAATATTGTAGCCAGTCTGTTAGGTGATGTCTGATTTTTTCACTTACAATTGATTATCTTCTTCTAATAGTTCTTTGTACATGGCCCAGTTTGTTTCCATATTTTTTCTTTTCACTGCAATGGCCTCCAGAGGGGATAGCCACCACGGAGTTTTTGGTTCCGATAAATCTTTATACTTCTCCCATAACTTATATAGTGACTTCCTTATGATATGATTCAGGAAGCCTCTATGAATTTTACCTTTTTCATATCTCAGGTAGGCATGCCACCCAAAGTGATTATCGAAACCTTCCAAATCTAGTAAATCTGAGTTCTGCAATGTCATCCATTATTTTAGCCAACATAAGCAAGCCGATTCGTAATAAAGTTTCAGGTCTTTCAAGGGACACATCGCCATCCACATCCACCCCATGTATTTGGAGTGGGAGGTGTCTTCTGGCACAAGTGGGCTTGTTCTTGTTGAAAGTTTCCCCTTTGGGAAACTGCCCCACCTTCTTTTAAAATGATACAATAATAATTGCACATCCTCCCATCATAAGCAGCCATCACACAAACCAAAACAGTGATGGTGGAGAAACACTTGTAGCAAGAATTATGACCACGTCTGCATCTGGGGACAACCACAGCTGATCTTTGCTCCCAGCAACCTACTATCAGTTTCTTTCAAAACATAGTACAACATTCCACACAAGCACTTTGTTACAGCACTACTAACAGTATAACATTTTAGATTCACTGTAAAATAGGTGATATTGATTACTAGAACACATATCAGTTGATATTGTTTAAGTTGAAATAAATAAACTAGAGTCATATATGATAGCACTTTTCAGGGTACGGGTATTAATACAAAATATAACCACCTTCCAATTCTTCAAAGTGCCAAAGGCAGGAAACAGCAAACAGATTTCTTAGGAATGGCCAATCTTGTGGGGTGGCACTGCGGAACTGCCTTCATGACAGTATCCAAATAAGGTGCTTCTGCTTATTTAAATCATGTGGGGATGGGACACAGTGGAGTTTTTTATTATTTTAATTGCTGTTTTAAAACAATCCTCCCAGGTGAGAATGTCCCAGAAACAGAGCAGCTGAGTGATGATGAGAAGGTGGTGCCTGATACCTGTGATGAGATGCCTATGAATGATAACAACTCCTCCATTGTCATCCGGATCTCAGATGAGGAGCGGCACAAGTATGAGGAGGAAATCCGCAAACTCTACAAGCAACTTGATGACAAGGTCTGAGGCCTCCCCTCCTTCCTTTATGCTGTTCAGCCTCCCCTCCCCCTCGGGTCGCTTGGATGCTTGGAATTCTACCCTCACCTCAGACCCTGAACTTTTCTCTCCATGTCTGGTATCTTGTGTCTGTGGCAGAGCACGTGGTGGCTACCACCACTGAAATGTTTGTTTCCTCTCCATCTAGGATGATGAAATCAATCAGCAGAGCCAACTGATGGAGAAGCTCAAGCAGCAGATGTTGGACCAAGAGGAGGTGAGCAGTGCTGCATGTGTTTGATTACAAGAGTTTGCTTATGTGTTGCCATGTATGTGCATGTGTGCTGGTGTGAACGTTGTCTCTCTCATTGCTATGTTCTTTCTATTGAGTATATCATCTTTATACTTGCATGCTGCATTCATACCTGTGTCAGCATCGCCCTTGAGCCAGTGTCACCAACTGGACTCATCCACCTCAGCCCCGACTGGGCTAGGCGAGCTGGGTAGCACTTCCAGAGACCACCTTCCTCACAGGAACAGGTCTAGGTGCCGTGGACTCACAACTCAGAGCTGTGAGCACCGCAAATCACTCCAACAAGAAGACAGTCGTTGTACAGCAGAGTACAGCAGAGCATAAATCACTCGGACGACAGCGCTGAAGAATATCTTCTTTTATTCACTAACAGCTACTGTACTATACAAACTATATACAAATGGAGATGCTGGACTGCACTGAGTGTTACAGCTGCTCTCTGCAGCGACCTTATCTACACAGAGATAACACTCAGTCTTTTCCTCTCCCTGACTGACTCACTCACTCACTGACTCTCTCACTGACCGACTCACTCATTGACCAACTCTCTCTCTGATGTGGTGCTGGAGCAGAATAAGTAGATATAAGAACACGCCTCCTCCTCTCTGCAGAATCAGCAGACTGCTCAGGAGATTCTTGGGTATGGGAGGGGTGAAATCTCCTCAACCTGCCCTGCCCTTCAAGGAACTTATGGTGCCCCTTCCTATTTTGCCTTCACAAGAACCCTGTGAGGTAGCTTAGGCTGGGGGATTTGAACTCTGGTTTTCCAGTCCAATATGCTAACCACTACCCCATTCCAGCTTGCATGCATTCTCTCTCATGCTCACTCGCTTTCTCTTCATCTTCGGGCTCATCCACACTTACCGTTGTGCCACATTTCTAGGCACCTGTCTGAGCATGCTTTTTTTTTCCCCCTGGAACTTTCTCCTCAAATCCTCACTCTTTACCACTGAATCAGAGCAAATGACAATTAATGGAAAACCTGCATTGCCCTTTGTCCCAATTCAGAATTAGAGAGCAGATTGGGAAAGAGCAGAGCTGAGTGTAGAAAGCATGGGGCAAAAGGTAAGAGTGGACGAGCCCTCTCTCTCGACACTCCTCTATCTCGCTCTCTTCGGACACCTGTCTATCCCACATCATCGCTATTTGAGCCTCCTGTTCAGTCCGTCTTGCTTCTTTCTTGACTGCCCTTGACAACTTTTGGCCTACTGGGTCCTTCCTTATCCCATTCTCTGCCTCTTCCCCACCAGCTGCTAATGTCAACTCGTGGGGACAATGAAAAGGTGCAGCGTGAGCTAAGCCACTTGCAGTCAGAGAACGACTCAGCCAAGGAGGAGGTCAAGGAGGTGCTGCAAGCTCTGGAAGAGCTGGCTGTCAACTATGACCAGAAATCCCAGGAGGTAGAAGAGAAAAACCAGCAGAATCAGCTGCTGGTGGATGAGCTGTCCCAGAAGGTGGTAAGTGCTGGGATGCCAGGTCCTTCCTTGGGGTTAGTAAACCTTGAGATCCCTTGGTAGAGGAGGATCAGGACCACATTGAATCTTGGCTTAGTCCTCAAGAGTATAGTGTGTGTGTGTGTGTGTGTGTGTATGCATATACTCTGCAATTCTGCAAAAGCATAGGAAAAGTGCACAGTGCAGAACTGGGTGAATTCACCTTCCTGAAAATTTCAGCTTTTAAAATAAGAATCAAGTATCTACCCCTTATGGCTGCAAAAATATTCTTGAAAGCATCTGACCAAGGTCTGCTAAAATCTCTGGAGTCTGAAGAGCACTTAAATAAAATTTCCTGTTGTTGGGGATTCAGTCCTCCACATAGCACCTTACTCCTCAGCATAACTAGTACTAGCAGTATAAATTACTCAAAACAGTAAAAAAGAAATACTATTAAGAGTATGAGAATCTGGAGCTTGATTTGCATAATTTATACAGATTGCAGAATTCATTTATTCTTGGTGCAGAATGCTAATCTTTCTTCTTCCAAGTGTAGAATGTACTCAGTCCTGCCTTTGAGTGAACTCACAACAGTCTTTCAGTGAGGCAGAGCTAGAGCAGAGAAAGCCCCCATTCACCCTTAGTCTTCTGATTGCTGAGGCACTTCAATTTAGATCCAATTTCAGGTCCATTGCTTCCAGCCAAGCGCTCCTTGCAAGTGCTCCTTTGAAGGCTTTGTCCAGTGGCGGACTTTGGGTTCTCAAATTTCAGTGGCATCCTGCGAGACGCTAAAATTCAGTGCTCCTCCACCTCGCACACTCTGTTCTACAGCATTGTTTTGGTGCCCCCTGCAGTGCGACACCCAGTGCGACTGCACCTGTCACACTACACTAAAACGGCCTCTGTTTGTCCTGCAACATGTGACTCAAGAGTTCCGTAGAAAATGTTGACCTAAACTTTCAGGAATGGATTGTACTAGCATTGTGATATGGCATTTATTTCCCTCCGAGGCTTGTGTTTGCAGAATCTGGTCCACTTCAAATGACAGAGCTGGGAGGGAAGCTTTAACCCAGCCTTTGCCAACCTGGTGTCCTCCAGTTGTTCTGGACTATGACTCACATTGCCCTAGCCATCCCATCAGACTCTGCTGATGGGAGTTGTAGCCTAACCCTTTATCCTGCCAAAAGAGAGGGTTCTGGGTTTGCAAATCAGAAGTTCAGTTTTCTTGGGTTGGCTGAACCATCTTCTCACCCTGCAGGCCACCATGCTGTCCTTGGAATCAGAATTGCAGCGGTTGCAGGAGTTCAGCGCGCATCAGCGCAAGCGCATTGCTGAGGTCCTCAATGGCCTCATGAAGGATCTGAGCGAGTTCAGCGTCATCGTGGGCAATGGTGAGATCAAGCTGGTAAGAAAGAGGGGAGACACCTGGGAAGAACACCTGGTGAGAATATACAATATTGTATGTATTATGGACCTGTAAGAGATTCCTAGCTTCAGCATTGGCCCTTCCCAATTTTACTTTTATTGCAGAAAATAGCAACACAAGGGTTAACTGGAGTTGATGGTGCTACCTCTGGGCAGGCTGGTACTATAACTGTGTGTTAAGCTGTGAGGCGGGATTTCTACATACCAGGTCTGAAAAGAAACAGGACAACATGGAAAACCATTGGAATCCAAGTCTTGTATCACGTGTTAGCCTTAGAGTAAAACTCACTGAAATTAATAGACATGGCTAACTTAGGCCCATTAATTTCAATAGTTCTCCTCTGAGTTAAACCATTCCCAGCCCAAAAAGAGGGAATGAAGGGTGGCAAATCCATATTAAATAGCTAATGTGGAAGCAACCAGTTTGAATGGCTCTGCTTGCAAGGGTCATGTGGTTGAACTGTGTGCCCCAGACAGTGGCTGCTTCAACACTGTCGGTATGTTGCAGGGTGGTTTTCAGCCATATCCCTGCAAATTTAGGGTATTCAATTAAACTGGTTTTGCTGCTCTTGTCCATCAAGCCCACTTTTTAAAAAATGAACTTTTTGTGGTAAGGAAAATGATAGGGAAATGCCCCGGGAATCATGGGATAACAATTGCTTGAAGTGATGATTTATACCCTACGGGCAGACATTTTGAAAAAGAGTCAGGGTGAATGCTCAGCAAACAGATCTGGCTGGAAGAGGCTGGTCAGTGTGTTCATACCCACTCTCCTTCTCCCCCATTCTCAGCCAGTCGAGATCAGTGGTGCCATTGAGGAGGAATTCACCGTTGCCCGGCTCTACATCAGCAAGATCAAATCGGAGGTGAAGTCTGTTGTGAAGCGCTGCCGGCAACTGGAGGGACTGCAAGTCGAGTGTCACCGCAAGATGGAGGTGACAGGGCGAGAACTGTCTTCCTGCCAGCTCCTCATCTCTCAGGTCAGACCTGTGGGAGCCAGGACAGAAGAACTGCAGTCATGGGGAAGGGGGGCTTTGAGAATGTGGAACAAGTTAGGGAACCTTTTTTGGCTTGGCAGGACAGACCTTGACAGGTTGGTGATCCTGCCCACCATTCAAAGCTGGCCTGTGCCAGGAGATTGTGATCAAGGAGGACTGATCTCCTGCTTTCTGAAGGCTGCACCAAGAGTCCCTTGCAAATCCAAACCAAGTGGATTGAACTCCTCATGCACCTGCAGATGTATGAGGAGTTAAATCCTGTTTCCTGCTGCATGAGCAGCCAACCAGCCATGTCTCTACTGCTACACACCTGACAACAGGTGTGGGGCAGCTGGATGTGGTTTGGAGAAAATGGCCTCACAAGCTGATTGGGCCAGATCTGACCTGCGGGCTGAAGATTCCCCACCCCTGAGGTAGAAGGATTGGGGGGAGGCCCTCAGTGTTTCCCAATACTAAAAAACAAAAGCATCCGGAAGCATAGGCACTGATTGCCCTTGCCTTGACCCAGGGAGACAGGCTGGGCTTTGCTTTGATCCAGGGCAAATGGGGGCAGCTAGGGTAGTGCATCTTTCTCTAATTCAAGAGCAGTGGTGGGGCTCCTGTGGTCCTCCAAGTGCTGCTGGACTCCCAGCTCCTGCCATCCCCAGCCAGCGTGGTTAGCAGTCAGGGATGATAGGAGTCTTAATCGCTTGAGGGCCCACAAGCTCCCCCTTGCCTGTTCCAGATCCTTATAAACCAGAGTGCAAAAGGAAAGTAAATCTGACCAAGAAGATATCTGACTTAACAGGCTTCCTCTTTCCTCCTATTGGGGGCAGGAAGGAGATCACTTATAAGGTGGTTCCATCCCATCTGCTCAGGTGACTTCTACCTAATTCTAGCAGCTTTTGTGGTCTTGGATGAGTTCCTTTCCAATTCAGAGAAAGCATTCCAGCAGGGTTGGATCCGTTCGCTTACCTCTCAGCTGAAAGGGATACATTTGGTTGCACTCCACAAAACTAATGTTTGGGGAGGCTGGCAAGCCTGTCTCCCCAATGTGAGGACTTTGAGAGCCATTGCACACTCAGGTTTGCTGTGGGGTACACCCTTGACAGTAGCTTCAACCTTGCTCTCTGAGAAATATGCTAACACCTATTTGCTGTCCTGTCCTGACCATGGGGCATGGCAGGTGCTGTAGGGTGGCTCAAGGTCAAACCGGATCGGCTGTTAAATGCACCTTTGTATTTGATGTACCTGTAAAAGTTATCTCTTGCTTGTTCTTCTCCCTGCAACCCCCCAGCATGAGGCAAAGATCCGCTCACTTACGGAGTACATGCAGAGTGTGGAGCTAAAGAAGAGGAACCTGGAGGAATCCTATGACACTCTGAGCGAAGAGCTAGCTAAACTGCAAGCCCAAGGTTAGGCTGTGCCTTGGCTTATATCTGATGCAGAACATGTGAATGGTTGCAACATTTGTGCCAGAAAATGGTGCTTGTGTGTGTGTGTGTGTGTGTGAGAGAGAGAGAGAGAGAGAGAGAGAGAGAGAAAGAAAGAAAGAAAGAAAGAAAGAAAGAAAGAAAGAAAGAAAGAAAGAAAGACGGAGACAGCTGCATAATGTGTTTGACTGTTAAAAGCAGAATCCTTGATCATCTGATTACACTGGGGTCTGCAATCTAGTTTGCTGGCAAGCAACCTTCAGCAGATTCAAGTGCTTTTTTCATTTTCAAAGTGTTTTATGGTCTTCATTATTTACTCTCACAACAACCCTGTGAGGCAGGCCATTTTAATTTCTACTGTACAGATGAGCTAGTTGATTAGGTGTGTTATTCTTTAAATGGACATGGACTCCACCCCATGGCTGCACAGAGGCTGAGAGATTAAGCTGTGACAGTGACTTGCACGCTCAAGAGGTCCCAGGGTAAATTCAAGGGATAAGATGGCCATGTCTCTAATTCTGGCTGTACCCCAAGGATTATTTATCCTCCTCCTTCTCTTTCACAGAGACTGTTCATGAAGTGGGCAAGGAGAAGGACTTGATCCAGGATACAGATGAAGTGAAGGTTCGTATCACAGCAGTGTCCTGCCTGGTTCAATCCCCGGCGTCTCCAGGCAGGGCCGAGATAGCCCCCTGAAGAGCCACTGCTAGTCAGTGTGGACATTACTGAGTTTAGATGCACCAATGATCTGAATCAGAATAAGGCAGCTTCCTCTGTACTTGTGGAGAGGACCCAAGGTGTGTGCTGCCATGTTCCTGGGTTTGGCTTTCTGCCTTTCTGACCTGTTTCATCCCTATCACACAGAAGGCCCTGGAAGTGCAACTGGAGAGCCACCGTGAGGCCCACCACAAACAGCTGGCGCGACTGCGTGATGAGATCAACCAGAAGCAGAAGATCATCGATGAGCTCAAGGAGTGAGTCATCCTGAGGATGGGCCAAGTCTCTTCCATGGGTGGGATGTGGTGCACCACGTAGTGTGGGTGGGTCTCGTGATGAGACAGGCTGTGCAGACGTTGGGAGACTTGGCGTACTAGCAGGGCCTGGGTGGGGGGCTGTTGTGGGTTGGAGCTGAGGCAAGGCTTGGAAGGTCTGGGCTTCTGTGAGAAGTGGAGGAGACAAACCAACCACAGCCACGTAGCTTATAGGAGGTAAGAACCAGAAGGAAAGTCAGAACCAGGAGTGAGGCAAGAGCCACTTTGGGGCTAATGGCAATGCAGCTCAAAGCTGTTGTGGTGTGTGGGATGCAAGTCCAAGCCCCTAGTGTGATACAAAGCTAGCTGAGTGGAGGTGTTTAGGAAGCACAAATCCAATAAGGAGCTCCAGGCAGCCAATTCAGGGCTTGAGCCAGGCTCTCACAGCTTGGGACATATGTGCACCACAAACTTGAACCAATTTTAAATGTGATTGTTCCCCCTTCTAAGAGTTGGGGTTCTGACAAGGAAGCTGGGATTGACCAACCCCCTCCCCTGAAACAAAACACCCTCCACTTCCCAAAGTTATTGGGTTTAACCTGGTTAAAAATCAGGTTGTCAGGGCTAGGAATGTGTCCAAGACTGGTAGCGGTGGAAAGGCTTAAGCAAGTGGGTGAGTCAAGCAGCAGTGTCTGTGCTTTGTCCCAATTTGGGGGCTCTTTCGTCTCTCTCTGCCTCAAGCATTTAACATTTGCTTCCTGTGTTGATCTGAGGGGGATAAGACCTTTAACAAAGCACGGGAGTCAAGTGACGTGTTTGCTGTCCCTGAGTTAGTGTCCCTGTTTTTCTCTCTATTCTATCCCTGCTTAGCTTGAACCAGAAACTAGAGCTTGAACTGGAGAAACTGCGTGCTGACTATGAGAAACTCAAGAGTGAGGAACAGGAGAAGTCCCAGAAGCTACAGGAGCTGACGTGAGAAGACCCTCCCGCCTTTCCTTTCCCAGACACTTTCAGCAGACTCTGCTCATCCCAACCAAGGAGCAAACCACAAGAGAAACAAAAGCCAGCATCTGAGAGCAACCACCTCTGTCTAGACCAGCCTTCCCCAACCTGGTGCCCTTCCAGGTGGTTTGGACTACAATTCCTACCAGCACATGATGCTGTCTGAGGCTGATGAGTACAAAACATCTGGAGGGCACCACAGAGGGAACGCTGATATTGACCTACTGTGCTTAGAGGGTGGAGGGGGCAGAGCTAAGTGGTGGAATGCATGCTTAGCATGTAGAGGTTCCCAATTTCAAGCCTTCACTTTAAAAAGGAGAAAGTGTTGGGAAAGACTCTCTGCCTGAGACCCTGAAGAGCTGCTGCCAGTCAGAGTAGACAATACTAGCCTAGGCAATCTCCTAGATTTCTCCTGCTTTGACATGCCACTTCAAAGGCTGATTTCCCATGCTTGACAAGGTAGTCTGGGAATGAGAGAAACGTGTTCACAAATATGGGTGCATTATATAGGAATACTTACCACTGAAGCAGAGTTGCCTGCAAATCTCTTTTGCATGCATACTTGGTAGCAGACTTGTGTGGAATGGTCCTCTATTGCAGTTACAGATAGGAAACTTTAAAAGGAGGAATAGAAATGGGTGTAAGATTGATCATTTTCCTGGTAAAAGAGGAGACCAGTGCAAAGCACTGAAATTGCTCCTTGATGTAGAAGCTAAATGTCAGAATGCTCTTCTCATTTCTCACTCCTGCTATACTGTGCACCTTTCTCATCCCACCGCTGACCCAATTGCAGGAAATGTGATGAGAGCTGACACTCTTTCTTCCCCAAGCATTGGCCCCAGTGTTGACAAACTCTTAACAGATTTTAGGAGCGGGCATTAGCCAAGATTCCGCTTTCCTAAACCATTGTGCACAATCTCCTCCACTTCAAGCACCCCTAATTAGAGATAAGCACATAGCTCCACATGCAGGTTCTGTGCCTCCATGGAATAGGAAGAATGCTCTGTAACATTCTAGAGCTCTCGCTAGGGAAGTGGTAACTCAAATCCCCTCTCATGAGAGATTTCTACCTGCCTGTGCATGCCTTGAGACTAGGGGTAAGCAGCTTCCTGCTCAGTTCTCCATTTTTCTTCCACCACCAAGTCCCCCCCCTCCCCAATATCCATGCCCTCATCAATGGGTGATAAGGACCAATGGGCGAGTCACCAATATGGAGGCTGTGGGCACACATGTGTCTGCAGAAGCTTTCATTGGTGCCCGCAGGGTCTCCTCCAACTTGCTGGAATTAGTCTCAAAAGAAGCTTTCTTCTACCAATAGATTCCCCCCACCCCAGCCTAATTTGGGAAAATTCGGGGGGGTTACAGGAGGGGAGGAGAGAGTTACAGCATGTGTGTGGCACCCGCCACAGTTTATCTGGTTTGCAAATATGTCCAGGCCCCTCCTAAAATTTGCCCACCTCTTGATCATGGTGATCAGGGGCCTGATTTGTGCCTGCCTCCCTCCCTTGCCAGATGCTGGGGTCTAGTCCTTGACATATGGGACAGCAGATCCTTGCACTGCCAGTTCTGCTTCAAGGAGCGCAGCTGGACCCTTTCTGCCATGAAATGACTTCTTCCCCACACTCCACATACCCCTTTGACCATCACTGTCCATCTTCTTCACAGATTTCTGTATGAGCGACATGAGCAGTCCAAACAGGACCTCAAAGGGCTGGAGGAGACTGTTGTAAGTAGCTAAAGGAGAGGTGAAGGATGGGGGCAGGGGGGTGGGCTGAAGCCCTCAGTCTTGTCTCACCACTTCATCCCTGCCTTTCTTTTCGTACCCCTCCAGGCCCGTGAACTCCAGACCCTCCACAACCTTCGCAAGCTGTTCGTTCAAGACGTCACGACTCGAGTTAAGAAAGTATGTTGTCGTTCTTTTAGCCAACTTCATTGTTTATTCAGCATTTATACAGGGTTCCCTAGGGAAATCTGTTCCCCTCCTGACTCCCACCTCTCATCAGCCTTAACTTGCATGGGCCAGTGATCAGGGATGAAGGGAGTTGTAGTCCAGCAATATCTGGAGGATGACAGGCTCCCCACAAACACTTTAGAGGGTTGAGAACCCTTCACATACACTCAGAAATCCTTATAACAAATGTTTAAAGGCATGTGAGTGGTGCTAGCCCTATGTTGCACCCTGAAGGAGTGGGCTAAGCCTGGGAGATGGTGGCTCACCTAAGGCCATCATGGCAGAGGCAAGATTTGATCCAAGCACTTCCCGCTTCACAGCTCTGCTCTACACTAGCTGCTTACTTCTGAAACCCTTGGCTTCTTTCAGCAGCACAAAAGGAAATCTGGTTGAGCCCTTAGTCAACTCTAAAAGTGACCAGTGCTCTGATTTTAAAGAGGGAGCTATGGGGCCCCAAACCTGCCTGCAGGCCACATTCCCCAGGAAACCCATTTCCATTCTTACTGGAAATTCAGCAAGTCACTCCACATGCTCTGGCCCATTCAGAGCCAGCTGTGTCTCCCATTCCAGGATACACCAGTATGCTGCAGCCCTGTCCTTAATCCTATGCTAGCCTCATTATATCATTAATAACCACCACCACCACCACCACCATAATAGCCTCCTTATTATTCTGGAGCAAGCCACCCAAGGAAGCCTCCCAGAACCCTGCCTATTTTGGGGCTGGCCAATCAAACGAAGGGACTGGGTTTGGATTCTGGTTGTGTGGCTGCATAACTTTGGCTGGGTTTTCTATCCCATCCCATTCACGCTCCTAGAGGTACAAGTTCACTCTGTATTTGCCTTCCAGAGCGCGGAGCTGGAACCCGAGGATAGCGGGGGGGCTCATTCCCAGAAGCAGAAGATTTCCTTTCTTGAGAACAACCTGGAGCAGCTTACAAAAGTTCACAAACAGGTGAGTGGGTGGATGGGAGCTGGAGAACCATCATAAGTGGGGTGGGTGGATGGGGGTGGAGAACCATCTGGGCAAGGTAAGACAGCTGGTGAGTGCAGCCCTGTTTGATTATTTATTTATTTATCTACACTCAGCCCTCTGGGTGGGAAGCCTCCCCCCCCTCCTTCCCCACTGCGCATTGTCTCTGTGTATTGTAGCCGCTGTGAATGTTTCTTCATGACACCCTCTACTTTGCTGGAAACGCTATCTGGATTTTCTCCCAGTCCCACCCCCCTCCACTCGCAAAACTGGCTTGGCAGAAAGCACTGCATGGGTGGCTCATACACTCATCCTTGCTAGATATATTGTCTCTGTGGCTATCCCCTTCCCCGATCAAAGCTTGCTTACACCATTTAGTACGGTTTCTGCTTAGTTCAGGGACCAGGGGACCAGGGACCAGATGTTGTTGGACTCCCAACTTCTATCAGGTCCAGCCAGCATGACTTATGGTAAGGGATAATGGGAGTTATAGCCCATCAACGTTTGGAGGGTCACAGATTCCCCATTCGTGAATTAGACCCTCTCCCCCTTCCACCATACCAGAGCCACTCCTGCCAGCGTGGCTCTGGTATGGTGCCAGATTTAGATCCTGGGCAGCTCCTAAAATAGGCACAGACTTCCAGTTTGTGCTGAGCTATCTGCACGTTTGTTTTGCCCACCTGCAACATTCTGCCCATCTTACTGTGCCACTGCCGAGAAATGCTTGCCAAGCAACCCCCCTGCAGTGGTGGTGTTTGGGCTGAGAGTGGCGTTTGGGTCTAAGTGGGAAGGCTCTGTGTTGTTTAAGTATCTTTCTTCTGACTGTGTGTATGGGGTGCTGATGTGGGCAGGGGTGACCTGTCCTATTTTGCAACCTGAGGTGAAGCGGGAATGTGCCACCTCCTGCCCTACTGCCATGCCGCAAGATTGCTAGACGTCTCGGAAGTAAAACCCACCCTCTGGCTGATTGACACTCCAGGCTAGCCAGTGGTTCGAAGAGAACGGGGGAACTGTTTCCTGGAGCAGCAGCTTCAGCCAAAGAGTGACAATGGCAACAACTCATTCAAAGCCAATTCTTTGCTTTGCCTTCTCAGTAAGCGGCTCCCCCTCCCCCTCCCCCCCATTTCTTTCTCACTCACACTGGCTTTCTTTTGCTTCAAACATAGTTAGAGAGCTCATCTCAGCTAAAAGAAAAGAACTCACCCAGAAACTCACAGATGGTACCTAACACCACAGAAACCAGTGCTGATATGCCCAGGAGCCTCACCAAAATGCTGGATAGGCTGCACCTCCAAAGGCCCATACCTTCCCATGTGGTGGGAATGCCCCATAATCCAACCCTTTGGGGCAGCAGTCCTACAAAATAACTAAACAGGTATTAGAAGTCGCCCCAGTACTGGCCCTATTGAACATTTCCCAATATAATAATGCCCACTCACATTATAAAGAGCTTATAACCCACCTACTCTCAGTAGCCAGAAACACCATAGCCGGGCACTGGAGAGACCTGTCAGGAGTGAACATGGACCAATGGTATCAAATAGTATGGGAAATACCCTTACTAGAAAAGCTAACCAATAAACTGAAACTGACACAAATATGGATAAATAGGAGAAGATGCCTTCACCCCAGTATGGTTCCCCTTCATCACACAGCCCAACAAGACAACAATAAGAATACGCTGATAGCATATGACTCAATATGGCCAACCTGATCCAAAAATCCATCCCCTCACACACATATAAACAAATCTCACTACAGCCAACCAAAGGCAACCAACCAAATCCTAGGCCAGTCCCAACTTCTCTCACCACCAAGGAAATACAACAGGTTAATAGTAAGAGACAGTAGTGATGTATGGAAGTGAGAGCTGGACCATCAAGAAGGCTGATCTCCAAAGAATTGATGCTTTTGAATTATGGTGCTGGAGAAGACTCTTGAGAGTCCCATGGACTGCAAGAAGATCAAACGTATCCATTCTTAAGGAAATCAGCCCTGAGTACTCACTGGAAGGACAGATCAGGAAGCTGAGGCTCCAATACTTTGGCCACCTCATGAGAAGAGAAGACTCCCTGGAAAAGACCCTGATGTTGGGAAAGATGGAGGGCACAAGGAGAAGGGGAGGACAGAGGACAAGATGGTTGGACAGTGTTCTCGAAGTTACAAACATGAGCCTGACTAAACTGCGGAAGGCAGTGGAAGACAGGAGTGCCTGGCGTGCTCTGGTCCAGGGGGTCACGAAGAGTCGGACACGACTAAACGACTAAACAAAATAGTAAGAGAATCCACACAAATGACGCTGACACAAAACCCGGCACATACACTAAGTAGAAGAATAGAAGCATTACCATCCCACCCTACCCTCCTCCCTTTCCCCCTCTCTTCTTACCAACCTTATACTGTATGCAACACTAATATCCCATAACAAATGAAACTGATCTATAGGAAACACAGCTTGAAAAAAATAGACAATGCACGTATTTTTGTAAAGTAAGAAATGTTTAATATTTTTTTAAAAAAACAACAACAACCCATAGAGAGCTTTCTCTCTAACCTAAACTTGCTGAGGTAGCCAGTGGCAGAGAAACCCTCAAAGGAAGCATGAGGTTGCCCACCTACACACACACACACCCCGGGCCAACTCTCTCTCTCTCCAGATTCCTCCTAACTGTCCCTTATTTTGCCCATCCAAAGGTGGCAACTCTATTTAGAAAAGTGAAGTGTGCATGTGCTTGCTCTCTCTCTTGACCGTATGTGTAAAGTGCAGGGACAAGGGTAGGGAAGTGGTCAGAGAGAGTGCTGCCAATGTCACACATGAAAAAATCCAAATATTCTCACTGGCCTAAAAGGTGGGAAACCTCTGGCGTAATAGTCCTGCAGCCACAGAGACAGCATTTGAGCAGCTTAGTAGGGGAAAGGTAGAATATACACTTTGCCTGCAGAAAGACCCATGTTCTTCAATTCACAGTATCTCCAGGCAGCTTTTTATATACCAGTGGGCATGAGGGTAATAGGCTTAGAACATGTAACCTGGTTGCATGCATGTGTGCGGTCAAGAAGGCATCTTTTGTTCTTTTTCACCTCTCATGGCTTCTTACATTTTATTCTGTACCTTCTCCAAGGCTTCAGAGTAATAAACATGGGGTCAGGCCTACACGGTTGAGCGAGTCCAAATTCTATATGTGGCCTGAAAGAGCTTGCCAACAGCAAGGGAAATAAGATTCACTGGTGGAAACTTGCAGTCTGAGGGGCACTGATGCCAGGGCAGCCTAGGGACAACACCAACCCAGTGCTGATGTTACAGATGTGAAAGGGGGTTCTATGCCAAATCCACATGCTCCTCCCATCCACTTCCTCTCCCAAAATGTTGTTATCATCTACAATCACCTGTGTTTTTTTGAGAGGGGGTTGTAGAGAGGGACACTAGAATTGCTTCCAGACATCCTGTTTATTGAGCAGCCAACCTGATTTGTTTGCATAGAGATAAGTCAAAACTGGCTGCTTATTGAGCATTCATTCTTATTTGTCTTCATTGATGTGATGCTGCTTCAAGAGTTACCCCACCCCTTTCCAATGCTTTCTCCCACCACTTTCCTTATTGCAAAAAGTCATTTTTTAGGGGAAGTGAGTTTGTTGCACAGGAGTGCCAAATCCTCTGTAACTGCCCAACCTGAATTTGCCCATATGTGATAGAATCCCACCTGAAAGCAGTGGCAGTCTGGAAACACCCCAGGGCTCCTCAATTGTCCCCTGGCTGCCATGTGATCAGCCGTTAGTGATGACTAATGTGAGTCAGGCCACCTTATTTTCTTTCTCTATTACAAACAAGACTCCTGTGCAAACTGGAGGGGGTTTTGGTAGCTGGGCAGGCTCCAGATCCTGAATCAAATGATGGGGCAAGGAGGAAGTGGATATTGATCATGAGGGCTTGACATGTGTTTAGAGGTGAATGGCTCTTTTACAGTTCTACCCCCTTTGGAGACTTGTGTGCTAACCACTGGAATGGACTGCTTCAGTCCAAGGTTGGGTGGGAGCAGGAAAACAATGAACCTCAGAATGGATGCTGAACTGACATTTGCTGTATTCATTTCCTGCCTTGCTTCCCAGCCCAGACTTTCTCTGGATTGTTTGTGTGTCTAAGCTTTCACATCCTTCCATTATCCCTGCTGTTATCTCTTTCCCCCATAGAATTCTCTGTACTTAGCAGATGTTGGGCTGGTGTGTCCTACCCAACAGTTCAGCCCCAAAAAGAGGAGTTCCCTTGCTTGCAGCTCTAGGAAGGAAGGTTGGGTACCGTCTTCATACAGTCAGCCATCGGCACACTCTGTTGCTGGGGTGTTTAACTTGTCCCTCTCTGAGTATACAGAGCAGGGTTTGGCTGGGGACTCTGTCAGGGTGCTCAGTCACTGTCTGTGTCCCCCTTTTCCCCTCGCTGCTGCACCCTAGTTGGATCGCTGGGTCTCCAAGGTACCGTATGGCCTCTCCCCCATGTTTATCTGCCTGCTGCGCTGGGCAGGAAATGTTTGCACTTGGTGACCAAATTGGGAGCACATGCATATGGGGGGGGCAGTCAGGTGTCTGTTTCCTCCTCACCATTTCACTGCCATGGCAAGCCTATCCACGTTGACAACTGTGGCATCATCTGGTACTAGGCCTCTCACTGCTACCATGACAACCCCAGTCACTGTGGCCTGCATGGCTGACACCATGGCCCCATTCTTGGCAATCTCATGTGTGTGACTTCTACGGCATCTGGCAGTTCTGCTGCCATGGCAACACTGACCAGTTTTTGCCTGTCCATCAGCAGCTGCTACAAGGGAAAGAAACAGTGAAATAAAAGTGAGTTGCTCCTTTCTAAATTCTCAACAGCGGCTCTCTCTCTCTCTCCTCTGCTTCAGGAATAGGTGGGGGTGTTGTAAAGATTGGAAATAGCTAGGTTTGGACTCTGGAGAAACTCACAGATCAAGGCCCTGTGGTTTTCTGGAAAGGCATGATTCATAAGCCCCTAGCCCTCCCCACACCCCCAATATCAATCTCTCAGATGTGGGAGTCAAATGTTATCACCTCAGATATTTTCTCCCTCTCCCTTGGAGGCTGTGCTACCCAGTGGCTCCCCTGCTATTTTTTTTTATATATAATCATGCTGGTGGCTGCCCCCCCCCACGCTTATTCACCTCTTGCTGCCGCGCTCCTGACCTCCTTGCATGCTGCTCACCCACCTGCCTGTAGATTATAGAGTTTGTGTTTGATGGGAGAGCTAAAGGATTGCTTGGGCCTGGAGAAGGGAGGCGCTCACCTTCAGACCCTCAATTTGCACCTCATGGTATTCTCCTGTGCTGCAGCATGGCGCACGGCTTGGATCTGTGACACTTGGGCAAAGACTGGGACCCACCAGCTTAGAGAGAGCAAGGGGTGGACGCTACTTTGAATGGACGGGAGCTTGTCACCAGCATCCAGGCTGAATATAGGTTCTAATGAATACAGGTTCATATGTCTTTGATCACAGATGGAGTACATTTGGCACTCCAGGTGTTGTTGAACTCTAGCTCCCACCTGCCCAGGCTAGAACAACCAGTGGTCAGGAATTATAGAAGTTGGAGCCCAGCAATATATGAAAGGCTATAGATTCCCCAATGCTGCCTTTAATACAGAGGTGGCTAACCGGTTACTCTCCAGATGTTGTCAAACTCCAGTTCCCATCGTCTCTGACCATTGGCCATGTTGTTGAGGTGCTGGTGGGAGTCTAACAACATCTGGAGGGTGACACTGGTCAACCACCTCTGCTTTAATAGATGTGCAACAGGAGGAATGTTCCCCCCCACCATATTATCATAGCCCTGCTATGGTGGCAGAAACTATATTTACTAAAAATGCCCTTCTGTGCAACCCTTTCAATGTCTGAGAGCTCTGCCATCTCTTCAAACTAGGAGGCCCAAGACTAGTTCCACAGTATGGTCTCACGGATGTGGTGGATTCACTAGCTGGGTGTTCAGACACAGGACAAGAGTAAGAATCCAGATGCTCAGAGGCCACGGATGCCTTCCCAGAGATGAGGGGGGTGTTTAACATTCTTGCAGAACATATATGGTGTGAGAAGTGGGCATGTGAAGCTTCTGGGACCGGGTCCAAAACAGGGCGCAAGGGTTTTTCTGGAAATGGGAGGCAAATGCCTGGAGGACTGGCAGAGTAGAAATGCATGGGAGTGAGGGCAAGGGCCAGTGGTTTGGGTCTTCAGAGGCCCCTCTGCCTCCTCTTCTTTATCCATCCTCCCTGTTTCTCTTCTCTCCCTGTGAACTCATGGGGCTCAGCTGGTTCGCGACAATGCAGATTTGCGTTGTGAGCTTCCTAAACTGGAGAAACGTCTTCGGGCTACGGCTGAGAGAGTTAAGGCCCTGGAGGGTGCACTGAAGGAGGCCAAGGAGGGTGCTATGAAAGACAAGCGCCGCTACCAGCAGGAGGTGGACCGCATCAAGGAGGCAGTGCGCTACAAGAACAGCATGAAGCGCAACCACTCTGCGCAGATTGGTAAGCAAGCAAGCAGCAAGTGGAGGGGGGGTTGCATGTGGAAATTGCTGGTACTGTGGTAACCTTATGTATGCACATTCAGATGTTGCATCTCACTGTGTTCAGTGAGGATGGCTCTCTGATAAGAATTGATTATTTGATTTCTATTCTGCTTCATATATTTAAAATATTTCTAAGTGGTGTACAAAAAAGAAGCAACAACAGACAACTTAAACATCTTACACAAATAGGCAGGTACATATAAAAATGTTACATTATTACAAAGTTAATAATATATAAAAATCAGTATCAGTTCATTTCCATCCCAGCCTCTGGGTTCTCACCCAGGGCCAAACAAACTCAGCTCACCCACAAAAGTCTCACAATGAGATGGGTTCCTGGAGACAGTGGAGATCACCCTAGTCTTTGATTCTAGACTCTCTTTTTATGGGCAGTTTAAGGTGGGAGGAGATGGAGGGTAAGTTCTGTTGCACAAGTGCAAGTCCTTGTACAAATGGGATGACTTGTTGGCTAGAACCCTGAAGTTCTTGTGGTAGCTTACGACACATTTAAAATACAATAAAATGGACAAGAGTTATTAGAGTGTGACATAGGTACTATTGACATTCCCGCTGAGTCTTCTGGTCTGTTAATGGCTGCCAAAGCAATCAGAAGCTGAGTACTTCACAGGGCAGGACTTCCTCATTGGGTTGCTCCAGATGTTTCTCATTGCGGCTCTGGTGTCAGATGCAGGAGGCACTGGAGGAGTAAAAGTGCTAGAGGCCTCCCCCCCCCCCCTCTTCAGATGTTCCAGCTAGGAAACTCTATAAAGTACCATGTATGTTGATGCTGCTGTGGACATTGATAGCTGGTAGGAAGGAAGAAACTTGCACACTGGCTGTTCTAAGAGCCGTTGGCTAAGCTACACGGGGGAGGAGAAGCACAGAATGAATCAATGAATTAGTATGTTGTGCTATGTCTGCTATCTGTGCCCCTTTGCAGCCAAGCCGGTGCGGCCAGGGCACTACCCAGCTTCATCCCCCACCAACGCCTATGGCGTCCGCAACCCTGAATGCATCAGCTACACCAACAGCCTCTTCCAGAACTATCAGAATGTCTACCTGCAGAATGCTGGCAGCACCGTGCCTGACAGCTAGTGAGTATCCTTCGCCTGTTCAGAAGAAGAATGTGCAAACTACTTATGGCTCACTAAAATCCCACCCTCTGGCTTAAATCAAGGCCTACTTGATAGGCTTGCCTAGTCCTATTCCCAGGCCAACCTTTTTGAACCAAGAGGCAAGGCTTTTTGTCCTCTGGTTCATATTCTGTTTTCCACCTCACATCAGATCAGAAACTCTGGCTCACCAGTAAGCAGCTGCATACCAAGGATAAAAGAATTTTATTAGACTGAGCTGTTGCTGGAGATGATTAAAAAACCTCAGCTTGTATAGTTCAACCTACTTTAAAAAAAAAAATCTTAATAAATGTTCGTGGAGATATGAACTATTGAAATAATTATTGCAGTCAGGAAGGAAAATTGTGAAATGGACTTTCTTGCTCCCACTGATGATTTTATGAGATGTGTACCCACCCCGTTTCCAGACTATATGCAGTGACTCCCCCAATGGGCATATGGTCTCCTTCTATTTGCTAGTCAGATCTTGCAAGCACTCATACTCCATGCCTTTCCTCCCCAAGCCCATTAGGAAGCACTTTGCTTTGGAGTCCTCCAATCAGCCCTTTCCCCCCTCCCCACCAGACCATAGGTGGAAAGAGTCCCAGACTTCCATTCAGCCCTCACAAATCACTTTCTCTGCTTTCCACCCACCCAGCTTTACCAATGCCTCTTCCAGCAGTGGGAGCAGCTCCTCCAATGCCCCTCTGACCTCCTATCAGAAGCTCAATGTGGATAACGGTAAGGGGCTGGGCAGTGAGAGATGCATGTACAGTCATGGGGCAGGAGAGTGCCTCGGGGAGATGTATACATTCACTTCTTTGAACTGACTGTAGTTGCCTCTGATGGCTGCCTGGGATCTTTGTAGAGCCCACCAAACCAAGAGTAAATTTTTGTACAGCAGTATTGGGTATATTGTGGACAGCGTTTATCCTCTTGGGAGTGGGACTGACTTCTCTTTGCACACCTCGGGGTCCCTTCCAACTCTACAATTATGTGATTCTAACTTTAATGCTGCTGTTTTTATCCTTCTATGTTATTCACCTGGACCATTGCCCAGGAAATGCCACAGACATCAATGATAACAGGTGAGAAACTGCAGGGTGGAACTCTGCTGAGGGAGGTTCCTTATAGATGGAATTATAGATTGGTTCCTTATAGATGGAATTATAGATTGGTCATTCAGGGTGGCTGGATACCAAAAAAAGACTATCACTTTCTGTGTGTAGGCATAGGGGGAAAGTTGAATAAGTGGGAGAGGGGATGTCTGAGCTGCCATGCATTAAATTTCCCTTCCTGTAGAAGTGACCTGCCCTGTGGGGTTGAAGCTGATGAACAAGCCAAGCTCTTCCCACTTCACCAGGAGACTGCAGCCAGCTAATAGCAGCGGCAGCACCAACTTCCCTATCGGGCCTCAACACACCATCAGGTACAGCCTCCTCTTTTCTCCGCAGCAGCTCATCCCCTTTTCTGGGGCTCTTTTAAAACTCTGTCTTCTCAGGAATCTAGCAAGCCTTTCTTTCAACTCTCTCCACCTATGCTGTTACTTTCTCTCAAGATTTACCAAGCTGCACAGGACCATAGATAGGAACACAAGTACTCTCTCATTGTGTGCAACTTTAGAGCCCAAACTAACTAGGAGACCGCTTCATTAAAAAGAAGCCTGGCACAAGTAGGACATCCTATACCTAAAGCATCCTTTAAAAAGGACTCCTAGAGATGGTACAGATCCCACTATTAACATTTCACAGCTTGCCCACCATCTGACATCCCACCCACCTACCACACAAGCAGGAAGCCACAGCATGACTATCAGCAACAATGCAAGTGTTCAAATTTTCTCTTTAAATGTTGCATCAAAGGTAAAATTACAGAGAATGTGTACATAGGAATATAAGGATATAGGAAGTTGCTTTTACCAAGGCAGACCAATGGTCCATCTAGCTCAGCATTGTCCATGCTAACTGGCTGGTGTTCTCCAGGGTTCTAGACAAAGGACATTCCCAGCCTTATTTGGAGCCATTTCCATCCCTACAGTTACTCCCTGAAAGACTGGGGAGGGGTATATATTTGCCCTCTCCTTTATTTTCTTGTTAAAAAGCTCTCTGCCTGAGACCCTGGAGAGCCACTGCGAGTCAGAGTAGTCCATACTCCATCTTGAAGAAGGTAGTGGTGCGTTCCTTCCTTATGAAGACTTCCCTGTACCCATAAGTGTTAAATCACCCAGTAGTGAATACCTCATTTTGAGTAAGGTGCTAGAAAGGATGGTGGCAGCACAGCTTCAAGCTTGCTTGGAAGAAATTGAGTATGCATCCCAGTATGGCTTCAGGGCTGGTTATGGCATGGAAACTGCTTTGGTCACCCTGGTTGATGACATTTGTCAGGAGAGAGATGTGGGGAGTATGGCCCTACTCATTCTCTGTGATCTCTTAGCACTTTTAATACTGGTGACCATGGTATCCTTCTGGAGTGGCTCAGGGAGGTGGTGCTGCAGACGCTGTACTTCAGTGGTCCCACTCTTACTTCCAGGGGCATTTCTAGAAAGTAGGTATGGGGGGGCACCTTTCTGTGCCATAGGAGCTGTCCTTTGGTGTCCAGTAAAGTTCTATCTTGTTCCCCATACGCTGTAACATCTATGTGAAGCTGCTGAGCTGTCATTAGGAGATTTGGAGTGATGTGTTACCAATATGTGGACCCAGTCTAGTTGTGATTGCAATTTGATTTGAACTGTTGCTAATACTGTATTTTTTATTACTGTAACCCAGTGGTGGTGGGACTAGTAGTAGCAATAATAATAATAATAATAATAATAATAGTAATAATAGGTGGAACCTTCCCCTTTTCCTATACATGCAGCTGGAGTGCAGGAGCCTGGTGTCTTGAGGCCATCCCTACTTACTCTTCTCTTTCCCTTCTTTTTCTCTTCTCTTTTAGTTTCTAAATGGGACGGAAGCCTCAACTCTGCATGCTGCAGCCTGGCTTTCCATGACCTCTGCTGCAAATGGGCCCTGTTTGTGTGTCCTGCTCTCTCCATGTCCTGTATATTTATCCAGCTGCTGCTTCACTCCCACTGTTTCTCTGTTCTACTCACTTAACTCGACAATGATATATTTGCTTCTTTCATCGGGCCCCCTGCTCCTTAGTCCAGGAGCCTGGTGCCCCTTCTTCTTTCCTGCCTCAGTTGCCTTAAGGGACTGGCTGCCACTGAAGAACCCAGACATAGAAGCACCCTGCTGTAGGAACAAGTTTCTGCCTAAGAGAGGGACAATAAGGCATCCCCCTCAAAACTTACTGATCCTAGCCTGGCAATGCTGGACCCTGGTGTCAACTAGGCCTTGCCGTGCCCTAGGAGAATTGATACTCTCCAGGTTACTAGCTAGATGGGCTGAAATCACCATTTGTAGTGTTAGCTGACTCTGCAAAAGAAGGCCTGGAGCTTCAATACCCAGCTGTTAGTCCTACTGGATGTTCCCCAAAGTGGATAAAACTTGGGCAAGTACCTTGAGCTTTTTTGGAGCCCACTATGGTGCTTGAGCCTCAACCTTCAAGGGATTTGATTTCCAGTTTCTCCTGCATATGCCTACAGGCTGAGGGTCGTTGTGGCACTTTAGGGATGGCTAGGAAATGGTTTTCTGCAAAACAGAGCTGCTTACTTGTTGCTTTCAAAGCTCTGCTTGCCATCTCCTTCAGTAGGTACAATACAAATGCTGCCTATTCTTTGAGAATGAGCTGATCCCTTGTTAATGAGGAAGGGTGATCAGCTGATGTTTTACCATTAGGAACAAAGGAGGGAGCACATCATGGGGACTGTACGGTGGAGGAGGAGATGGGCAGCCCCTGCTTAAGCCTGCAACTGGGCATGAGGAACACAGGGGCTCTATTCCATTCTATAAAGGGGAGACAAAGTTGTTTGGGGGGGGAGTGGGGGAAGAATACAGTTTCCAGAGCAGACAGACTGGATGTGGTTGTCAGTTCTGTAACATGTCCCAACCAACCAGAAACACTGCACATCCAAGTAGGCAGGCTAGGGGGTCTAATGATTCTTCAAAGTGGGACAAAAACGAGGCTGCTATCAACACATTTTTGGTTGCTCCTTTTTTGTGTCTCTTGATAGCTGGGTCAGTGGCCTTTAGTCTGTTATTTCTATTTATGTCCCTAAGGGGAACAGTGAGTCCACTGCACATCTTCAATTAATGTCACCACTTTTGAGTCACGCAGAGCAGACAGGGTTGTGGGAGCAGTGGGGAGATGGCAGCTCTTATGGGGGACTTACAGGTCTCTTTGCTGTCAAAATGCTTAATGGCAATAGCCTTGTTTTGGCTGCCTTGCTGGAGCTGCTAACACCCTGTAACTTTATTCCTGTCTGCTCAGATCACACCAAATGTTGCATGTCAGAATATTAAGAAGTTTATTTAAAAAATAAATGAACAAATATGTTAAAAAATAACAATTTTGCATTCTGTCTCTTCTTGTACATAAGTTGAAGGAGTATAGCTGGACAGGATGAACTACAAGAGGAACAAAAAGGTATCTAAGGTGTGCGAGACAAAAAATATCAACTCAGTAGGTAGTCTGGCTGCAGTCTGGCTAGTCAGACTTAGGTTGCTGTATGAGCTTCACAGAATTCTTCATGCTACGTGATGGGCATAAACAAGTTTTGAGATATTCAAAGCATAAGAAAGATGGTGCTGGCTTCCCTCCTCAGGAGGAAGATGGGGAATTCCCAACATAGAATTATATTACATTGCCAACTAAGTGCTCCACACAATGCTATACATCCTAGAACAGGCATAGGCAAAATCGGCCCTCCAGATGTTTGGGGACTACAACTCCCATGATCCCTAGCTAACAGGACCAGTGGTCAGAGTTGATGGGAAGTGTAGTCCCAAAACATCTGGAGGGCTGAGTTTGCCCATGCCTGTCCTAGAAGATAAAACGAAACAATGGGTTCACTTGGAGACAGGCACAATCGAAAACACCCCCACCACATTTCTCCAAAACAAACTAAAGAAAATCCCCACAACACTAAGCAGGTTCACATGAAAAAGTAGGTAAACTGTCCCCAATCCCATCCCCACTAATCCCCCTCGCTCATCACCCACTATTCCATCATGCAGCACAAAACCTCCAAATAAAGACTTGGCAAGCCAAAGGCCTATATTACCTAAAACACCTACAAAAATAACATACCCATATCAACACAAGAAATACAAGACAAAATAGGGGACACTCATATACCTTTGCTAACACACCACCAACTTGCACACTTTTTTAAACAATCCCACAGTAAAATCAGTAGTCATTGGCCCTTGACCACCTTCAAAAACTTTCTCCTGGCAGCAGAGGAATATGGCAGGGGCTTGGTATCCATAATATACAAAATACTGCTTCAGAATCCCACAAACCCCCTCAATGCAATAAAAAAACAATGAGAGCATGACATAGGCTATGAAATGAACCCTATCCAATGGACTTGAATGTGGTCTACAGCTCCCTTTAAAGCCATCTCATCTGATAAAGGATATCACATTGAAACTTGCTTACAGATGGTACCTAACGCCACAAAACTGGTGCTGATACACCCAGGAACCTCCCCAAAATGGTGGAGTGGCTGCACCTCTACAGGCCCATACCTACACATACGGTGGGAATGTCCCATAATCCGACCCTTTGGGGCAGCAGTCCTACAATAAATATACAAAATAACTAAACAGGTATTAGAAGTCACCCCAGAACTGGCCCTATTGAACATTTTCCAATATAATGCCCACTCACATTATAAAGAGCTTATAACCCACCTATTCTCAGCAGCCAGAAGCACCATAGCCAGACACTGGAGAGACCTGTCAGGAGTGAACATGGATCATTGGCACTAAATCATATGGGAAACACCCTTACTAGAAAAGCTAACCAGCAGGCTGAAACTGACCTGGGGACAATTAAAAGAGCGTGCCTTCACCCCAGTATGGTTCCTCTTCATCATATACACAGCCCAACACGACAACAACAAGAATCTGCTGACAGCATATGAATTAATATGGCAAACCTGATCCAAAAATCAACCCCCCCACACACTTCGAATGTAACTGATCTATTTTAAAAAAAGACTCTATGATTAATAAAAAATATTTTTAAGAAAAAAGAAAGGTAGTGCTGAATTCCCAAATGCAGATTGAAACAAATCTGCATAAGCAATACTGTTCTAGAAAATAGTAGTTGGGAGTGGGCAATTTGCACATTTAAGTTACAAATGATACAGTCCCAGGGTATGATCTGAGAGCACATGAGACCACTTTGTATGTTGAAGCTACGCAGGTCTGGGTCCAGTCAAGGCTTAGATGAGGTGACCTGGGAACTGCATGCATGCCACCTTCGGTTCAATGATGGGAGAAAGGTGGGATATAAATGTAAGGAAATAAGATAAAGTGGCTAAAGTCATTTACACTGTTGATAATGGACATCTTACAGAATGTCCCATATTTGCAAAAAAAGAATTATGATTCCAAAAGTGGACACGTGGGTGTGTCTTAGCAGGAGAGGTTTTTTTCTTCCACTTACCCACAGTCTTCTTTTTGCTGCAGACGCCCCTCCTGGATTAGCTGGTGCTCCATAAGGTCAAGGTTTTGCACAGCAGGGGCAGAAAAAAGGCAGCAATTCACAGAGGGGAAGAGCGGGACAAGGCCAGGGATCGGAGGGGAGGGTGAAGGGGAGGCTCTACCTGGAACTACCTGGCCAGTGGCTGGCTGCTCTTGCACAGAGATCGGTCGTCCAGGCAAGTCTGTTGGTAGACTTGCAGCTGCCAGTGGTTCTCTGCCTGCCAATCCTGAATGTCTTCCAGGATCTCCTTGACCTCATTGCGGGCCAGGCAGAGATACTGGTGCTCATAGGTTGACTCTGAGCGAGGAAGGTGCAAAGAGAGAGAGTGGGGCACAGAGGCTGCCTGCAAAGTTGGTTTTATTTAAAGCAACTCCCAGCACAAACTAGGAGCAAGGCTGCATTTAAAAGCAAACAGGTCTGGAAGGCAGATGAGCAGCAGCAGCCCAGATGCATAAGGCAAACAGATCCTTGTTTGCTGGTAGGAACAAAGTGGGCTGCTGAACAACACCTATGCCCTACAGCCTCAGGGGGCACTAATGCAAGCAGATGGGGGTTGTATAAACACAGAGCATCGTCTCCCCCCCCATCACCCTCTTAAGTGCTGGCTTACCCTAGTAAGGCAGGCTCAATGCAGCTCACAATCTCCCAAAAATAGAAAGCATATCAACATGGAATCATGGAGAGATGCAGCTCTCCTGGGACACCCTCCCCACCACACAAAGACATGGAGAAAGAGAGCTATACCATTGGTGCGCTGGATGATCTTATTCAGCAGCAGAGGGTAACTGGCCCGGCACTGCATCTCACAATCCAGGAAATCGGTCAGTTGGTGGTCGTGGCATTCAGGGCTGCTCTCAATTTCCAGGGAAAGGGAAAGAAGAAAGCAGACAACATGTTTCTGGACACCAGAGAAAGTCAGCCACCTCCAGGGTCACAAGCAGCAAAACCAGTGGGGTGAGCCTTGCTGCTCAGCTCCTGCCTGCTTAGGGAATTCTCTGTTGGGGCAGGTGGGTTGCTGCTGTCAGAACAGAAGGCTGCCCCTCATTCCAAGGACACCAAACCCAGGGAAAGCCCCCAGAACCCCTGCAATCTCGCACCACCTGGAGATTGGGGTTACCCCCTAACCTACACCATCTGGCTAGTTCTCCTGCACGTTTGCATTTGCCCAGGGAGTGGGCAGCAGGGAGAAGAGGACAGGCCTCCTGCCCCTCCCCTCGCATGGGAAAAGAGCCCCCCCCCCCGGACAGTGGCCAGCTAGCAGCTGAGAAGGCCCCTACCGTGAGCTCAGCCTCCTCTTCTCACACAGCTTACCTGGATGACACGCCAGAACCGAGCATCCCTCTGCTACTTCATTTTAAGGATCTCCAGGGCCCTGGCCTGCTGCAAGCTGCACTTCAGGGTGGCCTGCCGGAGCTCCTCACTTGCAGCCACACCAAACTGGCGGGAAGGAAGGCAGGAGGGGGGCAGGGGAGCGGAAACACGCCTGGTGAGCATCAGGAAATCAAGGGCCAAAGTCCACTGGAGACCCACAAGCAACCCCCTCCCAGTTGCCACCAGCCTCTCCGCCCTGCTCTGGGATCCTTACCTGTGAATGAGAGGCCCTTTCTCCTGCAGATCCTTCATTTTCCCCAACAAAGAACCTAGGAGGAGAGGGAAGAAACACGGGAGGGGAGGTTGAGCAAGGCAATGGGAGTGGGGGAATAAAGAACAACCCCAGCAGGGACAGGAGGGGGATGGAGACGGCCTGCTCTTTTTTTAATACCACTTTCTCAGTGCTGGAGAGACCAGGAATCTCATTTATTTATGTCATTTACACCCCACCTTATCCTCCAAGGAGCTTAAGAGGGTGTCCATGGATTCCCTTCTCATTTAATCCTCACAACCCTGTGAGGTAGGTTAGGCTTAGAGGCAGCAACTGGCTGCCACCTCCATCCTCCCCTGCCCAAGGATGCCTCTGAACAATCCCCATTCCTGGGGGGGGGCACTGTGCTTGCACTCCTGCCCTGCTGCTTGTGGGCCCCCCTGAAAACAGGCTGCAGGTCTAACTGGGCCCCTTGGGCCTGATCTTGCGGCAGAGCTCTCTGGGTGCTGTGCTTCTATTTTTGTCCCTTCTCCCTCTGCTCCTGACCCACCCAGGAAGAAGCAGAGGCCTGGGCCAGCCACAGAATGGGGACCAGTCTGGAGGGGAAGCAGACTTACTATGGATCTTAAGGAGTTCTCGTAGATTGGGGACAGCTCCTCCTGTGATTGGAGTTTATCCTGATACATCCACTGGTAAAACAGGACCACCAGAATTTCTTTATTTTTAAATTTCTATACCGCTTTATATTTTTACTGAAAAACTCAAAGCGGTTTACAGCATATTAAGTAAATCAATCAATAAAACAATAGCCAGGCGATGTTCCTCTGGCCTCATGAGGAGCCTCTTCAGTGGGGCTGGTGAGTGTGGGCCCAGCCCCCTGGGCCAGGTGGAAAGGGCCTTAAGGGGAGCAATATGAATGTGCAGTGAGTGCAGATGGGAGGCCTCTGTCATAAACAGCTCTGTGCAAAGAGGGCAGAAGGGGAAGAAGGTTAGGTAGAGGCTGAATCCCAGCAGGGTCTGGAAAAGAGGCAGCTAAAGCGGGTTGTTCTTTCCAAAAAGACTTGGGCTCTGCCTGACAAGGAGAGATGGATCCTGCTCTCCTCCTGAACTGGGAGCAGAGCCAAAAGAGTGGCCATTGGTGGGGTCCTCCTTGGCCCAAAGTGACCTCCACACTGTCCAGCAGGTGACTCTCCAGCACCTCAGGAAGGGAGTCTTTCCTTCCCAGGCCATCCTGGAGATGCTACTGCACTTGGGGCTCATGCAGGCAAGGCAAGTGCTGCACACTGAGCTATGGCCATTTGCCAGCCTGGACACCAGGAAGCAACCAGTAGCTCTGGTGACTTTAGGGCGGCATGACCGGTGTGGCCACGCTGGGCGCCGCACTGCAAGGGGTGCCAAAACAATGCTGTAGAACAGAGCGCAAGAGGCGGCAGTTGGCTGGGGGAGGGGAGGAGTTGCACAGGGTGGCACTGGAATTTGAAAGCTCCAAGGTCACCACTGCCATTCTGGGTCTTGTTTGGAGAAAAATTATCTCCTGGCCATTTTTGAGAACTCAAAGGTTGCAGGCTCCCCTTGGGAGGGAGAAGGACCCATTTCCCAGCAGATCGCCCAGGCACTCCCTCCCTCCCTATGCTTTAAGAAAGTGAAGATCCCCCTGGACTCCCTTGCCCAATATTTCTGAGGGAGACCTGAGGAAAGAGCCACAGAAAGACCCTCCTCACCATGGATGGCTTCTTGGCGGAGGGCCTCCCGTGCCGGAAGAGAAGCGGCAATCTCCTGTCTCTCTCCATAGCCTTTCATCGCAGAATTCTTCTTCCAGCTGCGAGGGGAGGGAGGGGTCTGCCTTGGCTCTCAGGTCGGAGACTCTGGCTCTTCTGTGGAGGAAGGGAGAAGCAGGGGTCTCAAGTCTGTGCTATAGGTCTCCAGCCCTTGTTCAGGGCCAAAATAAACCTCTGCCCAGTCACCCAGTGTTACGATGCTAAATTACCCTGATGTCTTCTACATCAAGCCTCCCCAAACCTGGTTCCCTCCAGATGTTGCTACTGGACTCCAACTGTTGCAGTTCTGTTGCAATTTGGATGGTGACAATAATGAAAACTCAGAAAATTCATCTGAAAACTCCTTGGGGAAATTGCTGGCTCATGTAACACACAGCATGGGGGTTAGAAAGGTCAAATAACCAAGGAGCATCTTTAAAAACTAGGCATGTGGCGGGGGCACGAATCTTCAGGATGCCTCCCTCCTTTCCCATGACTTTACCTCTATGCCACCATTATGCACATTATGCAAAAGATCTTCAGAACCAAAAAGGCCCAGAAAGTCAGTCAAACAGCTTTCAAGACAACAAAAGAAGAATGGCTGCTTTATGGGCGGCTGACTGATTCAACTGGCTTTCAACTGACCCAGGGATCCTTTTAAACAACTCACCTGGCCTCCTAGGAAACCAAACATTCTGCAGGATTCCACAGCTGGTTGTGAGGTCAGAGCCTGAAGAAGGACTGGAGCCAATGGGCTCTGGGATCCAGGAACGCTTTCCCTGCCAGGCCCATGGCACCACTGGGCAACTTCAGGCAGCTGCCAAGCGTGTGGCCCACCCCTGCATTTACCCCCAAGCAGAAGGCTCAGGAAGCTGGATCTAGGCTCCCCTTAAGAGTTTTCCCCAATTCTCCCAGCTTTGCATCCCTCTGGATAATCAAGAAAATAAGGCAGGCCATGGCTGGGGTCCAGTTTCTGGCCCCTCCTTAAAACTCACCTGTTTGCCCAGGTGTTGGCTGGCTAGTCGTTCATCATTAGGTCACGGTGTATTATAGGTTCCAGTGGGCTGAATCGTCTTTAAAAAAATGGGGGGGGGGGCTTTATTGTATTATGAAGCCACCTTCTCTGTCTGCCTAGGTCAGGGGTCAGCAAACTTTTTCAGGAGGGGGCTGGTCCACTGTCCCTCAGACCTTGTGAGGGGCCGGACTATTTTTTTTTGGGGGGGGGGGGAATGAACGAATTCCTATGCCCCACAAATAACCCAGAGTTGCATTTTAAATAAAAGCACATATTCTACTCACGTAAAAACACCAGGCAGGCCCTACAAATAACCCAGATATGCATTTTAAATAAAAGGACACATTCTACTCATGTAAAAACATGCTGATTCCTGGACCGTCTGCAGGCTGGATTTAGAAGGCGATTGGGCCGGATCCGGCCCCTGGGCCTTAGTTTGCCTACCCATGGCCTATGTGCTCACCCACATTTGCCACCTCTAGGTATCTTTTTAAAATATGTTTGTGCAGCTAGAGGCCTTTCTTGGTGCTTTATTGTATTATTAAGTGAAAACTCTACATCTTCTCCACGGAACTCAAAGTGGTGCACAAGATGCAATCCCTCTCTCCAAATTATCCTCACAGTAATCCTGTGAGGTAGGCTAGGCTGAGAGCTCATAACCTGGTCCAAGGTCACTCAGGGAGCTTGATAGCCAAGAGGGGGCTTGAACCCTGGACACCTGGGTCCTAGTCCGGTCTGGACACCACAGTATATTAACCACTTGGATGGCTTTAAAGGAGGATCAGACAACGGAGAACAATGGCTACGAGCCGTAGTTGCAATACTTTGCCTTCACAATCACAATCAGTAACACTTTGGAACAGGGCCGACCCAATACATTTTGGCTGGGGAGGGGGGATTTTCCGTTCTGTCACTCTGGATGTTGTCTTAAATCTTGTTAGTTCCTTTCCTTCCCCAACAGCAACTTCCTGGAAGCAATGCTGGCTTAGAAAATAGAGAGTGGAGGGACCTGCCCCCAGCCTACCTCACAGGGTCGTTGTGTGGAAAGCGTAATGAAACAATACCAGCCATCCAAAACCTACATTAAACCAGCTAATCTGAGACAGGGAGGGCAGGACTGTAATGCGTGGACTCGGAAGTAGGCTCCCGCCCAGCGCTTACGGAGCGTGCAGCCGTCTCCCTCAGCGGAGACAACGGCCCACCTGCCCTGGCTCCACGCCAGGCTCCCCTTCAGGAATGGGTGCGAAGGCTGGGCAGGTGGGCGCTGGTCCGGCCTTGCACGGGAAGCGAGGTGCAGCTCATGGGCCTGCGAGTAGATATATGATGGGTAGGCAAACTAAGGCCCAGGGGCCGGATCTGGCCCAATCGCCTTCTCAATCCACCCCGTGGACAGTCCAGGAATCTGTGTTTTTACATGAGTAGAATGTCTCCTTTTATTTAAAATGCATCTCTGGGTTATTTGTGGGGCAGAGGAATTCGTTCTCCCCCCCCCCTTCCAAAATACAGTCCGGCCCCCCACAAGGTCTGAGGAAAAGTATATGATAGCCATCTTCCAATGTCTAAAGGGCTGCCACGTGGAGGGTGGAGCGTGCTTGTTTTCTCCTGCTCCGAAGGGCAGGACTCGAACCCACGGCTTCAAGTTACAAGAAAGGAAATGCCGACTAAATATCAGGGAAAACCTTTTGTCACTACGAGCTGCTCGGCAGCAGATCAGATTCCTCGGAAGGTGGTGGGCTCTCCTCCCTTGGAGGTTTTTCAGCAGAGGCTGGATGGCCATCTGCCCTGCCCTTAGAGGAACGGCTAAGGGAGCTGGGCATGTTTAGCCTGGAGAAGAGGAGGTTAAGGGGTGATATGATAGCCATGTTCAAATATATAAAAGGATGTCACATAGAGGAGGGAGAAAGGTTGTTTTCTGCTGCTCCAGAGAAGCGGACACGGAGCAATGGATCCAAACTACAAGAAAGAAGATTCCACCTAAACATTAGGAAGAACTTCCTGACAGTAAGAGCTGTTCGACAGTGGAATTTGCTGCCAAGGAGTGTGGTGGAGTCTCCTTCTTTGGAGGTCTTTAAGCAGAGGCTTGACAACCATATGTCAGGAGTGCTCTGATGGTGTTTCCTGCTTGGCAGGGGGTTGGACTCGATGGCCCTTGTGGTCTCTTCCAACTCTATGATTCTATGATTCTATGCCCTGTATGGTCTAGTTGAGATTCTTGCATCTGTAATGAACTCTCTCATTCTACCTATGATTCATCTGCTACCGGAAGTGCAGGTCATTCTCCCTCCCTCTGTGCGTCACTTCGCGCTTTTCCTCTCTGTCCCAGCCGACTTCCTTCCCTCCCTCCCTCGGGTCACGTGACGGCGGCATCAGCTGATCGCCGCTTCCGTTGCCGGCGGCGAGGCTGAGCGAGCGGCGGGCAGGGCGGCTGAGCGGGCGAGGCTGGCAGCGGCGGCGGCGGCGCCCGGGGATGGCAGCCTCGGTGGGGCCGGGGACCCGCACGAAGACCAAGAAGAAGCACTTCGTGCCGCAGCGTGTGAAGGTGCTGCGCTCAGCCGACCCTCTGCTGGGCGTGCTGGGCTGGGGGATCAACCACCAGGTAACGCCTCCCGGTCAGACCCCAGAGTGGGATGGCTCAGGGGGTAGAGCGTGGGACTCGTAATTCAGGGTCGTGAGTTCGAGCCCCACGTTGGGTGAAAGGGTCCTGCAATTGCAAGGGGTTGGGCTGGATGATCGTCGGAATCCCTTCCAATTCTACCCTTGACCCATGTATGTGGGATGCGGCGGGCAGCTACTGAGTTGGGGCGGGGCGAGATCTACTCCTGGTAGGTGGGAGAAGGAAGGAAGATTCTTGTTTAGGATCCATTCACAAAACTGTCCTGAATTGCAATAATTTGCATTTTTCTATTGTGATCTTTGGATGAAGGACAGTATACAAATTATGATTATTTGCATGCCTAATCTCTCTGTAGCAAAACAACAACCCCCAAACTCCTTACAGACCATAAGACGTTATTATGGCACATGCTTTCACGGGCCAGAATCCCCTTCATCACATGCACATAAAGCATTATCCTGATCCAGAGGTATTTGGCAACTTTGGTATCCAACACATTCCTTCCCACCACCACTCATTACCTCTTTCTTTTTATCACTTCACCATCACCATTCTTCAAGATGTAATAGCTTATAGTAGCTGCCCTCTTCTCTTTTCAGTTAATCTTCCCCAATACCTGGTGCTAAGAATTCTTCACTGTGTGAATACACTGGCTAGCAATAATTTCTGCTTTGTTACAGTTTATATTGGCTTTACGTTAATGTAGGCACTTCCTCGGCTATTGTGAGCTGTTTTAAATGCGTGTTAGGGAAGTGTAGTATTTGCTTGAAAATGAAGCATTCCAAAGGCAAATAAACAGCATCAATAAGTACATTAGTCAAATATTGATATTAAACTTATTTCTCCATGTTCTCTGGGGACAGTGCTCTTGATGGCTAGGCTGAAGCAATCATTGTGTTGACACTGAAGGGGTGAATCAACACATTCATCTCTTTCCCCTTTTCTGTCTTGTCCCTTGCTTCCAAATCTGGTGGGTGAGGACTGCCCACCTGATAGGAGGGTGGCTAAGAAAGACTCTCAACCATACATCGCACAGGTATCCTATTTGCCATAGTTTCAGGGAGATTTTCCTTATTTACTTCAAGGCTCACCCTTCTTACATGCCTGTGAATAGCCCATGTGCTTCTTCAAAATGTGGAGGAGAGACAGGTGTTCTGACCACTTTAGCCTTGCAGTAGAAAAAGAGAACATTTCTTCAGTTGGAAGAGTGTAGTTGCAGGTAGCAGGCTTCTGGTAACCAGATCTGAAACTTTCCTGTATTCATCTGTTGCTCGGTGATAATTTCCTTCTGCCTGGGACTAGCAGTTGGAGTTTTGGAAAGCAGTCAGGTAGCTGCTGTGGGACTTTCTTGAGATCAAACAGGTACCTTCGTTTGTTTTGGTTTGATTATGTGTTTTGTGTCTTCATTTTGTGAACCAGCCTGTGATCTTCAGGTGAAAAGCAGTATACAGATATATATACCATAAATAAATGAATACCCAGGTTGTAGTCCTAAACACACTTAACCGAGCAGTAAGCCCCACTGAACACAGTGGAGCTTACCTCTCACTGAACGTGCAAAATATTACTCTTTCAGTCATGTATTTGCGGACCGGCTCTCAAGGAACTCTCTGGGTGAACCTGACATCAAAAAATATTTCCCTCCATTTGAGATCATAATCTTGGAATTTTGCATTAAAGGATTTTCACCAGCGAACAGAAATGAATGAACAAAGAAGTAGACGGATTACTTCTCAAAATGTCACTTTTCATCCTCCAAATACTCATCCCCTTCACTTGCTTGCTTTTTCATTTGATTCTTGCAGGGTGTTTGAGCCCCTGAGTCCCTTCAGACTCTATGATTCTGTGGCTCTATAAAGTGATAGCTAATGTGGTGCCCTCCAGATGCTGTGGACTACAGTTCCCATGGTCCCTGACTGTTGGTGATGCTAACTGGGGTTGATGGGAGTTGTAGTTCGCAATATCTGGAGGGCACCACATAGGCTATTCCAGGTTGATACCAGCACTTCTTAGTTTTAATCTCTTACCAAACAATGCCCTTCTCCCCATCAGACTCTCATCTTTTGAGACCGTAGTTTGGGGAATCATCGGAGAGACAGAGATGCTGAAATGTCATCAGTTACTCAACATTGACTATCCTGCCATTGTTACTGGGCAAATACACTTCTTCCTCTGGGACCTGCATAGTTTTTTGCTGTCATTGTTAGGTATCTGTACTGACGTATCTGAAGATTGCCTTCCCCATTTCCCCCCAATCATTGTTGCGTCCAATTCTATGGTTGGTCATCTATTCTCTTAACATTTACCTTTTAGTCTCCCTTGTGGGACTGAGAGGCATGAACAGCGGAGATGTGTTGGGACTAACAGCTGAACTGTTGTCTTGTGGAATCCTCTTTCCATCCTCCATTCTTGCTCTTTTTATTCTGTGTTTTTGCTCTTGACCTGCTACCAGTATCCTATGCTAGTCCTTTTCATTAGTGAGTGGTATGCTTTCTCAACTCATAGAAGCTTTGTTGGGAGTGTTTGTGATGGCAGTAGAGATTATATAAACCCTCTCACCATATTGGGGATTTTTTATAGGACTCTGACTGGCTGAAGATTGATTGGCCAGTTAGGCTCCCTCTCATGCATCCAAAGCTTCTGGCAAAGATTATTTTTAGACAGTAGACAGAACAGCAAAACTGTTATCCACACTTAATTGGGTATAAGCTTCACTAAACACTGTGGGACTTATTTTCAAGAAAACGCTTGTAGGATTGTGCTCCGACTGATTTCTCTATCCTTTGTCCTTTTTGTCACTTAGATATCTTTTCAATTTTTACTTTAGAATGTTTACATGCTGTCTTTTAGATTAAAAAATTCATCCAAGCTGGCTTGCATGTTAAAAGTGCGTCATCAGCTGTGACAGAATAAAGCACACATATGCACACCCAACCTGAAACTCCTGAAAGGCAATTCAGATGACGCATTCTATACAACATACTGCTATATGTTATATAACATCAGCAGTAAAAGATTCCTACAGCTGAATAATGCTGCCTGTCCACAAGCCACCTGAAACTGTTCTCACAGCACAGCTTTCCAAAATGATTATTGTTGTGGACTTCTCAAGGTCAACAGGTAAGGCTTTCCAGAGTGCCATGCCTTTGTTAAGGCAGTACTTCCCAGGTGACTACATATAGTCTAAAATTCAGGATGGTAGTCAGCATTTTGCTCTTCAGCACCATTATTTTCATATTCCTTGTGACAAGGGGTTCACCAATACTATTTAGCCTTGTTTTGGTCCCATTGGGAGGTGTGGTGTTTCCTGTTCTTTACTGAAATCCCTTGCTGAAGTCTCCTGCGAACTTGCATCAGGTTCTTTTCTTCTTCTGAGTTAATAGGGGAAGGTATAGAATGAACTTTACATGTCCAAGTATGGCTCAATCAAAATTTACTTACTTTCTCTTTAAGAAGAGGATTTGTGGCTATGAATATGGAGATTTGCGCCAAGTACGCTACATGTAGATTCTTGGTGTTCTTGGCTTCTGTCTCCACAGTTGGAATGCACATGTGATGGAATGACCAGGTCAGTTGGGCCACGAATGCCCTGGTGTGCTCTCATATTAACAAACTGGGATTGCTTGCTGAGGGACTCCTTTCCATGGCTCACAGGAACATGAGTAGCCTGATTTTGGGCACTGCAAAAGTGTCAAGAGTGCAGTGCTCTGATAAATGTATTAAAGCATCATGAGTGGAAGCTGCAGTTCCTGTAGCACACTCTGCAACATCCTCTGTGACGAGCCTGGCTTCATTTTTCAGCTCCAAAATAATGTCACTCCCCAGACCTTGGATGTGAAGGGAATTAACCAACACCTATAGGCCTAGAGTGTGTTTTCTGTAGAACAATAGTGGCATCTCTTTGTGAGATGCTTGCACAGGTCTTAAGCTGTCTGGCTGCATTCCTTTCTTTTCCCTCCCTAAGCTCAACTGACCCTTTCCCTCTGATTCCAACAGTTTTACGACCCCAAAGTATTGGGGGAGGGCGGAGCATATGAGCTCTATGGCACAACACCAGGATAATTCAGACTCCGGAATGAAGGAGGCGGCTGGTACGTGGGCCTCATAGCATGCCCTTCTGCCTTGCAAACTGTCTTGATTGCCGCAAGCATAAGCCTCTTGATGAACAAAAAGCCAGTTTGCTTCCTTCCGTTTTGCCCTTCAGTGCTTCCAAAGTGTGATTGCAAAGCTTGTATTTGTGCCTAAAAATAATATGCTGTGTGGCTCGTGTTTCCTCCCCTTCTCTCTTTTAAGAAACGAGATAAAATAGAATTGGTGAAGTTAAGTCTGCCTTGCGTGTCTTGGGTCCTTTTCACTTGGCCTGGATGGAAACTTTCTGGTAATATATCTTGGCTTAGGTGTTTCCAGATCATTCTAACCTCTTAACTCTGTGTGTGCAGTCTTCTTCTGTATGGCTATTAATGTTGGTGGGAGATAGCTTCCATTTTAGAACTGGCTTACTAAATTGCAAGCTGCATTAACTCATTTAGAAGCATTGACTCTGTTCTGACCCTCATTCAGTGCTGGGAATGATACCAGAGAAACTTGATAATTATGTATGGAACAGTTTAAATATGCATAGCATCATACAGTCCCAATCTCTCTCTTTCTTCCTCGCAACAGCCTTATGAAGCAAGTGGTGATTTTTCTTACTGTTTGAGAAAGTGAAGCAGTCTTTGCCCTTGGACCACATTGGATTCACTGGCATTCGCAAGGCATTGCCTCTTGACCTCCGTTCACCATCTCTGCTCTCAAACTAAATGACTGAATGTGCAGAATAGCGTTTGTGGGTATAATAGTAATAATAATAATAATAATAATAATAATAATAATAATAATGATGATGTACAGTCGTACCTTGGAAGTCAAACAGAATCTGTTCCAGAAGTCCGTTCAACTTCCAAAACATTCGGAAACCAAAGCACAGCTTCTGATTGGCTGCAGGAAACTCCTACCACAAATCGGAAGCCACTGAAACTTCCAAAAATAGTTTGCAAATGGGAACAATCACTTCCAGGTTTGCAGCATTCGGGAGCCAAAATGTTTGAGAACTAAGGTGTTCAAAAACCAAGGTACAACTGTAATGATATTTATACCCCGCCCATCTGGCTGGGTTTCCCCAGCCACTCTGGGCGGCTCCTAGCAGAATAGTAAAAATACATCAAACATTAAAAACTTCCCTAAACAGAGCTGCCTTCAGGTGTCTTCTAAAAGTCAGATAGTTGTTTATTTCCTTGACATCTGATGGGAGGATGTTCCACAGGGCAGGTGCCATTACCAAGAAGGCCCTCTGCCTGGTTCCCTGTAGCTTTATTTCTCGCAGTGAGGGAAAGGCCAGAAGGGCCTCAAAGCTGGACCTCAGTGTCTGGGCAGAACGATGGGGGTGGAGACACTCCTTCAGGTATACTAGGCTGAGACCGTTTAGGGCTTTAAAGATCAGCACCAACACTTTTTGAATCGTGCTCAGAAATGCACTGGGAGCCAGTGTACGTCTTTCAGGACTGGTGTTATATGGTCCTGGCAGCCACTCCTGGTCACTAGTCTAGCTGCTGCATTCTGGCTTAGTGGTAGTTTCCGAGTCACCTTCAAAGGTAGCCCCACATAGAGCGCATTGCAGTGGTCCAAGCGGGAGATAAGCAGAGCATGCACCACTCTGGTGAGACAGTCCACGGGCAGATAGGGTCTCATCTTGCGTACCAGATAGAGCTGGTAGACAGATGCCCTGGACACAGAATTGACCTGCGCCTCCATGGACAGCTGTAAGTCCAAAATGACTCCCAGGCTGTGTACCTGGTCCTCAGGGGCACAGTTATCCCATTCAGGACCAGGGAGTCCCCCACCCCTGCCCACCCCATCCCCCCAAAACAGTACTTCTGTCTTGTCAGGATTCAACCTCAATCAGTTATCCGCCATCCATCCTCCAACCAATTCCAGACACTCACACAGGACATTCACTGGTTCTGACTGGAAGGCGAGGTTGAGCTGGGTATCAACTACATACTGGTGAACACCCAGCCCAAACCCCAATAGAACTCTCCCCCTGCATACACCCCCCCATCTGCTCCAGATTCCCCCCCCCCCCAAAAAAAACCTTGTGTAACAGATTGGGGGCAGTGCATGGGGAAAGGAAGGGCTGCACATACAGTGATTTAGTTAGATACAAACCATAGTATATTTTAACACTGGTTTATTATGATGTTCAAATCAATGCACTGTTTATGTATTTGATAGGTCAGACTGCCCCATGTCAGAAGACTTCCAGCTGAATGAGCTTGCAGTCACAACCCTGTGCAAATAATTTGCCTGATCATTTTGCTGCAGTTACTGTTTTCTCTGAAGCATATTGGGTCTTGCAGTTTTTTTGCCACAAAGGATCTATCCCAGATTGGTTCATTCCTGTAGGCCCGATAAATAGCTTTGATCTTTCCCAGAAACCTGAAGTAAGGAAAAGCTACAAACTCCATTGGTTCTCTTGGTGGCTGACAATAACTGGAGTGCTCTCAATTTGAGTCTAGTCCAAAGGCACATGACACAGTTCTGCGGTTTTGAAGCCAAGTAGGTCAGGCCCTTTTAGGTATTTTGACGGGAGACTGCATGGGAACTGTATGTAAACAGCTATGTACTCTTTGGAGGGAAAGTGAAGTGAAAGTGGAATAAAGTCATGAGGAATAGTGTACTGCAAGGATCAGGAATCTGGACTTCCAGATGGGACGAACTCCCATGACCCCTGACCATTGCCCATGGTGCCTGAGGGTGTTGGGAGTTGAAGCCCAACAGCAACACTGGAGGACCACAGGTGCCCCCTCTTTGGTCCTATGTATGCAGGGTCGTCACACCATATTCAGCATTAGTCAGTATACGATACCTACTATTTTGTTCTCTCTACTCAGTCATCCATGTGTATTCTGTACCCACTGACTTGGCCTATGCAGTGTGTATGCTGTGATTCTGGGGCAGCACAGAGAACATGCAGAATCCGGTGGGATTCAACTTCCTGAATATCTAACCTTTAATGTTTGTAAAGACAAGTTTCTAGACCCTATGGTTGCAATTACATTCTTGAAAATGTGTAGGTGATGCCTGTGGAAATAACAGACGCCAGCAGAGCTTCCATGTCCTCCAGTAGACTTTTTTTCTCCCCCTCCCCCCGGCAAAGACAGAACATTTTGTTTTTTCTTTCTTTTTTTAACCATTTTTTGCAGTTTAAATTTACAAAACGATATTGAGCAAATTTGCTTAATTTGTGTAATTTATATGTGTTGCAGACTTGAACCCTTCATTCCATAATACACAATCCCCAACAAAGCAGGCATCACAGTCCGGTCCCCCCATAAACAAGACATGCTGGATGCCTGCAACCGGTCAACTCATACATATCACTTCAGCTTAGGACTGGTTTTAAAGTTACCTCAGCACTGCAGCTTCCGCTGCAGAAGAAAGGGCTGTGGCAACTGAAATTCAGGCTGGCCCCTCAGCATTGCCATCTCCCTTGCCAGCAAACAGTCTCTCACACAGAGGCCAGGCCCAGATATGTATGCCGATGAGTCACCTTCACTCATCTCTCCATGATCATATCAATACAGATCACTTCCTGATCTTTTGTAGCAGCCCAGGCTGCTGGTACATTTTCCGTGTTTTTCCTGGCTTGTGAACTGGAGGGTGCTTAAAAGAAACTCCCTGTGGGAGATTCACTCTCCTAAATGTGGAAGCCTACACAACAATCAGTTTAATCCTTCTCTTTTGGACTCATTCTCATAATCAAGTTTCAGAGGTGATTAACTCCAGACTGTTATCACAGAGTTTTTATCCTGGGATAAGTCCATGGACAAGAATTGACAGTCCAGTTTGACCATAGCTCCTGAGTTAGTGACAGATCCCTAAGAACTGCCTTGCCAAAAGGTCTTCCTAGCCTGGGATTGTGTCTCCTGCAGTGGCAAGCTAGGTGCCCCTAAGGAAAACTCACTGGAGGAGCACAAGGTGGGGGGAGACATCCTGAGAGATGCTGGTACTTGGGGTGATGAATGTGGGCATAAAGTTTAAAACACGCCCTCTACCCTTCTGATTGAACACCGCTTCTAAATGCTATCTAGAACAAAGGAAACTGTGAGCTGTGGTGGATGGGCTTGTGAGGTACAGAAAGACAGATGTATAAAAGAGAAGCAACTGTATGGGCAAAGGGCGACCTCAGGGCAGCAGGGTGGGGTCAGTAATGGCAAAAAACCATGGATCCTTATGACTTTTTAAAGGCATCTCCTCCAAACAACCATCAAATTGAACCTGCCATTGGTTTCTGTGGCTTGCATTGTAACCCACCCTTCCCCAAGCTATCCAGCACTTACTGCAGCCACTATAGTACGTGGATTTGTTCCAAGGGTCCATGTTTTGTGCCATGATGGCATTGACAGGTGCTGAATATGTACTGTATTTTTCGCTCTATAAGACGCACCAGACCACAAGACGCACCTAGTTTTTGGAGGAGGAAAACAAGAAAAAATATATTCTGAATCTCAGAAGCCAGAACAGCAAGAGGGATCGCTGCGCAGTGAAAGCAGCAATCCCTCTTGCTGTTCTGGCTTCTGGGATAGCTGCGCAGCCTGCATTCGCTCCATAAGACGCACACACATTTCCCCTTACTATTTAGGAGGGAAAAAGTGAGTCTTATAGAGCAAAAATTACGGTAGTTTTTACAGGTCATTCCATGGAGGTAGGCAGGGCTTTCTTTTAGCCAGAACTCTGTTCCGGCACCCCTCAGGTGGGTGCCATTGCCATTTGAAGAGGACAAGAGAGGTGTTTGTGGTGAGTTCCAGCACCTATTTTTCTAGAAAAATAGCACTGGAGATAGGTACGATATTTCTTTTGATGGTGGCTTGGAGTAAATCCCAGGTAAAAATTATGCAAATACAAGAAAATCCATTTTTCAACCCTACAGTCTTCCTTTCCCATGCTTTGAGGCAACCTATTTTGTGACTATTTGACCCCTGGACTAAAGCAACATTTTCTTCACCGCTCTTAATCCTCACCATAACCTTCCTCCTTGGTTGTCTCCATCTGAAGCCCATTGTCTTGACTGGCGGTTCCCTGCTATGAGTCTCTAGCTTAGTCTTCCTAGGCTAATCCTGTCTGAACTGCTGTATTAACTTTGTTGATAACCCAAACGTTCCTGAATGCTCTTCCTGTAAGTATATACTGTATACATTTTCATAGGTTCTTGATGCAACTTTGAACTTAATTTATTGTTGGTTGTACGCCACGCTAGGACCGCATGAAGCTGCCTTAGAAAGATGCCTAGTACTGCGCCAGGCCACTGGTTAGTCAAGCTCAGTACTGCCTATGCCAACTCATAGCAGTCCTCCAGGATTTCAGACCAGGATCTTTCCCACCTGTACCTGGAAGTGCCAGAGATTGAATCTGAGACCTGCTGCATGCAAAGCAGGTGTGCTGGTACCCCTGAGCCATGGCCCTTTCCCAAAGGTCCACCCTGCTGATATGCTTTGACAGGCTTCCTCAACCTCGGCCCTCCAGATGTTTTTGGCCTACAACTCCCATGATCCCTAGCTAGCAGGACCAGTGGTCAGGGATGATGGGAATTGTAGTCTCAAAACACCTGGAGGGCCGAGTTTGAGGAAGAAGCCTGTTCCTGGAGAAACTAACAGCATAGCTTTAGTGCCCAAGTCTTAGGTTGCAAATGGCATGGCATTCGGCCAGATGTCACTTCCTCCGGGGGCTCTTGGTAGACAAGAACTCTCCTCTCAAGGCCTTGCCTTGGTGCTGTTACATTCTCCTGACATGTGCTGCTTTGTACAAGAGAAGCCAGTGGCTTCACATTTGCTTTCCTTCTTTAGATCAATGAGCTGAGTCAAGTTCCCCAGCCAGTGATGCTGCTTCCTGATGACTTCAAAGCGAATTCTAAAATAAAGGTGAACAATCATCTCTTCAACAGGTGAGGACCGGTGGTGCATATGTCTAGGAGCAGAAAGGCACATAGTCTTCCTAGCCCAACTTCAGATTCCACCCCTGCTGCTTGAGATCCTTTAACTGGAAGTGCAAGGTATTAGGCTTGGGACTTTCAGTCATGATGGCTATGTATTACCTCCACTATCAGAGGCAGTATACCTCTATATACCTGTTGCAGGAGGGAGCTGTGGTGCTCAACTCTTTCTTGTGGGCTTCCCTCAGGCATCTGTGAGAAAAGACTGCAGATGCTGTACCCCAGGGACATCGTTCCTCCGAATGCACATGCTATAATACAGGGGAAGCTAGCATAGCACCCTCCAGCTCTCACCATAAGTCAACTATTAGCAACACTCTCATTTTAAGAGCATAGCCTGCACATGGGCGGCGGTGTAGGTGTCTAGGTCTCCTATGACTGTGCCGCAGGGGAGGACAGGTGTTTTCTGTTAAGGGCCTCATTCCTTCAGGATAGCTGGTTGGGGACTGCATGTTAGCGATGGATGGAGGGCACTCCAAAAATGTTATGGATTATTGAACCTGAATGATGACTGCCCTTCTTCCATCTTTACCTTCGCTCAGAATTTCTAGTCCCAGGCCAGCCTACTTACTCTTGGGAAGAGTAGTAAGCCCCCACTTGGTTTGAAAGGTTTACTCTCAAATAACTGTACAGAGATTATTGTTTTTAATTCAGCAGACCAGTGCAGCTACTGCTCTAGAAAGCATGTGAAAATAATTCTTTTCTGACTTTGGTGTGACCGCACACAGAGAGAGCAGAAACCAAGAAGAAAACGTCTTTTTCCCAAGCTTTGATACCAGGAAAAAGATTTGTTAAACACATCAGTTTACTTCTGTCAAATAATATATGGCCCTTTTTATTCTGAATCCACACAGGAAGAGAGGGGTGACGGTGGGGAAACAGCTTTTTAAAGCTATGGAAATTACCGTATTTTTCGCCCTATAGGGTGCACTGGCCCATAGGGCGCACCTAGTTTTTTTTTTTGGGGGGGGATAAATAAATAAATAATTATTCCCCCCCCCCCCAGCCATGGGGCTGGGGCAGAGTAAGCCCAAGCTTCCCCCGACCCCAGCCCCCAGAACAGGCTGCTATCTGCAAGCCTTCGGAGCTTCCTAAAGCCTGGAGAGCGAGAGGGGTCGGTCAGCGAAAGCCTGCATTCGCCCCATAGGACGCAAAAACATTTCCCCTTCATTTTTGGAGGAGAAAAAGTGCGTCCTATGGGGCGAAAAATACGGTAAGGAGGAAGGTAGGACCGCTGAAGGGATGGAAGGGTGGGGTGGTGTCAGAAGGTATTAGGAGCTGCATGTGGCCACAGGTTACCCACCTCTGTTGTAGCACTCCAGAAAGGCCAGCAATTGCTTGATTTGAACCTTCCTCCAGGAAAAGTACAAAAAAATTGAATAGCGTATGCAAAGCTGGACAAAAAAATCATTTCCCACTCACACACTGTCCCCTCTGCCTGGTATTTAATGCTTAGTATTAAAGGAAGATTGTTCTGCCCGTCTGGTCATGAGACCATTTGCATAATAATGGAGGATTACACCCTGTGGTAGAGGATACTAATGGGCAGGGGATTATGGGGCTTGGGTCGCAGATTACTGAGATAATGCCCAGATTGACTTGGTAGCTATTACTAGGCCTTGCTCACTTGTCAGAAAAACTGGCCTTCTGGTAAGGAGGCAGAAGTAGCTTGGTTGCGTATAAGACTGGGTTGTAATGGGCTGCTTCTGATGGAGAGCTGGTCCCATCTACAGCAGGAGAAGGTGAGGCCTGGACCACAAACATAGCAGAGTCGGAGGTGATGGTCTGGGCTGTACCACTTCAAACTGCTGCAAGGTGGGCAGAATCAAACTTCATCATGCTTCTTTATTTGTTGAAACCAAAACCCACCCTGTAAATAGAAACTAGCGCAACAGGGAGCGAACAGGCTGGGCTGCAGTCTTCACTGATGCAGTGGCGGTGCAGGGGGGCCGGCCGCACCGGGCGCAACATCTGGGGGGAGGCGCGCTCGCGCTCGCAGCTCTCTGCCCCTACCTGGCTCACTCACTCTCTCTCACTGCTGTGCGAATCCGATCCGAGCCGCCGGGTCGCCGCCCACTGTGGAGGGGGGGGGTGCCAGGCGTGCGATGCGGTGCGGAGAGAGAGCGAGGGACTATCTGGGGGAGGGACAGTGCAGCAGGGGGGGGGCGGGCGCAAATTACTTGCCTTGCCCCGGGTTAGGGGGCGCAAATTACTTGCCTTGCCCCGGGTGCTGACAACCCACGCAACGCCACTGCACTGATGTGCTAGGTTCTTATTTTTGTGCAGAAGGGGGGAGGCTTTTCTGTTTTTGTTTTTTCATAGAAGTGCATTCAGAAATGTGATTCTCCCCACCCCAGTTCAGCTCCCTCCTCCAGCTCACCCTGCTGCATGTGCAGTCCGAGTTTTGGAGTAGCAGCTAACTCTGTCACTCGACTCTTGCAGAGAAAACCTGCCCAGCCATTTCAAATTCAAGGAATACTGCCCGCAGGTCTTCCGCAATCTTCGCGAACGTTTCAGCATTGATGACCAGGATTACCAGGTATGTGGGCCTCGTCTTACACTTCAGACTCTTACAAGCCTGCCCAAAACTTTAGGTACTCAGCTGCAGTGTGCAGGCAGTATCTCTGCCTCCGACCCCCTTACTGCTGTCATATACTGGACTTCAGAGTGTAATGCACGAGGCTGAAAGCCTTCTTGACCAAGGCAGCCTTGTTGTGGAACTCCTTTCCCAGAGATGCCCTCCAGGCCTGCTTTTGGAGAATCATAGAATCATAGAATCATAGAGTTGGAAGAGACCACAAGGGTCATCGAGTCCAACCCCCTGCCAAGCAGGAAACACCATCAGAGCACTCCTGACATATGGTTGTCAAGCCTCTGCTTAAAGACCTCCAAAGAAGGAGACTCCACCACACTCCTTGGCAGCAAATTCCACTGTCGACCAGCTCTTACTGTCAGGAAGTTCTTCCTAATGTTTAGGTGGAATCTTCTTTCTTGTAGTTTGGATCCATTGCTCCGTGTCCGCTTCTCTGGAGCAGCAGAAAACAACCTTTCTCCCTCCTCTATGTGACATCCTTTTATATATTTGAACATGGCTATCATATCACCCCTTAACCTCCTCTTCTCCAGGCTAAACATGCCCAGCTCCCTTAGCCGTTCCTCATAAGGCATCGTTTCCAGGCCTTTGACCATTTTGGTTGCCCTCCTCTGGACACGTTCCAGTTTGTCAGTGTCCTTCTTGAACTGTGGTGCCCAGAACTGGACACAGTACTCCAGGTGAGGTCTGACCAGAGCAGAATACAGTGGCACTATTACTTCCCTTGATCTAGATGCTATACTCCTATTGATGCAGCCCAGAATTGCATTGGCTTTTTTAGCTGCCGCGTCACACTGTTGGCTCATGTCAAGTTTGTGGTCAACCAAGACTCCTAGATCCTTTTCACATGTACTGCTCTCAAGCCAGGTGTCACCCATCTTGTATTTGTGCCTCTCATTTTTTTTGCCCAAGTGCAATACTTTACATTTCTCCCTGTTAAAATTCATCTTGTTTGTTTTGGCCCAGTTCTCTAATCTGTCAAGGTCGTTTTGAAGTGTGATCCTGTCTTCTGGGGTGTTAGCCACCCCTCCCAGTTTGGTGTCATCTGCAAATTTGATCAGGATGCCCTTGAGTCCATCATCCAAGTCGTTGATAAAGATGTTGAATAAGACCGGGCCCAAGACAGAACCCTGTGGCACCCCACTAGTCACTCTTCTCCAGGATGAAGAGGAACCATTGATGAGCACCCTTTGGGTCCGGTCAGTCAGCCAGTTACAAATCCACTGAGTGGTAGCATAGTCAAGACCGCATTTTACCAGCTTCTTTACAAGAATATCATGGGGCACCTTGTCAAATGCCTTGCTGAAATCAAGGTAGACTACATCCACTGCGTTCCCTTCATCTACCAGGCTTGTAATTCTGTCAAAAAATGAGATCAGGTTAGTCTGACATGACTTATTTTTCAGAAATCCATGCTGACTATTGGTGATCACAGCATTCCTTTCTAGGTGCTCACAGATTGTTTGCTTAATGATCTGCTCCAGAATCTTCCCTGGTATTGATGTTAGACTGACTGGGCGGTAATTATTTGGGTCCTCTCTTTTCCCCTTTTTGAAAATAGGGACAACATTTGCCCTCCTCCAGTCCGCCGGGACTTCGCCTGTTCTAAATTTCTGGAGAAATTGCTAATGCTTTCCCCGTTAGGCTTCTGCTGTTTTAGAAGAAAGCTAATGAGAAGGTGTTTTCTTACTGGGTTCATTCAGATTTTATAGTTGCTGTTATTTTATTATATATTCAGGTTTTATAGTTTTGTGATTTTGTCCAGGTTTTATAGTTTTTTTAGTACAGTATGTATCTGCTAGTTTTAAATTTAAAATCATCCATGTTTTTCGAACACTGAGAATGCTGGTTCGAAAGCAAGTTTGAAATTCAGCTAATAAATCAGAGTGTAGACTTCCAGTGTGGAGCTAATTGGGAGGGTTATAAATTGCTCAGCTGGACACACTGCAGGAAGATTGCCGCATAAGGCGCAATCATAGGCTACTAATAAGCTCACTGGAGGCATTGGTTGCAGGCATGTTCCCATGAGAGAAATTGATGTTTGAGGTGGGATAAGGCCAGTGTTCTGACTGCAGCCATAGATTACTGCCTTTGTTCCTGAATTTGCTTGCCCAGGCACAGCAGTAGTTATGACACCTGTTACAAATAGCCAGTTGGGTACTGAGTTGTGTATGAACACCCAATGGGAGTTGGAAGGCTTAAGAGAATGAGCTATTACCGTATTTTGCGCACCATAGGACGCACCGGCCCATAGGACACACCTAGTTTTTTGGGGGGGAAATAAAGAAAAAATATTTTATTTCCCCCTCCAGGTGCGGGGCTGGAAGAGGAACAGGAACAGCGGGAAGACGTGCTCCACCTCCCCGCTGACCCCCGAGCTTGTGGGGCTGGCGATGGGGAGAAGTGCGCTGAGCCCGGGACTGGAGGCAGCTCTGCGCAGCCATCGGGAGCCGGGCGGGACTTCGCGCCCGGCTCCCGATGGCCGCGCAGAGCTGCGCTGAGCCAGGGACTGCAGGCAGCTCTGCGCGGCCATCGGGAGCCGGGCGGGACTTCGCAACCTGCTCCCGATGGCCGCGCAGAGCTGCGCTGAGCCCGGGACTGGAGGCAGCTCTGCGCGGCCATTGGGAGCCGGGCGGGACTTCGCGACCTGCTCCCGATGGCCGCGCAGAGCTGCGCTGAGCCCGGGACTGGAGGCAGCTCTGCGCAACCCTCGGAGCTGGTCTCCCGAGGGTTGCATAGAGCTTCCTGAAGCCTGCATTCGCCCCATAGGATGCACACACATTTCCCTTTCATTTTTGGAGGGGAAAAAGTGCGTCCTATAGGGCGAAAAATACAGTAATTACAAAGTCCGCACTCTGAACCTTACCTCTGCCATGAACTGCTCTCTAGATAGCCCCGCTCCTGTCTGCATTGTGAGGGTAGTGAGGCTGGCCTACTGCATATAAGATGGTTGCACGAGTTGCATCAAATGGATGTTTGTGGCTAGTGATGTTAAATTCTTGAGAATAATCTTTTGGAGAACATTCTTGAGAATATTCTCGATTAATGAGAATATTAGAGAATTTTCATTTAAAATAGGAGAATATTCATTTTAATGCATTGAAAATGATATAATTACTTAATATACATGTTTGTTCATTGGTAAACCTGTTCAGATGGCAACCAAAAACTGTACAGATACTTTTATTCAATGGGGCAATGCAGTGAATTCACATTCTTTGATTTTTTGCACCAAACTTGAAATTGAAAATGCAACGTGAATGACTCATGTTAATCACTGAGCCTGCCACTAAACGTATATTTACCATCCAATTTGAATTCAAATTATGTTGTGTATGCATGAAATGTAGCTTTTAAAGTAAAAGGAATATTTAAAAATGGCACTGCAAAACCAATTACTGGCACTGAATAAAAATATAGAAACGTCAACTGTTTAAATCAAGGCTACCTCGCATGCTGTTACACATAATTGTATAGGCTTAGGTACTTTAAGTGTATAAAGCATTAAAGCTACTTTCCTTTTTTTTTTTAAAATTACACTGTATGGCCAAGGGTATACAGTTTCTAAGAATAAGGTCACACCAAACTAGAAAAAAAGGCTATCACATATAGTTGAAATACATACAGATTCAAATATTCATCAAATTAAATGAATGGCATTTTTAAAACTTAAAAAAATATTAAAATGTTTTCTGTAGCTCACATTTCAGAACTGCCCATATTGAAAGACACAATGCCTAGTAATGTAATTGGACCAGGAAAAAAAAATCATTATTCATTACTTACACTGGCAATATCACAGCTTGACTTATTATTTACTAGATTTCTTTAATGTGGGTTATAAAACTGGTTCCTACACTAGAATTTACAGTTTGTGGAGAATATTCTCCACAGAATTTTCTAGCAGAAAATATTCTCAAGAATATTTGCATTCTCGAGAATATTCTCACCTCACATCACTATTTGTGACTTGCATTCTCTCTATTGGAAGAGGGAGAAGAGGAAAGATAGCATATGAGACATCACAATAGAAGGGGAAAGAGCCCCCAGCAGCTCCCACAGACCCCTTGAACTGGCCATTTCTCTCTGCGCATTTTAACCCTCCAAGTTTCCTTTTCTTTAAAGGGAGCCAGAGTGAGACTTCTGGGATGCAGCATTTGAGTGTACCCTCTTTAATGTGTTCTTGGTCTGGTTTCCATCATGTGAGCAAGGGTAACAAACATGGGGCCTTCCAGATGTTGTGGACTACAGTTTCCATCAGCCCCAGCTAGCATGACCCAATGGGCAGTTTTGTGGCCCAAAAACATCCAGAGGGCACCGCTCTGGCTTTGCACTGAAGCAAACTGAAGCAGGCAGCAGAGCTTCTTTCCTGGACTTCATAAAAATTATTGATCGCTCAGTTAGTAGAACATGAGACTCTTAATATCAGAGTTGTGGGTTTGAGCCCCACCTTGGGCAGAAAGATTCCTGCATTGCAAGGGGTTGGACTAGATGGTCCTAGTAAAAGGTAAAGGTGCCCCTGACCACTAGGTCCAGTCGTGACTGACTCTGGGGTTGCAGTGCTCATCTTGCTTTATTGGCCGAGGGAGCCGGCGTACAACTTCCAGGTCATGTGGCCAGCATGACTAAGCCGCTTCTGGCGAAACAGAGCAGTGCACGGAAATGCCGTTTACCTTCCCGCCGGAGCAGTACCTATTTATCTCCTTGCACTTTGATGTGCTTTTGAACTGCTAGGTTGGCAGGAGCAGGGACCGAGCAACGGGAGCTCACCCCATCGCAGGGATTCGAACCGCCGACCTTCTGATGGGCAAGCCCTAGGCTCAGTGGTTTAACCCACAGCGCCACCTGTGTCCCTAGATGGTCCTTGTGGTCCCTTCCAAATTGATGATTCTATCATTCAACATTTCCTGCACCACCTCATTTCCCTAAGAGCCTTTTTAAAGGAACGGCTGCCTTGAGGGTGGCTGTCAAAGGGGACGTGAGGGAAGATCTGGAGCCCAGAAGTTTTGTTCAGCTTTTTGCTACTCCATTGCTAGGGAAGGTTTATCTTTAACTCCCTTGTTGCCCACCCTTATCAAAAAGATAAATCAGCCATGCCAGGGTCATCGGTACAGAGCCTTGTTGTCATTGGTTCATTCTCACTTCTTCAGGTCTCGCTGACACGCAGTCCGCCCACTTATGAGATTGAGGGTGGGGGGCGCTTCCTCCTGTCCTACGACAGAACGTTGGTGATCAAGGAGATCTCCAGTGAAGATGTGGCTGACGTGCATAGCCTTCTGTCTCACTACCACCAGGTAAGACGAGAAGGCAAGCGGGCTTCTTTGTATGGGGTTGCAGGCATGTGATGTGGACTCTGACTTGGAGCGTAAAATAAGTTCACCTGAAGGATGCTCATGGAAGCAAAGGGCCACCTGTGCCTCACCCCACATCTGTTCAGTGGGGCCCATTGATCCTCCAGAGTGACTTATTGGTGTGCAGGTAGCTGCACGACGGGAGGCGGGGACAGGAAATGGTCTGTCTTCCTGTGAACTTTTTAAAATTAACTTGGGATCCAAACCTCCAAACTAACCTCCACGAGAATATATTAAATAGCAGTAAATATAAAATCTTAGTGCACTGAAGAGCAAAACTAAGCAAGTTTGCACAGTTCTTTCTGCTAGCCACGGACAGGGAAAAGGGCTTCAGGGTTCTGCGTGGCTCCTGCCCCCTGACCACTGGAGGTTGTTCTCCGTTCCTCACCTACTTCTGAGATCTGAGCAGGCATTGCTGCCATGCTGTCAAGCTTCTCTCCATAGCCTTAGGAGCAATTTTCAAATGGAAAAATACTGAAAGCTAACATTTAAGGAATGCCGAGTGCCCTGCTAGCTAAGAACAACACCAGTGTTGTTTGTGAAGCACCTCACAGATGTGGGCACTGTACTGAAGTTCAAAACACAAAATAGGCCCTATCCTCAGGCTGCCAAATTCTTCATTTGGGCCAACTAATAATAGGTGGAAGGAATACAATGAGACCTGTTCATCAGTATTGGTATGGAAGCATTCCATATAGACAGCCATGTTGGTCCACTAGGATGAAAAAATCCAAACAGCAACATTATTGCAGTACCTTTAACATAACAAAGTAAAATTCGTAAAGTAGTGAGTAAACCTTTGAGTCCACCACGACTCTTTTTCAGATTACATGTTAAGCATTTATAAAAAAATGTGGTGAAGAATATTGCTGGCCATGATGAAAAGCCCTAGTTTGTACTTTATAATAGCTTTAGGATGAATTGTAATAATAATAATTTTATTATTTATACCCCGCCCATCTGGCTTTGTTTTCCCAGCTCATCTGGGCAGCCTCTAGCACATATAAAAACATAATAAAATGTCAAACGTTAAAACTTCTCGATACAGTGCTGCCTTCAAATGTATTCTAAAAGTTGTGTAGTTCTTTATCTCCTTGACATCTGATAGGAGGGTGTTCCACAGGGATGGCACCACTACCGAGAAGGCCCTCTGCCTGGTTCCCTGTAACTTCACACCAGCTTCCTTAGGTTAGGTTATGATGCAAAACAGATTGCAGGTTGATGTGTTCCGGGGTGAAGAAAACAATGGCTGCTCTCCTTTAAAAAAAGAAAATCAAAATATTGCTGACTTTTTATATATGTCTCTAGTGCTCACCAGCATGCGCAGGACTCATAAGGCAGAGTGGAGAAGTAAAGAAAAGCATGGCAATGTCTGTATTAGCAAGGCCAGAGATTAATTACAGATGATGCACTAGGAAAACTGACTGGATTTTCACTGTCTGCCTCTGTGTGAGTGGATGGGTGGGTATTAGTCCCCCTTGAGCCGCTGTGATGGAAGATCTAGAGTGCCTTTTAAATCTAGGCTGGATATACTGTATTTTTCGCTCTATTGGACGCACCGGACCATAGGAGGGGGAGAACGGGGGGGGGGGGGGGAATTTCTTGTTCTCCCCCTCTAAGTCAAGGTGCGTTCTGTGTGTTCAAGGTGCGTTCACCCGAAGCCTCCGGAGCCCAGCAGGAGTTCCCGCTGGGCTCTGGAGGCTTTGGGTTCCTTTTGACCTGGTCTTTGACCGGGGCTGGCGGGGGGGGGGGGAGTGCTGCTTTCTCCCACCTCCAGCCCCAAAGACCAGGTCGGGGAACAGCGGGAAGGCGACGCTCCGCTGGGCTCTGGAGGCTTCAGGTGAACGCCGAGCTTGTGGGGCTGGCGGTGGGGAGAAGCGCTGCAGTGCACCCCAGGCTTCGGGATGCAGGCTGCTATCCCAGCGGGCACTCCCGCCGAGCTCCCAAGGCTTGCGGATAGCTTCCTGAAGCCTGCATTCGCTCCATAGGACGCACACACATTTCCCCTTCATTTTGGGAGGGGGGAAAGTGTGTCCCATAGAGTGAAAAATACAGTACTTGGTGCTCAAAAAAAGACAGTGGTCTTGTGATCAAGAGAGGATGGAGGTTAATGAAGAGGGAGTAGGACCCAAAGAACGGGATAGCAAGCCAAGTGCTGAGGAATAGTCCTCATTGGCAAAGGATAGCTAGCTGAGTCTGTTGCACCCTGACCGACGAAAGCCCCAACAAGCCAAAATGCAGGAGAATTGTGGTTTGGGGACTGGGACTCCAACAGAGAAGAATACAATTCCATTTTTGGATTTGCCTTCCTGAAGTCGTCCTCCTACTGTGCATAAGTCTTGTCTAAGCTTTTGGTGATCTTTGTTCTGGGCTCACTAGACTTAGCAAATGGTACTTCCTGAACATCTTGTTTCCTTCTTGCAGTACATTGTGAAGTGTCATGGGAGCACCCTGCTGCCTCAGTTCCTGGGTATGTACCGGCTCAGTGTGGACAACGAGGAGAGCTACATGCTGGTCATGAGGAACATGTTCAGCCACAGGCTCACCGTGCACAGGAAGTACGATCTGAAGGTAACGGGTAGTGGAGGGCTGGCGGGAAGTGTGCGCCAAGGCTGAATCTAGACACATCAAAGAAGCATTTCAGTTAAACGCGTTGCAAACTTTGTATGAGAAATCAGGTTAGCAAAAACGGAACTCCACAGCGCCATCTGGTGTCACAGTGTTAGAATGCATAAACAACACATATAAAGTGATTTTTCTTTGCCAATGTAGCTGAGTCCCAAGTCTTTGGTCCTGTTTGTCCATCTTTTTCTCCCTCATTTGCCCATGTATGTGCATGATGTTTGCTCCGGAAATCTCCAGAGCTTTACCAATTAGCTGTGGAAGTTGCAATATGTAATGCGTGGTAGTTGCATAATGCTGTGTCTAAAATGCTAATATGTCAGACAGAGCAATGCTGGGTTTTTACACCAGAGGCAAAGGTTGTCATGGAATTATGTCACCAGTTTCTTATTATTGGCCCATATTTATTCAAAAGTTTGCAGTCTCCCCCCACCTTGGCACGCCTGGCTTTCAGAAGATGCTTGAGTAGATGGTGTCATTATACGCTTTAGTCACCAGGTGGCACTGGGTGTAGTTGTATCTAGGTGGAGTCAGTAATTGCCTGTGTGTCTTCTGTTCTTCTTTTTAAAAGGCCATAAAGTTCTTATCTAGCTTTCTGGCACTGTATGCCTTCCATGACATTACTGAATTTCAGATCATCCTCACTTTGCCCTGAGAGTACAGAGCCAGCGCAGGAGATATAAAGGAAATACGTCATCAGGCAGGAAGCTGGAAAACACAGTGCTGAGTTGCGGCATCCAGGTTTTCTCCTGAAAAGCCTTGTTTGCAAAAGAATTCTGAAAAGCCTTGTTTGCAAAGAATTCTGCGCCTCTGTTCTCCATCTGTAAAGTAGACATGATAGTCACTACATAGTTGTGAAAACATATGAGCATGCGTGGAACTGTTTATAAAAAGATTTCGCACACACTTTTCAGCATCAGGTCCCAGAATCTAAAATTCAGTCATCTGAACTTTTAAGTGTTCGAAACAGTTTAAAAATGAAACAGAGTCACTGAAATAGGCTGGGTCCTGTGACTGTGATTTGCACCATTCCCACCTGCTGTGTGAAGTGGCAGCCACAGAGGCCATTGTTCAGAGGCAGGGTGTGCAATTTGCACCCACAAGCTCCCTTCTTCAGCCCTCCATCTCTTTTAATTATCTCTGGTAGCAGGAATGAGACAGACATCTGCTTGTAAGACATGAGAAATTGGCTCAATTCAGGTGATCCTCTCTCTGCTTATTAAGTTGAGATGCCGTTAGTTCCAGGCAGAGTTTTTGGCTGGATGTAATTGCAGCCTGATGGGTTCATGTGTACTGTAGGCAAAAGTTTGGCTTCCTCCAAGGCAAGAGTGGGGAACCTCTGACCCATGAGCCAGCCTTTGCCTGCCAAGCCATTCCCCCTCCCCAAACCACATGCACCCATCAAGTGATGGGTGGGAGAACAAGGTTTCAATCTGTATTGGCTGCACAATCCTGTTCTCAGCAGGCTAGGCAGCAAGATTTGAGTGGAGCAAGATCTGGGGATTTAAAAGGGAAGGAGGAGGAGGAGACTTGGCAAAAGAGTCCCCTTCTTTTAAGTCTCCTCCCACTTCCCTTTTAAGAGCAGCGCAAAAGGGATTTTGACAGGTGGGCACCCCCATTTACCTGTCAAGATTTGACCCGTGAAGCAGATCCTGATACGGGTCTGGCCCATGGAGCCAAAAAGGTTTCCCACCACTGCTCCAAAGGGAGCAAGACAAAATCAAGCACAAGTTCAGATTCTGGTAAGGCAGAATTCAAGCAAAGCAAAAATCAAGTTCCTGGAAGGCAAAGTCAAATAAACTGGGTAGCACCCTGCATAGTTGGGCCTGAAGCTCAAGCCTGAGAGGCATATGAGCAAACTCAAATATTGCTTCAATAAAACAGTGAACAGGGTGGTGATACAATGACTACTGCCATCGACACAATATCTGTAAACAAACAATGAAAGTCCATAAAAATGGCAAAAGTAGTTTCTTTCCCAAATAGGTTTTATCTTAAAGAATAGCAAACATAGTACTAAGAGTCCACTTGTAATATACCAATGGTTCAGAGCTCAGACGTTGTTCCAGTAATCCTATGTTTCATTGCTGAAGAGCTTAATCATCAAGCTTTGTAGCAAATAATATACAACAACAACAATCTTTATTATGGTCCAGAGACCCAACAAAAATAATATACAAGAGAAGACAGAATGTAAATGACTTAAAGCAGGGGTATATCTGTCCCCATCTGCGTGTTTCCTTTGGGAGGAGCATAGAAAGAGGACGACGTCCTTCACTTTGTTAAACCTCCTTCAAATATTGCTTCAGCAACCTTCAAACCTAGACTTAAACAGAGGCACAGCTTTGTCCGGGTGACTAGCTCTGGCTCTGGCCAGTGAAGCATCTTCACTTGACAGGGCCATGGCTTCAATAGCCATTAACCCTGGTGCAGAGGGAGGCTGAGGTTCTGCTGAACTGTACTCTAAGGGCAACAATGTGACTTCCGCAGGCTAGCGGCTTGCCAACAAAACAGAGAAAAAAGCAGTATTTACAAATGTTGAATGACTGAATAAATAGCTTGTTCCTTCATCTCTCCTGTCTTGAGCTGCCTGAGGCTTTCCTGACAACTTGCACTCCCCTTACTACAAAAGCCTCCCCTCTTTGGCTTGCAACCCCAGTTCCAAACTCTCCTCTTCTGGACATCCTTAGTCCTCATTCCCACCTGAAATGAAGCCTATGTGTGTTCAAAAGCTTTTGCTTCTATTTGTTCCTCGTATCTCCTTTTCCCTCCCTCCCCACCCAACCAGGGTGCCTAAATATAGATCATAAGCTGCTTGGAGCAAAGGACTGTCTTTTGCTTATGCTGCTCTGCAAAGCACCCTTCACACTGATAAATAGCTCCATCTCCAAGGCAGGAATCCTTTGCTTCCCTCTTAGTTTGATGACGTATCACTTCTAAGGTCAGATAAATTTTGGTTTGCTCCGGTCAGGAAGTTCCCTTTTGGGCTTCCACCAACCATCTTGATCAAGCCAATTAAAACATATTTGGCTGAGTTGCATCTCCCAAGAAGGGCATCCGCTTCTGATTTGAAGGCAGCGCGTAAGAGAGGATCTATTCCTCCTTCCTTGACAATCTGAAGGCTCCTGCCAGCCTGCTGAGCACATTCTCATTCCACAGCCCTCCTCGTGTCCTTGCCTGGCAGAGGCATTGCCCAGCATTAGGCGGACAGTTAAAATAGGTTGTGGTACAGACCTTCTCTGATAGCTCTGTGCTTCACGCTCTGCTCCCTCTTCCAATTCCTATTAAGCAACATGTGGCTTGCTGTGCTGATTAAATGTTCTGATATTGCAATGAAATGGCCCCCTCAGGGTATTTGTTCAGTACATGGACAGTATCAAACTCAGGGTCTCTCTCTCTCTCTCTCTCTCTCTCTCTCTCTCTCTCTCTCTCTCTGTGTGTGTGTGTGTGTGTGTTGGAAAACCAAGCTAGGAGAATGAGATGAATCATGTCTGCCCCTATCTTCCTTCAGCCTGGCTGCACATCATCAAACTGACCCAGAGCAAGGTTACATAGATCTTTTATAGTGGAGTTAACTAGGCCCTTGTTTGCAGTTACGAACATTTTAGAAGATGCGGCTGGAGGGTTGAACTGCAATGAGGGCCACAGTATAAAAGCAGCTTTTGCTGGAGGGCCACAGCTGAGGTGCTTATTATAAAGGAATGCAGTTGGAGTAACTTGGATATGTTGTTAATCAACCTGGATGGCTGATTATTTACTTATTAAGTTTCTATACAGCTCTTCGTCTGAGGACTGCAGGGCAATATACAATATAAAAACATGAAAATACATAACATGGTAACAAAAACAAACAATACACCCACCCACCCACACAGTTTAAAAGGCCATATATTGTTTAATTAGTCAAAGACCTGGAAAAAGAGGTATATTTTTGCCTGGTGCCTAAAGATATACAATGAAGGTGCCAGGCGAATCTTCCTAGGGAGCTCAGTCCACAAGTGGGGACCCACTGCAGAAAATGCCTGTTCTCTTGTTGCTACCTCTGGGCCTCATGTGGAGGAGGCACACAAAGAAGGGCCTCAGAGGTCGGTTCATATGAGGCGGCCCTTGAGGTATTGTGGTCCTGGGCTTTCTAGGTCAAAACCAGCACTTTGAATTGGGCCTGGAAGCGAATCGGCAGCCAGTGCAGTCGGTCTAGGATTACAAAATAGGCATTGCCTGTGAGGTTTTCAAAATAGGATCTCTCCTTTCAGGGCAAAATACCGGATTTAACCCACTGAGTTGCTTCCCCTTCTGATGCCCAGGCTCTGCTGTTTGTCAGCTCCACTTTTAGGGCCAGCAATGTGCTAGGTGCTGCACAGAACATAGCAGCAGTGTAGCCCTGGTTGAGAAGACAGATGCTGTGGCCTGCAGTGGAATGCTGCAGTGTGGAGTGTTTCTGTTCGGTGCCTGCAGGACAACTCGTATTCTATTCTCCCTCTCATGTTGTTTCCCCCTCCCAGTCCCTGCCCGCAAGCAGCCAGTCAGCGTTCTGTGGCCACTGAGCATGATTGGACCTCACTGTGTTGTTTTGCTCCCCCCATGGTTTTTTTTTTTGTGTGTGTGTGTGTTTTAATAGTTCTTGTGCAAGCCTTTGGGGTTCCCCCAGACCTGCTGATACCTCCATTCTGTACTTGCATCAGGCTGCAAGTACCATTGCATCCTTAAGCCTGAAACAACACCCTTGTGGTATAATTTTTGCGTTTTGAAAAATGCCAAGAAAGGTTTCCATCCTAGCATCTGAAGTCTTATTTAAAAACAAACAAACAAACAAACAGCAGCAGCAACAACTCAGCTACTTTACTGCCCAAGCAGAGCTTTTGCAGCAGGTGAGACCTACCTAGGTTCATATTTTGGCTACATCAAAAACTCTCTGGGTAGCCTTGGCAAGTCATGCTTCCTCAGCCTCTTGCCCTCCTCCTATGAAGTGGGAGAGAATATAATTGCTTGCCTTATATGGTTAAAATGAATAGTCTGTAATTTGCACGGTGAAGGGTGTTATGCAGAGTGCCATCGCCGCTGTTTATGTTGCAGCCTTTTGATTCCTGACTGTGCCCTCTGCCTATCCTGATGGAGACACAGATTTCTTGCATCTGAACTGGTGCCTTTGTGGTCGGCAGATGGTGGAGGACAGTGTCCGTAGGTCTTATCTTGCCCATTGTAATAGCCCCTGGGGACAGAATTATGGCAGGTATCTCTGTGAAACTCAGTTTCACAGAGGAACAGTTTGAACAATATTGTTTTTATCTCACATCTGGTCAAGGCAGGACAACATCATAATGTATAAAAACACTGCTTTTACTGTTACTATTACTTGGATTTCTTACCCACCCTTTGCCATGAGGAGCCAGGGTGTATCACAACAATATAAAAATAAAATATCAAAGTCAGTTGCTTAAAATACACACACTATGAAAAATAGAACATTGATCTTTTGGTTTCCAGCTTGTTTAACTGATGTTTATTCGAACGCTGTGGGCTGGATTCAACCAACGGGTCCTGGTAGCAGAAGCCAGTGCTGGCACAGCGGGGCTTTCCCCACACGCCTCTTCCTATGTGCCCCTTGTGCCTCCCTCATCTGCCTTGGGGGGTCGGGGGGAACCCCCAAAACAGCACATGGAGTGAAGAGAGGGAAGATTGTCTTGTCGAGCCCTGATGGAACAATCTCCTTAGCACAACACCCATTGATTTCAGACTTGCCCTGAAGGCCATGTCCATTTGTGTTTATGATCCATGCTCTTAATGTTTGTGTTTCTGCTTTTTTTCCCAGGGCTCCCTGGTGTCCCGTGAAGCTAGTGATAAAGAGAAGGTAATTTGAGATTATGGCTTTCTGGTGAAAGGTGGTGGCTCTCCCTCTGTTTTGATGTGTTGCGAAGTGATTTTTGGCTTGCTGGCTTAAACCTCAAGATGATGATAGACCTTCGTCTTTGCAAAGGAAGATAGAGGCATGACCTGAGAGCATATTTATCTCTTTAAAAAATTAGGCAAGGGCATATATGCATTTACATTGCACTCCTGGTATCTGCATGTGCTAGGAAGAATAAACAGACCTTGACTAAACTAGAAGAAGTGGAGACTATGGAGGCTTAAAATATGAGCAAAGGGGTATTACTGGCGAGTTGTTTCCTTGGAATAAGTTTGCAGGATTAATGTTTGCATTGACATCAAATTCCAGGGGGTTCAAAAATGGAGATCAAGAGGGGAGGGGCTATAACTCAGTGGTGGAGCATGTGATGTGAATGCAGAGGATCCCAAGTTGAATTCCTGGTATCGCTGGTTTAAAAAAGGTTCCATTAGCAGGGGATGGAAAAGGACCTTAAAAAGAAGTTGTCACAGGCAATTCCAGGCTTAGGTGGACCAATGGTTGGCAGCATCTTATGGAACTAAGTAGCATTTAACATTATAGTCAGGACTTCTGTGGGCTGTGATTCTGCTGGAAGCCCAGCAGAACAATGTAGCCATGGGCACAGAATTCAGCTTCCTGAAAATCCTTTTGAGGCAGGGGGTAATTCTGCAGTGATCTCCTGGCCAGGAGATTTATTGCATAATAAAAGTCCATGTTGTTCTTGAAAGTGATCTTGCTGAAAACTGGGAGTTAGTTATGTTTTATTATTTATTTAAAATAGTTAGATGGTGCCCCATAACCATGTTGTGCAAGGGCTTGCAAGAAGGTTGAAAGCAAAATTTAAAAAAATTCTTTCAGTGCGCTTCTTCCTTGTTTTGGCTCTGGTTCTGCCCTCCAAGTCTAGATTCAGCCAGCTGTTGACTCAGCTCCCAGCCTCCTCTTCATTCGAAATATGTTTCTATTCCTTTCTAGGGCAAGGAGCTACCAACCCTCAAGGACATTGACTTTCGAAACATGAACCAGAAAGTGTACGTTGACGAAGAAGCCAAGAGGGATTTCATGGAGAAATTAAAGAGAGATGTGGAGGTACTGTGGCTTAGGGGGCCTAGCTCTGATACAGTCACAGCAAGACAGGAGTAGCTGGTCAATGCATATCAGTAGGAAATGATCCATGGGCACAGAAAGGGATTTATTGACAGAACAGGGACTTTTGCAGGAACTACACAGCCACGCTTTGAAACAGGCTCCATTTTTGAGCAATGTTCCCTGATAAAGAGCTTATTCTAGCCCCAAATGTGTTGAGTTTTAATAGGCTTTCAAGCTAGTGTCAAGAAACAGGGGTGCTAGTGCAGTGTTGCATCCCTGCCCCCCTTTCCTAAGAGCTATGTGTAACTATTTGTTCAGGGATGGAGAGTTGGATCCGGCGAGCGGGATGGATTCTGATCTCCCACGCAAGCTAGTGGGCAAGTTTGACTTGACAGTTGCCTGTCCTCTTCATGCTCGTGCAGTTTGGAAATCAAGTTGCTCAGGCCAAGGTGCTGTGCTTTGCAAGGCCAAACAAACAGCGGATTGCCAGGGCTGGCATAGGTCGTCGGGGCTTCCCAAGTGCTGCATGTTGGGCTTTCTCAGAGCTTTGCAAGTGTCGCCAATCAAATATGTTACTTGGTGTATGGCTGCAGTTCCCAGAGTTCCCTGAGAAAGATGATTGAATGTCAAAGCACGATAGGAATTGTAGCTCTGCGAGGGAAATAGTGGTGTCCTAATAGCTCTCAGTGGGACGTGGGTGGCGCTGTGGGTTAAACCACAGAGCCTAGGGCTGCCGATCAGAAGGTCGGTGGTTCGAATCCCCGCGATGGGGTGAGCTCCCGTTGCTGGGTTCCTGCTCCTGCCAACCTAGCAGTTCGAAAGCATGTCAAAGTGCAAGTAGATAAATAGATACCGCTCTGGCGGGAAGGTAAACGGTGTTTCTGTGTGCTGCTCTGGTTCGCCAGAAGTGGCTTAGTCATGCTGGCCACATGACCTGGAAGCTGTACACCGGCTCCCTCGGCCAGTAAAGCAAGAAGATAGTCGGCCACGACTGGACCTAATGATCCGGGGTCCCTTTACCTTTAACAGCTTTCAGCTGTTACCTCAGCTCTCACCATGGACAAATTACAGTTCCCAGGTATGGCGGAAGCCATACCATTTTAAGCCACACCACTTTGGGGACCACTTCAATCTGTACAGTGCAGATAGAACTGTTTTTGGGGATGGCAGATCTTCCCCACCCGCCCCAAACCAAAATTTGCTGCAATGAGATGAGGTTAGGTTCCAAGACTAGAAAAATGCTCCCAGCCACTATCTCATCAGCTATTATATTTCCTTGGGGACTGAGTCTGCAGAACTGAAAATGCTTCTGCAGTGCAAGATTCACCCTATTAGCCTTAATGACTGCTAATAGCATGTGTGGGGGGTGGGAAGGCTGCAGCCGCTCGGAGTCTAATTTCTAACCCAGTATTCTGCGCAGCCTTACCCCCTCCATCAGCTGAGTCCCACCCTGACCTTCCCCCCCACCCCACCCCAGCTTAGAGCTGAACATCGCTTGTGACCCAAATCAGGGAAACGATAGAAAATTAGGTTTCGTGATTTACAGAACTTGAAGCATTTTTGAGGACAGAAATTGGAGTCGCCTAGTGACGGCCCCTAGGAATAATCTGCCTGGAATTTTCCTCAGCACGGATGCCCTTCTGCTAGTTGGTCTCTGTGAAATCGTCTGCACAGGCCACATGAGCAAAGAGAGGGGAAGAAGGCCTTGAATTCTTCTGTTTGAATGCCCTGCTTCTGTACTCTGGTGTCATCTCATATACATAATGCTTCCAAAAAGGGTTTACAAAGTGGCTTACACCAAAATTCCCCTCTGCTTTCCTGAGGGGGACACCTGGTAGCGGCAGCGTATGCCTCGCATTCAAACTTACCTCAGCCGCAAACACCCAATGGTGTGTCGACCTTGGCTTCCCATGTGCAATAGAAATATTTCATTTCATTTCAGAATGAAATGAGGTTGGTTAGACTGGGAGAGAGAAGTAATAATAATAATAATATTTTTTTATTTGTACCCCGCCCATCTGGCTGGGTTTCCCCAGCCACTCTGGGCGACTTCCAACAAAGATTAAAAATACATTAAAATATCACACATTAAACTTCCCTGAACAGGGCTGCCTTCAGATGTCTTCTGAATGTCAGGTAGTTGTTTATCTCTTTGACATCTGATGGGAGGGCGTTCCACAGGGCGGGCGCCACTACCGAGAAGGCCCTCTGCCTGGTTCCCTGTAGCTTTGCTTCTTGCAATGAGGGAACCGCCAGAAGGCTCTCGGCGCTGGACCTCAGCGTCCGGGCAGAACGACGGGGGTGGAGATGCTCCTTCAGGTATAACTGGCCCAATGTCACCCATTGAACTTTGTGGTTGAGTGGGGGTTTTTAACCAAGTTCTCCCTGGGCCTAGTCTGGCACTAACTACAACTTTTAATACTTGAAATGTGCGTAACTTTATTTATGATGATGGTGACTTCAAAGATGGAAGCACAAGGGGAAACTGAGCCATATGATGTTAATATTCGCATGCACAAGGATTTACGGAGTATTAAATTTTATTGCATTTGCATTTTCCCCTTCCTGTAGCAGAGGTAATTCTTCCCTCCTCTGTTTTATCTTGACAACAATCTTGTGAGGTCGGTAAGGCTGAGATGATAGTGAGTTTCATGGTTGAGAGAAAACTTGAACGAGCCGTACAGTCCCTCCACCGAAAGAGCTGTTGTAGCATCCTGGTTAAGCACGTGAGATTTGAGCCAAGAAGTCCTTGGAACAAAATCTCAGATATGAATTCTTACAGCCTTGACCCAGCACCTGGGATCTGCAGGTGCTGCTGACCTGATCTGTGTGTAGTGCCATAAGGATTACTGAGGTAATTACATGAAGCGCTTTGAACATTCTCAAGCACTGTAGAAATGCAAATTATTAGCACTAGTAGTGGTACTGTTATGCCAGGGTGGCATAATGGTTACAGTGTTGGCCTATGACCTGGGCGACGAGGGTTCAAATCTCCACTCAGCCATGAAGCTCACCTTGGCCCAGTCACCATCTCTTAGCCTCACCTTCCTCACAGGGTTGTTGTGAGGATGAAATGGGTAGGAGGGGAACCATGTGCACCACCTTGAGCTCTTTGGAAGTACTAATAATAGTATTGCATCCATTAATACAAGTAAATGCTTTCCAAATAATCCCTACTCCTTCAGTGCTTTAACTTCTCTCTCAGTGAGCATGAGAATGCCTTAAGCACCTGAAGAACTGAGGCACATATTCACACAAGCGTGGACTGAGACCCTAAAGTAAAGCTCTCTAGGTCTCTAAGGCCCCATACTGGGGTGTGGGATGGTTTGTGGCCCCTTCCCTGCCTCTTGATGCCAGTCGTGTCACTTGCGCATGACATTTTTGGCTATCATTGTGTAAGTGTTCAGTCTGTGATGCTGGAGAAGTTTTGGTGGGTTTGCCAGCTTTCTCAGCATTATGAAGAAAATACGGATTACTAATGGTGCTTCAGTCAACTGAGCGGAGGCAGAACAAGGACAGGAGTCTGAGAGTCAAAACCTGGAGGCATTCCAGTTACAAAGGAGGTACACAGCTTTGAACAGCCAAGGCAATTAATCATGGGGACAGGCTGCCAGGAGAGGGTGGTTCTCTTTTCTCCCCCCCCCCCCCAAAGAAACACCACATGCCACCTTTGGATTAAAACTGCACTCCCTTTTTAAAGAAGAGGAAATGGTCTTTATTTTTCCTGATGAATCCAAAGTAAATTCTGCCCTCTGGGTTTTGCACTTACGATCAGTAGCTGAAAAGATCAGTAGCTTACAAAAGGTAATTTAATCCGTAGTTAACCCTTGGTATGTTTATAAAACAGGCAACCCTCGATTTGCACAAGGCTTTCATTCCGGATCATTGTGCGCAACGGCGGAGCATGCATAAGCCCCTTATGCTTCCTTTTCCAGCCACTTCCAGATTGCCACAGTGTACATGTGCACATGTTTATTGGACATGGGTATCTTGGTCGTTGCCTGTATTCTGTTGGAAATTATTATTCTATTATTATTCTGCATTGCACATGGGGTTGTCCGTTTTGCTCATGCAGAGACAGCACTGGATAACAACCAGTTTTTTAGAGGCGTTCCACTTGTAATAACTAGAAAGCAAGCCCATTGTTAACTTCTTAGTTTACTGACAATTGTGTCCATATGTTCAGTTCCTAGTGCAACTAAAGATTATGGACTACAGCCTACTGTTGGGGATCCATGACGTGCAACGAGCTGAACAGGAAGAAGATGAGGATGTGAAAGAGGAAGAGGAGGATGGAGAGGGGGAACCTGGGGGTGTGGCATCAGTAGGTTCCTATGGAACTTCTCCTGAGGGTATTGGCAGCTATCTCAACTCCCACAAGCCTTTGGGACCTGGTGACTTTGACCCGTACATTGATGTCTATGCCATAAAAAGTGCTGAAAGTAAGTAAGGACAAGAGGGAACTTCCCACAAGTCAACTTTGTCTTTAGTCAAAACACCTTAATTATCCTCTGTGACACAGGAGTCAGTCTGCCTACTTTGTGCCTTTGATTGCATATTTCACGGAAGGGCAATATTCCAGTCAATTATTTACACATTGCGGCAATCTATAACAGCTCTCCCTTTGCCCCCACCCTTGTGGAAGCTGCAAACCACAATCCTTGTTTTAGGTTTTGTGTCTCAACTAGCTCGTTCCCCCCACCCCCAAACAAACCATGACAAGAAGCTAAGGTTTGTTTTTGACTTCTATTTGCTATTTGCTTCTGTGAAACAAACCACATTCCCCAATTCAGATAAAACACTAGACCTAACCCAGGGATCCTGGTTTGTTGCTCCCGCTTGTAGAGAAGTGAAGTAGGAGTCATTTACACACTCATGGTTAACTATGCTTAACGGTGGTGCTGTGGGTTAAACCACAGAGCCTAGGACATGCTGATCAGAAGGTCGGCGGTTTGAATCCCCGCGATAGGGTGAGCTCCTGTTGCTCGGTCCCAGCTCCTGCCAACCTAGCAGTTCAAAAGCACGCCAAAGTGCAAGTAGATAAATAGGTACCGCTCCGGCGGGAAGGTAAACGGCGTTTCCATGCGCTGCTCTGGTTTGCCAAAAGCGGCTTAGTCATGCTGGCCACATGACCCAGAAGCTGTACGCTGGCTCCCTTGACCAATAAAGCGAGATGAGTGCCGCAACCCCAGAGTCGGTCACGACTGGACCTAATGGTCAGGGGTCCCTTTACCTTTACCTTTTACCATGGCATGCAAACATGGCTAAAAGAGAGTTTTACCATGAATGCTGTGGAGTTAACTGGGGAAGAAAACTGCAGAAATCAGAGACAGAACTTGACTAGATTGTTGTGTGTATGCATGCATCAGCAAGATTGTAGTGCAAGTATGTTATCTACCCTTTGGCACCAAATTTCAACGCCTTTTAATTTTTAATAAAAGTTTGTAGCCCTTGGGGGCGCACAGAAAAGCTGTATCAGCTAGTGCCTGCTACGATCTGAGATGTCAAACAGATTTACACAAGATACCCATGAACAAGCTTCCATTTTTTTGCCTTATATGGATCCTGTTGTGATCCTGAAGAGCTTCATAGGACACAAGACACAAGAGCTTCATGAGAGACTCTTCCGTTAAAAACTAGGTCTTGGAAGTCCTGTCTGGCCCTCTGAGCCAGACTTCTCTTCTTTCAAGTCATCACTCCTTCCTCCTTTGGGTCTTTCTTAAATGTGGAATCTAAATGCCAGCTAAACTACACACAAATAAGAAGATGTGTACATCTGCTCAACTTGCTTAGTTTTGACTGCAGAAAATGTGGCTTGTGGGAGAGAGGGTGGCACGCACAGCCCTTGCTGTGGGCGAGCCAGGTGGATATCTGCTTCCTGGAGAGGAGTCAGATTTGATAATAGGGATTCTGAAGTTTACTTCCTGCCACTGTAGTATTTTCTGGATAATGCGGTGGCTTCATCTGTAAAATGCAGGCTTCTTTAGGAAGAAACATGTAGAAGATGAATTAATCATTCTTGAATTGTTTGCTATACTTGGGGCAGGAAGGGATTCTTCCCAAATTTAACTGATATAATCTAATGTTCCTTATGTGGCTTTTTTTGTCTTTCCTCCCAGCTTGAGCTTGTTTCACTTTCTTGAGTTATTGGACGTTTTTCAGTTCTTATGCTACTTTGGTTTGGTGCATCCTATTAATTCCTACTTACGTCCCATGTACCCTTGACTGTGTAGTTTTATGCATTGGGGGGGGGGGAGTGCTGACAGGTTCCCTCCTGCCCCCACCCCGTCCTAAGATTTGGTAACTCGCATTTTGCCCTGTTGGAATCCAGTGCAGAAAGAGCCTCATGGCATGAGGTGTGTGTGTGTGTGTGTATGTGGTGGAATGCAGAGGGTAGCAGTGCCCATGAGCTTCATCGACTCTCTTTACTTTTCCAGATAGCCCCCAGAAGGAGGTTTATTTCATGGGCCTGATTGACATCCTCACACAGTATGATGCCAAGAAGAAGGCTGCCCATGCAGCTAAGACCGTCAAGCACGGGGTGAGTCTGGCCTGCACAGTTCTTCACAATGGGCCCCCTAGGTGTGGACTCTGGTGGCCCCCACCTAGCCTTACTAAATCAAAGAGTCAACTACATCACCTACGTGAGGATTTCCAGACTTCTGGTCAGTTTCATAGCATCCATAGTGGTGACGGTAGCCACAACCTAGAGACCAAAAAAGGTGGACTGGTGAGACAGCATCATCTTCAGGGTATGGGGTGATAAAAATGTCACACCGTGTGAATGATTTATTCCGAAGTCATTTTTATTGCATAATTGGCTTAATCCTTTTTGTGCCAGAGGCACTTCCTTGAAATAAAGTGGCATCAGTACTAAACTAGGCCAGGGTTGGGGGTTATATAATGCCAAAGGAGACATTGTAAAGCACATGTGTGTGAGAGAAATGGTTGATCAAGGCCATTTTCAGACTTCTGCTCAGATGTTCTCTCTTCCCTGCCCTTCCAATATATTCGCTCCTCAAACTGTTATTTTTCCCAGTGTGTGTGGAAAGATAGGGGCATTTTATGGTGGTTGTTGACACTTTGTCTTCCTTTTCAGGCTGGTGCAGAGATCTCCACGGTGCATCCAGAACAATATGCCAAGCGCTTTCTGGACTTCGTCACGAATGTATTTGCTTAGCAGTTGTGCAGTCTGTCTTGTTGGCTGAAGCTTCAGATCAAAGGCTTTCCTGCCCTCCTCCCCCCACCTGTAGTTCTCCCTCTCTCCCCCACCCCAATTCTCAGTAAGAGGGATGGTTTCCCCCCCTGCTGTTTGGGTCAGCAGGAGAGTTGGGTTGACTTGAGCCCCATTGTGGCTGGTCTGGGGGATGGCTGCTGAATCAAGTGCCTTATCTTTGACCTTCCGTCGGGATGAACAACCGTCCAGAGCACTAAAGAGGTTGCTGCTTTTGAAGGCAGCCTAAGCAGGAGAAAGATGGCTGGCTTCAGATTCATCCCAGCATTGATATTCTAAACTGTACAGGGTACACGCTACATTGGTGACTCTGGTCAGGGCAGGATCTAAGCTCGCACATAAGGTTTAATGGTATTTTATTCAGAGACAGAATAATATGCAATAAGAATTTAGTCTTGTGCCTTGAAAGAAGGGGGTCAAGTGGATTCTTCCCCATTTATGCAATCAATTCCCTCTGAGGGTGACTGATAGTATATATTAGCTTACCCCATGATACCCAGTGGTAGTGCCTCGGTGTTTCAAGGTCCTCCTCCTTATTCTTTACCACCCCTTGCTGGAAGGTTGTGCTGTAACCCACCCCTCCTGAGTGGTGTTGGCTCCTTCTAGCACTCCAGTAAATAGCAGAGGCTCTGATGAGCATCCTGTGAGCCTAGCACTCCAGTTCTCACCCCCAGCAGTGCAGCCTCCACTAAACCTTGTTGCCAAAGTTCTGCTCCTTACGACAAGAGCCTCTTCCACGAAGGGCTGCTTTCAGAAGTCCTATGATTCTCCCTCAGCCATCACTCCAAAGGAGGATTAGAACTGATTCAGGGTTTGGGAGCTACTTCGGGGCTGCCCGTGGGGATTTGAGAATGTCCTCTAGGTGGCTTGCTGTGCCTGCTTTGGCAGAGGCAGATGGGTGTGTGTAGGGGAGAAGAGACAGAATTATTCTGGCCCTGTGTAATATATTGCATCCAGCTGTTCCCCTTGCTTCAGTATGTACCAGACTGTGTTGAGTAGCTCTGCTCACTAGTAAGGCCTGTGACTGTAGAAAGTCCTGGCTTCCCAGCTCCACCCAAAGATAGCTTGTCCAGTTGAAGCCTCCAGAAAATGTCAAGGCGAAAGCCTTATCCGTTCCCTATTTTAGCATAGCTTTTGGGGACAGGATGATGTGGAAATGCCATGCCCAGGACGGGGGCGTTTTCAGAAACATTATGTGTGTGTGTGCACAATCTTGTGAAAGGGGCCCTAAATGTTTCCTTCTGAACTAACAAACTTATATGCTGAAGGATGTCAATCTGTCTGTCAGTAGCTGTGTGATGGGGCTCTCTGAGGAAGCAGTTTATATGCCAAGGAGCTGTGAGGTGTCTTAAAGAGAACATCCCTCTGTAATAGTGTATTCATTAGTTCAGCAGAGCACAGCTGTCAAAGTTGATCACAGGCCAGTTGCTCTTCCTGGCCTGGCGCACCATCTTAACACGCCATGGCAGCTGTTCTGGTAAGGAGAGAGGCTTATGGCCGGCTCTGACAGTGGCACAGCCACCCAGCTGGCTGCTTTAGGCCTAGAACTCGGGGTAGTGCTATGCTGTTCCATCAGTTCCCTCCCCTCTGCCCCCAATATTGTGGTTCTGCTGGGACTTGATGCCATTCCTTCAATGCAATAAAGCTTGTGCCATGGAAACATGCTTGTGCCCTGGGGCTGTTGTACTATCAGCCCCTTTTCAATGTTTCTTATTGTATAAGACGTTGTGTATTTCCAGTTCACTCTTGTATCACATAGAAATAAATTATTGAACCAGAAGTTGTCTGCATGCAAAAATCCAGCTGTACCTGAGCTGCTCCTATTCTGCCAGCATGGGAGAAGCCCAGCGGAAGGACAAGGCTGCTCTTGCTCGTTTGGACTAAAAACTGTACCCCAGTAGCAAAGAGAAAATGCTTACACAATCCCTAATATTGGTCGCTTTGCATGCCTGTACTGGCCATGGCGATGGTTCTGGACACAAAAATCATTATTACTGCTGGCAGCCAGGATTAATTAGGGGGAAGATGATGCCCATATTACTTGGGATGCACTTGCCTTTATTATGTGCTGCTTAATTGTCCTGGCTTGAACTTTCTCACTGAAAATAGTTTTGGAACCTGTGCCCTGGTTGTTGGCTGCCCTGCCTTTTCCAAGTGCCATGGTGCCTCTTTCACTCTCAGGCTTCATACATAATAAATCTTGTGTTCATGCATCCAGAAAGACTACCATCCTTTGCAACGGTAGTGCAGAATTTAGTGCAGACTAGAAGCAATCCTCAGCCTGTATATTTGATCAAATAAACACATCTACTGCCTTAACATCTTTGAATGCAATAGACGGAGAGGCTGGCCCGTGCTGCTGGAGCGTGCTCTCCTGTTATTAGATGTAAATGCTGTCTCTTGCTTTTCCAAGTGCCCACCTCCATGGAACACGAAGAGTGCCCGGGTGGAATGCAGTGAGCCTAAATGAATTAAAACAGAGTGCCTAAATACCCATTGCTGCGGCCTCCTTACTATTCATTGCTGCCAATCTTTATAGCCATTCAGAAAATTAGTATAGCTAGCCTGAGAGCTGGTGTAGTAGCCGAGGATGTGAGCCAAGAAGTTCCTGGATTCAAATCTTGTCCCAGTTGCAGGCTTGCCAGCTGGCCTTAGGCAAGCAGCTAGATAGGCCTACGTCTGCCTTGCTGATCTACTACTATAGAAGGCTAACGCCAAGCTATGCTTAGCAAGGGATTGTGAAGATCATGGAGAAGACGACAGAAGCTGCACAGGACACCTCCAGGTTTACTTCTGAGCAAGCTTCCACAGGAGTGGCGTCATCCCAAGATTGCCTTGAGCTCCATGGCACTTGCAATACAGAGCAGTGTGCCATTCATCTATACGGGTTTATTCCCTGGGGTTTATTCTCAAGTGAGGGCGCACGGGGTTGCACCTGTAACGATTGTGATTGTAAGAGCTCCTCCATCACTCTTCTGGATAAAAGCAGAGCCAGGCGGGCGGGGAGGGGGGCTGCCAATTTACTGGGCGCGGGTCCCAGTAACGGGGGGGGGGGGCGTGTTTCTGAGCAAGGGGGCGCAGCGATAGGATCGGGCTGCGTCGCCACTTCCGAGCTGTGGGGCGGCCGTGAGAGGAGGATGTCGTGAGCTGCTGCTGCTGCCGCTTTCCCCCCCTCCTCCTTCCCGCCGCCCACCTCTCCCGCGCGCGCAGCCGGCCGGGCCTCGCGCTCTCTCCGCAGCCACGTCGCGGTGTTGCTATGGCTATGACCACCATTCCGGCACCAAGCGGGCGCCACGTGACGCGCCCGGCGATGGCTGCTTGGCGGGGAGCGCGGCGCTGAGCGGCGGCAGCAGCAACCCCGCGGCACCTGGGCGCGCCAAAGGCCGCCTCGTCGTCGTCCTCCGCTCGCTCGCCCGCTCCTCCGCCTTCGCCAGCGCAGCCCGGGCCAAGCTTCCGATGGACGGAGTTTCCTCGCCAGCCTCGGATGCTCCGCTATGGTGGGTGCCGCCGCCGCCGCCGCCGCCTCCGGGGGGAGAGGAGGGGGCGGGCGGGCGCGCGCGGAGCCCGCTTGCGAGAGCGCGGCGCTTTTTGCGCGGGGAGCGCGGCGGGCGGGCGGGCGGCGGGTGCGGGGCTGGCGCTGCAGTTGCTGCTGCTGCTTTTTCTCGGTTCAGTTAAAAGAAGGACGAGAATGCGGTGCATTGACCGGGCCTCGTCTGCACATTCGGGCGGCCGTCGAGGCCAGCAGCTGCGGCGGCATCTTCATTGTGCGCTGCTGCCAGCTGGCTTTGCAGCGGGGTGTTGCCTGGGAGGGTTGTTTGGCGGGGAGGGCGGGTGTGCGCGCGTGCGGTTGCGTTGTGTACACACACACAGGCGGGGGGGGGGCACGTTACCAAATGGGTTCCCTCATCTTTGGGGGGGGGGCGCGGAGGGGCTTTTTGTTTGCGGGGCTTTATGTAACGAGGAGCCCGTCGCGCTGCCTGCTCGTCTACCTGTCAGGCGTCTCCGAATCGCGGAGGCGGGCAGGGAAAGCGCTTTCTATTCGCCTCCCTCGGCCGCCCCCCCCACCCACCCAGGCGAGGCGGTCTTGGGCCGAGGCAGAACTGGGTCAAGTGAGGAGGAAACTTGACTGCCCACCTTGTTTCTCATCAGGCGAAGGTGCGGAGATGGACACATTTTGTCATTCCCTGTTGCGCGTCGTGTTTCGGGTCTTTCGCCCTGAGGGTGGCGGGGAAGGGCTCTGGAAAACAGGGCGGGGTGCAGTGGGGTGGGGGGCTCTTTGGAGCTGGGGCGGGGATGGGGATGAAGCTGTATTGATGCGCACTCTGGGCCGGGGACGTGTGGAAGAGGAATGGAGAAATAAAGCCTTATTTTCCCAGGCATTGTCTTTCACCCCAACTCCCCCCGCCCTTCCCCTTTGTTCCGTTTTTATCCCGGTTTCTTCAAGGGAGTGAAGGCTGCTGGGCCTCCTCTTTGATAAACAACCCCGATGAATGGAGGAGGCAGCCTGCTAAGACTGGCAGCTGCACCCAGATTTGAGGGGGGGGGATGGATGGATTGATATAGAAATCTCTCTCACCCCCCACATACCCAGGGGCAGGGAGCCACCCTGAAAGGTGATTTTCTCTCTCACTCCCCAACCCCACCCAATTGCAGTAGCTTTCTTTTCTTCTATTCCCCCCTCCACTCCATGTTTGTTTTCCTTTTTCCTCCATCGCAGTGGCGGTGGGCTGGGGCCTTTTATCCTTATTGTACAGGTGAGGCCTGTTGAAATGTAAAGGCCCTGCTGTGCCCAAGGTCACGTAGGTAGAAGTGTCCAGATGAAATAGGGAGCAGGGCTGCTGTACACTTCATGGCTATGCAAAAAAACAAAACAAAACCCTTTTAACAAGCATGATTTCTCATCAGGACACAGAGGTGGGGAAAGCCATGCATGCTAAAATTCCCCATTCTCAAGTGGCAGAAATATAAATTGAACCCCCCCCCCCTTATAATATTCTTGTAAAGAATCCCGTAAAATGTGGACTAAACAAGGTAACTGTTAAGTGGATTTGTAGCTGGTGGACTGACCGAACCCAAAGAGTATTCATTAATGGTTCCTTGTCACCCTGGGGAAAAGTGACAAGTGGGGTGCCGCAAGGTTGTGTCCTGGGCCCGTTGTTGTTCAACGCCTTTATACATGTCTTGGATGAAGGAATTTAGGGGATGCTCATCAAATCTGCTCATGACACCAAACTGGGAGGGGTAGCTAACACAGAAGACAGAATCAGAATTCAAAATGACTTTAACAGATTGGAGAACTGGGCACAAGCTAACAAAATGAATTTCAGTAGGGACAAATGTCAGGTTCTGCACTTAGGCAGGAAGAACCAGATGCACAAATATAGAATGGGGGGACACCTGGCTTACTAGCAGTACAGGTGGAAAGGTTCTAGGCATCTTGGTGGACCACAAGCTAAGAAAATGAGTCAACAGTGTGATGCAGCAGCAAAGAAAAGCTAATGCTATTTTAGGCGGCATCAACATAGTGTCCAGATCAAGAGAAGTAATAGTACCATTCTATTCTGCCTTGGTCAGGCCACACCTGGAATACTGTTTCCAGTTCTGGAAAGTTAAGAAGGATGTTGACATGTGTCGAGGAGGGCAACCAAGATGATCAAGGATCTGGAAACCAAGCCTTATGAGGAAAGGTTGAAGGAGCTGGGTATGCTTAGCCTGGGGGGAAAGCAGACTGAGGGGAGATATGATAGCCATCCTCAAATATCTCAAGGGCTATCACAAAGAAAATGGAGCAAGCTTGTTTTCTCCTGCTCTGGATGGTAGGACTTGAACCAATGGCTTGAAGTTACAAGATAGGAGATTCTGACTAAACATCAGGAAGAACTTTCTGAAGGTAAGAGCTGTTTGACAGAGGAACGGTCTCCCTTGGCAAGTTGTGGGCTCTCCTTCTTTGAAGGCTTTTAAGCAGAGGTTGGATGGCCATGTGTCCTGGATGCTTTATCTGAGATTCCTGCATTGCAGGGGGTTGGACTAGATGACCCTTGGGTCCTTTCCAACTCTATGATTCTAAGATTGGGTCCTTTGCTACTGGACTGCCCTCACTGGCTGTCCCATATTTGCTGGTACAGAGGATTAAAGGCTACCTGTGGTGTTGCTGTTGACAAAGGGTAAATGCCTTGGCCTCCATACTGATGGTACCAGAAAATAGAGATGGAAAATCACCCCACCCCAACTGTTCCCCTGTGATCTTTCAAGGCATATCCAGTATTCCCAAATCCTGTGGTGGTGTTTTCCCTCTACTAAAGATCCAATAATGACTCAGTGCAGCTGTTAGGATTGAGTTAGTAGTGTTTCCTGTATGGTGCCTGGCCTGTGGTGATGGAAAACTGTGTGTGTGGTTGGTTGGTTGGTTGGTTGTTGTTGTCGTAGTAGAGTTCTCAACTGTTTAGTTGTAGAGTTGAACTCATTATGAGCTGGGTTTGTTCCTTCAAGATCCTTCCAAACCACAAGTGACTGCACAGACCTACTTGATTTTTGTGTGATCTCGATGGGTTTTTGTTTTGTTTCCTCAGCTCTAGTGTATTTGGAAAGGGTGGTGTGGTGACCTATGCAGCAGGAAGAGAGTTGGCTCACCATCTCTTGCCCTCATTCCTTCTTGTTCCCCCCTCCCCAATTTGGTCCAGGCAAAAGCTCCATAAAGACTTCCAGGACAAGGAAGCTTTGCAGCACCTGGGATCTCAGCATTTAGGAACATAGGGAGCTGCCTTATACCAAGTCAGACCATTGGCTGCAGCCACCAGTCTAGCTCAGTATTGTTGACACTGACAGGCAGGATTTCAGGAGAGTCTCCCAAACACGAGAGGTGGAACCTGGAGCCTTTTTCAGGCAAGGCATGTGCTCTACCACTGAGCTATAGCCCTCTCCAATAAAACTTACTAATTACTTCAGATATTTATAGCCTGCTCTTCATGCCTACAAAGGGATCCAAGAGCGAGTTACAACATTACACCCATGAAAACATCCCCCTTACTTAGGTAGAGAGCCCTGCAAGTGAGATTTGTACCTGGTCTACCCCCAGAACTGGAAGGAAATCCAGGTGAGTTGAGCTTGCTACATAGGCAGTTGTTGCAGATTTGTTCAAGCTTTCACAAAATAGGTAGAATGGTGGCTTTTTCTCACGAACCAACCAATGTTCCTGCAAGATTGGCTTTGGAAATGGTGAAGTAAGGCTCTCTTCCAGGCAAAGAAACTTTTGATGAATTGCAGCACCCACCCACACGACGCCACCAAAAGCATTTTCCAGCCATGTCTGAGGTCATCCAAGAGTTGCACTTGAAAGAGCTCCAGTCAGGATGTCAGTAGACCTCTTCCTCTTCCAGGTCTGCGCTGGGTATTCTACATGTTCTTCTTGTTGTTTAGTCGTTTAGTTGCGTCCGACTCTTCATGACCCCCATGGACCAGAGCACGCCACGCCAGGGTATTCTACATAGCTCCCAGCAACTCTGTACAGTGATATGACCCTGCCATCATCTTTGGGGATTGGTTTTCAGCTCTGTGGTGGGAATGGGGATCTCCTAGCAACTCTCAGTACCCTTAACGAACTCAAGGATACTTGGGGGGAAGCCATTAGGGGCATCTTACCCATAGAGGCTACTGGCATGGGGCACCAGGGCACCAAGTTCTGGAGGGTGCCAGGGAAGAGGCAGAGGCTGGACGTGGCATCTCCTAGCATCAGCTCGCCACCCTCGCCTGCCTCCGCCATGCCACACCAAAGCAGCGCTGTGCCCGGAGCCTCCATCTGCCGTGGCCACCATGGCACGAAGCGGCCAGCTGAGCCAGGAGGCGCCATTTCCAGCCTCTGCCTCTTCCCTGCGGGAGGAGCCACCCTCCAGCCACTGCCCGCCTCCAGCCCCACCGGCAGCACCGTCCTTCCTAAAAAACTATTGGAAACCAGGGGTGGGGTGGGGGTGGGCACCAGCGCCGGAACGACACCAGATATGCTTAAGACGGCCCTGGAAGCCATGACTGTTTAAAGTGGTTGTTGTTGTTTAGTCGTTCAGTCGGGTCCGACTCTTCGTGACCCCATGGACCAGAGCACGCCAGGCACGGAGCGATACTGATTTAAATGTGTAGTGCAGATGAGACAATAATAATGCAGTAGAATGGGGCAGTACTGATGTAATTGGGAGAAGGCTCTTAAGTGATTATTTTAATGGTCTGTGGTAGCAGAACAGGCAAGGATACCTTAGAATGAGCATTCAAAACCAGCTTCTGGGTTACAGATAAAAAGGTAAAGGTACCCCTGCCCGTACGGGCCAGTCTTGACAGACTCTAGGGTTGTGCGCCCATCTCACTTAAGAGGCCGGGGGCCAGCGCTGTCCGAAGACACTTCCGGGTCACGTGGCCAGCGTGACATCGCTGCTCTGGCGAGCCAGAGCCGCACACGGAAACGCCGTTTACCTTCCCGCTACTAAGCGGTCCCTATTTATCTACTTGCACCTGAGAGTGCTTTCGAACTGCTAGGTTGGCAGGCGCTGGGACCGAACAGCGGGAGCGCACCCCGCCGCGGGGATTCGAACCGCCGACCTTTCGATCGGCAAGCCCTAGGCGCTGAGGCTTTTACCCACAGCGCCACCCGCATCCCTGGGTTACAGATAGGTCTAATCTAACCACTAGCCCATCTTAAGCTTTGTTCTTTGGGTGTGTAAGGAAGAGCTGTGGCCAGTACATGATGGTAAGGGCAAGTTCTCCACACACACACACACACACACACACACACACTGTGGCACCTTAATTCCTTATTGTAATGCTATTTTTGCATTTGCAGTTTAAAATTGTGTCACTAGCTCATTTAATATCACACAGAAGTCAGAATATATATGTTGTAGTGAAATAAGAATAAAACTATTGCATAAACTCTAAATTTGGACTCGTGCTCTGAAGACAAATTCAGGAGCGAAGAACTTCTGCATCCCAAAAGGCTCAGTGAAACAATCCTTTATTAGGCCGAATTTTACAAATCACTAAAGCTGCAATCTTGTACACACAAGCACCTAACTCTCATTGAACTTCATAAGCACGGTAAGGTTGCAATCCTATAACCCTCTTAGTTGAGGGTGTTACCTCTTTAAACTCTCTGGTAGACAAAGACAGGATTGCGCCTCAAGTGCAGAAGCAGATGCTGATCTGCCCTAATCCTTTCCAGCGCAATCCTATGCATGGCGGAGTTCTGCGTGGTTTACTTCCAGGTAAGTGTACCTAGGATTGCGCCCGAAAGCAAAATGGAAATGCCCGGGTAACGTGAGGCAAAACGGCAATCTTTAAACTCTCTAGGTAGTGAGACGCATTGAACTCTTGGCAGTAAACAGGCGAGACGAAAAGGTTTTTGGGGATATTGAAGGTGAAGGCCTTGTCTCAGTCAGGCTTGAGGAAGCGCTTGCCCAGGCGCGCTTCTGGATGGAGCGCTGCGCTCGGGCGCAAGAAGAGAAGCTCGTCCGCGGCAGCTAAAAATATCGCGCAATTTCCCTCTCGGCGCAGCCGCGACCTAACCCGCCCCCTTCTTTCCCTTTGCAGTTTCTGATTCGCAGCTCGGCTGAACTCCCACATCCGGCTGGTCCTCGCGCTCAGCCTCTCCCATGGGCTCGCCAGGTACGGTGCTGCGATCTCCGGCGCGGGGGAAGGAAACCTCTCTCTCTCTCTCTCTCTCTCTCTCTCTCTCTCTCCCTCTCCCTCTCCCTCTCCCTCTCCCTCTCCCTCTCCCTCTCCCTCCCTCCTGGGCTCTTGGGGTTCTTTTGTGTCCCACGGACGTGAATTCCACATCCTCCCATTAGCTCCAAAGGCCCCTTGACTCTGCCGTCGTCGCCCGCAGGGGTGCATCCTTCTGCCTGAGGCCTCGACGCAGAGGCACCCCTCTTCTTTCTGGGTAACTCTGGAGAAGGGACCAAATCGATTGCCCCTTAGCGTCAGGGCAAAGGTGATGGTGTCCTCTCTTTGGGGTGCTATGAGCCTAATCCTTTGCATGCCAGATTAGGAAGTGTTCTTTTCCACCCAGAGAGAAACCCACCGAACTAACAAAGGAAAGGAGCAGGTAAGTCGCATGTGTGTCCAAGGGGTAAACTGGCAGGAGTGGCGTTCCAGAATCCCTTAGTTAGGACTAATGGAACTTTGACGAAATAGTGAGCAAGTTTTTGAGGCCACTAGAATACTCCACTGGGCAAGGCAGGGGTTGAGGGGGGCGGGGGAACTGGCTTGGTTTTGGAGTAATAATGGTTGCATTGGTCAAAATTTGATTTTTGGTTGTATAGTCTTGGGGTGTATAGTACATGGGTATGAAGATTGCCTGAATATCAAAATTTAACACTATACCACTGCTGCGTGGTTCTGAGAACATTTGTGTGTGTGCAAGAGAGAGACAGACAAGGCAACAGGCAGACTTGCTATTTTCCCCTCTAAACTTTGGGAAGGTAACTGCACATCTCCCATGTGGCACACACCCACCCACCCCCGCTTTTAGAGGGCAATGTGCTCTTCTTCATATCTCAGACCTTCCTGCAAGAGTTGGCAACCTGTAGCCCTCCAGATGCCATTGGACTCCCACCAGCCCCAGCCATGGTCAATGGTCAGGGTTGATGGGAAATGGAGACCAGCAACATCTGGAGGGCCACGACATTGGCCCATCTCTACCCTCTATGCCAAAGAGGTGTATCTTTAGTCTAGTTGGATGAAGGTGGCTGATTATGCTAACACAGCCTTTGCCAGCCTTGTGCCCTGCAGATGTTTTGGACTGTAACTTCCACCAACTGCTGCTAGATGTGCTGGTGGAAGTTGTAGTCCATAACATCTGCAGGGCACAAGGCTTGCAAAGTCTGCTTGAACAGGTTAATTTATTGTGAGTGTGTATTTGTCTGGGAACAAGCGTTGAGTTCTGCTGTTGGTTCCGGGGTTTCAGTCTGCCTATGAACTGTTTTTAATGCCCAGTTTTGAGAGTGTGGGGTGGTGATGGCGATTTATAAAAATGTTTGCTTGGAGGTATTAAAATGAAAACTCCAAAGTGCAGAAAAAAAAATGGGGCAGTGGAGCAGAACGTATAACTATTGATTCATTTTAAATGTAAAGCCCAGATGCAGTGACCACCTGGATAGGGGCCACTGTGTAGAAAGAAGACCGCTGCAAATCATAGACGCTGGTCATAATGTTTCACACTTGTCACAATTCTGTTGCAGTTTCACCAGAGTTGTGTTAAATCCTTGCTTTCATGGCTGCCTTGCCAGCTGGTTATTACTCTCCATGTATTTTACATGGCATTCTTAACTGTATGTTATTCTGAGAATTTCTATGCCGCTCTTCAGAAAAGCAGGGGGGGGGACGCCATCAACCTCGGGGTGGCATACACTAAAATCACAGGGTCCTTTATCCCATTCTTCCTGAAAACAGCTATCTGTAATTGAGCATTTATTCACTTAAAAAAAAAAAAAAGATGGGGAAATGGACGAGGGTAATCCTAATTCAGGGGTCAGTAAACTTTTTCAGCAGGGGGCCGGTCCACTGTCCCTCAGACCTTGTGGGGGGTCGGACTATATTTTTTTTTGGGGGGGGATGAATGAATTCCTATGCCCCACAAATAGCCCAGAGATGCATTTTAAATAAAAGGACACACTCTACTCATGTAGAAACACACTGATTCCCGGACCGTCCCTGGACCGGATTGAGAAAGCGATTGGGCTGGATCCGGCCCCTGGGCTTTAGTTTGCCTATCCATGTCCTAATTGAACATAGCCTTAACAAGGCTAGGATTGGACTCAATCTGAAAGGGAAGGGAATTCTCAGTGGTACAGTTAAGTCATTTCAGACTCTGGGCTTGTAGCCCTCACTCTGGGTTAAATGATCTGGAGGAGAGGGGATGGTAAGGTGTGTAACTTACATTTTAAAGTGAATTCAGTAAGCAAGCCCTGCTGCATTGGGGTGTGGCCTGCCTACCTGTTCTCCTGAGTGGAGCCCTGGTCTTCTGCCCAATGGCCCTGCCTTGAGGGCACCACTTGCCACCGCCAAGACACACCCAGTGAACTCGTGTCCGATTCTGGAGATTGTTAGCCTCCCAGGCACCAAAATTCCATTGTAACCCCATGAGGCCCAAGAAGAGTAGGGGATACCTAGGGCAACTGGCAGTGGAGGCAGATTTAGCAAGGGCATCTGGGAAGCCACTTCTCTGCTATTTGGCTTTGACTGGCTCCACCATGCATGGCTTCTGTGCTTGGAATAGAAGTCCTGGGCCAAGGGACTACATAAGATGAGCCTGCCTAGATCAGATGGATGTGGTCTAGCATTCGGCTCTCACAGTAGCCAGCCAAATACATATGGGAGGCCTGCAAGCAGGATAGCACACTTTCCACACATCATTTCAGGGGCAGCAGTTTTATTTTGCTTCTTATATTCTGGGAAATAACAAATTCAACGTCCTCTGGCCACTTCCCTCTTTCCTCCAGCACGCATAGTAGGTATTTGATGGCTGCCTAATTTTAGTTACCGGTAAGTTTTGTCTATTATTCAGGGTCATTCTCTTTCATACTTGTGGCTGTTATTTATTAATTTGTGGATCACCTTCCACGTGCATTTCTCAAGGCACCACAGCACAAAAAGAACAGAGTGTAGGTTTCGAAACCTCACAGAATGAACATTTAAGCAGAGGCCTTTTTATTTGGCTTGTTGAAACAAAAATAGTTTCAATTTTTCCCAGAAAGTACAGCTAGTGGGCACCTGTTGTGTCTTGACAGGAAAACTTTCCCACAGAACAGAGGCAGCCACACTAGTAGTATCTCTTCTGAGTTCCATTGGAGCAGGCTTCTGATATCTGATGTGGGAGCTTGAAGGGAAAACTCCCCTGTGGAACTCAGTGACTTACTGGGCATGTAAGAGATAAGGCAGTCTCTCGTGTAACCGGGTCGATCTGGATGAAACAATAAAGCTGCCTCTGTCTTATCACATACTAAGGGCAGTTATGTCTAACTGCCCTGTGAGAATTGTGCTGGAGAAATCAGTGAAAGACATCAAAACAACAATTAAAAACAACAAATTATGCTGACATTATAGAAAGTTAGGGAACAACTCCACAATGTCAAACATTTAAAAAGCAGCATTTTATGCACTTGAAAAAGCAAACTTTTGGCAGGTGTTCTTTCAGTGGTAATTTATATATATATAAAAATAATACAACGATAACCCCATTTCCAGATGTTTCAAAAACAGTTTATAAGAGAACAAGCTGAACTTTTTGAGGATGTCTTTTGAATAAATATGCTTGGGGTTGTAATATACTTTGGCTATTAAGAGCTGGGTATATTCCACCTCCTCTGTCCTGTTAGGCTGTCTCTCTGGATTCCTCTCCAAGATGATGTCTCTCAAAAGGCTTTGGAATCTTTTTTACTAATCTTTTATTCCTCATGGATTGCTGGTGGGTTCTAATTACCCAGTAATGCTCTGCTTAAGCTTGCCAAATGCCCCTTAAAGGAGTAGATAGTACAGATTTATTTTGAAAGGCTTGTTGGCCATTTCAGAACAAGATCATAATGGATGTCCTTTATTTCAAAACCCTGCAGTCTTTATAGTTTAATAGTTGAATGCATGGGACAATGTCCACTTGCACAGTGGGGTACTCTCCCCCCTCCCCTACCTCTGCACACCAAAATGTGCTCTGGAGGGTTGGGGGAACCCCTAGAACAGGTTTTGGCAGCGCACTTGGGAAGGAGAGGGGGGGGGCAGAGTCCTGTTGCAGAAGTGGCTCTCGTTCCATGCATGCATACCCCACTCAGCCCAACATTGAATTCTACCCCTTGCCCTAAAGTCAGGAGGAAAGCCATGCCTTATTGTGCAGCTGATGCTTTAAACATTTGACTGCTTCCCACACTAATTGACTAGAAGGAAGTTGCACTGTGGGAACGGCTGGTCACTTGCCACAAAGTGGAAGTGCTCTGTGCATGACTCGGTATCCAGGGAAGACCCACAGCTTTGCATGGGGAAGGCATCCTATTCAATCCCTCCTGGCATTTCCACTTAAAATATAACCTGGGAGCAGACAGGCCTCTGCTTAAGACCCTGTAGAGCTGTTTGTCAGCCTGGCGGTGCAAGGCCAGATGGCAGAGAGTGTGACCTTGTGAAAGGCGGCTCCCTGTGTTTGTTATGTCTCTTACCCTGCAACTTCATGGACTCAGAGAAATCGGGGGGGGGGGGGTGATAGGAAGAACAGCAACACTGTGCAGCAGTAGGCTGCTCTTGAAACAAACAAAATCCAGGCAATCCACTATAGCTGTAACCGCTTAAATCAGGGCTGGGGAGCCTGCAGGCCTCAGACATTACCGGACTTACAAATCCCATCATCACTGGCCATGCTGGCTAGGAATGATGCAAACTGAAGCCCAACAAGAACGTGTGTAGGTTGCCCCCACCCCCCGGAGGCTAAGCCTTCTGTCAGGGCAGAACTGCACATGAGGCACGCATCCATCCCTTTCCTCTCCCCACCCGCTTCATAATAGTAAAACGAGCTGTTAAAATCCTGGGTTCCCCCAACCTAGTTAGATTTCTGATTATTCAAACATTCTGGGAGTGCTTGACACAGGGTTGTATTAAGATGGGATTAGGTAGTACGGATGTGTTGAATCAGAACAAAGACGAAGGGATTTTGAATATCTGGGGGTCTGCTAATGGGTTTCTAGTATATGTCATGCTCAGCAAAACCAAAAAAACTTTTATCAGAGCAGACCAATAACAGCCTTCAAGTCCTGACCAGCTTTGTTCCGATGATGAGAAGGGCTGAATGTGAGTGTCTGGTTGTCTTTAATCCTGCCTGGAGCCACTTTCTGCAGCTCTGATGACTCTCTTCTTCCTTCTCTCTCTCTCTCTCCAGTATCGTTTGTTTTATCCAGGATGGCCGCTTGCGGAGGCACCACCAAGAATAGGCTCACGGTAAATAAACACGTCTGGGACTTCTTGACCAAGGAAAGCCCAGCCAAGCTGGTGAAGCTGAAGGAGGAGAACAAGGTCGGCATCTTGATTGATGGCGAGACCTCTGAGATCTACGTGCTGCAGATCACCCTGCCTGCCCACGGGCCGAGCAACGGCCTCTACCTGGCCCGCAAAGCCCTCAAGGCCCTGCTCAAGGAGACGGAGAAGGAGCTGAAGAAGGCCCAGCGCCAGAGCGAGCTGATGGGCTGCATGGCCTTAATGGAGAAGAGCCGAGAGCACGGCGCTGTGGAGCTTCACCGCCGAGGGGCTGCGTTGATATCCAGAGGGCAGCAGACCTCCGGGTCCAGAGTGGTCAGCGGCAGCGGAGGTGTGGCCAGCTGCTCGCGGGGAGGGGAGGAGGAACAGGACAGCCAGTGCCCCATCTGTTTGGGGGAGATCCAGAACATTAAGACTCTGGAGAAGTGCAAGCACTCCTTCTGCGAGGACTGCATCACTCGGGCCTTGCAAGTCAAGAAGGCCTGCCCTATGTGTGGGCGTTTCTATGGGCAGCTGGTGGGCAACCAGCCGGAGAACGGGCGCATGCTGGTCTCCAAGGACTCAAGCCTGCTCCTCCCTGGCTATGAGAAATATGGCACCATCATCATCCAGTATGTCTTCCCACCTGGCATACAAGGAGTAAGTAGGGTCTCTATCTGTATTCATGGCTGTGGTTGTGAGGGCCAGGGAAGTGTTGTCAGGGGGCGCATTCACTGCACTGAGACACATTGTGGCACATGCGGTGGAGGAGAGGGCACCTAGTGTCAGGGCAAGGGGCATGTTTTGTTTCCCCCACAGCGGTACCCCCACATACACTGTGTGTGTGTGTGTGTATATATATATATATATATATCCTCATAAGTGAGTCAACTATTTGCTTTTGTGGGTCATGCTAAAAGCGGTTTCTGAGAAGCACCATTGGGATGGGAATCTAAACCTGTTCCTGGTTGCCCCCTTGTTACTTGGAGGAAGGCAGTTTTGCCCCCCCCCCCCCCCGCAATACTGTTTGCAGCCTCACTTTGCTCTATAGAGCTTGATGGCAATTGGCTCTGCTTCTGTCTGTTCTGCCCCCCATCCCACACACTTCATATTTCTTGACTGCAATCCTGGGCACAGTCACATGGGAATGAGACCTGCTAAATTCTGTGTAAACTTGCATAGGATTAGTCACCTATTATCATTGTCTGAGTGGGAGAGCAAGGCCAAACTCACTGGCTCTCTCGTCCGGTGTTGTGTTGGCTGCCAGCCCAGCCTCCCTGCTGTCCTCGTGTCGTGTCTAAAGTGGGGAGCCTGCTGCAGTCGCGTAGGCACAATTTAAGCCCCTGATTGCTCAGACTCCTAAATCCCACAAGGGCATACAGAGCAGGCTTTCTGCTTCTGATTTCCCTAACCAATGCGTGGATTGTGACAGGGGTGTCATCCGCAGTCTACATTTAAAGCAGTGTCATGCCACTTTCAACAGCCATGGCTTCCTGCAAAGACTTCTGGGAGCTGTTGTTTGTTAAGGGTGCTGAGACCAATATTCCCCTCAGGGAGCTAAAATCTCCAGAGTTCCCTCTTCAAGTGTTTGTTAAGCCACTCTGGAAATTGTAGCTCAGTGAGGGGGATAGGGGTCGCCTAACAAACTACAGTTCCCAGGAGACTTTAGGGGAACCCATAACTGTTTAAAGTGACACGATTCTGCTTTATTTGTATAGTTCAAGTGGGGCCAGAGTGGGAACCGCCAGCAAGCACAGCCTTGTGTTCCTCTTCACACTGGGGATAATTGTAGGTGCTACTAACATGCAAAATGGGCTATAGTGACAGGATTCCCTCTTCCTGATGACTCTTAGTTCTGTGGGAGCTGGAGTGATAGGAAAATTCAGGGTGTAGAGACAACATGAGGATTTGAGAGGAGCCTTGAAGCTGGACATTGGAAGGGGATGGGAAAAGAAAAACCTTTGAGTGGGTTGCATGTAGATTGAAGGTGAATGGTGTCTTCTCCTTCCTGGAGGGGAGCTGAGAACATGGGGTACAGCTGTGTTTCTCAAGCAGGGGCCATATGGCCCCCTGGGGGCCCCAGGATATTACAAGGGGGCCCCAGGTGAAAATATTGTAAAGGGAGGGCCATTGCACAAGACTAGGGGGCTACAGAGGGAAGTGAAGAAAAAAGAGAAGTGACTGAGAAAAGAAAACAGAAAAGAGAAAAGAAAGCAGAGAAGTAGAGTGAACAGAGACGTGACCGTGCCTCCCAGCAGATGGACTGCCAAAGTTAAGTGCATGTGGCGATCCAGCCAGCCAAAGTAACTTTCAGTCAAGAAAAACACCATTTCGGGATAAAGAGTACAATATCTAAAAAGTTTCCAAAGCTTTGGGATAAAGCAAAATGGTTTTTATTTTTTATTTTTAAAAAAATTTAACCACGCAAATATTTTATTATTAAAATAATTCAACATTAATACATACATATTATGGATATACAAACATACATTTCATACAATCCTTAAAAATATTCATACATACCCACACTCAATCCCACAGATAATTCCTTTTCCAAAATGGTTTTTCATGGCATTTCCTACTTTGTATTTGGTAGAATCAGGTGTGTGGAATTTCATGAGTGTGCCTGAGGACATGTCTTTATTGAGCTTTCACAGTGTCTTCTCTTCAGGTTCCCAGCATGCAAATGGAAGCTCTGTTGTTAGCAGCTGTTGTGTTTGCTACTGGAATAAAAATGCTTGTTGCAGTCAGTGGAGGATAATATAATAAAGTCCCAGAGTTGGTCAGGTGATTTTGGACCATGGACTTAATGGTCACACCATCCACAGAGTGGAGCCTCTTTTAGATGGTAGGGTGTGTTTGAGTGTGACTGCTGCATTGGTGGGCCTTCCTGCTGGCTCTGCTAAGTGGATCCCTGCCCTGCTGGCACCAATATAAAGTCATTTTTAATGGTATATGTTCAAGGTATAGTTTCTCCCCCTGCATTATTTCTGTCGATCCCAGTGAACTCTCTTGATGGTATCTAGAATGCAAATGTGTATTCATTGAACTTAGGAAAATGTGCCAAATAGTGTTTTTCTATTGCCACCCAATTTAATTGTTGTTCATTGAATTTGTATTCCACCCTTCCTCAAAGGGACTTATATCCGCACAACAGCCCTGTGAGGTAGGAGTGAGCCTGAGAGATGGTGACTGGTAATGAGACTCCTCTCAGTGGGCTGCGTGGCTAAGGGGAGGAGTCGGAGACCAAAGCTGGAGGTTCAGTCTGCCACATCCTCCTCACTCTCATTCTGTGTGACTGTTCAGCTGCCCTGATCTTAATTACTGTATTTTTCGCCCTATAGGGCGCACCTAGTTTTTTTTTGGGGGGGGGTATTTTCTCCCCCCCCCCAGGCGCGGGGCTGGGACAGGGGAAGCCTGACCTTCCCCCGACCCCAGCCCCCAGAACAGGCTGCTATCCGCAAGCCTTAGGAGCCCGGCAGGAACTCCCAACGGTCTCCCCAGGCTTGCGGATATCTGCCCGAAGCCCGGGCACGCTCTGCTGCGCGCCACAGGCTTCGGGAAGCAGGCTGCTGTCCGCAAGCTTTGGGAGCCCGGCAGGAAGTCGCGCAGCTCTCCCATGGCTTGCGGATAGCTTCCTGAAGCCTGGAGAGCAAGAGGGGTCGGTGCGCACCGACCCCTCTCGCTTTCCAGGCTTCAGCAAAAGCCTGCATTCGCCCCATAGGATGCACACATATTTCCCCTTCATTTTTGGAGGGGGGAAAGTGCGTCCTATAGGGCGAAATATACGGTACATGCACCTGGTCCCATGCGCATCCCGATGCATTCATGGAGTGCTGCATTGTAGCAGAGAATGAAATCCTGCTTTGAAAGTGATAAATAGCCCATGTTTTGGTCTGCCGTTTTGCTCCCCAAAAAATCTGGTAGAAGATTTAAAATGGTAGCTGAGGTGTGTCATTTTCCCTCCTGCTGCTGCCTTCAGGAATCCCAAAAATCTTAGATTTCTGCAGAGGACCAAGAGGCCTCAGTGGAAGCAGGGTGATCTAAACCTAAGCAGGCATTTGTCCCTGGCTTCCCAGCCCTTCCAGTTCACCAACCTTCTTAGGTTAACAATGGATTCTCCTTGCCATGCCTGGCTCACCTTTTGCAGGTGGAGCATCCCAACCCTGGCGTCCGCTACCCAGGCACCACTCGTGTGGCCTACCTGCCCGACTGCCCCGAAGGCAACAAGGTGCTGGCGCTGTTCCGCAAGGCCTTTGACCAACGCCTCACTTTCACCATCGGCACCTCCATGACCACAGGCCGAGCCAACGTCATCACCTGGAACGACATCCATCACAAAACCAACTGCACCGGTGGACCGCAGCTGTAAGGACCTGTCATGGAGTAGTGGGGTGGGGGAGAGGGAGGGGGGATAAGTTGGGTGGCATTGAAGGTTGGGTCACCAAGGGTAGGTGAGTACTTTAGAGGCTGCTTGGGAAAGGGTTCGGGTTCTCAGCAAGCTACTCCAAGAACCAGAACCGTGGGGTTTAAGAGACATTACAGAGTCCTCAGGAAGCTGGCAGCAATAAGCAAGAGCTTTCTCTGGCTCCATTAACATTCATCTTCTGTCACATGACCACTCTGGGACCCTTTTGCTCAAGGTCCAGGTGCGTAGTTGGTTTTCCTGAACCCCAGAGAAAGAAGGATGGAAGGTTCCCTGGGGGCTGAGTTTATGCCCCTGATATGCTAGTTTTCTCTGGGCAGTGAGTCCTCCCCACCCCCTCCCCACAGTTCCCCATGCTCAGTCAGAAGTGGAAAATCTGGAAAATCACTGACCTAAGTGGTAAAACTCAGCTAAATTGCCAGGGCCTTGAAATAAGTTTATGACATTTGATCTCCGTTTCCCACCAGGTTTGGCTACCCTGATCCTACATACCTTGCTCGGGTGCAAGAGGAACTGCGGGCCAAGGGCATCACCAATGACTGATCTTGCTCCCGGCCACTGTGTCTCCAGGAATGGTGTGTTGTTTCTGCCTGGTCCAGCAATCGTGGAGAAAGCGTCCTCATCTCTCAGAGCAAAGCATCTCACAGTGTGATCTTGACCCAGGATGCAAAGTGCTGGGCATTCTGAGATGACATTTTGAATGGAATTTCTTGCCGGAAGGAGTTGGGAACAGAGGCATGGGAAAGAAGGCTGTGCTAGAGACCTGCATTTGAATTGGCTGGGTTAGAAAGTTCAAGTCAATCTGCACATTACACAGAATGAGTGAGTTGGTAGAGTCCTGGACTGTACCACTTCGAAATGTTTGCAGGGAGGGGTTTTGTTTTTATTTGATGACAATATGTTGTGTGGGTTTAAATAACATTAATAATAACAAACTCCATATCCAGGCATGTAATAAACAAGCATGTCAGGAAGAGAGCTACAGCAAAATCTTTCCCCCTGATGTGCTAGACTGCTGCATTTATTTGTTTAGAAGAATTTATACTGCTCAATCAAAACTCTCCTAAGTAGTGTACACAAACAGTGTGAAATAATTATCAGTGGTATACAGATAAAATTAGCATAAATTTAAAAACAAATACAACTAAATTATATGTTGGCGTAGGCTTGCTGCTTTTAAAAGGTGTTTAAAACAGTGTAATGACGGTACTTGCCTAATGTTAATACAAGCAGGTTTGTTGGTTGTCTTACATGGGAGAGCATTCAGAAATAAGATCTCCACTGGCACCTGCAACCTGTAGTAACACAGTCCAGAATTCTACCACTGCATCTTGCATCATAGTGATTTCATTCCTTGGACCAAAATAGATGTGATGAAGGGCCCATAATGTTTTAGGTTTGCTCCTGTGTTTGGACCATTCACATTTCAAGAGGGGGTTGTTTGTTTGTTTGTTTGTTTACTTACTTCAAAGAGAGCATGCTGATGAGAAGAGCCAAGCCTTTCCTGCCTCATGCTTCAGGCATTTTTTACTTCAGCCAGGGTTGATTCTGGTAATAACAGCCAGGCTGGAAGAAGAACTTCAGGGAGCTTAGCCACAGATCACAGTAGGGTTCTGCCATGGGTGGAGCAACTACCCCCCATCAAGTAAATAAATAAAAATACTTAACTAGCTGACCAATCGCGCCACAGGTAGCTCAGTTCTGCCCTCCCCCCCCCAACATAAATCCTGGCTACACGCATAGGTTCTGCTCTGCACACCATCTGTGTGTCCCTGTTGATGTTAAAATTAGACCTCTGCAGCCCTGTTTCTATTATGTTGGCCTTGAGTAGGTTTGGGAGGAAAACTGCTGGTGTGAGGAAGGCGCACCCATGAAAATTAGAGTGAAATGAGAGCAGTATAGCGAGAGAAAGCAAGTGAAGGAGCACAGTGTGTATATCTTTTTGAGAAAAATTGGTGGTTTACCCAGATGTTGGATTTTAAATCCAGATCTCCCACCTGTGAGGACATTGTTATATCCACTAGATCACACTGGATCTCATGTTCCTACTATGGGCAAGGGGTAGGGTTCTGTTCTTCCCATGAGGATGCCAAAATAAGGCCAAAATCCTCTCTGCACCTTCATTCCACTCCCTCTGTGCCCTCTAGCTCGCTCGCAGAATTTTTAACACTTTTGGGACTGCCTATTAGAATAAAATTAAACAAAATGCACTTGTAGAATTTGTATCATTTGGGCGCAGAATGTATAGTCCCTGGGGTCTGGCTTGGAGTGAGTGGGAAGCAGAATTAGCATGGATTTGTTTTGGGTAACTGATCAACGCTGGAGAAAGAGGCCTATGTGCTGGGACCTTTCGTACGCAGCCTCTTGTTCCTTTCAAACCCCTCGCTAGTCAGTGAGCGGCTCTGGCATCTTGGCACCCCACCCACCCATCATTCCTTGTGCTGCTATCTCCAGGATCGGCATCAACCCCAATTTGGTGGAACTTTCTGGAAACATTGGGACTGTCCTTTCAACGTAGAAAGCAGCGGCTCCTCGACTCTGGGCACAGGCGACATGCCCACCGGCCCTGTGAAGAGGATGGGTGGCAACGTTCGTGGACCATGCCTTGTGTGTATATATATACATATATACCTTCTGTGCTGGCATATCAGCTGTTGTGTAATTATTCCAACCAAGTCCTGTTTGGGACAAATCGTGTCGTTTGGGACTTGGCCAGGCCTGCTGACCCTTGTTGGCCGGCCTGTACGCTCTGGACTTTGGCGCCTACCTGTTGTTGAGTGTTTGCGGGAGGGTGGGGGACATCTCTTGGCTAAAGGTGAGCCTGTCGCCTCTGGCATAGACAAATTCCAAGACTGTCTCCTACGGGTGAGAGCTCCTCTCAGATGCGCAGTTTGGACAGTGGGGCTTTCTTTGCTGTTTTAAAGAGTTACCTGAAAATACGACACTTGTTCTCTTGATCTTTTCTGAAATTATGTGTTGCAGTTGTGCTTGTGTTTATTATTATTTTGATAAGGGGGTGGCATTTTTCCCCTTCAGCCTCGCTAATAAGTCTGCAAGGACCCACAGTGCTTCTTGCCCTGCCTACCAAAACAAACAAGATGAATTTTAACAGGGAGAAATGTAAAGTATTGCACTTGGGCAAAAAAAATGAGAGGCACAAATACAAGATGGGTGACACCTGGCTTGAGAGCAGTACATGTGAAAAGGATCTAGGATTCTTGGTTGACCACATACTTGACATGAGCCAACAGTGTGACGCGGCAGCTAAAAAAGCCAATGCAATTCTGGGCTGCATCAATAGGAGTATAGCATCTAGATCAAGGGAAGTAATAGTGCCACTGTATTCTGCTCTGGTCAGACCTCACCTGGAGTACTGTGTCCAGTTCTGGGCACCACAGTTCAAGAAGGACACTGACAAACGAACGTGTCCAGAGGAGGGCAACCAAAATGGTCAAAGGCCTGGAAACGATGCCTTATGAGGAACGGCTAAGGGAGCTGGGCATGTTTAGCCTGGAGAAGAGGAGGTTAAGGGGTGATATGATAGCCATGTTCAAATATATAAAAGGATGTCACATAGAGGACGGAGAAAGGTTGTTTTCTGCTGCTCCAGAGAAGCGGACACGGAGCAATGGATCCAAACTACAAGAAAGAAGATTCCACCTAAACATTAGGAAGAACTTCCTGACAGTAAGAGCTGTTTGACAGTGGAATTTGCTGCCAAGGAGTGTGGTGGAGTCTCCTTCTTTGGAGGTCTTTAAGCAGAGGCTTGACAACCATATGTCAGGAGTGCTCTGATGGTGTTTCCTGCTTGGCAGGGGGTTGGACTCGATGGCCCTTGTGGTCTCTTCCAACTCTATGATTCTATGATTCTACCTACACTTCCTTATTATTTAATTCCTGCCCTTCACCATGGTGACTTGCATTTTCAAACAATGTAATGTACAGTCTGATAGACATAACAGAAACAGGGAGGGGAGATGGGGAAGGGCAGTTCCGGGTATCAATTCTTGAATAACATCGCATTGATAGAACAAGCACAGGGGGAGGCAGTTCTGGGAGGGGAGGGACCCAAACTACAGTCCTAAGTAAGCTAAGGGCCTTGCCTGTTGCCTCCCATATCTGATATAGCAGCAGCTTTTAAGCAAGAACTGGTTCTTTCTCAGTTTTCAAAACGTTCCTTGCTTGTTCAGCTGGAGACGATTCTTACTATTGGTGACCAAGTGAGTGGCTGTATACAAGCCAGCTTTTACATTTATTTCCAAAATAAGATCTCAACCACAGAATTGATGAAGGGGGGGATGTTGCAAGGAAATTTAATTTTTCAATATTGTTTTAAAAAACATTTCAAAATCAGGTATTTCTCACCTAAAATTTTCTTTTTCCTTCAGTATCGCAACACCTCACATGTTATCAGCTCTTCGGTCGGGGGGGGAAGTATCTTAACAGTGTGGTGTAGTGGTTGAGAGGGGTAGACTCGTAATCTGGGGAACCGGGTTTGCGTCTCCGCTCCTCCACATGCAGCTGCTGGGTGACCTTGGGCCAGTCACACTTCTCTGGAGTCTCTCAGCCTTACTCACCTCACAGAGTGTTTGTTGTGGGGGAGGAAGGGAAAGGAGAATGTTAGCCGCTTTGAGACTCCTTCGGGTAGTGATAAAGCAGGATATCAAATCCAAACTCTTCTTCTTCATCATCTTAACATAGCATTCCTATGAATGCTTAAAACAGAGACAGGGCACCTCCAGAAGTTGCTGGGCTCTTGACACCCATCATCTCTAACCATTCGACATGCTGGCTGGGCTGATGGCAGCTGGAGTCCATCACCATCTGGAGGGCCATAGGTTGCCCACCCCTGACTTAAAGCCTCATTGAAAAGGATTTAACATGACACCAGATCAAACTACGTATCTCATGCAAGGGAGGGAGCAGCGAGCAAAAAATGGAAGCAATTTTTAATAAAAGAATTGTTGGTGGAGGAGGGGAGGCTTTGTGTGAGTAGCTTATTGCCAGATGAAAACCTTCAAAAATCCTTCATATTCTGGAGTTGTAAAGCTGGTTGTAGGGCATTTTAAAAAACAGGAAAGCAAGACTTAAAAGACCTAGCTGTTTGGATATGAGGCACAATGTTGTTTCTTTTATTGCACATGGAATATATTTGGCACAATTTGGATCCTTGCAAGTATCTGCTTCTTGCCTTAAAAAAACAGTAACTAAAAACTCTAGCTCCTGCGATAAGTTTCAGCATATTGTCTGCACTCCCCACCTCTTACTGGCTTGTTGCTGAATGTGCACTCAGATGGCCTGTGAAATTCCTATGTGGCCTGCAGAGCTTTGTTGTGTTGCTTCTGTTAATTAACCACTGTTTCTAAACCACTGAGCCTCTTGGGCTTGCTGATCGGAAGGTCGGTGGTTGGAATCTGCTCCATGGGGTGTGCTCCCTTTGCTCAGTCCCAGCTTCTGCCAAGCTTCAAAAGCACACCATTGCGATTAGATAAATAGGTACCACTGCGGCGGGAAGGTAAATGGCATTCCTGTGCGCTCTGGCTTTTGTCACCGTGTTCCATTGCGACAGAAGCAGTTTAGTCATACTGGCCACATGTCTTGGAAAGCTGTCTGTGGACAAATGTCGGCTCCCTCAGCCTGAAAAGTGAGATGAACACTGCACCCCATAGTCGCCTTTGACTGCACTTAACCATCCAGGGGCCTTTACCTTTTACCTTGCATGTTCCTCAGGTGCCAGGGTGACCTGTCCAATTCCACACAGCTCAGGGTAGCTGTGCCATGATCTCCCTAGCTTACTCCCAGGTAAGTGTGCACAGGATTGCAGCCTTGGCCTATCACACTGTATCAGGAGTGGGAAGCCTATCTTGGCCAAAGGGGCCTCTAGTTTGGCAGGGGTGGGGGTACACAAACTAGAGGCCCATTTCACAAAGTGCCTGAACTTGCTTCAAATGGAGGTATTCAGGGCTGTTGACATCTGGGGTCAATAAAACTATGCAGAAACCTTAAACAGGAGGTAAAAATAGGAATAGGGAGTTGATCTAATCCAAACCACAGAATTCAGCAGCTTGCTAGTAGTAAAGTTGCAAGGGATTTTGGTATCTTCTTCATGAGAAAAAAGATTTCAGTGATTCTCGAGGAGATCTTTATTAATCACATCTGGCCACTTCCTCAGCCTGATGCTTCCTGCGTCTTTTGCTCTGCTCTTCCTTTTGCCTCCCTCAGCTACTGAGTCCTGCTCAGGACTAAGTTTTAAAACACAAGTGTATAGTTAATAGGATAAAACAGGACCTTGAGCTCTGTCTACTTCAAGCCCCTCAGCGAAGGAAGCCACTGCTGCAGCGACCATTTTTAATCTCAACCAGCAGCCTTGGAGCTTCAGCTGAAAGGGATTTATTATTTCTTTTAAACTAGGGGCTCCGCTCATCAGCTGCTGCCATTCCCCTCACATTCCCTGGATGGCCTCCTGCCCACCCTCATGAAACTAGTGAGCTTGATGTGTTTGAAATGAGAGAGATGTTCACGCATGGGGGGGGGGGGGATTAAGAATTCAAAATTTGCCTCAGGAGGTTTCAGACCAAGTTCTGTCTACTGAACTGCTTCCAGTAACGCCCAGCCAGATTTCCCAGGGAACCTCCTAAGCAGAGCAAGATGGAGTCGGTCCCAGCTGGTAGCTGAACATCTAGTCTATTTCTGATCACGGAGGCACCATTTTGGCAATTGTGTTTTATAACCCAGCTAAACCAAATGTCCCTGAATGTGTGGTCATCACCACATATTGAGGCAATAAATCCACTAAGTGAATTATATCTTGCGTGACGAAATATTTCCTTTCCTTTCTCATTTCTTGGAATTGTTGCATAGTTTACCCTGCCTGAGCCTCTGCCGAAAGTACCCTGAGAAGCGCTGTTGCCAATGATCAATTTCCACATGCTCCCTGCCACTTCATGATTAAATTAAACTTCGTTTGCAATTCTGGGCCTACTTGAGTATAAGCCACATTGAACTCATTGGGGCTCATTCATGTGACTACATTGGACTGGGATTCACGTTCTTACTGAGAGAATGCACTGATATTCAGACGCTCCCAGGAACTCCTGAGTTGTGGACACTATGGCCTCATTCACACCATACATTTAAAACACTATGATGCCACTTTAAACAGTCATGGCTTCCCCAAAGGATTCTGGGAGCTGTAGTTTGTTAAGGGTGTTGAGAATTGCCAGGAGACTGCTTATTCTTCCAGAGCTACAGTTCCCAGAGTTTCCTGTGTCGTGGAATTGATTGGTGATTCACCTTGGGAATTGTAGCTCTGTGAGGGGAATCAGAGTCTCCTATTAACAAATTACAGCTTCCAGAATTCTCTGGTAGAAGCCGTGCCTGTTTAAAGTGGTATCATAGTGATATGCTGTGAATGTGGCCTATGTTGCTACTTCTGGGATTTTATGTAGAGGCTTTGGTCTTTCCCAAAATAAATAGGGCTAATGTGACCGTTTTAGAAAATCTGACCTGTGCTGGATTCCCTTGCCATTAATATTAATTGATGAATTGCTTCTCAAAGCAATTCACATGACAATAAATACTTATATAAAGCAATAACATGTTTAAAAGAATATGGGATAAAGCAGGACCTGGCGAGATGTTGCTTTATACCAGCCTTCACCAACTGGGTGTGAAGGTTGCTGAATCTTGGTTGCTCCAGATGTTGTTGGACTACAACTCGAACCAGCCCTAGCCATCACAGACAAACTGCTTCATTTCCAATCCTGCAAGTTTTTAAACCACAAATGTCCCAGTTCATTTTTTGTGTGCTGTTTTTGTTGCAGTGTCTTGAAGGAGTGTCCCTCCAGACAGCAATGTTGCAATAAGATTGGGGATGCATTGCATAACAAATAAAACTGAATGGTGTGTGGACAGTCCAGTATAAATTTAGCACTAATGCGTTATTATTTTGTCAGTTTCATACACCTGCCAAAAAACCCCTCTAACCCTCTCCCAACCCCTGGCAATCTGGAGTGGCCCCTCATTTAGCCTCCGCAGCTAACATTTCAAGCTTTGCATTTTGCTCCTGTGAGGCCAACCAGAAGCAAAGTAAATTAAGCCTTCCCCATTGATGTGCTGTGTTACTTTTCTATCAGCAGGTGGCACCATGAAGTCAAGCAATCCCCAGCCAAGGTGCATGACTTGCAGGGAGACAGGGGCCCAGTGGCAAAACAGGGGTACTGGCTGCCACCCAGCTACCCTCTGGCTAAGTGTGGATGCAGACAGTGGCGTAGCATGGGGGGCCACCGGGGTGTTTGCCCTGGGTGCAAAATTGTTAGATGGTGCAAAATTTCAACACCCAGTATTGCCTCTACAGCTGCGTGCTTCTGTTGCTGGTCTCCGTTTAAAATGGCTTCTCCATGCAAACCAGGAAGTAGCCTCTCCAGACAATGACTCTTCTTTTCTTATCTCTGCAGCTGCGATCTTCTGGGTGACTCAGTACATGCCTACTCTGTCTCATTCCCTGCCTCCCACCCACCCCCTCCGTGTGGCCCTGGGTGCTGGCACCCCGTGCTATGCCACTGGATGCAGCAACATGAAAGGGTGTGTGTGTCACAGCACGTCCCAAGGACTGAGAAACAGAAACACATGGTAAACATTAGAGCAAATCCTCTCTTCGCATGCGAGGCTTCGCTCCCAAAACTGGGATGGGAGCCTGGCTTTTGTACTCCCAAGGGCAGCAGCTGTCACCGAAGGCAGGAACTCGCCAGTCATCATTCTTACCCCAGACCTGAATCCTGATGCCTGCAGGCCTTGATCTGTGCAAGCGCTTTATGCCCCCCACTGCTCCCAGACCTCTCTCCCACCGCCACCTCTACAGTAGTGCCTTGCCACTGCCTTGCAAATTGTGTGCCTAGTTAGGCCGGCTATTTTTAACCTTCAGATGCATCTATTTTTATCCCCGCTCCCTTTGCGCCAGGGGCTCGTGGGCAGTGCTGATCCGGAGTGGCACTTTGGAAAGGCAGTTACAGGGTGCGCACACAAATGGGCACCCAGCCCGCTTTGTCGCTGCCTTGGGGGGGGGTGGAGGCTCACGGGGGCCTCTCAGAAAAGAGGATGCTCCAGTTCCCTTCAGTCTCCACCCCACCCAGACTGCAGCGGGTTTGGTCTCAGCCGAGTCCCTCTCCTTTGGAGGGGGGCGTTGATCCTTGCGCCTTCCCCATATTTGGCAATTTCTCTTCTGGAGCACAACCCAGGTTGGCTCCAGAAGTCTGGAACAGTCCTCCTCAGCTATGTGTTCAGGTCAAGATCCTTCCAGGGACATGGGAAAGCAGTTAATAATATATGTTGCTTCCTCACTATGCAGGCATGTACTAATGCTGATTCCCCCGTCCACTCAGCTCCATTGCTAAAGACCTGCAGCAGAGGAAGCGGGAATCTCATCATACTGGAAAAGATGCCATTGTCCTCCAAGGCTTTATAATCCGGTTGCTACCCTCCTGTGTTATGATGGCAGGACAGCAGGTGTATTTCTGAGCAACAGACAGCCTTGGAGCAATCCCTGGGGCAGGCAAAAAGACAGGCGTAGTTCTCACAGTGGGAATCTCCAGATAACTTCAGAGTATTTGCCCTTAAACCATAATTAACCTGGCCCTGCCCACAGAAATTCTCTATAATTGGAACTGTGCTGGGCAAATACAGAGGGATCAGTGAAAGACTCTGCTGTCTGCTCTTGGGAAGTGAGGCTGAGGCCAGAGTGCTGGACTTGACAAGATCCTTGGTTTCAGTGAAACATTCAGAAGCAGTTCTAACACTGAACATCAAGTGCTGGGAACAAACAGAGGTCACCACTGTAATGTCCTGCATGGCACATACCCAGCTGTCCTCTGGACAAGAAGCACACCAAGGGCGAGTTGTTGAGTTGTTACCAGAATTGTAAACCAATTCTATGTTGGGGTTTTTAGGTTAAATCTGGAAGGTAATTCTAGTGTGTTGCGGAGCTTCATTTGATGTATGCACACTCAGGCTGTGTACACGCCGTACATTCAAAGCAGATCTAAAGAACATGACCAAAGACCTTTCCCCACATTATCTCCCTGATAAAAATTAGATGGCCTGTGAGCACCATGTCAGTGGGCCACCTTCCAGGCCACGGATCCCTGATGCTCTGATGTTGCAGGTGCCACAGAAAAAATGTTTATGCCCAAAGAAGAGTATAGGGAAGCCCTTGAATGGAGAGCTTCACAAAAAACACAAAGCATGCCTGCTGTAACTTTTTAAATGGGCTTGGCTTCCTCACTGGTGGCAGCAGTCACAGCTATGGCATGTGTGCCAAGGCAATCTGAATGGGTGTTACCTCACTTTATACTGGAAATAACTACACAGGGTAGACTAGTCTGAGAGGGGGTGTCTCTTGCTCAAGGCCACACAGTGAACCTCCTGGCCCAACAGTGATTTGAACTCGGCCTTCCCACACCCGAAAGGGAGACTTGGGGTGGGTGTCTTTGCCTTCCCCATGACCCTTTCTCTGTTTAGGCACAGAGCAGCTATTCCTGTCTCCATTGGTGTGCTGGTGAGCTGAGATCCAGGGACATTAACAGAGAACTTGCAGGCACTGGAGACTTAGCAGACATGTCCTGAACCCCCCTCCCCCTTTCTTCCAGGGAACACTTTAGTCTGTAGCCTCTTGGTCTCTCATCCCTCACACTTTTCTCCGGAAAGCCAGGGACAGGGCTGTGCCTTTTTGAAGAGCATCCAGCCAGCTGTCTGCTGAAGCACCTGCTCCTGCTACTGCCTGGCTTGCTGCACCTCACAGCTGCTTGCCTGGATAGTCTCACTTCCCAGATGGTCAGTCAAGAGCTGAATGAACCAAGGAGAAAGCAGGAGACAGACAGAGAAATGGAAAGTTAGACACAAGCTGGACTGCCATAGATTCCTGCCTGGTCTCTTTCATGCTTCCAGGCGACCTGCCTGGGAGCATTCAGATGTGCAAAGTGAAAGTGGGTCTCCCCACCCAGAGAATCCATTATCACCAAGTTGGAGGTGAGAGGCAGAAAGCTCTCTTCAAATCTAAAGAGAGGAGAGGTGAGAGATGGCAGCAGCCTGAGAAGTTCCAAATGAGGAGACTTCCCCCCTACTTTGATGGGACAAATGTGGGTCCCATCTGAAGCAAAGCAATACACTGAGATGTCTCTTAGAATCATAAAATTGTAGAGTTGGGAGGGACCACAAGGGTCATCTAGTCCAACCCCCTGCAATGCAGAAATCTTCTGCCCAATGTGTGGCTCAAACCCATGACCCTGAACCCACGCTGAAGGTGTGGGGTTTGCAGCAGAGAGAGCTGAAAAACTACAATTTGAAGCAAGTGGGCAGGATCCAATGGTTTTGGATTTTTATTGTGAAAATTGAAATAAACCTTCCATTCTAATCAAACCTAAATTTGCTTTCCTGCTCAAGAACATGGAAACAGAAACAGATAATAAACAAAAGGAAGGGGTTATTATCTGGGATTAGAAACAATATTGTATTTGGTTGCTTTTTTAAAAAAATTAAATTCTAAAAAATGTAAAAACCACATACACAGAAAGAAACAAAAACAAAAAAGAGAAAACTAACCTGGTTGATCCCCCTAATCCAAACCACACCCCAGCCATCAGTTTGGAATACATGTGTGCATAGAGGAGAATGGGAGATTGTAATCTAGAGGATTCTGTGTTACAGGAGCAAAAAACTTGGCAGATTTGGCAACAACATGGAATATGTTCAATATTCTGCAATATTTTAAAAGTACTCTTCTAGCAGCACAGTCAAATGCAGCTGCATAGCTTTTTATCATTCCCTTTTTGACATTCAGTAGAGTGTATTGGCTACAACCATATTCTTGGAAACTACCTGCTTATAAAACCATTGTACTCATATTGACGTAAATATTCCACAAGACTCCTCCCTTATTCCCCCCCCCAATATTTCACACTTTCTCTTTTCATGTCTATCATTTTCTATTCCATTCACTTCAACCGTACCCTACCCACAAGCTTCATGGCTTGTTTATGGGTATTGTGAATGAGAAGGGTAATTGTGGGCATTCCCTTGTGAGAGCAGAGAGCTCCAGGAGGGCATGAACAAATTTTGCCCCACTGTTTAGTGTGAGCTTGAGTTGGAGGGGGTAGCAGCCGAAGTGTGAGTGCTGCTGCTATTTATAAATACATGCTTGTATATTTAATAGGTATGGCTGCTTGTCTGCTGCCCTTCTGCATTTTGGATCTGCTAGTTGTTATTAAGGTCCCCATATATCAGTTGTTTTTATATTGACGGTTTAAGAGGCCGTCTTACCTAATTATTCTGTGCTGCTTTAAAACATGGATTTTTGTTCTATTTTTTTGTCACTTTTTTATCACATTATGTTTTTCTAATGCTGTAAACCACTCTGATATTTATATATTTAGAATATGGCAGCAGTGCCAGAGGCAGCAAAGTTTCTGAATGTTGCTGGAAACCTCAGGAGGAGAGTGTGCTGCTGTGCTCAGGTTCTGCTTTGCAGGCTTTGTGCAGGCGTGCAGAGTTGGTCCCTGTGAGGACAGGATGCTGGACTAGACGGGCCATTGGCTTGGTCTACCACGGCTCCTCTTACTGTCTTAATGGAAGTTTTCTTCCCACTGCAAAAGTCAGGATTCCTCCCACCCATTTTTTAAAAAAACATTTCACGCCAGAGCTAACTACATAACAAACATCATGTCTCGTGTGGCCTGCAGCCCATTCAATTCCCTAATGGCTGCTGGGCAAATCTTGCCAAGGAAATGCATCCCACTAGCATTACGCCTGCCAGAGGGAAAAGTCTAAAATAAGAAACATTTTGGAGCTGTTGGGCTGAAATATGGAGCACACTGATTAGGGTTCCTCCCCTCCCCATTCTGTGGGGACTGAATAAGGTATCTTAAGACTGTGACTTAATACAGACTCCATCTGTGGCCTCTTCTCCCCCACCAATCTAGCTTGATACCAGAGTGTTGGAGACCTCGAAAGCTTGCACACTGTTTGACAGTGTTTTGGCTGGCCTAATAAAGGTATCGCACTAATGTGGATTTTGTATGGAGAGAAGTAAACCAATGAGCCTGGGGTTAAATGACCCACTAAGCCAAAACACAGCTCACCGCAGCACTTGAACAGCAGGAGCACATCAACTACAATTGTCTCTCCAGGAGCCCAGGCCTTCATGCCACGCCATGGTTTGGCCTTATGATGATGTCTACCAGATCATACTTTCTCCTTCTAGAGCAGAGCTTTCCAAACTTTTCATGTTGGTTAAACACCTTTTAGACATGCATCATTTCGCAACACAGTAATTCAGTTTTACTAGCTAACAGGAGGCTAAACTAACCCCTTTCTAGCCCCAGGAGGAGGGCAGGGATTGTTCGCACGACACACCTGCACACCGCAGCTGACACACTAATGTGTCACAGCACACAGTTTGAGAGCACAGGAGCTGAAGTAACTTTGTGGCTAAGAGGCTATGAGCAATGAATCAGAAAGTCCCTGGTTTGAATCCTCCCTTGGACATAAACTCACTTGCTGGCCTTAAGCAAACCACCTTCTCAGCCCCATCCGCTCCAACCTTACTGGGTTGTTGTAAAGCTGACATGACAAGTCAAAGTTTGAACATTAAGGGAGCCTACGACTTCTTGCAACAGCTCAACTGCTACCGCTGTATTTCCTGGCGCAATTCAAAGTTATGGTTAGGCTTTATAAAGTCCTTAGGTCCAAGCTATCTGAAAGACTGTATTCCCTCATATGAACCTGCCCAGGTTTTGAGACCTCCGCATGAGGCCCTTCTCTCCGTCCCACCACCCTCACTGGCACCCTTGGTAGGAGAACAGGAGAGGGCCTTCTCGGTGGCTGCTCCCAGGTGTTGGAGCTCCCTCCCTGGAGATGCTAGACTGGCTCCCTCCTGCCCTTCCACTGGCCCTTGAAGACTTTCTTGTTCCAACAGGCTTTGGGGGGAACAACAGCTTTTAATGAAACGGCTGATGCTTGTGGTAATTATTGGTTTAGCTTTAATAGATCATACACATTTACATAGTTTTAATCAATGTCTTAACTGTTTTTGAGTTGTTTCCCCCCTATGTTTTTAGCTGTTCTTAATTGTTGTCTGTAAGCTCCTTTGAGTCTCTGTCAGGGAAAAAGGCGGGATATAGATAAATAAAATCATCATCATAACCATAACAAACCTGGCAACCTCTCTTACATCCGAGATGTTGGCTCATATGATGGATGTGGGCGACCTGTATATGTTTCACTGGTACTGTTGCTGCAGGTTTTCTCCTCGCCTGGGCTACAAAAGCCTGAGCCGCCGTCGGGAAGAGGCGCAGCTCTCAGGCCCCCGGGGTTTCACCCAGTGGCATAGCGTGGGTTGTCAGCACCCGGGGCAAGGCAAGTAATTTGCGCCCCCTAACCCGGGGCAAGGCAAGTAATTTGCCCCCCCCCCCGCTGCACTGTCCCTCCCCCAGATAGTCCCTCGCTCTCTCTCCGCACCGCACGCCTGGCACCCTCCCCTCCACAGTGGGCGGCGACCCGGCGGCTCGGATCGGATTTGCACAGCCAGCACAGCAGTGAGAGAGAGTGAGTGAGCCAGGTAGGGGCAGAGAGCTGCGAGTGCGAGCGCCCTGCCCCCAGATGTTGTGCCTGGTGCGGCCGGCCCCCCTGCACCCCCCACGCTACGCCACTGGTTTCACCGCCCCGTTTTGAGGCGGAACTTGAGAGGCCCATCAGCTCAGCTGCGTTGCAGCCCCGTCCCGCCTGAGCGCGCAGGGAGCCAAGCGGCGGGCAGCGCCTCCTAGCCCAGCAGGCCGCCGAGGGGCGCAAGTAGGTCTCCGGGCATCCTGCGCGAAGGCTCTCGGCTCCTGTTTGAGCCGGCCAGAGTTCAGTTTGAGTTGGCGGGGGAGGTCTCTTGAACCTTTCCAGCTCAGGTCCGGGCCATGTAGACAGGTAATCAAGAAGCGAGGGCGCTCCAGAGCATGTGCAGACTGCATTCCGAGTAAGGCAGCCCTCAAGTAAGGCTTGAAAATAAGGGCCTTTCAGTCGGTAGGAAAAAAGAAATTAAGTACCTTAGAGGCAGAAGCTTTCCCCCCTCCCTCGAATGTCATGTAGTGGAATATTAGAGGGCGCCGAGCATGACCATAATAGCCCCCCCCCCCTCCAATTTTGCAACCCTAATCCGAAGGCAGCTTCCTTGTGGAAATGTGATATTCCAGCATAGATGTGAACTCCATCTCCCTTTTGAGATATTATCCACAGTTTTCACGCCTGGAGGAGGGTGAAATAAATGTTCTTTCTCAAGACATTTCTTATAATCTGGAGTTTCAGTTAAGTGGTCTTAGGAGAGTGCATTTGCAGTTGTTGCTTTAATATATTTAGACGGTAAAGCCACTGCTGCAAATGTCTAATTGTTCAGAACATTTCAGGATTCAGAACTGTTTATGGGTTTGGGGAAATACAGAGTAGAGGATTCTTCCAAAGAAAAGCACAAAAACTCCACCATTAATTACATTCTTGAAAACCACCTCCACACCTCTGGCTTGGAAGAGTTGGCAGTGGTTACTCAGTGGCCAAGCAAAAGCACTCTACACATGCTCAGAAAGGGCATCCTAAGATTTATTGCTCTAAACGCAGCAAGCCATTGGAAAACTGCTTCGGCCTCTGCCTAGGAAGCACAAGACAAGCAGAAAATCTCTCGGACCCGTTTTTTCTGGGCACAGGACAAGAGGAAGCCTTCAGTGACCAGACTACTCAACTAGGCGCCCCAGAGATGATTATAAGGCATCTTCCTGTACTCCTAGTAATGATTGATTATATTTCTGTGCTGCTTTTCATTCAAATGAATCCCAAAGCAGCTTACAAACAGTAAATAACAATAATTGATTGATTGATTATATTTCTGTGCTGCTTTTTATTCAAATGAATCCCAAAGCAGCTTACAAACAGTAAATAACAATAACTTGATAAAATGTAGTAGAAAAAGATGTTATGTGAGATGCACTCTGCAGAAGCAAACTCAACTGGTTTAACACCAGGTATGCAAAGAGGACAGACACAAGGGACCTTGCGCAGGAGAGAAGAGAGGGGAGAGATCAGTAGATTAATATTGTAGTCATCCCAGAACAGATAGGACCAATTTGGATGGCTCTGAAAGAGGCTCAGACATAATTATGAAGGAGAAGGATATCAATGGCTACTCAACTTTGCTCAACTATGTAGACCTGGACCTGGTGTTTCAATATATTTAATGTATTAGTAGATCACTTTAATAAGGGACACAGGCTGATAGGACTTGCCGATCAGAAGGTTGGCAGTTCGAATCCCTGCGACAGGGTGAGCTCCCATTGCTCAGTCCCAGCTCCTGCCAACCTAGCAGTTCGAAAGCATGTCAAAGTGCAAGTAGATAAATAGGTACCACTCCGGCGGGAAGGTAAACGGCGTTTCTGTGTGCTGCTCTGGTTTGCCAGAAGCGGCTTAGTCATGCTGGACACATGACCTGGAAGCTGTCTGCAGACAAACGCCAGCTCCCTTGGCCTATAGAGCGAGATGAGCACCGCAACCCCAGACTTGGTCACGACTGGACCTAATGGTCAGGGGTCCCTTTACCTTTACCTTTTAGATCACTTTAATGCAGGTTACTTATGCCTTAGCTGTTAGAGCAATCCCGTAAGGCTGAATGCAGCCCACTCCTGCTTTAGAAGGTGCTCTCAATCTCAGCTCTTTAGGGTGGCATATTCAGAATGAAGTTGCTGGCTGGTGGTACACCCTGCTTAGAAGGAAAATGAGATGGGGCAATTACCTGTGGAGAAGCAGGATATGCATTGGGGTGAAAAGACACCAGGGAGCTGTGCATGTGATGCCCCTCCCATACCCTTTTCCTGCAGCTCAGTCAGGCTCTTGCACAGAGGCAGTAATCTGGCCTCACCAATCCTCTGACTGAAATCTGACACTGCATAGATAGCTGTTCCTTCTGCAGGGCAAGCTATCTGCATTTGTAATTTCCCCAAAGTTGGAACATGGCCACTGCTGAAGCTGGTGCTGCGTTGCAGCTCTGGAGAATTTTAAAGGATCCCTTACTTAGGAAGCAGGATCCTTGCAAAAGATGCTGCTGTAAAATGTCTCCTTCTTGCAGCACGCTTACCATAACTGAGATCCTGTATGTCCACAACATCTCAAGGTCACCTGGCTGGAGAAAGCTGGGATAAAATACTGTACTGGATCAGAAAAGGTGGGGAATAGCGGTGTGTGGCCTTCCAAATCTTGTAGGACTGCAACTCCCAGATGCCCTGACAATGGTCAGGGATGATGGGAATTGTAGTCTAGCAACTTCTGGAGGGCTACAGGTTTACCAGCCTGGCCTTAGGGTAAGGTAAAGGTAAAGGGACCCCTGACCATTAGGTCCAGTCGTGGCCGACTCTGGGGTTGCAGTGCACATCTCGCTTTATTGGTCGAGGGAGCCGGCATACAGCTTCCGGGTCATGTGGCCAGCATGACTAAACCACTTCTGGCGAACCATAGCAGCGCAAGGAAACGCCGTTTACCTTCCCACCGGAGCGGTACCTATTTATCTACTTGCACTGCGTGCTTTTGAATTGCTAGGTTGGCAGGGGCTGGGACTGAGCAACAGGAGCTCACCCCATCGCAGGGATTCGAACCGCCAATCTTCTGATCGGCAAGCCCAGGACGTAAATAAGAATATGTGAGAGAGGGGTGCTGTTTTTGTGTTATTATGGTATATATCAAATTGTAAACCGCCCTCTGATCTTCAAATGAAGGGTGGTATAGAAATAATAATAATAATAATTAATAAATCAATCAAATTAAGAATCCCCCCACGTGCTGGTGGCTGCAAAGGCAAGCCTGATGATTGTGGGCATCAGCCCTGCTGGACGGCTAATCCTGGGAAGCGACTGTTGTTGTCAGCATGTGCTGTTGTTACAGGGAGAAGAGCTGGTTACTGAAGGGGGGGAAGGGGGGCTCTTTAGTGCTAATTCCAAGGGGAGGGGTGCAGTCTTTGTGTATTTAGCACAAGAGGCAGGCTTGGGGGTTCAGAACTGGAACGGGAGCCTTAAGGCAGGTCCCGAGCTATGCAGGGGACAGAGGCTGCCCAGAGAGCCTTGCATGGCTGGCTGGGGTGGGGTCAGGACTTAGTGGCTGCGTGGCAAGGGGGTGGGAGAGGGTACTGCTGCTCCCATCCCTCCAGGCTCCCCCCCCCCCTCTCACTCATGGCTCATGCTCTGCATTTTGGCTCCAGAAATGTGTTTTGTCTCTCTGGAAAGTGGGAATGAAAAACTACAGGAAATGAACATCCCGCAAGGGGGGGGGGGAGGCGGGGGAGCCCCATTACCGTATTTGCAGGGCTATAGTGGGCAACAGAGGAAGGAAGCAGTACCATAATTGCATTGCAGATGCAAAGAGGCAGGGCAGTTGCAGAAGCTGCGCCTTAGAGAGTATAGAAAAGAGAACTTTGGGTGACTTTGCAGAGCGGTGAGGGCGCCCTGGGGAGGTGGGGCAAACTCCCCAAATGAGAAAAGACCACAAGAGGCAATCATTGCCATTATTAAAACCCTTTAAAGGACATCAGCAAAGAAGGCATAGTGGCCCCCATATGATAATGCTAGGGAACAGGGTGGGGTGGGGATGTGGCATATAGGCCATACATTTAAAGCACGTGCCCCAGAAACAATGCGGGGAACTGTAGTTTGTTTAGGGTGCTGGGAATTGTAGCTTTGTGAAGGGGTAAACTGCGGTTCCCAGAATTCTTGGTGGGCAGTGGGACATATTTTAATTGTATGGTGTGTACACAGCCTAAGTCTTCCTTCTCTCTGAATGTAACATTGAGCTGAAGTTCTATGCATACTTACCGTATTTTTCACTCTATAAGACGCACCAGACCACAAGATGCACCTAGTTTTTGGAGGAAGAAAACAAGAAAAAAAATATTCTGAATCTCAGAAGCCAGAACAGCAAGAGAGATCGCTGCACAGTGAAAGCAGCAATCCCTCTTGCTGTTCTGGCTTCTGGGATAGCTGCGCAGCCTGCATTCACTCCATAAGACGCACACACATTTCCCCTTACTTTTTAGGAGGGAAAAAGTGAGTCTTATAGAGCAAAAAATACGGTACTTGGACCAAGCCCCATTAGCTCCTGTTGGATTTACTCCTGAGTAAACATGCACATAGATTAAAAAGAGCAACAGGGGACAAAGTGACCTAATCTTGGCTGTTGCTATTCTGATGATGCAATAAATGCCCCCTGACCATAGCTGGCCCTTTTGGGTGTCATGTATCCAAGAGGTGATGTAATACATAGCATAAGGTGGTATTCTGGATGCGGGTGGAGAACACAGATGCTTCCCACCCCCTGAAGCACATCTCAGGCTGCTCAATAGTGCACCACATCTTCTTTGCCAATCCCTTCTTGTTCTGTGCGATGGCCACCCTGAAGCTGTCAGATTGGCCAGATCTAGAAGAAAGGAAGAGGAGGCTATTGGTCTAGACTCCTGCAATCCAGTTTGGTTTGTGGGTAGTGGATCCTGCTGCGAAATTGCTCTTCCATTGATTCTGGCAGAGGGGGTTTAAATGGCTGTCTGGGGCCCAACTGCAGTGCTATTTGGTGGAGGAAGAAATGGCGGACTACAATGGCTCGCTTTCCTTTCTGGGCTATACAACAGGGGAGAGGAACCTGTGGCCCAGCAGACATTGTGAGGCCCCTACTCCTAACAGCCTCAGCCAGTGATCAGGCATGATGGAGCTGTAGTCCAGCATCTTCTGGAGGGCCTCAAGTTCTCCAGGCTTGTTGTAAAAGAATGATTGCTCAGCTGCATGTGGCAACCAGCTACGTGGCCACCTGTTCTCCAGGACACATGCCCCTTGTGTCCAACGACAGGACTGAGAAGCAGCAAGACAATGCTGAGTGCATGGGTCTCAGTGCAACCTGGGCTGAATCATTAAATGCCTGGTTTTACCACCTTCGTTTTCCTCCCACCTCTGCTGCGACCCCCAATAAGCTTCATTAACTACAAACCCCCAAATTTGGGATCCCTTCCAAACCCTTCGTAGGGTTTTGTAGTCAGATTGTAGGTTTTTGTAGGGTGAGCCACATGTTTTCTGGGGCTTCCCAAACTGAGTAAATGATTTTGTAGTTTTGTAGTTAACACCCAGAAAGCAACAATTGTCTGATTCACTTCAAACCTGTGCCAGTGTTTTGCACAAAACGGTTACAAGACCCAGAAAAGGTTTGGACGGGATCCAAAATTTCAGGGTTTATAGTTAACTAAGCTTCCTCTGTGTTTTCTTTAAGCCAGTCCCTGTGTGAGAGTCCTGTAGTTTCCTAGGGCTAGCTGGTTTGCCCCTTCTGCTGCTGCTTCCTCTACCACAGCGCTATCGATTTTTTCCCATATATAGACTGAGCTTCCAGCCATGGCTGTGCGCTCAGGCTTTGTCCATAGTGTCCTCTCTGCCCCTCCCTGTCCCTAATCCATTGCTATCTAGGAGGCTGGATCTTCCCAGTGTAAATAAGGATGATGTTAAAGAGATAAAGGGCTTAGAGTCCAGGCAGGGAGGGGTGCGGCTGGAAAGCAGCAGATTGTAGCAGGGAAGTTATGGTAGCTGGAAGCGGGCTGGCTGGGAACTGGTCTTTACTTGGCTGTCCCAGCACCAGCACACAGGCAGGGTGCCCAGTCTCCTCCCAGTCTCTGTCTCCCTTCCATGCCTCTGGCTCTGAAGCCAAGGGCGGAGGGAGAAGGTGAGCGGGACCCGCTGCATCATGAAAACCCCACCACGGGCAGGGGGGCGCACGGACCAGATGCTGGGGGCAATGGGGGATCTCCTGACATCGCTGGCGCTACCCAGCCAACAGTGGGTAAGGGGGAAAGGAGACTTGGCCAAGGCAGCGAGGCAAGAAAAGGGGCAGACCTGACTGCAGAGCGGAGGGTGTTTGGGAGAGGCGGGAGAGGCAGGAGATGGATGCACCACAGGGGTTGTCTGTGGGCCAGCTCTGTTGTTGGTTGCGGTCTGCCCAGGAAGGAGTGCTGTGCTTGAGAGGCGGTTCTGCTGCCATGCTTTGACTGTGCATTTGAGGAAAGGTGGGGGGTGGCAGGGATGGAAAGCAGCTCCCCAGCAAAGCAGGCTGGTCCTGTCAGAAACCCAGACCCAGTGTGGAAGAGACTGAAACTCCCTGGCCAGAAACTAATATGTTGCATCTGGCCTTTTGTACAGCACCTAGCACACAGACATCCCCAAAGGAACATTCTCTACTGATCCCTTGGCTGAGGCATGTCAGGGTGCCTTGTGGTGCAGATAGACACTTCTGTTTGTTTGCTTGTTTTGAAAGTCTGCCGTTGGCCCCAGATCAAAGGTTTCCCAATCCTGCCTGCCTAGGGCCCTTTCTCAATCCTCCAGGCACCTCCAGCCCTGAGGACGAGGGAGCGAGAGCCTCTCTCTGCCTTCTGTTTTCCTTGCTTCTGACTAAGCTGAGATCCCTAGGCATTGGGGTGAGTTTTCCCATTCCCCCCCCCCTTGTTATTTAATGATTCTTACTGGCCCCTGTGATGTGGCAATGTTCTCTCGGGGGATTTCTGTTCTGATCTTTTGCTCCAGGCTGGAGCTGTGCCTCCCCCACCCCCAGCGCTGATATCCTCAGTCTGGGATGGAAAAGTCAGCTTGTGGGGTGTGGGGTGGAGCAGTGCTGCAGGGTGGGGCAAGCACAGCTCGAGTGGAAAAGTAAAGTTTGGAAGGCTGGGCTTAAAAATATATATATTCTCTTTGGAAATCTCCAGTCTTTGCAGAACTAAATGGGCTGCATTGGACGAGGCTGGTAAGTTACTGGGAGGGCTTTTCACAGCAGAGGACAGTGTTCTGTGGCCTCTGTGGGTTTTGTGCAGTACAGTGGGGTTTTTGTAGGGTTTTTCTGAATCAGCGGTGGATGGCGCTTGTTGGGCTGGAAGGTTGGGAGCCCAGCCGTTAAGTGGGGCCAGAGCCAATGACAAGCAGTGCCAACCCATTCTTGTTTCGACCCCATTGTCCTCCCTGCTGAGTTCTACAAGGGCAATGCAGAGACTAAGGAGGAGGAAGATGTCAGGACAGGGCCCTCCTGGTTGCAAGGAGGAAGGCAGGCAGCTGGCGGCTTAGCTGAGGGCAGACTGAGGTTGTTGGGGCACTGCCCCCTTTGCCCTGAGGGACCGGCCTCCCCTGTTCTGAACTGTCTATAGTGGGGGTTTTGGCGTTATACTGGCTAGAGAGCCCTTTAGGTGTTTGGGGGGGGGCGGTGTCACTGGGGTACTCCAGTTTCTTGGTAGATCACACTTCATGGGCATCTTGACCCATTTTTATTAATGAGGCTTTTTAAAGGGGGGGGGAACCCATGCCTGTCACTGAGACATTGTTTCTTCATTGACTAAAATGTATTCTCAGTTTCAAATTGACTCTCTTTCACTTTCTGATTCGCATTAATGACAAGTAGCCCATGGCGTGCAGATGTCGAGCAAGAGATCACATCTATGTAATACTTTCGAAGCACCATTATACCACTCTAGCCATCCTGGAGAATCCTGGAGATTGTAGTTTGTCAGAGAGTGAGAGGTCAACGCCCTTCGAAACAAAACAGCGCCCCCTGTGGTTCTCAGGACTCCCCATTACTGTTGAAGTGATATAATCGTGATTTCAGTGCATGGCGTGGATGTGACCAGGGAGAGAGAGGAAGAAAGAAAGTACAGTAAATTCCGAAAGAGAAAAGTGCTTTCCAGTTGGCCAAGGTGATAGCTCTGGCTTCTCATTTGTGAGGCAGTTTGAATAGGTAAGAAACTGCTGGTCCAGGGGTCTTCTCCAGGTACTGAGAGGGACCTCTCCTGTTCTTACATTCTCCACATACTGCAATGTTCAGGGGAAGGAGCAGCAATTACAGATTATGTCTGGCCAGTAAGCCGAGCCAACAGCTGAGGACATCTGCCCAAAGGCCCTTTCTGTATCAACAGGTGGGGGAGAACATCCTTGAAATCCACTGAATTACTGAAGGCCGCCCCCCCCCTTAGTGGACTGCATCTTGCATGGTAGCACTTTACTAGCTCACAGAAATCTTTCCTAGCCTATTTGCACAGCCACGTCTTCCAGGTGCACTTTTGAAAATCCTTGCTGTTGCAGATGAACACACACTGGCCCGTCCCCAGAGTTTATCACCATGGAATCTGTAATCTGTAGCATTTTGCTGGCCAGAAAGAGAAAAGAAGTCAACTTTCTCCCCCAGGTAGTCACCTATAGGAGAACTTTTACTCACTGTGGATAACCAGATTGTGGGGAGGGGCTATTTGCAAGCCTGGTGTGATGATGCAGGTGGGTGTCTTCTAGCACCTGAGTTTTGCTGGATGAGACCGTGACCCTTCAGCATGGAATATGGGGTGGAGCACATGCTTTTCTAAGGGCACGGTTGCTTTATATAGGCTTACTCACATGCCAGAACCCTGATGCCTCTCCAGCATCTTCCGCCTGAGGTGCTCACATCCACTCTGCCTAATGGTAGGGCCAGCTCAGGCTACATGGAGTAGGGTGGCAAGAGACAAAGGAGCTTCTGTAACCTTTAACAGGTGTGCAAGCATACTAACTTGTTATGCCACAGTGCTGAGAGAAACTGTATCTCCTGGGATACTCTTTCTCCACACCTCTAAAAGATAGAGGAGTCCTGTCCTCCGTCGGATTTGGTCATTCTGATCTGGAGGTGTTTGAAGGAGATGTCAAATCCCAAGAAAGAGGCCACAACAGTGAAAGGGGTACCACAGAGTCAAGTGATTAGCAATAGACTGCAGGACAGACAGAATAAACTATTCCTCCCCGCCCACTATGCACATTTAACTTATTGGAACTCTCTGCCACAAGGTGTGATGGCTGCTGGCTTAGATTGTCATGAATTCATAGGTGATGCAACTGTTGATGGATGTTAGCTGCAGCTTAGGGATGTGGCCTTTCAGTTGTCTTGGACTACAATTCCCAGCATCCCTGACTACTGACCACACTGGCTGGGTCCGATGGGAGTTGGAGTCCAACAAGTTGGAGCCATTCCTCTCATGTTTGCACTGCTTTCACTTGAGGTTTCCACACATATTTGAGGCGAGTTAGGTGGCTGCCAGGCAGGGCCTTCTTAGTGATGGCACCTCAGTTGTGAAATTAACACTCCAGAGAGGTCAACTGGTGCTTACTTTGCTGTCCTTTTGGCACCAGGCAAAGTCCTTTCCATTCTTCTAAGCCTTTTATAGATTCAGTTTTTATCCTGCTCACTGTTTAATAAAAAATATAATAAAATATTTTTGGCTGAAATCTATTTGCTCTCCTTTTACCCTCTTGTTTCTGCTCTCCTCTTATCTACCTGTAAAAACCTCTTGTATCTTCCCAGTATCTACAAACCATCTTCCAGTTGCTTAGTCAAAAACCTACTCTAGGGCTCTGGCTTCCTTCTCTCACTCCAAAGAGCATTATAAAACACGGAAGCCTCAGATCTGCGATTACAAACTACCCAGTCATGCCAAAAGTCCATTTGGCCTGTAAGATAAGGCTATCAATGGATGCTGGTCATGGTAGCTGTGGTATATATTACCTCCAGGCAGGAGTGCCAACTTGAATAAAAGATGGGGAGGGAGGGCAGGTAAGCCCTGCCCACATAATAGAGCACAAGGCACAGCACACACACACACACACCATTTGAATGGTAATGCCCATCACCTTTGAGGAGAGACCCACTCAAATATCTTATTGGGGAGACCTCTGTTTGTAGGAGTTGGCTCCTGTGGCTCCAGGCTTCAGAGGACATCTGCCTCCCCTACCAGTTGCTAGAGACTACAGGCAGGAGAGTGCTGTTGCCCTCAGGTCCTGCTTGTGGGCTTCTGGTTGGCCATTGGGGTGTCAGAATGCCAGACCAGATGGACCAGGCCAGCTAGGCTCCAATTCAACAGTGCTTCCTAAAGTGGCCAGATGAATGCGTCCAGGACACCCAAAAGCAGGAGTTGAAGGTAATGGCGTGCCCTTGTTGTTTATCGTCAACATTTGGTATTCAGAAGTATATTTTCTCAAAACTTGGGTGTGCCTTTTAACTTTCAAGTTAATAGCTACTGATAGGCCTCTCTCATTCAGTGGGAAAAGAGAGTTCATTCTTAATCTCTGTGGGGCAAGACCTCTTTCTCAGCTCCCCTTCCCCACTCTCATCCCAATTGGGACCATCTGCATAATGTAAAATATGGACTGGACGCCTCTTTTTGCAAGGCTCTGAGAATCCCAGCTTCCTTGTCTGCTCTGATTCTCTTAAATGTAAGATTCTAGTCCTCACAGCTGAAGATGCTTGAAAATGAGTTGGCCACAAAATAAGAAGTAGAAAAGAAATGAGACCGTCATATTTTTCAGCTGCCATTATGTCTAAAGCTGTGTAAGTTTCTCCCCTCCCCTTCCCCAAGCTCTCAGATTTTTCTCATTTGTGGGAAACAACAAACAACCTGAATAAGAATATGGTGTGATGAGTGCAATATGTCTGCCAACTGTAGCTCTGGCATCCTCTGTGCTAATGAAAATGATCTGCAAACGATGCTAATTGCCTGCATCTAAAATATGCCCATTAGTGGCTGCTCTCCAGCTTGTGATCTATATCCCAGGACCTAGGCTGATCCTCCCCATAACAAACAGCTTGCACACATCCACCCCTAAAAACCTGAACTGTTTCCCCCCTCCCGGCCTATGCTTAATTGCAGCTGCCAGACCTCTGCTCCCAAAAGGAGGGAGCTGAGATGCAGCCCCAGGCCGCCAGCAGCAGCGCTGAGGCTTCCTTCAAGGACGACAGGGAACAGCAGCCCGTGGAAGTACAGCATGCAGCCCCTGAAGCCCAAGCCACAGAAGGAGGTGAGCATCATTGTCTCATGAATATGCTTTGTCCCGTGTTAAGCTGGCTCCCCAGCCTTTCCAGGGCTGCTGAGGGAAGGAGACAGCCTGGCCAGTTCCTTTTCTCTTACCATAAGGTTGCCAGATTTTTGTCAATGAATCCGGGGACACTTTTCAACTTTAATGGATTTTGTATGGGGACTGATTTGTAAATCCGGGGACTGTCCCTGGGAAATGGGGACGTCTGGTAACCTTATCTTACCGTGCTCCAAGCCCCCCTGTTTATTGTGCATTCAATACGGTTTACTGGGACGGACCTAAGCCTTCCTTTCCAATAAATGTGTGTCCCTTAGCTTGCTGCTGAAATCCTGTAAGGTTTCAAGCCGCAAATGCTTCTGCGGTTTCTTTATTTCTTTTCACCGTGCTTGGGTTGTGCTGTGGTGCAAAAGTGCCCCTCCAGACGGCAATAACATGGTAGCACTGAGGAGGCATCACACAGCATCTAATAAAGCGGAGTGGTGCATGGACCATCCAGTAAAACACCTTCCGCTAATGCACTGTGATTACATCAATGACACGTTGCTGAATACACCTGTGAAAGACCACCACTCTGGAGGGGCCTCAAGGCATGTTCCCTCTTTCCAGAGCCACCAGCACTGGCAGAGGAAGAGGGGTTCGGTTGGTGCGGCCCACCCTGGGTGTCATCCCTGATGGGGGGTGACGTCGCTTCTGCCCCCCTGGGATGCTTGCCCCATCCCCGTGGGTGGCTGGGTGCACAGCATGTGTGCCGCTCCAGGTGCCGGAGCAACTAGCTCCGCCTCTGGCCACCAGGCTTCCCTGGGGAGCTTGCTCCATGATTGGGCCTTAATAGCAGCTGTGCATTTATTGCCACTAGCCTAGCGCTGTCTATTGTGCCTGTAGCAGTGGTTCCCCAAGGCTCTTTCTAGCCCCCCTGCCTGAGCTCCTTTAAAAGGAGGTGCCGGGCTCTGACTTTTTGCAAGCATGGCGTCACCGTCTCCATCACTGGAATCAGACCCTTCTAGCCTGGTCCATCTAGCCCAGTATTGTCCACCATGACTGGCGGTCGCTCTCCAAGGTTCCAGACAGGGAATATTCCCAGCCCTTCCTGGAGGTTTGAACCTGGGAACTGGCACTGAGCTGCAGCACCCCCCAAACAGATTCTTTTTGGTGGGATGCCAGATCTAAAGCTGGTCCTAGGATGGTGGGGTAACCACTCACGAAAGAGTGGTTCTTCCCTTGACATTTAGAGGATCAAGCAGAAAACCACTTGGACCCATGTTTTCTAGGCAGGGTGCAAGCGGAAGCGTGAAGGAACCCTCCCAGCCAGGGCAGAGCCTTTCCTGTGTTTTGCAAACCTTGAGCCTCATTGATCTGCAAACCTCGGGCCTAACTGGCAGGAAGGGTGGGGTATAAACCAAATGAATGAATGAATGAATGCTAAATAAGCTGCTATTTATTGTTTGTTTGGTTTTGGTCTGAAGGGTGAGGTAAAAATGCTTGAAATAAATAGATACATGCAAGCAGCTCTTTCTGTTGGAGAAAAGCAGCTCTGGGGAGGGCAGTTTGAAGCTAAGAGGCACAAGCTGGGTGATAACTGTCCCCCTGGCCGCTTTCCCCAGAGCAGTTATTTCCCCAAAGGTCCTTTTCCCAAAAGAGGCTCCAGGCTCATGGTTATGGTAGAGGACCTGCTTTGCACCCAGAAGATCATAGACTGAATTCCTGATCTTTTCAGGTAGGGTAAGCTCCTGTCTGAACCCTGGAAGAGCTGCTACCAGCCAGTATGAAGCAGGGATGGGGAACCTGTGGCTCTCTGGTTGTTGCTGAACTCCCAGCTCAAGGGTGGTGGGAGTTGTGGACTAACAGTATTTGGAGGGCCACAGCCCCCCCCAACTCTGGTGCAGATTTCTGAGCTAGACAGGCAAATGGTTTTGATTCAGCACAAGGTATCTTCCTGTGTCTTTGCAAACCGACATTTGGAATCCTGCCATGCGATAAGCGGTGGAGGTAGGAGATATGTTTCAGTTGGAAATGGCCGGCAAAGCATCCATTCAAAGCATCTGCCTCCCCAGGTTGCTTTTAAGTTCAAAGCAAAACTGATGGGCTGTTATAGACGGGTATACATATATGTAGTTTGCCACTATGGTCCAAAGAAAACACGACAGTGGGAGATCTGTGCAGAAAGGAAGATTTAATATTTATTTCCCTAGTTTACAAAAACCCTCATCTCTGCTAATTGCCCTGTGGTCTAGTTGTACCCTAAATCATGTATGAATGATATTGCAGTGCATTCATCCGACTCTCAGAGCATCATTTTGGAGATTGTCTTCAAGGGATTTCCCCACATTTGTGTCTTCATAGCCTAAAAGCTGCTCCCCACACTGTTTCCACGCTGTGGCATAAATACATGTTTTGTCAGCTTGTCCCAAGTGACCAGTTGTAATGGAAGTATGAATAAGAAGTTGGCTGCAGGCTGCCCCTGGGCCAAAACTGTCTCAGTAAAGGTAACTGATCATCCTGGCAATCCAAATCCCCCTCCTGGGTCATCTGCTATGCTGTGCTGTGTTGCCTGAAATGGTTGGTGCTCCTGAAAATGTAGCAAACACCTTCGTATTGGCAAGGGGCTTGTTGTGTGTCATGTGTTGCCATTGTGTTATTGCTGATTTCCTATTGACTGAAGGCTAATTGAGATGATATATCGGGGAGGTTTTTTTTTTTACATCTTTTTCATGCTGTGTACCGCTTGAGGCTGTGGAAAGGACAAATCAACAACATGGAACTGGGAAGAGGAAATGGGGACAGAGAGGAACTGGTGGCAATGAAATGGGCAGCATGGAAGTGCAAGTGAGTTGTTCTTCCTGATAAGTGGGTGAGCCTTTATTGTAGGGATGCGGGGAAACTGTGACCCTCCAAATGTTGCTGGACTCCCTCCTCCTTGACTGTTGGCCATGCTGCCTGGAGCTTATGGGAGTTGTAGTTCAATAGCATCTGAATACCCACAGGCTTCCCATTACTGCTGTGGGGTCACCAGATATAGAGTTACTCTAATCTAAAAGTTACAGAGCATAGACAACCGAGGTGAAGTTATCCCTGTCCAGAGAGGGTCATAGCTGGGCCATCAGAGGAGGCTGATGGAAGGCACTCCATGCCACCAAGGCCACTTGCCTCAAGTGACAGAAGTGGAGTGCAACCCCATCCAGAACAGGTTGAGCTCCACCCAACTAGTTAGTGCCTCAGTCTTATCTGTTGGCCAGTCCATTTTTTTGATCAAGATGGGGGTCTTAAGAGGCTCTTAAGCACAATCAAATGAATTCCCATACCCTGTGAACCACGGATGCATGAGGAGCAAGTCTCTGTCCTTCAACCTTGGTCCAAGAGACACAGCACAATACATGCAAGTAGAATTCGAGTGGAAGTTTGTTTGTTTGTTTGTTTGTTTGTTTAGAGTAAATCATAGGAGTGGGAGCCGATCTGGATGAGGACTGCAGTGGGGGCAGGCAAGGAACCAAAGCCTACTTATCCCTCACCGGGGTGTGATCCAGACTGGGGTCTCGTGTCTGCTGTGTACTCTTGCAAAACAACATTTCATGAACACTGACTTGTCTAGAATGGCAAAATTAGTGAACCACCTTGTGGGGGCAGTTGTGTGGATGAAGCGGGTAAGCAATATAAAGGAGTTGGCATTCAAGGTCTATTGCCGTCAAGAAGTTGTTGCTGTTGTCCTTTCTATGGGACCTCTATAAACCAAGCAGCACACATAAAACAAAGTAGAAAGACACAGCAGGCTCTGCCCTCAGGCTTACATTCTGAGTAAAACATATTGTATGAGGGGGATGTTGGGAAAAGGGCAAGTTTAGAGGAAGATGAAGGGAAGAAGCCATTTCTTTTTTTAATGGGATTTTGTACAGTGGAAGGAAGCAGACACATGCCAGAAGGGGAGAGGATGTTCCAATGGTGGCAAGCTGCAAGGGAGACAGTGTGCAGTCAAGGAATCAGGGATTTGATTCTGCCTTTATGGGGCCCAAGACTTCCAAAGGATGGAGAAGGAGCATAGAAAAATATATATTTTTTGGCCGGCTGGCGGGGGGGGGGGGATAGCTCAGCCAGTGGGAACAAGAGAGTGAAGATAGAAAGAGGGAGACAAATTCAGGAAAGAGTAACTTGATCATAGCAACGAGCAGAACAAATTAGGCGAGTGGAATAATTAAAAACAGAGGCAAAAGGATTGATGGAAAAGGCAGGAAGACCAAGCAAGAGAGCAGCTGCAAGAGTCAGTTCAGGAAGGAATGGGGAGAAGGAGCAAAAGCTTCAGCTGGCTGTGGAATATTTGTTCTTAGAATAACTAACAGCTTGCAGGATGGTTTCCATGAACAACAGGCAGGAAGGGAAAACAAGCTAGGAATACTCCAGACCCATTTACATCTCTTTAGTGATGTCTTATGTGCAGAGATGAAAATAGGAAGCTGCCTTGCACTGAGCCATAGGCTATGGGTGGAATTCAGTGCAGCACTCTGGGAGCAAGGTCTGCTTGTGCAACAGGATTCCCCCCCCCCCCCGTCCTCTTCCTCCCCACACCCTCCCAGCTCAGTATTATCTGCACTGACTGGCAGTGGCTCCATGGTCTCAGAAAGGGGTCTCTCCCCCAGGCCCACCTTGAGATGCCAGGGGTGTAACCTGGAACTGTTGCATGCAGAGCAGATGCTCCACCCACTTGGTTACGGACCTTCCCCAAAGTGGGTGGAGGTGGAGGCAGGCACCCTGCCTGTTCCATCTGCTTGGCAGTCAGAGAGGTGGGAACAGGAGTGTTTTGCCTTCCTTGGTTCTCCAGTAAATGCCAAGTCTTACTGCTATTAACAAGTTTCTCCTCACATCTAGGGTGCCAGGGGAGGGGGGGCAGGGAAGGAAGTTCTTGTAATCCATGTGCCCTGCACATGAACCCCCAGCTAGCACAGCTGATGGTCAGGGATGATGGGGTTCGGAGTCCAACCACATCTGGAAGGTATCACATTGGCTACCCATTCATTGTTGTATGAAGTAAGCCAGACTCCAACAACCTGGATCTGGAAGAGGGCTGGTGGCCTCCAACTCTGTATTAGGGTCTTGGGGAGGAATGTTTTGTTCTGCCAGGAGCTGGGCTGGTGGCTCTGTTTCTCATCCAGAAGCAACCTTAATTGACCACTGCTGTGGCCTAAACAAGAACAAGAGTAGCCCTGCTGGCCTTAACATCCTGTTCTCACAGTGGCCAACCAGATGTCTCTATGGGAAGTCTGCAAGCAGGACATGACTGCAACAGCCCTCTGGCATTCGGAGGCAGGATGCCACAGAAACTGAAGGTAGTTCACCGCCAGCATGGCTAGTAGCCATTGATAGCCTTAACCACCTTCCTCTTTTGAAGCTATGCAAGCAGGTGGCCATCGCTGTGGGATAGCAAAGCTGCCGCCTGCTGTATTTCCAGTGAATCCATTATCTGCGGCTTTTTCTCACCCCTTCAGAAGGTTTTTGTCAAGTGGGAAGTAGAATAGCCAGCTAATTAAAAGGGCAAAGCTGAGATATTCTAATCCACTTGAGCAATAGTGATCAGAGGATGATCCCAACCCAGTCAGATGGGCAGCAAACAAATAATTATTAATATTAGTATTAGTACGTGGCAGGGTTGTTTCCACCCAATGTTTCAAATCTCATTTGCACGTCTGCCTACACATCTGTGCGGTTGGATGCCCCCTGTCTGTCCACACCAGAGGGTTGAGAAGGGGTGTGGATATCTTCATATGGCTTATGTTTTCAAATCAGATCAAAGCCGGTTTGTGGTAGAGGGGAAAACATATAAAAATGCAGTATTATTCAAGAAACTACAGGATAGATGTGGATTGGGGCTAACGCCATGAGTTCACGGCTCAGTGGGAGCATGCTGGACACAGATTAAACAGGAGTGTCTGCACAGCATAAGGGTGTGATGGCATGTGTGTGGCTCAGTCCCTTTCCCCAAGGATATTCTCCTGCACCCCCAGCTTAGTATTGCTACAAACTGATTGGACTCTGTTTTCCCCATTTACCAATGCTAACCCAGTGGGCATTTTAGAAGAAAAGTGTCTTGACATATGTCCATGAAAGATTGCCACACTCTCCTTCCTGCCCTGCCTCCACAGCAGATGTACAATCCACACACACACTGCTGCTCTGCTTCTCGTTTCTGCCACTCTTCTGTGCTCTTTTTATCTACTCTTCCCCAGTTGTTGCTGGACTACAGTTCCTATCATCCCTGACCATTGCTATGCTGGCTGGGGCTGATGGGAGTTGGAGTTCAACAACATTTGGCAAGCACCAGGTTGGGGAAAGCTGCCCTCTATCTCAGCTGATTTGCCATCAGATCTAACCGTGTGTGAGAGATCCAGATCTGCAAACATTCAGCCATTCTCCTGTTCCAGCGGCATTCTGGCTGCAGTGAGCCTGGTCCTCTCCCTTGCCTCCCTCCTTTCCCTAATTAATTTAACATCCACCCAATTAATTTAACATTCATTTCCTCCTGGGAATTGTATTTTGGAAGGGGAAGGAGGCAGATGAATAAAGCTTCTGAACAGATCATTCTTAGCACCTTCCAAGAAACCATGGCAGCTTATGTAATACAAAACCAAAATAAGTTTATGATCAGGGACATAGCATTACTAACATAGAAAAGGCTTGAGGAGTGACGACTGATGAGCATATAATAAGCTCTTTGAGAATTGGAGTTTATTCACGAATCATTAGCATATAAAACCTCAGGATGGTGTATGGCTATATGTATTATATTTATATAAATCACCTGCCGTATACTGTGTTAATCTTAAGGGCATATGAACATTAGAAAACTGTTTTGCTCTCTGGTTCCCGCCCCTTTCTGTTTGCTCTTACTCTCCTTTGTATCATTTATCAAAAAATATTGTTGACAATTGTAAACTTGTCTATTGATAGTGGATTGCCTTTAATTCTTTTCTGGATGTTTATATTGGAAATTAATATTTTGCACTATTTTTTGTTGCTGCTACTGCAAATATAAGCCTTGGAAATGTGGCTACAGGGTGAGGCAAGTACCTAAGACTGTCAGGGTGCTTATATCCAGAATTATAATTTATTTAACTGCATCTATACCCCACACCATTGCCAAAAAGGCTCTCAGAGCAGCGAACAAAAATCAGTACTGAGAATGCCAACAGGCTCACAGTCTAAAAAGGCATGACACACAAGGAAAAAAGAATGGGAGGAAGGAGAGGAAAGCAAGTTCAAGCACAAGTTCATAGTTGCAGCTGAGGTCAGTGGCTGCTCTGGTTGTCTTGTCTTTCGCCAGTATCGATAGCAGTAAGAAGCAACCGTTCCTGAGATCTTAAAACAAAAGAGCCAGGCTTTGAGCTGTGCCTGAAAGCAATGCTCACAAGAATCCTGTCCTTGTCTCCCCCAATATTTTTGGATTTACTGTGACAGAAAAGGGCCCTGGAATGCTGAGTTGGTAGAGTGGATTGTACCACATCAAATTGCAGGTGAAGGGTGTCCTTTCTGAATTCTTCCTTATCTAAGGAATTTTATCCCTGCAAGTAAAATGCACAAGGGGGAAAAGGTTCTGTCCAGACCTATTTCCTCATTTGACTGCTTGTGTAAACCAGCCCAACAAATGTGAAATTGAGTTGGGCAGGTTCAAAGTGCCCCTGGGAAGAGATTTAGCCTCTGGGCACCCCATTCTCCCAAGGCCAACACTAGCCATTGCATTGTGCTGATTCTAAGAAGCTAGGAAATGTCTTCAGGTGAATACTCAAGCAGCTTGTATAAGGGCTATATGCTTCAGCTAAACTCTCTAAGGCAGGGAGAGGGAACTGGTGGACTTCAGATGTAGATGGACTATGGCTCCCATCATCCTTGACTCCTGACTAAGTTAGCTAGGGCTGATGGGATTTGGAGTCCATCCTTGGTAATGAGGGAAATAGAATTCTGTTCCCCATACATGTTGTTAGGGGAGGGTGGTTCAGTGCATGTGGCAGGGAATGAGCTCTCACACACCCCTCTGTGTGAAAGCATGGACATGGTGGCCAAAGATGAATGAGGTTCTGTGTCTTCATATAATGAAAAGAAGAATTAACAGACCGTGCACTGGACTGGGACTGCTTTATAATGCAGCCAACATTTCAGACACTCACCAAGCACTTTTGTGTCACATTGTGGCATGCACATACACTGTCATTTTAACTTCACAACAAGCCTGCAAGGTAGGTTAAGAGTTAGTGACATGCTTCCTGCTTAAGCAAGGATTTGAAGCTGGATTTTCCCAGTCTTAGTTTGACAGTCTTAACCACCACCCTGACTTGGCCAATCGCCACATGGATCTGCTTCACTTGAACCTGGGGCTCATAAACGCAGCACTCCTGATTTGTGCACAAATCACAAAACGAATGTGTGTGTGTGTGATTGTCATGTGACTGTTTCCACATGCATTCTGTGTTCCTGCGTGGAATTGCTTTCTGCGTAGGAAACGTGGAACATTTGCAAGCAGCCCTGAGCTCCCACCCAGCACCCAATCACCCACCCTTGCACACTGGGGACAGGAAACAGCTGCGCAAGGAGGCCATCTCAATATGGGATAGATCCTGGGGGTGGGAGTAGGTCTGCCTGGCTCTTCCCACACCTATTTATGGAACCCAGATTGTGTGAGTGTGTGTGTGTGTGTCCCCGTCTGCATGCGGAAACAAAATGCAACAGGGCTGAACCCCCGCAGCCTAAAGGCAGGAGTTGTTTGTTGCCCATTCCTGGGCATTCCTTAACTTTGTGCTTTCTGAATAGTTGCCCCCCCCCCTTTTTCCCTTGTACGTGCGGAACCCCGCTTCTGATTTGTTCCTTCTCTCCCCCATGCGGGCACGATCGTGGCTGCCAGCTGCTGACCCCGGCGCTGCGCCCACGGAGTCTTCCTCTTCCATCTCTGCCCCCCGCCCGCCTCCCGCTCGCCCTTACCCTTCGCTCGCCTCCAGGGTGGCGGGGGACGCAGAGAGCTCTGCCGCCCCCTCGCCCGCCGTGGCCGCTGCAGGCTCCGCTGCTGCAATGGCTCAGCGGGCGGGGGGTGGAGGCGGCGGCGGCGGCGGCCTGGCGCTGGGAAGCTCTGGAGATCTCGGCGAAGACAGAAGGCGGGAGGCAGAGATGCTGGGGGTGGCGGCGGGAGAGAAGCTGCAGAGGCTCCTCCCCGCCCTGGGCAGCGCCAGCCCAGCCCTGTTGTTCTGTCACTGAGCGCAGGGCTGCGGTGGCGGGAGTCGCCCCCTCCCCTCCGCGGGCCCCCTTCCCCGCCCGGCCCGCCGCTGCCCCTGCTCCATGGCTGGCACAGTGGGTGACAGAGCCCAGCGCGGCCGGGCGGCACCATGAGGGGCGGGAGCCAGCAAGGCTGCGCCTGCCACCACTTGTTCCGCAAAGTCCTGGCCAAGTGCAGCTGCTGCCCCTCCCGGGCGCGAGGTGAGTGGGGTGGGGCGGGTGGTCCTGGCAGCGCCGCTGCTCCCCTCCCTCTCCACTTTCTCCTCCTGCACGGCCAGGGCCCTGATTCTGCCCTGTTGCCTGCAGAATGCGAGCCCGCTCTCCCCTGCCCACCCCCTGGGTGGGTGCCACCTGCCGGATAACCCAGCGCTGCTTCCTGAAGTGGGCACCAGCATCAAGCAGCAGGGCATGGGCGTTGTCCTTCCTCCCTGCTGGGCAGCCGCACCTGGTGGTCCTGGCTGCTGCCATCTCTTTGGAGCCACTCGCAGGCCCCTTGGACGGGGCATCTTCATCTCCTGCTAGCCCCTGGCACTAAAGGGCATTTGCTTTCTATGCTGGGCATCTCTGCGGTTCACCGGTGCCCAGGCTCTGAGGGATGACTTTCCCCTCGTGGTGTCTCTCGTTGACATCGCCCCCCCCCTTTATACTAGCCTTCCACTTTTTGCTTCCAGCTTCTTTGCTTTCAAGCAAGGAATGGCACAAGACAATGTCTGTGCGTGTGCCAAGCTCATCTTAGAGGTGTCCCTCCCTTGTGGCCAGAGTTGGTGGGTGCTCACAGGAAGATGGAGTGAGGTGGGGGTGGGTGGGGAGGTTCTGGGAAAAGTTTCGGGCAAGAATCAGGAACATTTGGAAAATGGGTGGTCCTATGTCTTAGCTGGCAAATTGGGGGTGGGGGTGGGGACAGAGGTGAGAGAAAAAGTGAAGGGTGTTTGTGGATTCTGTGGGTTCTGGTTGTTGTTTTTGTACACAAGTGTTATTTTTAGCATATTTGAATATGCATACATCATGCAGAAGAGCGCATCCCTGCTTCTGTGTGTGCATGATTGTGATTGTGTGTGCACCAAAACAGTGTATTTAGGGTTGCAGAGGTATTTGTGAATTAGAACTCTTCACGCATCTCTTTAGGAGCTGTGTGTGCATCTCTGTGTACATAGGTCTGTCTCTGTGTTCCACCATGCTTGTGGGAGGCTGTGTGCACACAGATGATGTGTGTGCATGGGTGAGAGTGTGTGTGTGTGTGTGTGTGAGGGAGAAGAGAGATACCCACACTGTGTTGGGGGGGGGGGAGGCTGTTTGCATGTGTGTAGAGACAGTTGAGCAGGAGGAAGGTGTGTATGTGTGTTTGTTTGTCCTTTGTGCCTGTGAATGCACATCCAGCAGGCTGTGAATGGATGGAGCTGTGTGTTGGGCTTCGATACCCTTTTGGTGTGCCATGCTCGGTGTGCAGGCTGGAGAGAGTGTACAGCACACTGCATGGACACGTTTTAAAAACAGGAGCGATGCAGATTACAAAGCACTTGGTATGTGGAGATGCCAAGCCAGCCTTCCAGGAGTTGCTGAGCAGAAGGGGTGGGGGTGGGGGTTATGGTGTGCTTCAGGAGCTGGCTGTTGGGTGCCGCTACTTCCCCACTGCTTGCTGCTGCCTCTGTTTCCAGCTGGACTTCATTGCCCAGAAAGTCTAGGTTAGGGTTGAAAGCCATTAAGCTTGGTGATGGGGAAATGAAAGGGTTATGACCTGAGGAGCTGTAGTGGGGATGGAGGTGGCGTAGAGCTGTATCCCTGGCATTCTAAGAGTTAAAGCTGATCTTGTATATGTAGGTATAGAATCATGGGACTGTAGAGGTGGCAGTGGCGTAGCGTGTGGGGTGCGGGGGGGGGCGGCCGCACCGGGCGCAGCATCTGGGGGTTAGGGTTAGGGGGCGCAAATCCACAGGTTAGGGGGCGCAAATTACTTGCCTTGCCCCGGGTGCTGACAACCCACGCTACGCCACTGAGAGGTGGAAGTGACCATGGATGTCATCTAGTCCAACCCCATGCAATGCAGGAATCTTTTACCCAACGTGACCCTGAGATTAAGGGTCTCGTGCAGTACTAAAGATAACCACAATCTCTTCTTATACATAGCTCCTTTACTGATCCTTATGCAGAGGCATAGCTGTGGGGGGCATAGCTGGGTTTTTTGCCCCGGGTAAAGCCTCCAGAGGGGTGCCATTGAGATAGTGTGCACGCAAATGCACTGGTTATGGCACTGGTTGTGTCTGTGGTTTTTTTTATTTCAGTGAATTCTTTCCCCATTGATTCTCTGCTTGTGACCATGGGCGTAGCCAGGATTTATGTTGGGGGAGCAGACTTCGTGTTGGGGGGGGCGGACTTCAGTTAAGTATCTTTATTTATTTACTTGATTTAGGCGGAGGGCAGCTGCTCCCCTGCCCCTCTTGGATACACCCATGCTTGCAAGTGTGGGTGGAGGAAAAGCACCATCTCTTCTTACACATAACTCCTTTGCTGACCGTTATGTCTAGAAGTCCCTCCTAAAGGCTTGCAGCCTGCCATGTGGAACCTCAGGAAGTTGCAGAGGATTCTGGGCCATGTGCTTGGAAGCAGTGCAGTGTCCTGCCTAGGCCTGTAAGGTCCCTCTGGATGAGAGTGCACCCCACAGCACACCTGATACTCCTCCCTTGAACATTGCAAAGGAAGCTCCAGGAAGCAAAAAACCCCCACATCTGAGCCTGAGAAGGGCCCAGTGGCAAAGAGCATCTACTTTGCATGCAGAAGTTCCCAGGATCGGTGCCCTGCATCTCCAGGTACATTTTGGAGAGAATCCTGTCTCAAACCCTGGAGAGCCACTGGCACTTAGTGAGCTCGATGGACAAATGATCTGACACTATATAAAGCAGCCACCTTTGTTTCTGTGAAGTTTGCCTCGTGAAGAATCCTCTGAAATGATGCAATTTGAACACTGGGCTTATTTTTGTGTGGAACAGAGCAAGATGCACAGTTGTATATCCATATTATATATGAATGTAAAGGTTCTGTGTGAATTGTGATCCTATACTTGGCTCTAGGGAGTCTTCTCATGTCTTCTGCCCAGGAAGTTCAGCGAGGTGTAGATGGTTCTTCTCTCTCCCAGCTTTATCCTCCCAACAATCCTGTGAGGAAGATTAGGCAGAGAGACAGAGACTTGCTCAAGCTCATTTGGTGAGCTTTGTGGCCAGTCAGGATTTGAACCTTGGTCTCTCAGATCCTAATCCAGCACTCTTATCCATTGCACCAAAGTGGAACTCAAGTAGAATCTTATTCTGGGTGCTCTTCTCTTTGGGTGTTGACTCCCCTCCAAAGGTAACAAAGTGTGGGGAAGACAGACGAATTCTGGCACCAGTCACTTATTTGGGGGGAGCCCCACCTTAATTCTATTGTTATGTTCAGACTCTAACAGATGAACATTTGGTTGGTATTAAATAACAGTATTAAATAACTCCCAGAGAGAGGTGTGGATTTTTATTTTTTAAAGAGTGTTTTATATGCTGGTAAAAGGGACCCCTGACCGTTAAGTCCAGTTGCAGACGACTCTGGGGTTGTGGCGCACATCTCACTTTACTGGCCGAGGGAGCCGGCATTTGTCCGCAGACAGCTTCCGGGTCATGTGGCCAGCATGACTAAGCCGCTTCTGGCGAACCAGAGCAGTGCATGGAAACACTGTTTACCTTCCCGCTGGAGTGGTACCTATTTATCTACTTGCACTTTGACGTGCTTTTGAACTGCTAGGTTGGCAGGAGCAGGGACTGAACAACGGGAGCTCACCCCGCCGCGGGGATTCGAACCGCCGACCTTCTGATCGGCAAGTCCTAGGCTCTGTGGTTTAGACCACAGCACTACCCGCTTCCATACATGCTGATATAGTTCACCTACACCTGTAAGTAGCACTGTGATTCTTCTTATCCCAAGCGTTGGGTTTGTATCTTTTCATTCATTCCCAGGCGTTCTGTGGGTTTCCTTTTTCAAGTTCTCTGCTCCATTTCCACTGGGCCTCCAAGGGTTCCCAAAATTGGTTGCTGCCTGATTTCTTTGATTTGAAAGGATTGGAATTAGGCCTCTTGGGTCCGATGAGCAGCTGTAATGATGGTGGCTGTGGTCCTTAGTGAAACTGGAACAGAAGCTGCGGGATCCAGGAAGCTTGACTTCTGTTCCCATCTCTGAGAGAGCAGTTGGGACTTGTGGAGAAGCAGGAACTGGGAGAGTAAAAGCTGGTATTAATTTCCTCTTCCTGTTTCAGAGATCAGAGGTGGTTGTCCATGTCCTTTTCCCACAGTCAACTGGATGCGCAGAAGGGTCCATTGCTTCCACATTCCCAAGCCCCCTAAGCATGGTAACGGATCAAGTGAGAGGCAAGCTAAGCTTCTATTGAGGAAAAGGGGGGCACTTGTATCTAGGAGGGGGGCCCCCACATTTAGATCTCCTGGTATCGTTGTTGTTGTTGTTGTTGTTAAAATTTCAGAGAGAGGAGCTCTGTGTTGGGAGTGCAGGTTTGAGGAAAGAGTGCCTTTAAGCATGTGCAGTCTGCCTTCTCTCAAACCTTGGAGTGATTGCAGCCAATTCCGGTGCATGTCGTGGGATCTGGGGCAGACACATTTCAGCCAAGCTTAAGACTCTGCACCCCTTACTTTAGAAATTAAGCATTGTGGAAGGATGAGGGTGAGTAGGCGGGACAGACCAGCTCCTCTTGCCTGCTCCGCGCCACAGGATGTTCCTTGAGAATCTGACCCTGGAATAAATCCTGGCCCAGGCCCAGGCTTCCGTGACTCACCATTCACGCTGCAGCTGGCTGCTCCGGTTACCAACAACTCCCCCAGTTTAGATATGGCTGGAGCTGCTCCCAGATCGGGCGGTGGGGGGGGGGGGGAGCGCTTGATATACACTGCCCCCTTCTTTTTCTCCCCACCTCCCTGCTCCCTCACCCATGGCCTCAGCAAACAAGGCATGGAAACATTTCCTGTGGTGAACGCTGCAAAATGGGTGGAAAATCTGTGAGGCCTAGTGTGAGGAGGCTTTGGGGCTTGAGCCAAGCCAGGTATCGCCAGGGCTTAGGTCCGGGAACTGGTCTCATGAAGAAGGCAGGGACTCTGAGCTTGTGCCGAGCGTCTTTTCCTCCACATTAAGACGGCTACATGATTTGAAATAGAAGGAAGAGTTTCCAAGTCAGACAGGATCAGGTTTTTGGCAGGCCCCAGGCTTGGCATTTCTCGTTTTAGAAACTCCATTCTGGGGTGGGGTGTGTGCCTGTGTGTTTCTTCTGTCAACCCTAAATAGAGAAAGAAAAGGAACATCATCAATCAAATAATTGCGTTTTTATACCACCGCCTTTCTGCCAAGGCAGCCAACATGGTCCGGCTGGATTGCAGTGAATTATCAGTCAGCACTTCTCTCTACCTCTGTGGAGTTTAATGCATTAGAATTCAGGTTATGAGAGAACAGAAGAAGAGCCCTGCTGATTCAGGCCAAAGGCCTCTCTAGTGCATCTTTCTGCAAGAGAACAGCAGCACTCGTGTGATTTCCAGCATATTGCCTCTGGAGGTAATAGAGTCACAATGACTAGTAACTATTGATAACCTTATCCTCCAGGGATTTGTTTAATCCCTTTTAAAGCCATCCAAATTGGTGGCCACCACCACAGCCTGTGAATTCTTTAGTTTATGTTTGTGGTGTGAAGAAGTACTTCGTTTTGTCTGTCCTGAACTTCCAAACATTTGGCTTCCCTATATTATGAGAGAGGGAGGAAAAACTTCTCCATATCTGCTTACTTCACACCATGCATAATTGTTCACCTCTATCACTCAACTTTTCCCCTTCAACTAAATAGTCCCAAATCTTATAACATTACCCCTTAGGAGAGTTGCGCCAACCACTTTATTCACTTTTGGCTGTTCTTTTCAGCTAGTATTTATTGGTTTTACTTATCTCTGGGGAAGGAGCATTGAATTGAAGTATCAGAATTGGAGTATAACTCCCTTTGCATTTTGCCAGCGAGGAGCAGACTGCCTGAGCAGTCACTGAAAATTCCAACTGGGCAAAGATCTGCTGATTGGAGCCAGGAGCACCTAATACTTTCTACCCAATACCACTCCTGGTTGCTCTGTGTTAACTGATTCAGAATATAACTCCCGCCCACTAAGTGCCATACCTGCTGCCACAAACATGGATTAGAATCCTCACTTTGCCCCTAAGCATGCAGTGAAAATCTGGGAGAATATCCAACCTTTCCACCAGTTCTTTAGCCACTTTGAGGGTGAGTGCTGCAAGGTGGTTGCAAGGTGGTAGATAACATGTTAACTAAACCTTAGTAAAGGCATAGCCAGGCTGTCACTGTTTTCAGGTGAAATTAAATCACATGCCACCCAAATTCATGTTGCACAAGTATAGTTGGTTAGGAAGTCTAGCACAGCAAACCTGTTTCCCCCAAGATCAGACTTTCTGTGATATGGAAAGTGATGGGAAAATGCGGTGGAAAATATGATAATGCTTTCTTTGATGCAATGTCATTTAACTTTCCTGCGGACAAATCAGAATGAAAGCTCCTTAATTAGCCAAGGTTGTCTAATCTCACTAAAAAAACAGGATGAAGGCTCAATAAACAGGCCATCTAGAAGCACCTTGATCTTGAGCATATGATGGCCAAGTAATCTCATTATAGGCATTTGTATCTCTCTTCTCCCTTGAAACTGCTTGTCAGGTTCAGAATCGGCCTTACTCCGTCTCCTCTCTCTACTCTGGTGGGTATCCTCCTGCCAGGTGCCCAGAAGCTTCTACAATTCCTGTCCCAGACAGGAGTGGAGTTGGATGCTATTAGCAGTCTGGATGAAATGGAAGCAGCTCTGCTTATTACCCCACATTCCGTCCTTCCAAAACTACTGCTGTAAACAGTAAATAATTCAGGACGCTGGTCCCTTTATTTCATAGTATAAAGCAGGCTTCCTCAACCTCGGCCCTCCAGATGTTTTTGGCCTACAACTCCCATGATCCCTACCTAGCAGGACCACTGGCCAGGGATGATGGGAATTGTTGTCTCAAAACATCTGGAGGGCCGAGGTTGAGGAAGCCTGGTATAAAGGAATAACCCAGCAAAAGCTGCCATGTAATAAGGATTAATGCACAAGACGCCATTTTGCAACAGCCATCTATTTGGGTCATCATGCTGATTGTATAGTTTGTCTGATGAGTAGAAACCGCCATTTGGATTGCCACAGTGAACATGGAACTGCGATGTGATGAAGAAAGAAAGTAGCTGTAGCAAGCAGACCAGCTGTGCAATATCAGTCCTAATAAATGAAATAATAATAAATGTACCAAGTCAGACCATTGGTCCATCTAGCTCAGTATTGTATAAACTGACTGACAGCTCTCCAGGGTTTCAGGCAGGACAGTCCCAACCTAACCTGGAAATGCCAGGAATTGAAACTAGGAACTTTACATACAAACCTCTCCTTCACTGGAGGTTTTTAAGCAGAGGTTGGATGGTCATCTGTCATAGATGCTTTAGTTGAGATTCCTGTTTTGCAGGATGGATTAGACTAGATGACCCTCAGGGTTCCCTTCCAACTCTACGATTTTATGATTCTCCCGATGATCCATAGCCCTTTCCCAAGCTATTTTGGTGAAGGACTGTGCAAGCTTTTGAGTTTTGCTGAGCTTTGTCTAGAAGAATAGAAAGGTGACCTGTGTGTGTGTGGTTACTTCTAGCATTACTTTTTCCTTCCCTGTATTCTGAAGAGGTGTCTAGAGATCAACACAGATGAATAGGCTTTTTAAACCAGAAAATGATCTCTGAGGATGTGACTCAGGTTCGTGTCTGCCTGCCATCCTTTCAGATGGTTTGTGATACATAGGAACTGCCTTGCTCAATGAAACCAAGATCCATCTAGCCTGCTCCAAAATTCATTAGGCAGACATGTTAGGCAGATACATAAATTCTAAAGCCCCTATGAGTTGCTTTCCTTATGTGCATCTTGACCAGAATGTGAAATGCTAGTCTAACACATGGTTCTATAGAGAGAAAAGGGGTTCTTGCTAAAGCAGATTCTTATAGCCATTTGAAGTTGAGAGTGCTTGAAGTTGCTCTGCCTCAAGGTAACTTACCTGGCGACCTACTCTAAACCACGAGATTCAGTGTGTGCAACTTCTGGTCTTTAACAACCTGATAGGAGCTGAGGTCTGTGGAGCATCCTTTGGACCTGGGAAGGCAGGGCTATTCTGACATGAAGGTAGAGTAGTCTACTGGTGAAGGTCCAAACTAGTCATGATGTTAAATGCATAGTTGCATTTAAAATACCTAGTTCTTTCTTCTCCATCGCCCATGCAGGTGGTGTTCCTTAGTTCATTAACTAGTTTGGTTACCTTAGGGAAGCCACACTTCGTCAGACACTGCCTGCTAATCTGCAATGTGAATTGGTGCATGGTTTTTGAAACTTGAAGGCACTATATGCTGTATAAATACTAACTGTATAAATAAATTATAGTGCTGTATAAATACTAACTGTGGTTACAATAAACAGCAGGAATGGCTTTGTTTGCTGGATTTCTTTTTGCCCAGTTACTTTTCAAGATACAGGAGTGGGGCCAGTAAAATCAGGTGGCAACCCTATCAGTCTTTTCAAAGGGGCCACATATAACTATCCTGGTTTATTTCCCAGGTGCCCAGGGATGATTCTGTACTGGGCAGATGAGGTCACACTAGGCTTTGGTCACGGTATGAACCAGCCAATAATCTGCACTGTAGGGGTGAAGGTTTATGTTTCCCTGAGGTCAACATTCCCCTACATTGATGCCGATGCAGCATCTGCCGGTTGACACAACTGCAAAGCAGTGTTAAAGCTGGGAAAGAGGAGAAGGAGTCAATTATGGCAGGAAAAGAGATATGGCTTCAAGAAGGAAGAGGAGGAGGGCCTTAAAGTGCAACAACAAATTCTGCGGATGCATCTCAGACCCAGTTCTGATTTACAACTCCCTGAATCTTGTTGACTGTGTTTGAGTTATCCAGGAACGTGTATTGCTTCTCTGCTGATTGTGACTTATTTGCGGGAGTGCATGTCCCACCCCTGAGAAGATCAAGGCTGTTGAAGTTCTGAGTGGCTTTATCAGAGTACAGTGGTACCTCGCAAGACGAATGCCTCGCAAGACGAATGCCTCGCAAGACGAAAGAGTTTTTCGTTTTCTGAGTTGCTTCGCAAGACGGATTTCCCTATGGGCTTGCTTCGCAAGACGAAACGTCGTGCGCCTTTTTTTTAAACCGCCAATGCATTTCTACGGGAAACCGTCAATACGCAGTGGTGCTTCACAAGACGAAAAAACTCGTAGAACGAAAAAACTCGCAGAACGAATTAATTTCATCTTGTGAGGCACCACTGTATTCTCTGCATGCATTTGTTGAATTGTAGTCTGCTCATTGGGCATTCCCTCCACCTGCAGGTAAGGCTTAAGACAGCTGTTGTTTCCCTTGGGGTTTGTAATGCGGATGCAAAACCTGTGCTACCCAGAGTCCTTGTTCACATTACAAATACCTTTAATTTGTTTTCACTTCTGTTTGAATGCTAACAGAAATAGTGCAAAAGAGGCTCTGGGGTGGTGTAATGGTTCGAGTGTTGGAATGTAACCTAGGAAACCAGGGTTTGAATCTCTTCTCAGCCATGAAGCTCACTCACTGGGTGACCTTGGGCCAGTCGCCGTCTCTCAGCCTAACCTACTTCACGGGATTGTTGTGAGGATAAACTGGGGATGAGAACACTTTGGGAGAAGAGGTGGTATATAAATGTAATAAGCAAGCAAGCAAGTAAGTTTGCTTTCATGACTGACCTGACCATAAACCAGAGAGAATTCATTACCTCACACAATGTATTGTGGGCAGGATGGGGAGCAAATTAAAGGGAAACTTGTACCATTTTGGTGGCACCTACAGTATGGGAAAGAAGGAAGGAGCCGGATCACACAACTTTAGTGAGAGGAAAATGAGCAGATGAAGAACCTACCCATTTGACACTGACATAAAAACCCCATACATACGCTATGCAGAAGAAGGGAAATCATTACCCCGCTTCTCTCTCCTCACCTCTTTCTTCCCCCCTCAACCTCACAATGCCTGTGATAGCAATGTCTCCCCACAAATGTAACTGACCTATAGATAGGACTCTACGAACTGAAAACAGAGATGTTACAAGCAGTGCTATTTTCCTAGAAAAAGAAGTGCCAGAATTCACTATGAAGGGCTCCCTTGTTCTTTGGTAATGGCAATGGCATTGGTGCCCACCAGAGCGGTGCTGCAATGGAGTTATGCTAAATTCTTTTTTTTTTTTTTAATATAATTTTTATTCAGTTTACAAATAAGACAAATTAATACAATTCAAACAATTTATAAAACCATTCTCTCATTTTTGACTTCCCTCAACTTGGCTGGTACTCCTTCCCTTTTCCACACATTTCTTGGTTCATATCTACTTCTTAGATTAAATCTGCTTTCAATCCATAATTTTAACTTTCATTTTTACAAAGCTTCACTGAGCGTTACAAACATTATTTGTTTTTCACTTAAATTATGCATATATTCTGAGAATTTTTCCCATTCTTCAATAAATCTCTGATCTCGTCGATTCCTAATTCTTCCTGTCATTCTATCCAGTTCAGCAAAGTCCACCATTTTCATTCTCCATTCTTCCAGTGTTGGTAGTTCTTCTTGTTTCCATTTCTGGGCTAACAATATTCTCGCTGCTGTTACTGCGTACAAAAATAATTTCCTATCTTTCTTGTTTATCTCATTTCTCACAATACCTAGCAGGAATGCTTCTGGCTTCTTAACAAATGTATATTTAAACATTTTCTTCAATTCATTATATATCATTTCCCAATAATTTTTAATTTTCTTACATTCCCACCACATATGATAAAATGTACCTTCTTTATCTTTACATTTCCAACATTTGTTGCATCCTTTATACATCTTAGCTAATTTCACTGTGTTAAGTACCATCGATACATCATTTTCATCACATTTTCTTTTATAGTTGTACAAGCAGTAAATCTTAAGCCTTCTCTCCACAATTTCTCCCAATCCTCCATATGTATGTTATATCCAAAGTCTTTCGCCCAGTCAATCATAACTGATTTTATCTCTTCATCTTTTGTGTGCCATTCTAACAATATTTTATACATTTTAGCCATAATTTTATAGTCACTATTATTTCTTTCTGGAATTTCGACTCTTTCTCCGCAAAACCATTTAGTTTAAGCTTTTTTCTAAACATTTCATTAATTTGGTAATAGTGCAGCCAGTCAGAGTTATGCTAAATTCTAGGTGGAAAAAAACTCTGGTTATATGTACCTTTGCTATCCATGAAAATCTTTCAATCAAAACAATTTTTAAAAATATTTAGTGAGGGGATTGGGCCTGGTGTTTTCTCTTATAATCATTAGGGATAAGGGCACTTCTGTTGCTATTTTCAGGTGAGATTCAATTACATACTGGGAAATTCAAGCTGCACAATTATAGTTAATTGGGAGGTCTTACACAATCTGCTTCAGCCCCCCAATTTTGCAATAAGGAAAGTGATGGGGAAATGTACTGTAAAATGTGGGATAACACTTGCTTTTGACACAACCTCAAGCTTATCCGCATCAGAACAAAATTGGACCCAATGTCATCCTGGACGTTTCTCCTTTTAAATGCAGAGCTTTTCCTATTTTGACTTTACAGTGATTCAGTAAAAACATATTTAAAGTGTGGGAAGGTCTGGGGGAAAATTGAGATGGGGAGTATATTGTGTGGATGCCTCTTCATTAATGGGGAGACACTTCAGTATGAATAAACATCTTCCCAAAGTACTTACAGTCTGTGCACATGTATTTGAAATACATCAAGCACATCAGATTGGCACGACACTCTACCTATGAGTGTCATTCTGTCGCCTACTCATATGGGCCTTCTGTGCAGGAAATGAGGTGGCCCTCTAAGGGGACTGAAGGGATTATTCACACGGCCATTGGGTTGTTTTCTTTTGTTTTCCTGCCTGGATCCAGCTGCACTCATGGTAAATGGGTTTTCTGACCTTGATCAGAATCTACACTGCCTCAAACCTTCAAAAATGGGTTGAATGGGGCACAGGGACACAACTCCACTTGTAGCAAACTATTCAGATACCATATTTGTGAGGAAATTGGTTTCATTCTGGCAAAAATCTCTCTCACTCACTCTCTCTCACACACTCCAGAGTAAAGTGGTTTAATGCAAGCAGAACAATTGTGTAAATTATAACCTGTGACCCGCAAGATGTTCTGACTACCATAATCCCTGACTATGCCCATCAGGGCAGGGGCTGATGGAGGAGCTGGAGTTCAGCAAGAAGAAGATGATGATGATTAAATTAAATTTATATACTGCACTTCATCTGAGAATCAGTTTACACTATTTAAAATGATAGGGTGGCTAAAGGATGTCAGAATATGTAATTGACATTACGCAGCCATGAGTCGGTTCTTTTACTCTTGCTTGGTTGCTTCTACCGAGAAACAATTATTATTGCCTCTCTAGCCCTATTAGTCATGGTGGAGGGCTGGCTTGCTTTTTCTTTTTAAAAGATGGACACCTGTGGGGTTTCATGGAACTGTGGGGTGTTTGCATCTTATGCCTTCTGTGTCTTTAAAAAGCTTTCCTATTCACATTTGTGATACTTGGTAGAGCGAGGGCACCTGGTGTGACTCTGAAGCTGACCTTTGTGCGCTGTTAGCGGTAATACTCTGAAGGCACATCTCCCCTGAATCTACAGCTCTCCTTACTCCTTGCTGCAATAGTAAAAGGCTTGAAACTATTGTTCAATCCATGGTGGTGGAAATGCTGCTATTATTATCAACGGATTACACAGTGCTTTGTATGTGCAAAGAATTTTGCAGTCTTCATCTGTTTTGCCTTCTCAACATATTTGCGAGGTGAGTTGCAATTATTCCCAGATGGAAAAAACTGAGGTTTGGGGACGGGGGGGGGGGGGGGGGCAGGAGCGTCTTTGCCAAAGGCTGCTTAGCTGGTCTGTGACTGAGCAGGGATTTGAGCTGGTGTCTTTATTCCTCCTCCCTAACCACTAGACCACACAGGTTTTTTTCCTACTACTCTGTGGCTGTGACTTTCAACCTTTCCATATGTAGGAGTGTCAGCATGGGGTCTTCTCTCAGTTGTGTTTTTTACTTTTTTGATATTCTTCCCTGCTCTATCTGAAATTATAAATCTTTGCTGTTTCCATCTTTCCCCTTCCCGCCACCTTGTTTTCTCCCTTTCTGCCCCACTATTTCCTTTTTGTATCTGTGGCCAATGGCACATTGGTCAGGTCACAAAACTCCGCAGCTGAAGATCAGTGTCCTATGAGATCCCATAGATACAGAGGATATCTATTCTATTCTGAGTTTTCATCCCTCTCTCAGGAGAAAAAGGGCTACTGCTGATTATGCATTTTAATTCGTTTAAATGCATGCAAATTTAAAATGTCACACTGTTTTGCAAGGAGGCAGAGCTGAAAAGAATGGTTTTTTAAAAATCCTTGCTTAGTAACTCCCTAATTCTGTGGGTGGGTTGTCTGGTCTATGTAGAGCAATGGATTAAGGATATTCTGATTAAAAGACGGCTGACAATCTTATAGTGAAATTTTGGCATATATGGTGAAGACAGACACAATAGAAAACAAAGATTTGTGAATTCCTCAGCTGTGGGGGCAAGTCCAGCTTCCACCAGGCTTTACAATTTGAACTACTGTATAAAAGATATACATCAGTATAACAATTGCTGTTTCAGCCATCTATTTCTCCCCCCTTCCATTTATATGTTCATCTGTAATTTCATGCTTAAACATCATATTTCTGTGATAGTATTTAAATTGATATGTTAAAAACAATTGTACTAAATCACTATAAACCAGGCATAGTGAACAGGGGGTGTTTTGTGATATTGTAGGTCAATCAGTACAATCCACAGCTGGCTTCTGCTGTAAAAACTTGCTTCCCTTGAGTTTAGAACTTAATGTGCTGAGCCTGCTTGCAAATTGGTTCCATTGCTGTGCAAATGTTACACCTATAGAACAGTTATTGTTTCACTTGCTGAAGGTGTGTCCAAAACAGCATAGTCTGCAGCAAAAGAAGAAGGAAAAATGAATTGCAGGTGTAATCCACATCATACCTTTTGATCTATTTGAAAGCCACTTCCTTTTGTTGTTATTGTTGTTTACACATTTATTTATTTTTGTACAGTTGACCTGGGAAGAATGGTAACACTGTTCTCCCCCTCCCCCCCAGGTCATTTTTCATCCCTCTCTTCTGTGATCAGAGTGTTCTTCTATTTATTTAAGAGATAGAATCATAGAATCATAGAGTTGGAAGAGACCACAAGGGCCATCGAGTCCAACCCCCTGCCAAGCAGGAAGTGAATGATTGCACCCATTCAGTGCCAGATCCACCTTTTTGTGTGTGTTTACTTTGGCAAGATGCTCTTCTGAGGCTCCCTTCCAACAGAGAGAGGATGTGTAGGAAATGTGGATTTGTACTGGTACACTGAGAGAACACCTCCACTACAGACTTAATTAAAGAGATTTAAAAGAAATTCCCTAGGAAGTAAATTTGTGAGTGGGACTAGAAATCTCTCCTGGTTAATTCTCAGCAGCATCACTAAAATACAGTTCCCAGGATTCTTGGGGGGAAGCCCAAGACGCTTAAAATGCTCTACAACTAATAAAATTTTGTAATGTAAATATGTTCTGAGGGACAAAAGGGACATGAAACAGGGCAGGTGTGGTGGGTTTGGATGCACCCCAAGGGGTTGTAAGCCTGCCCCCTTGCTCTCAAGAGGTGGCCTCAAATTGAGTCACACCAATGGTCCATCTGGCCCAGTATTGTCTGCTCTGACTGGTAATCCCTGTCAAGATTTCAGACAAGGAGGTTTTCCCAGTCCTGTCTTCTGGGGATTGAAGTTGCCTGTGATGCAGATGCTGTTCCACTGAGCTGCCTCTCACATTGCTAGGCTTGTCATACCAGTTTTTACCACACACCTTCATACACTGTTTCCCCTATCCTCACAGCTACTCTTGCTGTTTGACACATGACCATAGCTCAGTGTAATGGCTCATCCAGACTTCCTTTTGTGTCATGTTTCTAGGCACAGGTCTGCACTTTAAAGCTCAGTGTCTGAGCCCTAGACGCCCCCCTCCTTTTTGCCACAAAATAATTCTGCGGTAAAACCTGAACGGCCATTTGTTCAAATTCAGCATTAAAGGTAAAGGTAAAGGACCCCTGATGGTTAAGTCCAGTCGCAGACGACTTTGGGGTTGCGGCACTCATCTCACTTTACAGGCCGAGAGAGCCAGCATTTGTCCGCAGACAGTTTTTTCCAGGTCATGTGGCCAGCATGACTAAGCCGCTTCTGGCGCAATGGAACACCGAAACCAGAGCAGCGCACGGAAACGCTGTTTAGCTTCCCGCTGGAGTGGTACCTATTTATTTACTTGCACTTTTTGGTGTGCTTTCGAACTGCTAGGTTGGCAGGAGCAGGGACTGAGCAACGGGAGCTCACCCCTTCTAATCGGCAAGCCCAAGAGGCTCAGTGGTTTAGACCACAGCGCCACCCGCGTCCCGGATCAGTGTTAAAGAGCAAAGAAAAAAGCACTTTGACACAGACCAGGAGAGCCCAGTGTGAGGCAAAAGATAAATTTGGGTGAGCCCATGGAGAATATGCTGTTTAAACAGAAGGTCCAATTGCTGGCATCTTCATTTTAAGAGAATTTCAGGCAGCAGAACTTGGAAATGCCCTCCTCTGCCCAAGAGCTTGGAGAAGAATCTGCATCTGAAAGACATACTGGACTAGACAGGCCAAAAGTCTGACTCAGGGGTTTTCCAGATGGGTCTTTGTTGCAGGGTCAGTGCTGCTCATGGTGGTGATGGTGAAGTTGGGGTCTTTTTTGGTAGTATCCACACAATACAAACAGCATCAAACGCCAGCCTGTAATCTCCTGCCCTCTAATTTAATATGGATTTGCCCTTTCTGTGGAAATTCCAGCAGATTTTTAATAAATCAGTTGCCAGCTACATGTTTCCAACATCTGTTTATAATATTAAGTTCCTGTCCAGAAACACCAACACTCTGTAAGTTCTGTAAGTGGGTCTCTTTCTGGGGCCCAATTCTTAGGTTGTCCCTGCAAATATCTAACCCGCTTGTCTTGTTTTTCACTGTAATAATGCAAGATATTCCCTCCACCTCATAAAAATAAACATATCTAATGAGGAAAGTGATGGCATGGTCTTGCCGGCTGTGGGAGGGACCTTATGTTAATCTCTCCACTGTTTTCCCTGGAGTGAATCTTAGAGTTAGAGTTCCCTTTTTGTATCCTCCTGCTATCCTGGCTCTAGTGTGTGGCCTTGCCATCCATCAGCGCTAGGTTGTGTCTTCTCTCCTCACTACCCCCTTTGCCCCATCCAATATGATATAAGAGTCTAGAGGCGGTGGGTGAGAATCTGCTTACCTGAGTTTCTTTTCACTTCTGGGGTATAAATGATTTTTTTCTGGCCATATTGCCTTTGGAGCATAGTTTGGGGTGAGGCCTTGTCTTGGAGGTTCACACAGATCATATAATTGGATGGGAACATGAGGGCTAGTCCAGCATTGCTGCTCTTCAATTTTAATTGAAATTTGATGAAGATTGTAAAAAAAATTAATTATTCTTTGTATTTTTATTTATTTCATGAGCCACCCTGGGTTCTCTGGGAAGGACAGAGATCCATCAGATTTCTTAAGGGGTTACTTGGAAAGGAACAGGAGTTTCTGGCATGCAACTAGATTGACTGTTGCCCATGATCATTCATCACTTCTTCTCTCAGAAATGGCCCATGTGCCTGAGGCAGACAATCCAAATTATTCCTCACCCAGTGGTAAAAAAACAAAACAATGGACAATGGACAATTTGCTTTTCTTTTATTGGTATCTTAAACTCTTCTGCCTGAGGCAAGTTGCCTCATTCTGTCTTATTTATATATGCTGTTTATATATTGACATTTCAGGCTGACCTCTCAAAGAATTGCACATAGAATCATAGTATTGTAGCGTTGGAAGGGATCTTGACGGTCATCCAGTCCAACCCCCTGCCATGCAGGAATCTCAGTGGAAGCATCCATGACAGATGGACATCCAGGCTCTGCTAAAAACCTCCAAGGAAGGAGAGTCCACTGCCTTCTGAGGGAGTCTGTTCCCCTGTCGAATCGCTCTTATCATCAGAAAACAAAATTATTTACAGTGATGAGCATCAACTAAAAATGTATACCGTATTTTTCACACCAAAGGACGCACCGGACAATAGGACGCACCTTGTTTTAGAGGGGGGAGAACAAGAAAAAAAAATTCTCCCCCTCTCTGCGCACCGACCCCTCTTGCTCTCCAGGCTTCAGGTTCCTTTCGACCTACTCTTTGGGGCTGGCGGGGGGAAGCCCACCACCAGCCCCAAAGAGCAGGTCGGGGAGCAGCACAAAGGCGCGCAGCAGAGAGGCTCCTGCCATAGCCGTGCGTCACCTCTCCAGCCGGGAGAGGGTCGCGGGGCTATGCTGTCTTCGCTCCATAGGATGCACACACATTTCCCCTTCATTTTTGAAGGGGAAAAAGTGCGTCCTATGGTGCGAAAAATACGGTACATACATTAAAACCAAGAAGGCAAAGGACTGCTTGCCTCAAATAAGCTGTCTTCTTTTTCTTCCCTCGGGGCAAGATTATGGTGAGAGTTAACAAAAATGAGGTAGGGTTGGCCTTTACCACTTCAGCTCATGCTGTTTTTATAATTGCTATTTATTTGTTTGTTTACTGTTTTTACAGTGCAATTCTCTACATGTTTACTAAGAAGTAAGACCCATCGAGTTTCATGGGATTTAGAGTGGCCAGGTGTCCTACTTTATGAAAGCCAGTCCTCTCTTTTGAAGACCTCTCTTTAAAGGTGTCTTCTGTTTGAGGGCTGCCCGACCAAGTCTGTTTTACAGATAAAGAGCCATAACAAGGGAGAGCAGGGGCCCTGAATTTGCCCATCAAAAGCATCACCTGGTCAGCAGACTCAGAAGCTGAACAGATCACCTGGTGTCTTCCTCACTATGGTGAGATGTTCTGAACTCTAGTGGAATTTTAGCAATTACTGGTATTTCAAAATCTGCACCTGTACATAGAAAGAACCATGTGCAAATTTCATGTAAAATGGTGCCCTCTTTTCCCCCCTTTTTGTGATGCAAATTATTTTTGGGGGGACTTCCTCTCAGAGAGGTGTGTCTAGGGCTGCTGCCTTGGAGACTGATGATCTCTCACTGTATCTGTTCAGCCAGAGTTCTTGCACAACATCTTAAGATACAGGAAGGAAAAGCTTTGCAAAACCAACAAGCCTGTTCCCTCCTCCCCCCACACCAGTAGCAATTCTCCACACCAGTCTTGTGCATCCCTCCCCTCCATGGGCGTAGCCAAGGAGGGGTGGGGGACAGCTGCCCCCCATCAAGTAAATCAGTAAAAAATACTTGACTAACTGAGGTCCCCGCCCTATAAAGCCTGCCCCCGAACACAAATCCTGGCTACACCCATGCCCCCCTTTCCTTTTTGATATTGGGTGCACACATCTCTTTTCCATGTTCAGTAACAGAAATAAAAGAAGCGGGTGGGAGCTCTGCAGGCAATTTCCCTGCTACCCTGGCAGCAGAAGCCTTGCAGCAAGACTGGCCACACACACACACACACACACACACACACACACCTTCTCCATTGTATAGTACTGGATCTGGACACTGTTACTCCAGTTTTTAGAATGAAATACATTTCTTTCATGATCTGAGTAGAAACACCTTATGGTGGCAAGGAGATTAAAGAGCTTTAAGAATATATCAGTCTGCACAATGTCTTCTTGAGTATGCACCCTTGGCGAACGCTTTCAAGAGGTTGTAGGAAGGAGGAGGATGGAGCATACAGTGAGAGCCTGAGATAAAGTAATTATTCTTGATTTCATTACTGGGGGGAAAGGGTGCAATCCACATGGCACTCCTTCTGTATGCCTGTGCATTTCCGTGAACTTCCGCAGCAGAACCTCCCAGTGGATTGGGCCCTGCATTAAATTGCAAACCTGCATACTTCGTAGGGGATATGGTTTAGAAAATACGAGCCTGCCTGCCATTAATGCTGCAGTTTCCCAGAGGCATAAAGTTGACATTTTGTGGTTTTTAAGAATTTTAAGATAAAAATCTCATATCTTAATCATAATGTTTTCAGCAGTCTGGGATTGATGATCTAAGAGCTGGCTGGATAGCTACATTCATGTTGCCAGATGTCCCTCATATTAGATTAATGCCTCTTATGCTTGAATACAGTGGTACCTTGGTTTTCGAACGTCTCCGTTGACGAACATTTCGGTTTTCAAACGCCGTAAACCCGGAAGTAAATGCTTTGGTTTCTGAACGTGCTTTGGAACGCGAACCAGAACTGTGGCTTCTGTATTGAGATTTCTGTATTAAGTTTTCCATTTTGAGGCTTCCATACTGAGATTTCTGTTTTTGAACGTTTCAGAACTCAAGCTGTCTTCCGGAATGGATTACGTTTGAAAACTGAGGTGCCACTGGATTATAATCCCCTGGAACAAAATGGAAGAGCCTTAACATTTGTCCAGAAAGTAGCGATAGAATCTCTTGTCACCATTCACCTAGTGTTCTTGGTTTACTCTTGTATCTTACAAACTGGAATGGAGGAAAGTGTCCTGTGGAAAGGGGGTGCATTTCCCCTCGGAATCTCCCATCTCCAATAGAAACCCTGTAGTACTGTCGTTGTTGTTTAGTCATTTAGTCGTGTCCGACTCTTCTTGACCCCATGGACCAGAGCATGCCAGGCACTCCTGTCTTCCCTGTAGTACTACCTTCTAAGCTACTTAAACCTTTGTGGCTCAGGCAGTTCCCAGCTTGGAGATGCTTTGATAAGGCGGTGAAAGCACATATTTGAATGGCTGAGGCTCATGAAGCTAATGTCAGAGCCATGTCAGAGCAGGCCACAGGCCCATCTTGTCCAGCACTCTGTTCTCGCAGTGGCCAACCGGATGTCCGTGGGAAGCTCACAAGCAGAATCTCAGCACATCACCACTCTTCCCACTTGTGGTTCCTAGCAACACAGGTACTCAGAGGCTGTATAGAATCACAAAATTGTAGAGTTGGAAGGAAGCACGTGGGTCATGTAGTCTAAGCTCCTGCAATGCAGGATTTTTTTTTTGCCCAACATAGGGCTCAAACCCACAACCCTGAGATTAAGAGTCTTGTGCTGTACCAACTGAGCATACTGCCTCCAGCACTGGCTAGTAGCCACTGATAGCTTTCTCTTCCACAAATTTGTCTAGAGGCAAGGGAACCTCTCTCTGTAAAATGTGGCAAATGTATTTAATGGGTGCTGCATCCTGTTCCCACAGTGGCATCCAGATACCTTTGGGAAACCCAGAACCGAGCAGGGCATGAGCCCAAAGCCATCTCCTGATGTTGTTCTCCAGTACCACTGCCTCCGATTCTAGTCTAGTACACAGCCATTGTGGCTAGCACCCATGAACAGCTTCAGCCACCAATGAATTTGTCAAAGATTCATGGAGGAGTTCTCAAGTCCATAAGTTATTTTGTCCTATAAGACAGACGCTCAGTCCTGCTTGGAAACCACACCCAATAAGTAAGAAGGCCCTGCTGTCCAATCCCAGTTATGGTCTTGGTTTGTTATGGAGCAGGCGAAAGGAGAGACAGAAAGACCCTTTCCACATGCTTACGAGTTTTTCTGTTCCGTTATTTCCCATGTTCTCGGGGCTGAGCCTGATGCTTAAAAATGGGCTCTGGAGCCCTGCCATAGTCAGCTCTGGGCTCAGATCAAGCCCATCTCAGAACCCTCCCTGGGTGCCGTTTTTTGATACTGACTGAAAATAGAATGTGGAAAAATTTCCCTGCTGGGTGGTTGTACCGCCTGAGGGAACTGTTGTCTTTAGAAATCCCTGAAAAATTGGTGCTGAATAGAGGGAGAAAATGTCTTTTTAAAATAATAATAAAAAAGCCTTTGAGTTCTGAGGCTCTCCTTCCCCCCACGTGGCTCCACCCACCAGCACATTCAACTCCTGAAAAACAGATGGTGGATGGCGCAGCCACAGCTACGCAGGAGGCCTTGCCAAAGAACGTGCCGTCCACATTCCTCCTCCGCCAGTATTAGGCTGTTGCCCCATGGAACTAGGGGGTGGAGGTGGGGAGGGAAAGCAGCAGAGGGACATTAGCTTGGTTAGCACGCAGCTAAGGGCGGCCTTCTCTTGTGGCACAAATCTTGTCTGAACGTGGCCATTTACCCCTTGTCTGCTATATTTCAGAGTGTGTGATGCTCCTGTGATACTGCTAGCCAATTTTTTTTTTTGAGAGGCCAGCAAGAATCAGATTGCAGGAGATGATGCATTTACAGACAACTTGTACAAACAGTTGTGACTTGTCGAGCTCAGCACCCGCTTTACACACACTAGTCACATATTGTGCCCAAATATGTAGCAACTTGTTCTTTTTTATATAATGCTAGGCCTGGTCAAAGTTAGTGCTGGCATTAGACAGGGTAAGCCTAAGGTGGGGAGCTATTTAATGGTGAAAAAGCAGCTAATGTTGTTGATGATTTAGTGTACAGTGGTATCTCGGGTTACATACGCTTCAGGTTACATACGCTTCAGATTACAGACTCTGCTAACCCAGAAATAGTGCTTCATTAAAAATTTTAAAAAAAATAAAATAAAGTTTTTTATTGATACAACAAGAAAAAAGGGGGAAAAAACCACAAATACCAAATTACACACAAGAATAACCATAGACACATAATTTTCTTAGCAAACAATAAAACATCTATTGGTCTTAACACTAAAGACCCAACCTCCCGTCTATTCCATATTTCAAATTCATATTACTTATTGCCAATACACACTTTTATCATATTTAAACTTATTCTTAATAAATCTAATTTCTTATATCTACCTTGCAACTATTACTGAAGTTCCTCGAATGCTGCCACAGAATTTAAACTACTATATTTATTTTTCTGATATTCTTTGAAAACCTCCCATTTTGAAACAAATTCCTGTTTTGATTTATTCTTTATTTTTTCTGATAAACCATCTAAATTGGCATATTCTGTCAGCTTTTGGATCCAATCTTGTATAGAGAAATAGTGCTTCAGGTTAAGAACTTTGCTTCAGGATGAGAACAGAAATCGTGCTCTGGTGGCGCGGCGACAGCAGGAGGCCCCATTAGCTAAAGTGGTGCTTCAGGTTAAGAATAGTTTCAGGTTAAGAACGGACCTTCGGAATGAATTAAGTACTTAACCTGAGGTACCACTGTATTATTTATTTTTATCACAGTGCAGAGTGCCATTTGGACTTTCTGCCTCAGGCACCAAAATATCTTGGGCTGATGCTGCTTAGTGAGCTTCTGGAGGACTGCCTTTGGCTTGATGAGCTCCTGAAGTTCTGCAAGCCTGAATTACAGTTGCCCCAAGGTCACTGGGTGTCTCAAGGTGCAAGCTGTAAACAAAGCTCTCTTATAGTTGTGGACTGGACTAGCACAGGAATCTTACGGAGAGTGTCCTCCACTGCACCTGAGAGCAGCAGACACAGCTCTGGCCTCTGACGAAAGAGTACTCTCAGGTGGCTGACACCAATGCCTGGAGCATCTTCTACCTGAGATGGTCAGCTCTGTCTGCCTAATGGTAGGGCTCGTCTTCCCACATCCTGTGGTCCCACACTGCCTAATCCACCCCGGTAATTAAAAACAAATAAAGAAAAAGCATAGGCATATCTGTGCAGTGCAACTTTTGACCTGGTTTTTGTGTAATGCTGAGCTGAATTATGGTGTACTATGAGTGCAATAAAATAAAAAAATTCCTTCCAGTAGCATCTTAGAGACTAAAAAGTTTGTTATTGCTATGAGCTTTCGTGTGCATGCACACTTACTGGAAGGTATTTTTTTTTATTTTGTTTCGACTACGGCAGACCAACAGCTACCTGTAACTATGAGCGCAATAGTGTGCAGATGCTCAGAGAGAAGATGGCAGCTAATTTACTCTTCCTCCAGTCTTTCTGCTGCAGTGCTGCTGTGACCTAAGCCATGGTTTGGCTTGGTGTAGTTTTCAATCCCCAGCTCAGTGTTTGTCCCACAAGCTGTAACTGTTTGTTTGTTTGTTTGTTTGCTTGCTTGCTTGCTTGCTTACCTATCCATCTGACTGGGTGACCCCAGCCACTCTAGGCGGTCTCCAACAAATTAAAACACAATAGGACACCAAACATTAAAAACTTCCCTGGATGAAGGTTTGTTCTATGGCTTACTGCTCACGGTTTGTCTTGAAGAGACAAACCACGAGCCCCAATTCAGAAAACACACTAAATCATGGCTTCACTCATAGCAGCAAGAGTACCAGAGAGAGGAGCAACACGGCAGCGATCTCACTGGGAGGCTACACAGTTTAAACGAAGCCATGGGTTGGCTGGGTGTTATGTGCAAACTGGGCCCATGTATAACGTGTAGTTTGATCCTTTGTTTGGGGGCTTTGTTTTCTATTGTGTTTTTACTATTTTTTGTTGGGAGCTGCCCAACGTCACCCGGGCAACCCAGTCAGATGGGAAGAATTGTTTGTTTGTTTGTACCTCCTCCAAAATACTGCATGTGCTACACTCCAACATGAGCTGTGAATTAAGTTTAGCTGTGATAGATCCAATTTTGAGAAAGAAGTACTGTAGTTAAACCTAGTGCTCTAGTTGAGAGTACAGAGAGTGGCCACACATACTCTTTCCAGATGTCATTTTAGACTGCCGGCATGCTTGGGTCTTGTGTTAGCTGTCTTTTTGATATTTTCTTAAAGAGCCTGGAACTAGAAATTGTGTGCTTGTAATAAACAAGCAGGATGCGGGTGGCGCTGTGGGTAAAAGCCTCAGAGCCTAGGGCTTGCCGATCGAAAGGTCGGCGGTTCGAATCCCCGCGGCGGGGTGCGCTCCCGTTGTTCGGTCCCAGCGCCTGCCAACCTAGCAGTTCGAAAGCACCCTTGGGTGCAAGTAGATAAATAGGGACCGCTTACTAGCGGGAAGGTAAACGGCGGTTCCGTGTGCGGCTCTGGCTCACCAGAGCAGCGATGTCACGCTGGCCACGTGACCCGGAAGTGTCTTCGGACAGCGCCGGTTCCCGGCCTCTTTGAGTGAGATGGGCGCACAACCCTAGAGTCTGTCAAGACTGGCCCGTACGGGCAGCGGTACCTTTACCTTTAATAAACAAGCAGGATGAGGCTGGGCGGAGGTCTAGAGTCCCATCCCTACTCAGGTGGCTGGTCTGTTTTTGGGCTGACCTGCTACAGATTGCAGATGGGGAGTCTTGGGTGACTGAATGTTCCTGCAGACAAAATAATTCTCTCTACATAGATTTATTTTTTTTAAAAAAAAACTATCTCCACATAGAAATTTAGAGTGTTGGAGTGGTGTTGGTGATGGAGACTAGCTTTCTGTGTGGTGGGAATTTTTTATGTGGAGGAGTATTCAATCAATATGACCTCTCATCTGCAGTCTGAAGCACTTTAGCCCAGATGCAGGTTTGCCACCTGAGTGGGAAGTTGGCCTAAGACTTTGGGAGAATGAGGTAGCAGGCTGCAGAGAAGGCATTGTTTGCTGCACTTTGCAGGTGCTAATTGGTTATTTTTAAGCCTAGCAATTGGTCCTAGCAATGTCATAGACATATGTACTGCTGGCCAGTTGCCATAGCGACATCCCTCACACTGTCATGTCAGTTTCCAAGGTGGGGTCAGGTGCCTGTGGCTTGACACATCTTGGGTTCCTGATGGAGGCAGTTATTTCAGGCGGAGGTGTCATCCCGCTGCATTGCATTATTGCCTCCTGCTGGGCGCTTGCTAGGCTCTTCCTGCAGAGTTCCTCTGGGGGAGCATGGCTGCCCTTTCCTCACCCATGCCGGCTGCCTGCTTCGCTTACGCGGACATCTTTCTGCACTTGCCCACCTACATGCATCCATGCCCATCTTTCTAGGCACATGGGGCCACTTCACAAGACCATACAGAAAATAGGCTAAAGGCAAACTTCTGCTGTTGAAGTTAAGCAGATCTGGCCCTCTTAAGTTAGTTAGACGGGACACTGACTTGGACCCACATCTGAGCCACTACTACATATGATAAGAGGGTTAGTTTGCATCTTCCTGTTGATCATTTCATGACTGCAACATCAAGTTGTTGATTTGCATGTGCAAACAGGCAATCTCAGACCCACCAGAACATTACTGGCAACATTCATGGAAGTTCATTCACAAATTTGGTACGGTTAAGTGAGAGAGTCTCTGAGTAGGACCAGGGAGACCCGGGTTCAGATCTTTCCTTGGCCATGTAGCCCACTGGGTGATCTCCTCTCTCAGCCTGACCTATCTCAACAGGGTTGTTGTGAGGCTAAGATGGAAAGAAGAGAAGTGTATACAGAAGTATATGGACTCCCGGTGGCAGGATGGGATCAAAGTGTAATAAATAGATTAAGCTGCCAGTCATCAGTGCCTGGGCTGTGTGTGTGTGTGTGTGTGTGTGTGCGCAACACTCATTTTTCTTAAATCTGATGACTGGTAGCTGAATGTGGGAACTGATTCTGTATAAAAGCCTTGCATTGTGAGATGATGTTGTGAAATGAAAGTTTCATCTGTGGATAGTGTATCTGTGACGGTCCCATTCACAAGTAGCTCGTTGATGGGGCAACTGCCAAATAATTACTAAATTGTACCCCAAGCATATAATAATGAAGTGTAGAGAAATGCCAAGTGGGGCACATGCATATGTGAAGTAGGTATAACCTCTTTGGAGGAAGAGCAAAGTGTCTGCATGATGTTAAACAGTAAGTAGGTATCTTGAGATGTGAGCTACTTGAATCTGCTGTCATAGATCTGTATGCCTGTGTTGTGTTTCTCCAGCTTACACCACCATTTTCTAATACAACTGCTTTCCTCTCACCAAATTTTTAAGGCCATTTGCTATGTTTATCACAGCTTTCAAGTGAACATAACCCTGCAATTTCCAGCTTTTCATTCTAAATGTTGAGATTGGGCATTACCATTTTCTAACAGCGCCTGAGTGACACTAATATATGCTTTTGACCACTTCCAAACTGTGTTGACGTTGTTCCAACTGAGTTTGCAAAGGAGTTGGAGGCAGAGCTGACCTCGTAGCCTGATCAGGCATCATGTGTATAAGAACCCAAAAGGTCATGCCCCGTAACAGGTGTGGAGCTTAGCAAAGTTTAGCAGATGTTCAGTTGCAACAAGGGGAGTGCAAGGCGATGTCTTCTTAATAAAGTGTTAATGGCTCTGAAGGAGGTAAGCTTAGCTGCTGAAGGAGCCATGTGGGGTTTTGCCCTGTGAATAGTGGTGAATTGACAGAAGCAGAAACCACCCACCTACTTCCCATGTGCATTCCAATGGGTCTCTGTTCTACAAAGTGGAGAAATTCATTTTAGCAGAGTGGAGGGTGGGAACCATCAAAAGTGATGTAATTCTGTTCACTTCTGTACTCACTTTGAATGCTCACACTGATAGGGCAGAGGCTGTAAGCTCCAGCAGCTATTTGAAAACGCAGAGCAGGTCTCACAGGCCAGGGCTACGATCTGGAGAGGCACACAGTACAGCAATCTTGGGGGGGGGGCGGTGTATTGGATTGTTTGCTTGATTTTGTTCTAGTTTTTATCATGTATTTGTGCTTTTATATTGCATTTATTTGTTGTGAACTGCTCTGAGATCTGTGGATGAAGGGCAGTATGCATATTTAATAAACAATAATTTGCTGAAGCTAAGGGGGTCTGGGTCTGATCAGTGCCTTGATTTAGAAATACCAGGGGCTTGAATCTGGGAGTTTCTGCCTGCAAATAATGTCATCACTGAGCTCTGGCCTGCTCCTTCTAACACCTTGGATTTCAGGTGGAGCAGTTCAGGTCAATGGGGCCCTCCAAGCCTCTCTAATGCAGCCCTCAGGACTCCCCCCAGGCCACACTTGCCCCATGTCCTCCTATGGACCCTCTTCAGTTGCTTTTGCATGTCCAGAATTGTCAGGATGCTGTCAGCGGCTCCCAGCTGGTTGCCCAGGAAAGTATAAGATAAGAAAAAGTTTCTTACAGTCCTTTTTTATTTCAGTCTTTCCAGAGAGAGGCTATAGAACCCAGCCTCCTGGTTAATGGCATTGTCCCGAGTGAATGAGGTCTCCTCATTCATCATGCTCATCATCTCCTCTACGGGTGCTGCTACCTGCCCTCTGTCTTTGAGCTCTTTGCTCTCCTACTTTTAAGGCTCAGCAGGTTCTGGGAGATGGAGGGTCTGGAATGTTTTCAATGATATGTCAGCCAGGTGTTGCTCTGGCTCTCCCATGGTTTCCCAGCTTTCCCCCTCATCTGCCTCTGAGCTGTGACCTCCCTCAAACCCCTGTCTATCTTGTCTTCCTCCTCCTCCATGGAAGGGTCAGGATGGCGAGGTCACCTCCACCATTCCTCCTCCGCCCAGTCCCTGACAGAATGTGCCATTGAACTGTAATGACAACCAGGCTTGCCTGGTTGGAGGGAGATGGGTATGGAGAGTGTAGCTTACTGTGCAAGGTTAAGAGTTGCATCCATTCCTCTACCCAGGTTTTGCCTCTTGCACGTGGCCCTTGAGAGGATGCCTGTGAGGGCTGCAAAGTGTTCCGTTCCCCTGCCTTGTGCATGCATTTGAGTGACCTTTTCTTAAATTGGGAGGAAGGGTTTCCAGACCAAAGGGTGTGCCTTCCTCCGGGAAGCCTCGAGACCAGCCTCTTTCCCCTTTAGGAAGCAAGCACAGCCTCTGCGCGTGTGCTTTGAGAACGTCACCAAATCAGTCCATGTACTCACTGCTTGTGCCTGTCCTCTCCTTGCAGATCCTTACTCCATCGCAGGCAGCGATGGCAGCATCTCTGCCTCCGTGGCTTCCATCCAGCCGCAGGCATCCAGCAGCTCGGCTCCCAGCTCCCCCGCCTCCCGCCACTCGGTCAGTACCCTCAAGAAATGGCTGACCAACCCCGTGCGCAAGCTAAGTGCCGGTGGGCTACCTCGGGGCGAACGCCCACTCAGGAAACAAGAGGGCCGGGCTCGGCGGCACGGGCGCCAGGAAGATCGCAAGAGCATCGACTTGGGCCTTCTGGGGCAAGCAGAGGGGGCCTTTGCTGTCCCGCCGCAGGAGTCGGTAGGCACGGTGAGAGCAGAGAAATGCCTGTCTTGCCATGAGCTAGAAGCTGTCTTGTTTTCCCTTCTGGACTAGCCAGCCACAAGCCCCCTGCAGATGAGTTTAGGCAACTGAGACAGAAACATGCCAGAAGCAGGGGGGCGAACATCCTACGCAGGTATGCCCATAGAGCAGTGTCCATCAGCTTCCACCAAACTAGCCATGCTGTCTGATGGGAGTGGCAGGCAAAAACATCTGGAGGGTGTGCTAGGTTGGCGGAGGCTGTTGCAAAGCAAACAGAGCACCTCTCTGTGGTGCAGTGGGTCAGTGTCTCTGGCCATTAACCAGAAGGTTTGTGGTTCAAGCCCACCCAGGGCTGTGGGCAGGTTTCCTGCATTGCAGGGGGCCGGGCCAGATGACCTTTGTCATGCGTTCCAGCTCTACAATTCTATGATATCAGTTGGACAAGTAAGCCAAGCCATGTGATGTAAGAGAAGACCACCAACAACCCCCCTCCATAATCTGCCCAAGGGAGCAGGGGGGAGGAAAATTGCAAAGCCAAATGTGGTCATTGGTGAAATCCTGAACACGAGCAGAACTCATTGACGACACCCATCACTGAATTGTCCCAAGGAATATGTAAAATGACAGATCTCTGTGCCATCCAGCATTCTTGCTTCATTGTGGCTTTTCTTTATGTCCGCAAGAGGTTTGGAAAAATAAACCTCTAATATATTGTGTGTGAAGAAGAAGGTGTGGGTTTCTCCTTTCTCATCCTAGCAGGTAACTACTGAAGCACCAGAGCTAAAGTACTTTCCCCTGCATGAATCTCCCCTGGTTACTAATTCTCCTCTGCAATTTCAATCCGTACCGGTTCTCTTCACCCTTCTCCTGCAGAGAGGTCGCTGAATTTCATTTTAATATGGAACCAGGCTGGGGAATGTGGAGGTCTGTCCTGTGAAGCTTGGTTGGCACTGTGTACCTGGCAGCAGCACTTAGCTCTGGCACTGCAAATCAGGGGTTGTCAACTTGGTGCCCCCCAGATAATGGGAGTTGTACCGCACAACATCTGGATGGCACCACATTGACTAGCCCTGCTGTAGACGGAGTTGTAGGGGGAACAGGAGGGGGAGCCAAAGGTCCATAGTGCCGATAAGACCCTTTGCTGTTTGCGGGCTGAGAAAACAATCTCTCTTCCTCTCCCCCATTTTGTAAGTTGCTCATCTCTGTGCTGTGATAGAGGATGTGGGTGTCCTCTGACATACTGTAGCTTTGAAGCACACCCTTTCCCCCAAAGAATTCTGGGCAGTGTAGTTTGCCTTTTGCAGAGTTGCCGTTCCCAGCAACCCTGAGCAACCTACAGTTTTGAGGGAAAGAACGTGCTTCAAATATAAAGGGTTTGTGTCACAGTCACAGCCTGATTTCTTTCCTGACACCAGATGGGGAAAAAAACAAAAAATGTTTCTGGGCCCATCTGAAAGTGCTTTCTAGTGATATCCTCATCCAAAACAATAAATTAATCCAAAGGATTGCCTTTTCTAATACGAGTCTACCAGTTTAAGGAGATCTTAAACGGAAGCCAACAGTCCCTGAAATATCTGGTTGGAAGCAAGGTGAGGGCCTTTCTGGTAGCTGCACCCAAGCTTTGGAAATTCCTAAGGGAAGCCTGCCTGAACACATTATTTTGTCTCCCCCTCCCAGTATAAATTCCATTTTTAACCCTTTTGTTAAGGGTTTTAATTTTGTTGGAAGCTGGTTGTTTTTATCAGGTTCCTTTGGGTGACATTTAGAAATCTCTGCTTCTGTTGGGGTTTTATTTGGGGGGGGAGTAGATTTTTAAGGTGTTGGTTTTTTATTTCATTGTTTTACCTGATAGTTATTGGACTCTTTTTGAGCAAAGTGAGGATATAAATCAGAACACCCATATGCAAACCCGAAACACAATATTTTTTCCGTTTTTGACAAAAATTGTCTAAGTTTACATGACTGGTGCCTGTTCCATTTCCTTGTTCTCACCCCCCATTGTGCCTTTTTGCTTTAAAACCAAACGCCATTGAGATACTTAAAATCCCAAATAATGGAAGGAGAATAGATGGTGCATAATTAAGCAGTTGCACTTGATTTACATAATTCTGATTGAAGGATTTAAGTATCCCAGTGGGAAATTTTGGATTTTTAAAGAATACTGGAGGAGGCAGAATAAACAGTCCTGATTACTCTTAAAGGCTAATGTTGCTTTATTCTTGCTGCATTAGGGTCAAACTACCTGAGGGGAGGGTTTAACCCCTCCCATGCCTCTGCCAGGACATTTTGCCCCTCTGCAGGGCTTACTTCAAGCTGTCAAACACAGCGGGGGGGGGGGGGATGGAATAAATTAAAAATGGTCAGGGAGGGGCATTTACAGGGGTTAATTGGTGGGTAGGGGGAAACATGCCTTGCCCACCCACCAGCCGTCCCCTGCCGATTTCCCTACCCCTGTATATAGGCAAAGGAAAACACTGAAAATAATAATAATAATAATAATAATAATAATAATAATAATAATTATACCCCGCCTTTCCGGCTGGGTTTCCCCAGACACTCTGAGTGGCTTCCAACAAAATATTAAAATACAATAGTCTTTCAAACATTAAAAGCCTCCCTGAACATGGCTGCCTTCAGATGTCTTTTAAAAGTCTGGTAGTTGTTTTTCTCTTTGACATCTGGTGGGAGGGCGTTCCACAGGGCGGGTGCCACTACCAAGAAGGCCCTCTGCTTGGTTCCCTGAAACTTGGCTTCTCACAACAAGGCCCTCGGCGCTGGACCTCAGTGTCCGGGCAAAACGATGGGGGTGGAGACGCTTCTTCAGGTATACTGGACCGAGACCGTTTAGGGCTTTAAAGGTCAGCACCAATACTTAGAATTGTGCTCGGAAGCTTACTGGGAGCCAATGTAGGTCTTTCAAGACCGGTGTTATGTGGTCTCGGCGGCTGCTCCCAGTCACCAGTCTAGCTGCCGCATTCTGGATTAGTTGTAGTCTCTGGGTCACCTTCAAAGGTAGCCCCACGTAAAGCGCATTGCAGTAGTCTAAGCAAGAGATAACTAGAGCATGCACCACTCTGGTGAGACAGTCTGCCGGCAGGTAGGGTCTCAACCTGCGTACCAGATGGAGCTGGTAAACAGCTGCCCTGGACACAGTATAGACCTGCGCCTCCATGGACAGCTGTACAATTAGGATCCTTGTGCCCTGGCCTTCAGAAGGCAAGGGGCTGTTCGAATTTTGCTATACACATTTGTGGAAAGGTGCTAACAGAGGGAACACTAGTTTGATCTGTAAATAGTACGGACTGGCAAATGCTTGCAGTGGTGGCTGGTCCACCAGAGCGGGGGAGGCACTGCTACACCAACCTCACTTTGCTCCTAGCACTTGCCTGCCTTTTTCTTCTTCCAAGAGTGGCACTGGCTGTTAGCTTCCTCCTCCTTAGGGCTCATCCAGACTTCCTTTCTTGCTAGGCTTCTACATCTGAGCTTCAAGGTTCCATATCTGAGCAGTTTTTGTTGTTGTCGTCGTTCTGGTCCTTTCCCTGGGAAAACCCATGTTTACCACTGAATCAGAGCAAACAACAATCATAGTTTGCTCTGATTCAGCAGTAAAATGTGGGTTTTCTCCAGGAATGCGCAGGGTAAAAATTAAAAAAAAGCTGCTCAGAAATGGATCTTTGAAGTAGAGACCTGTGCCTGGATAAAGTAAAGGTAAAGGGACCCCTGACCATTAGGTCCAGTCGTGGCCGACTCTGGGGTTGCGGCACTCATTTCGCTTTATTGGCCGAGGGAGCCGGCGTACAGCTTCCGGGTCATGTGGCCAGCATGACTAAGCCACTTCTGGCGAACCAGAGCAACACACAGAAATGCCGTTTACGTTTCCACCGGAGCGGTACCTATTTAGCTACTTGCACTTTGAAGTGTTTTCGAACTGCTAGGTTGGCAGGAGTTGGGACCGAGCAACGGGAGCTCACCCCGTCGCAGGGATTCGAACCGCCGACCTTCTGATCGGCAAGTCCTAGGCTCTGTGGTTTAACCCACAGCGCCACCCGCGTCTGGCACAATAGAAAGTGCCACACTCCCGTTTGCCCCGTTGCCTAGAGCAGGTCCAAGGGGTTTTCCGCTTGACCCACACTTTCTAGGAACAGGTCTGAGTGACTCTCTGCCCCCCAAACAGCAGGACCTCAGGAAGCATGGATAAACCCCTGGTCCCAGTATTGGTTCCTGCACAACTGAGCAAGAGAGAAGAATGGGGAGAAATTGAGAATTACATAGTTGGCTCTGCCTGTCATTGGCTCTGGCACCTCCCACTGTTGGCTTCCATGCCTTCTGCCCTAACACTACGAACATGGAATTTGGATGGCAGGTTCTAATACTGCAGTTCTCGTAGGATGACTGATGATTTGGACAGGGATGTGGGGGGGGGGAGAGAATTCTCTGTGGCCCCCAGAAGGCTGAGCTGGGCTGCCACCCTTGTCTAACATTCTTCCCTTGCATTACAGGATAGCACTGCTCATCTCCCAGACCTTTCCCTGTTCTCCAGCCAGCTAGAAGGGGATGGCTCAGGAAAAAGCACCCAGGTGAGCTTCAGGGTGATGGATGGGAGCAAAGTAAGAGGCAACGTTGTCTTGCACCAGGTTGAGGGGGCAACAATCCCCCCTCTTCTCCATGGGACCCCAGAGAGGCCTACTGTAGCTATGTGTCCTGCTTTACAGAGAACAGTCCTCTATTTTGAAGGTGGGGGGGGGGCAGTCCTATATTTGAAAATGTTCTCTTTCTGAGGGCTTCCCAGTCCATGCCTAATTTAAGGGCAAAAGACCATAAAAGGGAGAAAGCAGAGGCCTTGAAGTTGCCCATCAGCAGACTTCAGGAGACACAACTAGCGATTTTGCTCTTGCCCCACTTCTTTCCCAGGCAAATGCCAGTCCAGAGAAATCCCAAACTGATGTTTGCTGTGATTGAATGCTAAAGAGTGGTTTGGGGAGGTGGGGGGCTGCAAACAAGAGGAAGTGTGGAGAGGGGCACACAAGTCATTTTATGTCTTCCCCACCGTGGTGAGATGGACTGTATTTCCACAAGCAATTTCATGCAGATTGGTGTCCCTTTTTTGTGACGCAAATCATTTGGGGGGCTGGGTTGTGTCTGTGCAACGCATAGCTGGCCATCCTAGAACAGGCCCGTCAAAGCACCAGATTGTTTTAATGCCAGCAAAAATAGCAAGATGGAAAATGCTTCAGGTTCCAACAGAAACTGATTATAAATAAAACAACTGTGGAATGTGGTGCAGTTAATGAAAATGACTTTTTTGAGTATGACTCGGAAAAGAGGATGATATCAAGTAAATATGAAAACAAATGGCATGTGTTTATAAATTTTTGGAATTAATCTGAGGATTATGAAGACACGTTGCTTGGTTCCTTCACGGTTCTGTAAATGAATTTGAATGGTTTGTTTCTTTCCAATGTAGAGCCAGTATATAGGGCTACATAGCTGTCATAGATAGATAGATATAGATATAGATATAGATATAGATATAGATATAGATGATATAGATATAGAGATATAGATATAGATATAGATGATATAGATATAGAGATATAGATATAGATGATATAGATATAGATATAGATGATATAGATATAGATATAGATATAGATATAGATATAGATAGATATAGATAGGCATTTTGAATTAAAAAAAACAATGAGAATATGTTTAGGTGAATGTCATTTGATTTGCGGTTTATTTGAAATGTTTTCCTCCAAAATTAGTTTTCAGCTCTATTTCAGCACTTAATCAGTCACTCATTTCCAAAAGCAGGGTATCTGCTCCAAATTGGAGAAGTGTTCCTGGATCTATGATGGACATTCTTTCCTTCCCCTGGTCTTTCAGAGCCTGATGTGCTGTGAGTGAGCTTAGGGGAAATAGAAGATCCTGCTACACCTTCTTGGCCCACACAATATATTTTGTGTCTCATCATGGGTCCCCAGTGCCCCTTTCCCCAGTTAATCCACCCAATGTGATATGTTGTAAGCTCTTCTCTCTCCCCCCTTTCTCTCCTGGCAGGGCCCTGACTCTTCTCTGCTCCTTAGTGACCCTCCAAACCCCGAGCCCACTTCACAACCTCCTATGCCACCCCCAGCCTCTGAGGAACAGGAAGAGGAGGAGAGGCTCAGTGCCTTAGAAAAGAGTATGTAAGTGATTTCTCTTGTGCACCGACTTCCAGGCAGCAGTGGGAAGGGCAGGGGGAGGAGCAGCCTCTGCTGGGGAGAGCAGATGCGCAGACCTGGTGGGTACCAAAACCCACCCACAAGCGCAGCCACTATTTCACAAGTTTAGCGGATTCAGGGCCTTGGCGCCAAGTATTTTGAACACATGCCCCATAAAAGGTAGGCAGCTGTGTGCCTCATTTTTTCACTGCAAGGTCTTTGTGGAGTGGCCCCTGGCTGTCTGCATATTCATGCCTAAAAATGTATTGAGTATGATGGGTGAACCATGGCTGCGTAATGTTGGCCTGCTGCCTCTGTAACATGTTGAGCAGCTTGCTGGCAGGGGCCATCCTGTGGGTCATGCATGGGCCTGTGTTGAGGAGCTTGCTGGCAGCGTGCCTGTGGCCTTGAAAAGGGAGACTGGAGGGGGAAATGGAGGGGAAGGGGGTCACGCAGTGAGGTTCCTTCCCCTTAGACCTTGCTACTTCCTCTCCCCTGCAGGTTTGTTCTCAGGGAGTTGATTGAGACTGAGAAGATGTACGTGGAGGACCTGGGCCAGATTGTGGAGGTGCCAACATCCACTCCATTTTAGGCACTGATTCCCCTCTGTCCACCAACGGGGCCGTCTCCAGATTTTTGTGGGACCTTGGGCAAGAACCTGCTTGTCTTCCAGTGAGAGAGCACACGGCTTGCTGCTCACCTCTGTGTTTCTTGATCCGACCTCCCTGTTGTTGTCCTAGGAACCTAGGAAGGAAAGGTGGAGGAAGGATCAGGCTCAGTCCCAAGAGCCCACAGTGGGCTTCCCATATACCCAAGGCCCCTACCTAGGCTGCTGGCTCTTGCCACATCCCACCAGTCTGTTCCATATGCTGGTATTTTAGTAGTTTTATGCCCCACCCTTTCTGAAAGAAATAAGAGTGTTTCCACCGCTGCCCACACAGTGTTCCTTCTGGTATCCAAAACCACTGCCTTCTGTGAGCAGAAATCTCCCCGCTTTTCACACTTCTGCCCGAATGACTTTTGCCTGGCAGCAACATTGACCACAGACAATGTTAAGCAGAGTTTAATCTGAAAAAGTACCGATATTTGGACCCCAATAAGGATCTAGGCTTCTTGTTCTTCCTTTTTCGTTTTAAAAACAAGGGAAGATCCATGTGGCATTTAACTAAGTTTTCCTCAGTGTATACTAGGGAGACCTAACTAAGGGCTCATCCACACGATTTCTAGTCACAAATTGTAGAAATTATTTCCATAACTTGATTTTACATGGATAAATAGTCCCCCTTATTTGAGCTGAACTTGCTGTCGATCAATAACAATGATGAAAGATAAAATATTTTTATTGAAAGATGTTCCAGTAGCACCTTAAAGACCAACTAAGTATAAGCTTTCTAGGTATGAGCTTTCGTGTGTATACACACTTTATCAGATGCTCTGAAGCAGAGGTCTCTTCAACCTTATAGCTGTTGATTACTGTTAATGATGGCAGTTGGTTCCACAGGAAAGGGCAAGGGATTTTTAAAGGGATGGATGACCAAAATTAGCTTTAGCATGTATAATGGGACATGAATCCAATATCTCTATTCAGACCAGGTCTCTCCATAGTTTTTAGTTTGGTAATGAGTTGTAATTCAGCAACTTCTCTTTCAAGTGTATTTCTAAAATTCGTTTCAATAAGACAGCTACTTTGAGATCTTGTATAGAATGTCTTGGGAGACTGAAGTGTTTTCCTGTTGGTTTCTCTGTTTTATGATTCCTGGTGTCAGAAAAAACAGAAAAACAAAAAAGTTCTGATTTTTACAATCTGACGCCAGGAGTCATAAAATAGAGAAGTTTGACTCATTATGTGAAGCTAAACACACAAGAGGAAGCTGTCAACAGGTTGGAAGGTTTGCAAGAAGTTCAAAAAATATTCAGGGAGAAAAAACTTGGAGAGGGGGTTGTAAAAAAAAAAAAAAAGCTCACTGAGGACTGGACATGCTCTTTGGGCATTGAATATTGACTGGCTGACAGTTGGGTTAAGACGGCAAACTGATGGGGGAAAGGGAATGGAATATCCCTAGAAGTGGCCTGGCTGGCTGGCACCCTGAACATCCCATTGCACATCCCTCTTGTGAATTCAAATACTGAACTAGCTCTTCCATTGCTTCTGCTAAACTAGTCAGCTTTCTGTTCTGACTTCAATATCTCTTTCCTAGGCGGGTTCAATCAATTTAGACCTTTCTGTATGGGTTTTAGGTTCTTCATAATTTTTCAGCTCCTTAAATTGCATTTTCGTTTCTTGCCGAGTTTCTTTCAGAACTTTCCAAAATAGCTTTGGATTTCACTATCCTTAACAATTTTCCACCTAGGCCGCTTAACTCTTTATACCCCCCAGTGCCACAGAAGTTTAGAAGAAGACAGCAGCTCTGGTTCTTATACGGATCTTTTAGACGCTCCTCTGTTTCCATCACTCCATTGTGACAACTGTTCCTACATCTATTCCTGGTGATTGCCTTTTAATCAGTTACCAACCCATAGAAGGGTCCATCCATCTTGACTGCTAAATATCCTTAAAAACCTTTGGTGAAAGTATTTGCCCAATCTCTTTCTGAAAAGCCAAAGATACAAATCTCCACTGGCCTACCTGTATATACAGAGAATGAGAGAGATGTTTGCTGATGATTTCAAGGAATTCCAAAAGATTGATGAGGCAAAACTTCCCTTTGCAAAAGCCCTGTTTATACTTTATTTCCTAAATTTTTATTTCCTCATTCGTTTTAAAAACTGGATGAGGAGAGAAGCAGGGAAACCTCTCCAAGAAAGAGTGTGAGACTCCTTAATGTGCTTTTGGGGTGGGATGGGAGTGGGGAGGTTGTCCTCAGTCCAGGCTTATGATCAGTTGGGGGTCTGGGGTCCAAGGGCAGGGGCCTAGTGTTCTAGAGGAGGAGGCTGTGAATGCTCTGAGGGTTAAAGGTGGGGGGTGACTTCTTAGCAAGCATTGGTCTTATGTTCACAGTGTTGTGTGAACAGGGTTCCTCTCATGCAACAGAACCCACTCTTCTCTTCCCACATGCCTCCAAAATCTGCTTTGGAAGGCCCTCCAACCCTCTGGAGCAGATTTTGAAGGGGCTGCAGGGGAAAGGAGGGGGAAGTTGCATTGTCCAAGTGGAAGTCTTGTTATGCAAGCAGAAAGTAGCATTGGAGACACCCTCTGTATTTAACTGTTCTAGCCTTAGTTGAATCCCTGCGACGGGGTGAGCTCCCATTGTTCGGTCCCAGCTCCTGCCCACCTAGCAGTTCAAAAGCACATCAAAGTGCAAGTAGATAAATAGGTACCACTCCGGCGGGAAGGTAAACAGTGTTTCCGTGCGCTGCTCTGGTTCGCCAGAAGTGGCTTAGTCATGCTGGCCAAATGTCTGCGGACAAACGCCGGCTCCTTCGGCCTATAGAGCGAGATGAGTGCCGCAACCCCAGAGTCGTCCGTGACTGGACTTAATGGTCAGGGGTACCTTTACCTTTGCCCTTAATAACACTTTCCAGCAGTGTACCTGGGACAGGGCTGCCATTTCCTGCATCTTCCCTTCCTCCCTAGTTCCTTTTTAAAAGACTAGAAAGAGATTGACTGCCTTCCAAGTCCTCTCTGTAAGGAGGCTAATATAATAGTTCAGCAGTTCTTCATCTGTTCTTTAAGAACTATTGGGTGAATGCCACCTGGCCGGAAAACCTTGTTCCTTCTTAATGTTTTCACTTGGTTCTAAGACAGGCTGATTCAGCCTTGATAACCCTTCCAGCATGTTTTGAAGACTGAAGCAAACAATTCCTTCTGTTTCTCTGCAATTCCTCTGTCTTCCGAAAAGGTCTTGTTTTGCTTCCTTGCCATATAAAGGTCCCCCGGCCTCTTTCTGGTTTTCTGCTTCTGACACCTTTAAAGAAATAATGTATTGATATCTTCAGCAGTTTGTGCTTGAAGTTCCTTTCTGTCTCTTGCCACATTGTACATCTATGTCTTGGTTTGCTCATTTGTGCTCCTCCTTCATCTGGGCAACTGTTCCTCCTTTAATGAAAATAGTTTTGCCTTTTATAGTCTCTTTGGCTCTGCTGTTTGACTGTGTTGGATTACTGTTGAGCTTGTTTGGGCTTTTTTGCTCATCCGTGGTACATATTTTATTTGAGCCTTTATTGTTACATATTTAATACGACTTGCTATGTCAACCTTATTTTTCCATTTTGAGCATGCCTGTTCTCAAAATCAGGCCACCAGCCATTCCAACCATTTCTGCCACCTAGTTAAGGTCCTGGTTAAGCCATCTCAAATTATGCAAAAACTCAAGATTCCCCACCCCCAGCCTGTAAGCAAAAACATAGTGGTGCTAAAACCGGGGGGGGGGGGGGGGGAGCAACCAATGCCAGTCAATGCGAAATGGGGAGAATAACTACTGCACTCTAGTACATTGATTTAGATTAAAATAATTTGTTGCAAGCTCATTCTAATTCAATTGCCAAAATAAATGCAACGTGCCAACCACAATGTCCACGAGACAGAAAAATTAATGCCCTGTGCTCACCAATTTGTTCTCAAGCTAGGAAAATCAGAGTCCGACTCGCCAGTGTAGGAAATACATGCAACCATGGTCAACTGGAGCAAAATTACTGCTTCAACTGAAAAGTGAAGAAATACTGGCTGCCCATTGGTCAGTACAAGGAGGTGGGGGAAAGGTAGCAGGACGGCACTGCTTCCCTGGCTTGTCAATCATCCCAGCACTTTTTTTCTTTCTAGAGTTGGCCAAAATACTGGAAGGCAGGAACAGATTTGCTTTTACTCACCACGTTGGTAGAATTCTGCCTCCACTCTTTCCCCTATATCTCCATAAATAAAAGGGCTGGAGACATTTTTTTAAAAAGAGGGGGAAGATGCTGAAAATTCAGGGAAGAGCCCTTGGGTAGGGCTCATCCACACAGGAGTATAATGTTGCTAAGGACCTGAGATACTGGGGTTCAGAACAAATAATGCAAATTGAGCAACTTTAAATTGGATTTCCCTAATACATCTTGGGTGCCAATTTGGGATTCAATTGCATCTAATGCAGTGGCCCTCTTTTCAGCTCTGCAAGGCAGTGGTTTTTCAAGTGTTCAACTTTTTTGTGGTCAGACACCTAATGGGGTTGCAGAAGAGTTGGGGGGGGGGTGTTCTAGGCTAGGCTCTCTGTGCAGGGTGCTGCTCCATCACCCTTCCTTGTGGACTGGATGCACCAAAGGTCTTCTGCAGCTGTTCCAGTCAGGTGGGAAATCTGGTTAATGGCAAGCTATCTGTTGGGGAAGCCTATCTGCCATTTCTGTGGTGCTCCTTGAGGAATCCCTGATCAGCTTCTGAAGAATGCCAGGGTTCCCCTGAGCATAGTTGGAAAGCCATTGCCAAGGGTAATGTGGCTGCTTCCTCAGCGCTTCACACCAGGGTCCTGTCCATCTTCTGCGCTCTTCTGGGCACTAACTTAGCCCAGACACATTCCCCTTCATGCCACCACCCTAGCTCTGCCTCCCTGGCCTTAAAGAGGAGGCAGCCAGCCTTCTCTAGCCTGCTCTTCTGACTTCTGCAGGGCTATATGGCGACCATGAGTGCCCGTGGTATCCCAGAGGACATGAAGGGCAAGGACAAGATAATCTTTGGGAACATCCACCAGATCTATGACTGGCACAAAGAGTAAGTAAGCACCCATTCCTGGGTGCAGGTCATGCATTGGCTGTGGAAACCTCACAATGGGGCCGGAACGGGATGTGGCAAGGGACTCTTCTTGGATTACCTGGCCCAGGTGCTTGTGGCCTGTGTGGAACAGACAAGGTGAGGGGGAGCAGCAGTGGTCCACCATCATTGGGAATTGGTGGGCGGCCGCTCTCCTCCTGCCCCCAGCCACCCACTGTCCAGCCTTGAAAGAGGTAAAAGTACCTTTGAGCCATCCTTGGGAAACATTTGAAGTAGAGTCCATGGGAAGCAGGGGTGGCTGGGAAGCAAGATAACTTGTCCTGCAGATCTCACACTCTTTCTGTTCCCTCTTATCCCTGATCCCAGTTATTTACTCAAGCAGCTGGAGAAGTGTCTTGAGGACCCTGATCTTCTGGCTGAACTGTTCATAAAGCACGTGAGTCCCTGGCATTGCTAAATAAGAACAGAAGAGCTGCTGAGCTGAGCCACAATGGGTGGTGGATAGATGGACAGGGCTCCATCATATTCTAGGCACAGGAGGTGACAGTGGTATCAATCCTCTGTTGTTCATCACATATGCACGTTGCCTTTGAACACAGGGGCTTTTCATTGGGCTAGAAGCACTGTAAGCTGTTGCAGACTTCTGCCTTTGCCTCTGGAATTGTTTGTGATACAAACCCAGATTCGAAATGAAATGATAACTTGATAGCTACAAAATAATGAAGGGGAGGTTTGTCGTGAAGGGAAAAGCTGCTTACCTTTTTGTTAATTAGGTGATTGCTAATTGGTCCAAAACAAGTCAACAAAATTGTGCAGTTTACTAGGCTGGAGCATAATAAGGTCAAGGCAGTTTGGCTCTGACTGAAAAATTCTATCCTTTTTTTCTTGAATGAGATAGAGAAGAAGCATGCACACTGGGTTTTTTAAAAAAAGTTTTAAAAATAACATCATCATCAGCAATCCTGACATGGAGGAGCATGATTGTGTGAGAAGAGATAGCCTTGTACTTTTATTATTTGTAAAGTGCTACCTGGTGAATAATTTCAAATTCCAGGAGGCCCCCCTAACCATTCCCTCCTTGATATTATATTGTGTTTATTAGTGCTTTGCCTAGAAATGAGATGCTCCCATTGCCATCTCCTGCATTTTCCTAGATCTTCTGGCTCTATTTTGTCAAACTTGGATGAAGTGGACTCTAGCCTATGAAAGTTTATTATGCCATATTTGTCAGTCTGCTAAGGTGCCCTAAGAGTCTTCATTGGTTCTGAGGCAACAGATTTAACAGGGCTGCCTCCGCTGGAAATTATTCATATGTAAGAATAAATATTGCTGTTGGAAGGTTGCTTAAAAAAAACAACCTATTTAAGAGATGACTTCACACATCTAACAAAATAGACTCTAGCCATGGAAAGCTTTTCCCAAAATAAATTTGCAGTACTATCCTTACAGCAGAACCCTTCAACACGGTGTGCTCCTTGGAGCTGACTGCCCTAGTAAGTATTCTTAGGATGGCAGCCTTGGTAGCCTTTAAGATACTGCAGGGCTCTGCATTATTTCTTGTAAATAAGTCATAGTCCTGCATATCCAGATAAGTAGATATGAAGTGCGCCTATTTTGTACTTGGAGTACCTTCATCCTGTGGTAAGATGAAGCACTCATCAGAGCGACTGACTCGTTTAAAGTGATCATTACCAGTGTTGCTGAGCAGGGATTTGAATCTGCCTCTTTGACATGCCCTCCCCAGAGTCAAGTCAGTGTGGTGTAGTGGTTAAGAGCGATAGACTCGTAATCTGGGGAACCGGGTTCGCTTCCCCGCTCCTCCACATGCAGCTGCTGGGTGACCTTGGGCCAATCACAGTCTCTCAGCCCCACTCACCTCACAGAGTGTTTGTTGTGGGGGAGGAAGGGAAAGGAGAATGTTAGCCGCTTTGAGACTCCTGAAGGGGAGTGAAAGGCGGGATATCAAATCCAAAACTCTCCAAAGTTGCTGTGCCAGCCAAGACTACACACTTTAGATTTTGCCCCAAGTATTCTGCTGAATTGTTCCCCTGCTGTTTTTCAGGAGCGCCGTTTGCACATGTACGTTGTTTACTGTCAGAACAAACCCAAATCTGAGCATATTGTGTCCGAGTTCATTGACAACTACTTTGAGGTAAGGGGCCATGCGATTTGCTGCAGCTTTGTTGTCTCTGCTTGCATTGTCCTTGACTGCATACATGCGATACCTTCAGAGTGCGTTTGAAGCACATTCTTACCCTTCAAAGAATTCTGGGAACTGTAATTTATCCCTCGCAGTGTTGTAGTTCCTGGCAAACCACAGCACCCAGAATTCTTTGAAGGGGGAAATGTGCTTTGAACATCCTTTGAAGGTATAGTCTCCTGCTAGAATCCGCCTGCCTCCTTCTTTTCTTCACTGCCCCCTGCGCCCCCCAGGGCTCGTTCATTTCAAGCTGTACTCCAAACACGAGTAAAGATGCAAAATTGCCTTTTCTCTATTGGATTATTGGGCCAATATTGGCTTCTCTTTTTGGCAGCGGGTGTCTCTCAAAGGGTCAGATAGAGGTCTTTCTAAGTCTTGCTACTTGAGATCATTTATATTATTATTATTATATTACATTCATATACCAGCCAGGGATCAAACCGCCAGCGTACAAGCAGTTGCGTAGGAGTTGTGCAGTGGTCCAGTGGGTGGGGACCACCCTGGGTGTCATCACTGAGGGGGGTGACAAAATGGCAAAAATATGTGGTTTTGGAAAAATACCTTTAAAGCACATTTTGTCCCCTAAAAGAATTATGGGCACTGCAGTTTACCCCTTTCAGAGTTAAAGTTCCCAGAAAACCTTATCAAACTGCAGTGCTCAGAATCCTTTGAAGGGGTGTGTACGCTTTAAATATACTTTAAAGTTACAGTGTGTGCACAGCCTAGTGAGACTTTTGACGCATAGGATAAGGGGAAGGGATCTGAGGTCTTCCTGGGAAGATGAGTGGGATGCTTTGGGAGAAACAGGAAGATTTGGAGGTGTCCTGATGGAGTGGACAGGGCTTTAATAGGCAGGATGCTTGATCTCCCACACAGATCCACAGGATCCGATCTGCTTTGTTCTCTCCTTTCCAGGAACTGAAGCAGGAACTGGGTCACCGCTTGCAGCTCAATGACTTGCTCATCAAACCCGTACAGCGGATCATGAAATACCAGCTGCTGCTCAAGGTGCTAACGTGGGAGGTGGAGTGTTGCTTTCCAAATCTAAGGCAAATGTGTGTGTGTGTGTGTGTGTGTGTGTGTAGGGGGTGAGACCAACAAGTGCCTGACCTGTAGCTAAGGAGAGACAGCAGCCAATATGTCTTCTGCTAGGTATGATATCTATAGCAGTCTTTGGCAGTGTGGACAAGTGCAGAACAGTGGTCTGTTTAATAATAATACCTTTATTGTCAATTTACAACCTGTGTACCATGAAATTAACCAAGCCTCCCTCCCTCCCCTCCCCCCCCCCCGCACAAACACTCAATCTCATTGCACTCTGTGTGCTTGTTGCACAACACACCAACCCCGAAAGTCAGTTGCACTATATTATTTTCTGTTTTAAGGGAGAGATCCTGCAGCCTCATGTCACCTGCAGGACAGCAAAACAGTCCCAATGTCACAAAAGGAGTAGCTGGGGTCTCTGTTGGCTGCCTAGCGCCACCTGATGGGTAATGGTTGTATTTGTCTCCAGAGCTGGAACCAGGGTTAGGGCAGCTTCCAATTTACATTATAGCTGTCATATGGAGGCACTTGGTGGCTACAGTTCCTTGCAGAGTCCCACTTGCTCCCCATTTCCCCAAGCAATGAAAGGTTTGAAAGATAGCACTGCTGGGTTTAGTTCCCTTTGGAAGAAGAGAGCTCTTGAGACTTAAGGTTGTATCCAAAGTTGTCCACGCACAAGTGGGACAGACTCCTGCTTGCTTCCTCTGCCCCTTCCATGCATTCCCCACACCCCCAAATATGTTCTGGAAGATTGGGGGACAGATTTAGGGGGCATTGGGGGCTGCAGTGGGAGGAGGAGGGTAAGGTGAAGTCCTGATGTGCAAGCAGAAGTCAGCTTATGCATAATACCTGCTTTATTTACAAATATGCAAGGAGGGCATCAGTGAAGGCAGGTGTATTCCTATAAGCAGACAGCACAGTCTGAACCATTTGTTTCATAAGAACATAAGAGCCTGAAGCTGCTTCAAGCCAATGGCCCATCTAGTCCAGCGTCCTGTTCTCACAGTGGCCAACCAGAGGCCTGTGGGAAACCTGCAAGCAGGATCCAAGCGCAAGAGCAACACTCTCTCCTCCTGTGGTTTCCAGCATTGCTGTCTCCAACTGTAGAGACAAAGCATAGCCATCATGGCTGATGGCCATCTCGGTTGGGGGCCAGCGCTGCCTCCGGGGGAGCAGGTGGCACTTGGAGTTGGTTGCATGGCTTGGCTCCGGTGGAATCCCACTCCTACCACTCAAGAATGCCCTTGTTCGTTTCCTCTTTTCCCTCCCAGGATTTCCTGAAATACTATGGCAAAGCTGGCAAGGACACAGAACAGCTGGAGGTAGGATCCGGAGGCACTTGCAGCTGTTGCTCCCCAGTCCCACCCTTATGTGTGGACTGGATGTTATTACGCTGCTGCTTTCTTTCTTTCTTTTTCATATATTAATTTTTATTGAACTTTACAAGAAAAGAAAAGAAAAAACAATACATAACACTGTAAACACATTTATATACATGTTTTCCAAATTGCAAACTAAAAAAGAAAATAGTTTTCATAGCCAATATTGCCAAATTCATGCTTCAAACATTACAATATATAAATCCTTGTTAAAATATTATAAAAGACTTCCACCGCATTCACCACACGTCTCTTCGTTATCTTGCTCGCCTTTACATCTGTTCTTCAATCGTTTCCCTTCGTTAGATTCTTTCATAATCAGTCAAATCTTTATGTTCTCTAAATTCTTCACAAGGTTAGTCTGGGCACAACCAAACTTTCATATTTGAACCCTCCTTGTATAAATATTTGTTTAAGCATTCGCATTGTTTCTGAATTATAATTTTTGATTTATGCCTTATTAAATCCGTCAGTTTTGCTAATTCCAGGTACTCACATAGTTTACTTAACCATTCCCCTTTTGTTGAGATATAATTTCCCTTCCAGTGACTGGCTGCCAACGTTCTCGCTGCTGTTGTTGCATACAGAAAGATGTTAATTTTGTCTTTGGGGATATCCTTACTCAAGATTCCTAATAAATATGCTTCTGGCTTTTTGATATGATACTTTTATCAATTTTTTAATCTCTTCATGAATCATCTCCCAAATTTTTTTGATCTCTGGACATGTCCACCACATATGGTATAGAGTGCCTTTCATTCTATTACATCTCCAACATTTATTACTATTCGATCTATTTATTTTTACTAGTCTGTCTGGTGCCATATACCATCTGTGGTGCATCTTCATATAATTCTCTCTTAATGAATAGCAGGCTATAAAATTTATATATTTTTTCCAAAACCTTCCAGTTTTCATAATCAATTGTATATCCTAAATCCCGTTCCTAGTTTAGCATATTCTCTCCTTTGACTTTCAAATCAGGATCTGCAGAACTGCCTGGATCTGCATGGAACTATGGCCCGTCAGTCTAAACAGGGCAGGTTGTCCAGTGTTGTTTCACATGTCCTGCATCTCCTGGGTTTAATGACACTGGCGCTGCTCGCCATGGGTGCACAGCCAGCCAGTCACCAGGCTATTCTGGTCCACCGCTTTCGCCCAACTGCTTTCCTTTGCCTTTCAGAGAGCTGTGGAGGTGATGTGTTTTGTTCCTAAGCGCTGCAATGACATGATGAATGTGGGGCGTCTTCAGGGCTTTGAGGTAGGCCCTGGGAATCAATGGCTGGCTTGGAGATTCTACAGATCCCGGGGGAGCTAGGCTCTTAGCCCTGATTTTCCAATCAACTCTGCTGCAGAAGGCACCTTAATTTTTAGCAGTGGGGGCTGTTCAAGGAAGAGAACCTTATAATTCCTCTTCAACCAGGCCTTGGGCTGATTCTATGGCCTTTTAAATGTGTCTGTGGGAGAGGGGGTTATTGATTTATTTTTGTTTTAACTACTGTATTTTTCGCCCTATAGGACGCACCGTCCCATAAGGCGCACCTAGTTTTTTTGGAGGGAAATAAAGGGGGGGAATTATTCCCCCCCCCAGGCGTGGGGCTGGGGTGGGGGAAGCCCGAGCTTCCCCCGACCCCAGCCCCCAAACAGGCAGCTCTCTGCAAGCCGTGGGAGCCCAGCGCCGGCTCCCACTGCTTGCGGAGAGGTCCGCGAAGCCCGGACGCGCTGAGCTCAGCGTGCGCAGGCTTCAGCATGCAGGCAACTCTCCGCAAGCAGCGGGAGGGGAAAAAGTGTGTCCTATAGGGCGAAAAATACGGTATTTATTTTGTGCTTCTATCCTGTATTTTAATCTTGTGAACTGCCCTGAGATCTTCGGAAAAAGGCAAAATAATAATAATAATAATAATAATAATAATAATAATAATAATAATATAGGCATTTTAAAATGAGGGTCCTCCAACTCTGTGTACGTTGATCTGGGAATTGTGAGCTTAAAATATAGGAACAAGTGGGTAGAAAAGGGAGAGGTAATTGAAAGAATTAGGTCTCAGGGACTATCACACGTTGAATTTTTCAGCTTTCAGATTCCAAAAATGAGGGGTACTGAAAAGTTGGAAACATGACTTGGAAATTCAAAAGATATTTTGGTTAAATTAATATACCGTATTTTTCGCTCTATAAGACGCACCAGACCACAAGACGCACCTAGTTTTGGGGGGAGGAAAACAAGAAAAAAAATATTCTGAATCTCAGAAGCCAGAACAGCAAGAGGGATCGCTGCGCAGTGAAAGCAGCAATCCCTCTTGCTGTTCTGGCTTCTGGGATAGCTGCACAGCCTGCATTTGCTCCATAAGACGCACACATATTTCCCCTTACTTTTTAGGAGGGAAAAAGTGAGTCTTATAGAGCAAAAAATACGGTAGTTTTGTTTAGTAATGAAAATGTGTGTAAAATTGCATAGAAATTTTTAAAAACAATTGCCAAGTACTTGCATTTGTTTGTTTGTTTGTTTGTTTGTTTGTTATTAAGCATTACCTGACATTTTCAGAAAGTAAAATTAAAAATTATTTGGCTTTCTGAAAACAGTGTATGTGCATCTTCATTAAGCATAGACGTTTCAAGCCAAATGTTGTCCAATCACAAAAATTATAGCAGATTTGTATTCCTCACACCCAGAAACATATTTTTAAGGCCCCTCACTGAAGCAATTTGCCCTAATCCACACCCCCTTGTCCCACTGCTTTGCCCTGAGGAAAACTGCTCTTTTGTTGTTCTTTGGATTGCTGTTTGTCCTGATTTAACACTAAAGAGTGGCTTTCCCTGGGAAAGGAGTGCGGCAAGGGGGAGACCACTTGGCCCCCTCCTTTCCAGGCACGGCAGAAGCAGAGGTGTGGACGAGCCCTCAGACATGTTGTGAAATATGTGGCACAGCCCTTGCTGGGAATACACTGCTTTAAATGTAAGTGAATATTTTGGTGCTGCCTCAGATCTAAAAGAACCCAAACCTCTCTGCATATAGAAAGTTGCTAAGTAAAGAAGAAGGGTTCTAGGCTTCTCCTTGACAGGTTACTGTGTTTTTTCTCTATAAGACTCACTTTTCCCCTTCTAAAAAGTAAGGGGAGATGTGTGTGCGTCTTATGGAGCGAATGCAGGCTGCGCAGCTATCCCAGAAGCCAGAACAGCAAGAGGGATTGCTGCTTTCACTGTGCAGTGATCCCTCTTGCTGTTCTGGCTTCTGAGATTCAGAATATTATTTTTCTTGTTTTCCTCCTCCAAAAACTAGGTGCATCTTGTGGTCTGGTGCATCTTATAGAGCAAAAAATACGGTTGTTTTCTCCAGGCAGGCAGTTTTTGAGTTGGGTCAGAATTCAAAGGTGCAGCCCGTCATCTGCAAGTGGTAATTCTGAGTCTTCTGCTCTAAGAACAGGGCAGTTTTGTGCCTTCTCCCCAGCTGAGTAACTAGGATCTGCCCTCTCTTCTCCAGGGGAAACTGACTGCGCAGGGGAAGCTGCTGCAGCAGAACACCTTCTGGGTGACGGAGCAGGCAGGCGGGATCCTGGCCCGGGGCCGTGAGCGGCGCATCTTTCTCTTTGAGCAGATTGTCATCCTGAGTGAGACCCTGGAGCGGCGGCGTGGTCCGTATGCCGCTCCAACTTATGCCTTCAAGAGCAGCATCAAGGTATTACAGGACTAACAGCAGAGAATCTAGGGAAGCCTGTATTCCCGTACCCATAGCTGTTTACCCCCTGTTTCTGCGGTTGCACCGTGCATCTGCAGAATGTAATTGTGAGCACTGAATTTGGCATCCTGAGAGTCTATGCATGTGTATAAAATTTTATATGGCTAGAAATTGCGAGTGAAATTCAACGTGGTGTGCTATTGCAAACGTTCCGTCTGTGTAAGCGTTTCAGCTTGTGAGGCAGAACAATCCCCTTTTCTCCCCCAGTGCACTGTTCTGGGGGTTCATCTGACCCCTCCTCAGAGCCAATTTAGGGGTGCAGGCAAGGGGAGGGAGGAGGCCCATTGCAAAAGCCCTTGCACAGGGCTTCCACCGATGGGCTCATTAGGTGAATCCTGCCTTATATAAACGTATAGCCTTATGGCTGTGAAGATAGGATTGAAATGTGTGGGCATTGCTTGGCGTAATCTCGGGAGCAGAGAGCAGGGGTGGTGCAAAGCAAGGAAATATGGGAATTAGCTGGCTTTGCATTCTTTGTTCAGGTTTCGGAATGTAGCTTTTCTTGGCACAAGAATATAGGCTGGGCTTGGTGTGCGGAACGTTGATCTTTGTTTAAAGCACAGAGATGACACAGCCTTGGTTATATCCAGAGAACCACAGAATTTCTAGGACTTCATGAATGTGCAGATGTACCCAAATCTGTTAAATAAATAAATAAAGGCTCTTCCTTTTGCTTGACTGCCAGGCCCTCCCTGTTTGTCCATTTTATTGCTAATAACTTCTTTTTCTTGCTTTTGAATGGCCATTTCCTATCCACTATCCATCTCAATGCCAGGTCAGCTGTTTGGGCCTGGAGCCCTGTGTGGATAATGATCCCTGCAAATTTGCACTGATCTCTCGTGGCGCAGAACGGGGCACCATCCGTTACATACTGCAGGCAGCAACGTCAGAGATTGCCCAGGCCTGGGTGGCTGACATCAGCCTCATCTTGGAGACACAACGTGACTTCCTCAATGGTAGGGGCTTCAAAGAGATGGTCTGTTCGTAACTCTCTCAGGCACCCACTGCCCTTTAAACCACACCCAGTGATTCCTCAAGATTTCTTCCTTCATCTTCCTCACTCCTGGTCTGGATGGAATATGAAAGCTAAGATGCTTCCACAATGCTTTGCAGAAGTATAGGAAACTTCAGCAACCTTCTAGATGGTGGCGCGGGGGCAGGGAATAGACAATTTTCAAAGAGTAATTTGAATTAGGGCTACTGCCTTTCAATGAGTTTAAATAGTTTGGTTCTTTCTGAGTGAAAGAAATGACCTAGCAATAGGTTTGTTTAAGTTTATTTAAAGTGATAAACACCCCAATTCCATGCCACCATATCATATCAGCAGGAATAAAACCATAATAAGGGCCCTGATATTTATTGAGCATTCATCCTGATTTGCTTGCACAAAGCTTATGCGGAGGTTAGGTTACATTTAGCTTTTATTGAGTATTCATTCTGATTATTTGTGTGTGGGGGGGTGTTAAATGTCAAGGACCCTTCATTTGCTATGGTATTGGAGCACTTTAATCCACTTTAAATGGTGCAAACCTACAGTTCTGGTATGCAATTGACTCACTCCTGCAAAATCAGTAGGAATGTTCATTAAAAAGGTCATCTGGAGGTACAATCCATTCTATCTCTGTCTGTCTCTTTCTATATACCAGCCCCCGAACCCCAGCTCTAATATTACATTACCATCTTCTCATGTGTGTGCAAGTTAGGCCTTAATTGTGCAATCAAGTGATGTACACAGATGTCTCAACTAGCCATACATTTTTACTTCAAGCACAAGCTGTACTTTGGCCTTTGTGAATCGAGGCAACACACAACTTTGGCTCGAGTCCCAAAGTAGATGGCAGAGTGGAAGTGGACAGCCAGTAAGCAGGAGGTCACATTTGTTAACACTTTCTCAAAAAAAAAAAGCTGAGAGATTTGTATTCTAAATCTTTCTCTCTGATTTGCTGTGTTGAGAAAAGGTAGTGTGTCTCTCCCCCCCCCCCACACACACATAGGGGAGCAATCAAAAATAGGATTCCCACCCTTCAGTTTGAAGTCAGACCAGTGGCGTAGCGTGGGTTGTCAGCACCCGGGGCAAGGCAAGTAATTTGCACCCCCCCCGCTGCACTGTCCCTCCCCCAGATAGTCCCTTGCTCTCTCTCCGCACCGCACCGCACCGCACGCCTGGCACCCCCCCCCCCCTCCACAGTGGGCGGCTCAGATCGGATTCGCACAGCCAGCACTGCAGTGAGAGAGAGTGAGTGAGCCAGGTAGGGGCAGAGAGCTGCGAGTGCGAGCACGCCCCCCCCCAATGTTGCGCCCGGTGCGGCCGGCCCCCCCTGCACCCCCACGCTACGCCGCTGAGTCAGACAGTAAAGATTTCTACCCTGCCATTTTGCCTAATGTGTAGATCAGTTCTGAATGACTCTTAACTGTATGGACCATGTCTAAGAAAACTTTATTCCCCCAAGGGCCATGTTGCCCTAGGGGAAATCTGTTGGAGACCACATGCCAGTGTCGGCAGGGGCAGAGCCACCCCCCTCTCTTTCTTAAGATATTCACTGCCCCATAATCTCTCAAAAGAGAGGAATAAGTGTGTGGGGTAGTGATGATATTAAGAAATGGGAGTTGGGGGAGGGTGTTTGTGTATGGGATGGTGTTGCTTTTTAGAGCCGCAGTGCACCCTGGTGTGGCCTGTGGCCCCTCATCTGCTGGGCTGGGCTTCCTCCTGTCCCTGTCATGCAGTTTCCAGGAGCTGCTGTCTTCAGGCACCTCAAGCACATTGAAATGGTGGCTCCGGATGCTGCACCCCTCTCCTGCTTTTCGCAACAGAAGGATGAGGGGGCTTGAGACACCTTTTGACAGTGGCTTTTGAGCATTGGAAGCTGCTTGAAGCGCACCTGCGCAGGTGGGGCTGTGGGACTTCACCCGGTGGTTCCTGAATCACTCCCCTGAGGAGTCTTTTTCTTTTTCTTTCTTGCAGAAGATTAAGTTTCACTAATGAAATTCAGAGCGTTTTGTGTTTCCAGTGCGTGACCCTGCAGTTCATTGCCCCTTTCTGTTTCCTTGGCAGCACTGCAGTCGCCCATAGAGTACCAGCGCCGAGAGAGCAAAACCCATAGCCTAGGACGCATTGGAGTCCCGCATCACTCACTGCCCGGTGGACCCAGCCGGCCCTGCTCCTCCGTCTCCATGGACCAGAGCAAGGGATCCAGCCTCCAGCCCCACAACGCCTCTCTCCCCTCCCTCTACCTTCCGGGCCCAGGCCAGCCTGAGCAACAGGCCTATGTTGAGGTAAGGTAGGAAGGTCTTAAACGGAAGATCCCTGTTGAATTAACAGCTTTGTGAGGTTTGGCTGGCACAGGTGAAGTTCCTGTTCTAGCTTTGGAATGAAAGGGGCTAGTAATTGGCAACAGGAATTTGAAATTCAGTTCAGTGCTTACATTTGTTAAACCTCATTAACACATGTATAGTTTGCAAGAGCTACGTGAAGCAGAAAATGAAAACAATCATTTGTCATTAAAACAATCCACCATGTGTGCTGGCTTGAGATTGCATTGTACACATGCTGTCACAGAGACAAAGGAAGGTTATCTGTCCCACACAATTCATATCAGTATTGTCTAACAAAATTTCATTTTAAAAAATGCCCAAGGGGAGATGTTCCAAAAATGTAGGCATTTAACCTCATCAGAACACAAGAAGGGCCTGCAGGATCAGGCCAGTAGCCCACCTAGACCAGCATCCTATTTTCACAAGGGCCAGTCAGACGGCTGTGGGAAGCCTACAGGCAGAACTTGAGCACACCAACCACTCCTCCCTTCTTGCCGTTTCCACCAACTAGTATTCAAAAGCATTACTGCATCTGAGAACCGCCTTGTTAACAGCTGCTCAACAAAAAATGAGAAATTGGAGCTCAATGCTCAGTTAGTATTTTAGTCTCATTTGTAAGCCGTCCCGCAAATATTTATATCAAGGGGCAGTGTAGATAGCTTTAAGAATAAGAAGTAAAGAAGTAAATAAATGAGACATGTTTTCCTGTTCGGGACAAAATCTTGGGGTCTATTAAACTAGAGGATATTGACCTCATCCCATGCAGATGGATTTTCTCCTCGTACCCTTTCATTGATTAATCCAGAGTGGTAACAGCTAATGGATTGGAATCATCCGCTTGCTGCAGAAGCATGTGTTGAGCAACTCCAACTGTAAGTGTTAAGTTGGGGCGAACATATCAGACGACACAGCGATTCTTCCAAAGCAGCTCTTTATTTGCAAGCTGGAACAGAACTGAACTGAGGAGCTCAGTCAGCCTGCTTATATAGAGCTCCAGAACAATTGTAACTGTTGCAACTTTCTAAAACTATCTAATCACTGAACGTCACTTTCAATCCTTCATTTGCATACAAACTATCCAATCACTGAACGTCACTTTCGATCCTTCATTTGCATAACTATCTACAGTATCCCCCTGCTGGCCCAGGGTGAGAACTTCAGTACATAACAGTAAGAATATAATTGTGAGTGTGCTTAAGGGATGTTAGGGAGTGTGTGGTCTCTGTTAAGTGAGCTTATGCAACACAGTGTGTCACAGTTCCCCAAAGTGGAGACCAGGCTAGTGGCCCTTGCGCTGCCACCAGGCAGAAGTATTTATTTTTCTGGTTGCGTCCACCAAACAATCTAAGCTCACCTGGGTTTCAAAAAGAACGCACTTAGGTAGTGTGTGGCTTGGCTTTTAAGCATAGGGTGGGCAAGAGACCACAAGGCTTTGTGAAAGAGGTTTAAATGTTCACTAAAAAAGAAGGTTTTAACATCTGAATGGTTATGTACACACAAAACAATCACCAAAGCAACCTGAGTCTGGACACCATCTGTTGCCAAGAGTAATGGGGTGGGAGGGAATTGGGTCTAGGGCCTCTGTTCTGAAACTTCAAACTGGGCAGCAGGTATTCAGGAAAAGAGGGACAGAGGAGGGGACAGTTGAGTTCCCCTTGGGTGACTAACTGGAGAGCAGCCAGGGAGACTGCTAACTCTTTCCCAGACTGCCTGGGTGAGATGACGTCTTCATCATCTCACCTGCCAGACCCTCCAGATGGACAGGTGTGCTGCTAACCATTCCTCCCAGCATCATGGTCTCAGCCAGGCTGGTTCTGTGGCTTGCTCTGCTGCCGAGGTGATGGGTGAGAGAGGTAGAACTGGAGCCAGGCAAGAGCGAGGACATGTCTGCTGCTGATAAACAAAGCCTTTAATATCCAGTCCATAGATACTTGCATGCATGCATGTGAGAATATTCACACACTCCTCCAAACATGTTGCAGGGAAGGGGAGGGTAGAGGAAATTCAGAGTAGGTTTGTTACTCATAGACATAAGCAAGCTTCCCCCATTCTGAAACCATCCAAATATTGTTTGTGTTCATTAACCACTGCCAATATCATAATCATTTTTCTTCTTGTTACATTGACTGCCTCTCCTTCAATTTCCCTCTGTTTTAATTTTTCATTATAACTGTTGGAGTCATCTATCTGCTAAATAACCGTTCAGTAGTTATTGTTTTTTTTCCTTGGTTATATTGTATTATTTCTGATGAAGATTATCTGTTGTTGTGATTTTTAAAAATGTTAATCACTGAAACCTATAGCAAGTGGGGAGGAAAGACGAGGAGCCCAAAGTAGTGAGCACTGTTCTGTGAAGACAGTGGTGAAGACAAGAGTGCTGATTTCTGTTCTCAGATATGAGTTGGAGGAGGAGGTAGGAAAGAGTGCTGTGCTGTCTTAGGAGGCTTCAGGACTCTACAGGTTTCTGATTCCAGATTAGATGAAAAGGAGATCAGACTGATCTCTAATAGAGGCAGAGAGAGACACACACACACAAGATTTGCAAGAGGATGCCTATCTGTTTTCTTTTTTGGGAAATTAGATGACTTCATTTGATGAATTGGATTGCCAGAATCCCTTCCAGGTCAGGGGTCTTGTGAAACTATGACGTTTGCATGGCGTGCTTTCAATGTGAGATCATAGAATCATAGAGTTGGAAGAGACCACAAGGGCCATCAAGTCCAACCCCCTGCCAAGCAGGAAACACCATCAGAGCACTCCTGACATATGGTTGTCAAGCCTCTGCTTAAAGACCTCCAAAGAAGGAGACTCCACCACACTCCTTGGCAGCAAATTCCACTGTCGAACAGCTCTTACTGTCAGGAAGTTCTTCCTAATGTTTAGGTGGAATCTTCTTTCTTGTAGTTTGGATCCATTGCTCCGTGTCCGCTTCTCTGGAGCAGCAGAAAACAACCTTTCTCCCTCCTCTATGTGACATCCTTTTATATATTTCAACATGGCTATCATATCACCCCTTAACCTCCTCTTCTCCAGGCTAAACATGCCCAGCATAAGATGTTGTTTGACTTCAGCCATGCACAAGTTGACAGTTGACAAGCTATGCACACTTTCTCACATAATGTGACACCAAATTGAGAGCACCCATCTGTGCTGGAATGTTGTCTACTCCCTACCCAGATTAAACCCGGCTTGCTTTCTGCCCCCAGCCATCTCGCAGCCAAAGCTCTCCAGGACCCGGACCAGTTCACCTACCTTCCGATGGCTCCGAGGTGCATCTCTCCAATTCCTCCCAGCAGGAGTCCCTGCACACAGTGAGTTTTGGTAGGGCAGAGGAAGTGTTCCTTTTAATCTGAGTAAGGATTCAACATTCACAGTTGACATAACGATAATGATTCAGGTTCTGTTGCCCGTGGCCTTACTCATTCTTTCCATCAGGATTTAACTTTCATTGGGACTGACATTTTACACACACACACACACGTCCCCACCACCTGACCACATGTTGCCACTGTGCCACAGAAGCCTAGGAAAAAATGCAGAATCTGGCACAGGTTGCAGAATTCAAAGCTTCTGCCTATAGTGGCCTTCCCAGTGAGAAACCACTGACATTCTTCCAAAAGAATCCCAGGGTTCCCCAAAACACAGCCTGAAATTCATTGCTGTGTTAGTAGAGTATGTCCCCATCTCTTGCGTTGTTTACCATTGCTGATGCATTCATATGCCAGTAATTTTATTTCTGGAAAGCTTTTTGATGCTGTTCTTTCATTCCCACAAGAGATTTTGAAAGCATGCCATATACACTTTTCTTCCTTCCATTTACCTGCAATCTGCTCCACTCTCAGGCTGAGAACATGGGCAGACATTGCCTAATGAGCTGTCTTATGCTCTTATCTTTGGTTTTGCTTTAGAGCAGAAATGAAGAAACTGTGGCTCTTGAGAAGCTGTTGGACTGCAACTCCCACTGTCTCTGATCATTGGCTTTGCTGGCTGGGGCTGATGGGAATGTAAGAGCATAAGACAGGCATAGGCAAACTCAGCCCTCCAGATGGTTGAGGCTACAATTCCCTGACCACTGGTCCTGTTAGTGAGGGATGATGGGAGTTGTGATCTAGAATCGCTGTCCCAATGTATTTCTTATCAATAAAAAAAATGGTGTGGTGCAAGAAAATTTCTATTCTGAAAGTGCGATCCAAAGGAAAAAAAGGCTGAAAATCACTGATGTAGGAGATGAATTGAGGATTAAATCTGTAGATTAAAAGTTAAATTTTGTATTCCACATATGTGGGAGACATACAAAAAGTGGGCTGTCAAGCCATTTAGCAAAGTAAAACACGTACTGCATACATTTTTGCAGTTTATTAAAGTTTAGGAATTGGGCAATTACAGCTTTTTGTCCCTTTTATTTGAGGTTTGCTGACCTCCCCTTCTTCAACTCTGCTGCAGAGAATGACCACATAATTTAGTAAGATAAACAATTACATTTCAATGCAGGCAGCAGATACAATACAGGTAATAAAACTTATCAGGTACAAAATACAAAAGTTGGCTTCTATAGGCTGCATCTGTCTGGACCTCCCAGGTACACATTTGAACATGGTAGAAAGAGAATCTTCTCAGAGACAGGATGAAGTATAAAAGATTATCTCCGTGGTTACAGAATTCCAGCCAGAGGAGGCAAGGAAGGTAAGCACACAGAGGGTCCTCTCTAGGAAATTTAAGTGCACTCTTTGTGTACTAGCTCTGTCTTGTCTAGCAGAACATGCATTTGTGATTTGGCTGCAAACCCCACACTGTGGACAGAGGCAGAATACCAGAATATCTCTGAACAGTAGATCTAAGTGTTGGCAACAACAGGAAAAGTCATCACCTTCATTCCCTGCCTTGCGTGTTTCAAAGAGGCATCATGTTGGCAGCTGCTGAGACACAGAATGTTGGATTTGATGCACCTTGGCCTGATCCAGCAATGCAGTACTTAAGATGATTAATTTGCATAATTTATGCAGGATGCAGCTTTTCGCAGCACAGAATTGGATTACCCCGTAGTAGATATATTAAACCAAAGTATTACACTGTCTTACCTGTTGATAAGATAAAGCCAATGGGTGTGCAGTGGCAGGAGCTCTGCGGTGGGAGTCTTGCAAAATACGTCTCAGGAACCTTTCCAGAGTTTTCATTGTTCCTCTGTCCCTGACAGGCCCCAAGTGATGACGACGCCAGGCCGCTGCTCCCTGATCTTGAAGTCCCGGAAATCAGTTTCCCTCAAGGCTGTGCTCAACTTGCCCAACTTGATGAGGATGAGCTGTGACTCTTGGACTGTGAGAAAGCCCCTTTCAGACCAGTGGGGTGGGGGCTTTGACTGATCTAACTAGCTCTTCCCTCTTCTCCTCCTACCCTCCCTCCTTCTGCTGTCTCCAAGGGAAAGAGAGACACAGCAGCAGCATGGTGCAAACTCTTGCTGCCCTCTGGTCCTGCTCTGTTTGCCCAGACACCCCCCATCCTATGAAAGGGGCGCAGAACCCCCACATTGGGACCAGAGAGTGCCGCTGGTGGCCCTTCCCTTTCCTCCAGACCCCTGTATATGCATGCTGTGGGGCTGTACGGGCTTCAGGTCGGGGCTCTTGGACGAGGGAGTTGGATTGTGTGAATTGAGAATTTTATTTTGTTTGTTGTAATAATAAAGATTTTAGTTAAAACAAACAAGGAGACAAATTGCTCCAGCACACCTCTGTCTTCCTGCAGGCTCTTCCGTGAGCAACTTGCGCAACCATGTGCTAGATCCCCTTCTCTTGGCCTTGCACTTTATTTAGGGCAAACCTTAATACCTTGTTGGCCAGTTTCACAACATCTTCCTTTACCCTGCTTCCCCTCCCAGCACTGAAGAGATATACAGAGAGAGTGTACACACATGCATATACATACACATATATCTGTAATTAGAAATGAAAAATGGCCCTTAGCCTCTGACACACGGAGACGGGAACCACCTTTATTAGCAGTTTTAGAATCTTGCCCAAGAGTGTTTTCCCTCACTCTATTTTTTGAAAGAATGGGCTAGCCTAAGAAAGTTAGACCCAGTTCAAAGTTTACTTTTGAACTCACAATAAGTGACAAGATACATATGTGATACTGCCAAGTTGTGAACGTTGCGGGTACATTTTAAATGGCTGGTTGGTTGGTTAAACACAGAAGCAGACGCCCTTTCCCAATCGCTGCTTAATGTTTACTGTGGAATAGTCCAGCTACTTTAAGCTTGTGTTTGCTGTTCACAGTGGATGACTTAAATTTTGCCGTTTGTACATTTTTGCCCAACTGCTGAAAATACGAATCTGTATTGTGTGGTATATGTGTTTGGCTGCGTGCAGCCTTGGCATTATTATATTTAACCTATCCCAGATAATTCACAAAGTGCAAAAAAGAGAAGGAAGCACATTTGAAGGTGAAGGTGAAGATCAATTCTCATGGGCAAATGTGGTGTTAAGGAAAAATATTAGGAAGTAGTGTGTGTGTGTTTATACACGCATGTGCATCAGTGCAGATGAAGCTTTAAGTAGGCAAGTCTTCTCTTCTGCATGCACAAACACTGCGGTAATAACCAGGGACCATTATTTGGTGCTTGTACCCCCAAGCAACACTTTCTCCACAAGTTGAGACAGGGTAAAAGACCAGATCTAGGGGCGGAAGCTCGATCCAAGCCAAAAGCCTCCCTGTGAAGCCTTCAGTTTCAGCAGACGAGGAGCAGCAAGTTATACTTTGAAACCAAAAGGACTGAACACCTTTAAAAATGTTTGTGGGATCGCAACTTGTGTGGAGTATAGGAAAGCCTACAAAAGACACACAGCGCTGCCTCCGAATATATCTGACATCCAGAATCAGGTTACTAGCTTGATTCCAAATATCCTTTTGCCATTCCAGTCCATTTTTGGCCCTCACTGGAACCTGATTTGGGCTCACAAGGCAAGTCAGCATGTTTTGTTACCACAGGACTTCATTTATTGGTTTTGCATTTTCATTCTGAAGGAGAGGCAGTTGACGGTTTTGACACCACTGGCTGCTCTACTTCAAGCAGAAAAATGTTTTGGGATGATCCTGCTAAGGGACTTCTCTGTTATCTCCCATTAACATCAGAACAGACATCAAGAAAGACTCCCAAATCTGGGCAATCCCATTGTGCTGTTGCCTGCTAATAGGATTTGGCTTTACCTGACAGTGGAAAGGGTCAGGAAGAATGGCTTCTTCTATCAACTCCCTTCTTTTTAACAAGAGTCAGAAGTGCAGAGATGCAAATGAATGAAGCTCGGCTCTTTTACACATCAAAGGTAGCTCGGCCTATTTTAACAAAGGAGGATCTGCTCAAATGATGCTGATGGTGTTACAGACCTGCCTGTGAAGTCTGCAGCAAGAAACACAAAAAGCTATTTTCAATTAAGCAGTTTTGCACTTCTTTCCTGGAAAGTAGAACCTTCCTTGGCTACAATGGCTGTTTGGCTTATTTTGCACTGCCCTACACCAATAATGAGAGGCCATAACCTCTGCCATGTGAGAAAAATACTCAAAAGTGTGCTGTGTTGAGTTTCTCTTCAGATGAAATGTGTGTTCTGGTGATTTGCTCACTAGACAGGGTGAGGTGGCGGACTGCTGGTTTCAGAGTGTACCACCACATCTGGCTGAACATGTTTTTGAATGTTCCTTGTTTAAAGTACTACCAGCAAGTAGCAACCTAGCACTTTAGGCAGGAAGAATTTGCATTAGTGCTACCCCTAGGTGTGCTTCTTTAAAAAAGATGTTTTTCAAAACTGGAGGGGTATTTAAAAACAGGGCACCCACATGCACTCTACTGGTAGACGTCCCTTATAAGATGTTACAGAGAGGCAAAATGGGGGCTGAGGAAGGCATGGTGTACTGCCCACTGACTTCACCTCAGGCAACATGATGCCTCTTTCTGTAATGTTGCAGAGAGCACCTGCATTAAAGGATTAATGTGTGGGTCTTCCTGTCTTCTTTTTGGCTCTACGAAGAAACAGAATGTCACTCTGTAGTCTTCTTCATTATCTTGGTTTTCTCTTGGGACCAAACTAGATAGGTGGGGAAATTGTGCGTATGTTGAACATGTGTTTGTGCTGTTGACATAGAAAGGCGGAGGAAATTCAGAGCAGGAAAATCAGAAATACTCGTTACACCAGCATTGGGCGGGGGAGGGAGCCAAATGTGCCCCTTCCCCACCTCTGTAGCCTTAATTTGTTTCCCACCTGCCTGGGTCCCTTCAGGTGTCAGGCTGAGAGGAAACTGCTTAGAAAGGAGGAAAGGAAAAGGATGGGGGGAGGAGATTGTTCTTCCATTTTGTGTTGAAGCGTAGCCCCCACCCTCACCTGCGTCCAGCCCAAAACATTTTGCCACCTGAGGCAGAGGATCAACCACTGCGCCTCCCTTAATGTCAAAAGGTGTCTAGTGCCAAGTCTGACCAAGTTGTTTTGTCACCCGAGGCAGAAAAACCCACAAGCTCCTCTCCCTGGGGGTTAAAATTCAATAATTACATTAAAGAGTTGACCATTTGCTACCCTTTTATGACATTCAAATTTAGCTGCCTGAGGCAGACGCCCCTCACCCCTTGCTTCACATGTGAATGGACCCAGGCAAAATACATGTGATGGGATTGTGGCCTCTACAGTGGCATTTGCTGGCTTCATAATTTTAGGCTTTGGTTCCTCCTGTGTGGCATCCAGGAGAAACAAGATTCACATCAGGATATGATGTTTTGGTTAGAACAGCAAAAAAGGAAAGGAAGCAAAAGACCAGATGATGAGTCAGGGATGGGGATGCCCAACCCTGTAACCCTAGGGTTGCCATGTGTCTGGGATTTCCTGGACACGTCCTCTTTTGGGGGGGCCAACATGCCCATTGGCAGACTTTCACATTTAACAGGAAATGTCCGGGTTTGGGGGGGTTTTTTTTGGGGGGGGGGGAAACATGCGCGCTCAGGAGGGCGACGTTGACCTGCTGTGCCCTGGAAGCAGAAGTGCCGTGTGAAGCCAGAGGAGAGCGCATGGGAGGTCTGCAGTGACTGCCCTCTGGAACAAGGCCTTCTGCAGTGAAGATCAGGTAGGAACTGGGATCCTGCCTCTGCCTTCAGCCTGGTACTGGCGTTGCTGCCACCAAGCCCGCACCCCTCTTTCCCCGACACAGGCTGGCAGTGGCCACTTCACTTTCCAGAGAGTGGTGTGCAAGTTCTGCCACATACAATGGAACTTCACAGAAGACACAATTTAAGTCACCCTGAAATAAGATATTTGAGCCCTCCCAATCATTTACCCATAACATGGGCACAGAAAATAGTAAGTCTAGCTGAAGGGCAACACATGGAGATCTGCATCCATCATCACAATGCATCCCTATTATTGTTTTATAGCAATGTTTCCCAAACTTAGGTCTCCAGCTGTTTTTGGACTACAGTTCCCATGTTCCCAGACCACTGGTCCTGCTAGCTAGGGATGATGGGAGTTGTAGTCCAAAAACAGCTGGAGACCCAAGTTTGGGAACACACTGTTGTATAATTATGAGGTCATTGCATTATCTTAGAAGGGGGCACAGATGTTGAGGAGGCACAGCTATGACTGTTATGAACGGAGCCTGCACTTCTGAATCTGCCACTTTGCTACTGGGAGGGAGCTTGTATATGCATGCCTTTTTACATGGGTGTGCAGTAGCAGAGTCGGGTGGGGTGGATGCACTTACCTGGCTTCCTGGTAGTGGCTTTGCTGCTGCTCCTTACAGGAAGGGAGAGTGGGAGGGAAAAGGCAGTGCAGGAAGGTTGGTGCTGTGCAAAGGAACTGGCAGGAGTGCCGCATTAGCCTCCGTGCAGACACACAGTGCCCACCTCCCCACCACCTTGTCCTTCCCCCACACTCTAGCTTTTCTAGAACTTCACCCAACTGCATCTATCATGATTAATAAAGTCAGGAACCAGCATCAGGTTCTGCCCCCCCCCCCCCGCTCATTCCCCTCCACCCTGTGCACACTGGGGATCTTGGGTGTTTAAACCAGACTTTCTCTGAAATGAGAAATTGTGATTGAATGTCAGTTTACAAAGCAGGATATTATATATAATCATCATATGGGGTGAGTCATGAAAATCCCCACCTGCTGTCCGAAGTGTACAGTCCAGGAACAGCTATACCTCAACTGTGTGCATGAACTACACCTTGTAGTGAAAAACAAAGCATGGGAACCATGTGGTATGGAAAGAGGACTGCAAAAACCATTCAAGGTCCCAGATACCAGCATTGCATGTTTTGAAGCAAGGATCTGGTTTGTAGGAGAGAGGCCAACACAAAGTTGGGGAAATATTTCAAATTCCCATGGATCAATATCAAGTGTTTATAGACATAGGGGATATTCCCCCCAGTGCTGTGCTGTGAATAATACGCATTTGGTGGTGAGAGAAGGTGATATGGGGATCAAGGCTAGTTGAAGACTACTGCTTCTGGATGAACTGTGTCCACCTGTGCTGGTATGTGGCTTGCATAGAACAAGCATGCTGAATTGAGTTCAACGCCCTCGTCAGTACCAGCATGGAGATAGGAGTCTGCATTGACTTGTAGCTTTGTAGATACGGATGTGGGCAGGTGGGCTTTCTCCAGCATTTCAATGCAACCATTTGATGAGGGGATTCTAATCCAATGAGAGTGCATTTCACCGCTTCTGGTTTAAATTGATTTAACTCCCTTTTCCAATGGAATGTCAGGGCCCAAGAATCCACAGCATCTCACCAAGCTACAGTTCCTGTGATCCTTTGGGCGGGGGGACTGACTCAGGAGGTGAAGAGGCTGGCAGTGCTGCCGACTGGGACAGGGAGTGAAATTAGCTCAGGAGCACCTCAGTCTTCTCATTGCTTCCTTGAACCCACCGCCACCCTTTGGGCTCCATTTCTGTCCCCTCCATCCCCTCAGCATCACTCCTGCTTGATGCCCACTGCTGCCGCCACCATGGCCATGCCCCGCATTCGCTTTCCTTGGTGGGTCTTGACATGCTTTGCTAGGTGGTCGCTCCGCATAAACCTCTTGGGGCACAGCTGGCAGCCGAAGCGCTTCTCGCCTGTGTGCGTCCGAAGGTGCCTCTGCAGCTCATCCGAGCGGGTGAAACTTTTCCCACAGTAGAGCCAGGAGCAGATGAAGGGGCGTTCGCCCGCGTGCCAGCGGAGGTGGGCCTTCAGGTGGGACGTTTTGCCATAGACCTTGCCACAGCCTGGCAGGTGGCAGATGTGTTGCTTCTTTCTGCCGGGCTCCTCGCTGGCTCCATTCACTGCCTGGCAGTTGGGGCACTTGCAGCGGCGGCAGCGGCGAGTGGTCCCCAGGAGGCCCTTGGGAGTGCCCTGCAGGAGAGCAGCAAGAGGGGGCTGGGGGCTTAGGACCAGCGGCCGGCCCAGAGAGAAGTTGCCTGGTTGCTGCAGGCTCCACCAAGGGCCATCATCCGTGGAGGTGGTTCCTGGAGGAGGAGCTGGGCCCAAAGGCCGGGGCCCTTGCAAAAAGCTAGAGAAGTCCTGGGCCTCTGGGAAGGCATAAGAGTGTGGCATTGTGGGTGCCAGCATCTTGACAGGCGACAGCTCAAAGGAGTAGGTGGGCTCAGCTGGCGGAGTCAGGGGCAGTTCATGGGCAGAGCCACTGCTGGCTGGCCCTTGCCCGTGGTAGGGAACCTTGGGCAGCCCAAAAGCCATGGTTGTGTGTGAGCCTGATGGGACCTCATTGCTCCAGAGTTGGAACATCCCCACAGATTCATAAGCTCCTGAACTGCTTGCTGATAAATGGGGAGCAGTGGGCACTGCTGCAAAAGTCAAGCTGGGGCGGCAGGCCGTGGCGTCCTCTGGAGTTGCAGGTCCAGCCCTGAAGCAGAGAGAAGGAAAAAGGACTGAGCAACAACACTGACTTCAATAATCCCTAATTCCTAAAACATTCCTAATTCCTAAAACATTCTGGGCCCTAAACCCTGCTCAAGTAGACTACCTCATCTCCTATAAATGTCTCTTTGTTCCTCTCTCTCTCTCTCTCTCTCACTCACTCACACACACACACACACACACAGAGAGAGAGAGAGAGAGAGAGAGAGAGAGAGAGAGAGAGAGAGATCTCCACTGCTTCAGGAGTGCTATGTGACATTGAGCTTCACTGTTACTTGCATTAGCTGTCAGAAGAAAGGAGTTGTCAAGCTCCAGGCTTTGTTCAGCAGCTGCTACAACAGGAACTGTGACTTGGCCATCATTCCTGACCCTCACCTCCCCATATGGGGCAAAGCAGATACTGAGCAGATGCACCACTAAGGCCAGGCACCTGGGAATATTCTTAGAACATAATACAGATGTTCGTGTACCACAGGTGGCAGGGGACTGGTTTCAGAAGTGCAACCAGTACATAAGTGTGCTATTCGCTTTTGATACCGGCTCTCGTACAGGAATATGTCTACAAACAAAAGCTATTCTAGAGTAGTACCTTTCCTTAGGATCAGCCAAAAATGTTACCAAGTAAATGAACAAGCTTTTGATTTCTCCCGAATCTTCTTCAGGCTGGATGCCAATCAAACAATCAAAATAGAGAAGAAGTACGGCATTGATAAAATGCTTTGGGTGTCTTACAAAAAGAAAAAAGAAAAACCCACAGAAAAAAAAATTGTACAGAACGTATTAAAAAAAATACAATTAAAACAAAACAAAAAACATAAGGAAAGCTGCAATGTAAAACTTCCTAGCAGAGCTTGGAAGAAAATGATGACCACAGAACTTCTCCTGTGTGCTATAATAATAATGTCACAGGCTGCACTCTTTGGAGTTTTAACACAATGCCCTACTCTCCCTCCCTCCCTCCCTCATTGCCCCCACCAATTTTGGCTAATATCCAGTCTGAATAAGAGTTTTGGAGAACTCCAAATGTTTCTGATGACTTTTTGGTATTTTGACCAGACCTTATAAAGGTATTACCCTACAGTAGATTTGGGATTTTTGCTGCTGGACCAACACAGCTATCTACAATTTTTGTATTTTTACAACTAGTATTTCTGATTATTACCAGAATGTTACTTCCAGCAGATTCTTACAACTGTGTTTCAGGTTAAATTTTCATAACTCCACAGACATTCCTCCCTGAAAGTTTATATGGGAACAAAGGGTTACTATTTCACTTGCACTATCTGGTGCCAGAATAATCTTCCCAGCGCCTTCCTCTCCTAAACAGAAGCACATGAAGCCACCTTATGCACAGTCAGTCCCTTGGTCTATTGAGCTCAGTGCTGCCTACACTGGCTGGCAGTGGCTCGCCAGGGTTTCGGGCAGGAGTCTTTTCCCAGCCATACCTGGAGACAGAACCTGGAACTTTTTGCAGGCAAGGCAGGTTCTCCACCTCCAAATTACCCTTTCTGTTAAAAAGTAAATTAGCCACAAAGCAAAGAGATGAGCAGATATAAATGAGGGAGAGGAAAAGGTGACTTCTGTTTCCCTCTGTGTTTTGGAAGCTTTCAAATTTCCAAACTGGCTGTGCTCAAACTACCTTTCATGCTGTGGGGGATCAAGGCTGGTCGAAGACATTTTGCTGCCTGAGGTGAAAGAGCAAATGGCACCTGTCTCCCAACATCCAAAAGTCAAGACACATAGTACCCAAGGCCGGTCACGTTAGTCTGGCACGTGAGACTGACCCCCCCCCCAATCTCTCCCCTCCTCCCCGATGATTCAGCAAGCTGGACAGTGCTAGCCCAAGACAGTTTTCTACCTGAAGTGGCACCAAATGACCCCTCCCACCTCTCTGTACCAGGGCCAACACGTTTTGAAGTCCTGCTGCCCACATCCGGACACCAATTCCTGCTGTTCATCTCCCATCACTGCATGGGGGTTACAGATTTCTATTAGAAGGTGCTGGTGACACTGCTAAATGGCACAGCCCCCTTTAACCATGTGAACTATATAATTTTGTGAACTCTTTCCATGTTTTGATACATACATATATACATATATATTAATGTATTTTTAAAAAAATAATAATAAAAGACAGAACTGTTCTCTGCTCTATCCACTGGAGTTCAGGAGTCCCCGGGAAATACAGAAAAAAGGCATTTCTAAAATAATATCTAGTGATGTATGGAAGTGAGAGCTGGACCATAAAGAAGGCTGGTCGCCGAAGAATTGACGCTTTTGAATTATGGTGCTGGAGGAAACTCTTGAGAGTCCCATGGACTGCAAGAAGATCAAATGCATCCATTCTTAAGGAAATCAGCCCTGAGTGCTCACTGGAAGGACAGATCCTGAAGCTGAGGCTCCAATACTTTGGCCACCTCATGAGAAGAGAAGACTCACTGGAAAAGACCCTGATGTTGGGAAAGATGGAGGGCACAAGGAGAAGGGGACGACAGAGGACGAGATGGTTAGACAGTGTTCTTGAAGCTACCAGCATGAGTTTGACCAAACTGCGCTCTGGTCCATGGGGTCACGAAGAGTCGGACACGACTGAACGACTAAACAACAACAACAAAATAATATCCCGCAATTCTGTGAACTTTTTGCATTTTGGAGAAGTTTTTGTTTTAAATTTTTTATGTGATTTCCCCTCCCTCTGACAAGTTTACAGCTCGCCTGATTCATTTTCCAAAAAAGCGATAGACACGATCCCTTAGTGTAGCATGGCTATACCATTCCCAGTCCCCCATAGATTAGGTATGGGTTGCATACTTCTCTACTACTTTTGAATGTGGGACAGCCCTGCAAATCCAGAAAGGCTGGACTTTCTTAAAGCGTATTTTGGCTGATCATCCAAAGAAGACCTAGATCTCTCTTTTTAAAAAAACTGGTTTGGGGAGAAGCACTACCCACTCATAAGGAGCCAAAAGCAGCATTTTGTCCATATGATAACCAAAGGGCTTGTGTCCATGACTGAGTTTATTTCATTTGTGCAAAAAAATGTTAAGATGCTTTCACACACATACAAAAGCCCCACTGTAACGACAGCAAACTGTCCATTTTTCAAAATTGTGTTTTTTGTCAACATGAGGGATCAGAGCGGTCAGCTGGTTTTTCTGCACTGGGCACCAAAAGGGGAGACTGAGAGGAGATATGATAGCCATCTTCAAATATCTCAAGGTCACATGGAAGATCATAGAACTGTAGAATTGGAAGGGACCCCAAGGGTCATCTAGTCCAACCCCCTGCAATGCAGGAATCTCAGATAAAGCATCCAGGACACATGGCCATCCAACCTCTTCTTAAAAGCCCTCAAAGAAGGAGAGTCCACAACCTGCCAAGGGAGACCGTTCCACTGTCAAACAGCTCTTATCTTCAGAAAGTTCTTCCTGATGTTTAGTTGGAATCTCCTGTCTTGTAACTTGAAGCCATTGGTTCAAGTCCTACCATCCAGAGCAGGAGAAAACAAGCTTGCTCCACTTTCTTTGTGATAGCCCTTGAGATATTTGAGGATGGCTATCATATCTCCTCTCAATCTGCTTTTCCCCCAGGCTAAGCATACCCAGTTCCTTCAACCTTTCCTCATAAGGCTTGGTTTCTGGATCCTTGATCATCTTGGTTGCCCTCCTCTGCACACGTTCCAGCTTGTGCACAAGTTTCAACCTCCTTCTTAAATTGTGTTGCTCAGAATTGGACACAGTATTCCAGGTGTCGTTTGACCAAGGCAGAATTGAGTGGCACTATTATTTTCCTTGATCTGGACACTATACTTCTGCTGATGAAGCCTAGAATAGCATCAGCTTTTTTTGCTGCTGCATCACACTGTTGGCTCATGCTAAGATGGAGCAAGCTTGTTTTCTTCTACTCTGGAGGGTAGGACCCAAACCAATGGCTTTAAGTTACAAGAAAGGAGATTCCAACGAAACAACAGGAATAACTTTCTCACAGGAAGAGCTGTTCGACAGCAAAATAGACTCTCTCAGGAGGCGGCAGAGTCTCCTTCCTTGGAGGGTTTTAAGCAGAGGTTGGATGGGCATTTGTCATTTGATATTCCTGCATTGCAGGGGGCTGGAGTAGATGACTCTCAGGGTCACTTCCAACTCTAGAATTCTATGATTCTATGATCTTGATTGAGCCTTATTTAGAAAGGACTTACAGTAGAGACCCTGAGGACAACTACAAAGTATTTAACATAGATACCTCCTTCCTCCTTTTTGTTTCTTATCCCTCAGATCTGCAAGGAGATCTTTAAGTATTCACTGCCTATCATCAGCCTGTGTTAGAACATCAGCAAAATCCTTTCCCTGTGGAAATGCTGTTCTTTAGTTAGCACAGGAATAATCATCTGCCAGAAGGTTGAGATTATATGCACAAAAGAACCCACTGTGCACGTCAAAACCAGCAATCCATTCTAGTGGTCAACTAGGTGCTCCTGAAAAATTAATGCCCGGGGCAAGCTAGAGACAGGGGTCGCCAAAGTGGTGCCCTCCAGCTGTTTGGAGGGCCACACGATACCCACCCTTCCCCTGTTGCTTATCTGACAATTACAGGCACACCCTGAAAACAATATGAATGTGACAATTCCTAATGCACACTTACTATGAAGTAAGCCTCATTGAATTCAAGCAGACTTATTTCTGAGGGAACTCCAGGAGGGAATATTAACAGGACTACTTTGCAGTTGTGGGGAAGATGCCCACTCATTGTCCTGGAAGCTGATTGAGGAAGCATGCATCTTTCCAAATATTTAGGTGGAGTGTGTCTCACATCTTAATCTGGTGGGAGGGGACCTTTTTTGTAGCGCTGGTATCAAAAGTTTGATATAGAATGGCACAGAACTTGGATCTGTCTTGGCAGGGATTCAAAGACTTTGATGCAAGAAGACAGTATCAGTCATGTAAGAAGTGAATATACCCAATTATTACTATTGAGCGTAACAAAGGAGCTTATCCCTAGAAGGCAGGCAGATTTTAATATTGGGCCTAACAGCAGCAGGCAGAGTTGCAGCAACCAAGTCAGAAATGAATAAACAACTGTCAGTGTATGTGGATTGAGTCCCACTTTTCCTGGGAGTAAGTCCCAATGGAGGGATTTTTCCTGAGCAAATGTATATTGGAAATTGGGCTTCCTTCCTGGGTATACATGTATAGGATTGTGCTGTAGGACTGCGGTTGTAAATAAACTTACATTTTCAGTTTGGAAGTGGAAAGTGTTCCATGCCTCTACTGTCAAAGCTGCTTCTAGCAGCTCTCAGAAAACAGAATTTATCTCCCAGAAACAACATTTATTCATTTAAAGGTGGTGCCACCCTCTCCAAAATAAGTTAAAGGCTACTTCCCTGAGCAGACACCTCTCCCCCCCCCCAAAAAAAAAACCAGGAACTTGTTTTCTTATTAGGTGCATCCATTATACTGGGCTGCATGGCACTAGGAAGTTCCTTCTGCTAAAAATGCATCCGGCGGCTTTTTGAGACAAGCATTATATTTTGATCTCAGTCCCCATCTCCAATATGGAGGTAATATAATGCTATTAGTATAATAATTAATATACGTAATAATGCCTTACAGGCCTATTGTCAAGATAACTGAGATAATGCATTTAAGCACTTTCTCAGAAGTGTGAAATAAATTATTATTATTATTATTATTATTATTATTATTAGATGTTTAGCTGCACACAGTTTAATGAGCTTGATCCAAGTATGAAAAAAATGACTGTCCACCCTCACAGGAACATAGGAAGGTCTTATAACAGAGCTCAGGCTATTTGCCCATCTAGCCTAGTATTTTCTCCCAGCTTGGTGTCCTCCCATCACCTCTGACCATTGACTGTGCTGCCTGCAATTGATGGGAACTGAAGTCCCAACAACATCTGGAGAGTGCCAAGTTGGGGGAGGCTGGCAGCAACTCTCCATCACTTGCTATCAAATCCTTGCTACCTGGACTTTCTGCAAGCAAAGCAGAAAGCAGATCATGGTACTAAGCTACGTGTGATAATAAAATTCTCGAGAGACACCTTGTTTTCTTTTATACTGTAGAGACTGTGTATAAACAGTTCATACCGTTCTGACCTCACAAAAGAAAACCAGATAAAGCAGTATCTGAATTAGAACATTTTTAAAAAATAAAAGCAAATATTGGGACACAATCAATATTTATGATACATCACAATAAATAGGAATGGTTTTGATTATCATCTGTCCAAAGATTGCTATATTGGGTCCCAAATTGAGCAAATATTTTAAAATGTTGCCTGAATTCAAGACATTATTTTCCTACCTTTAAACTAAACATTATACATCAAATTTAACCATTTTAATTTCTAGGTTTTTGATAACCACTCACACATAGTAGGGAGGCTTGCACTTTCCAATTCTTGTGGAACCAAGATCCTAAATGAAATCACAAAAGTAAAAACCAGCTTTACTGGTGGTCTGCTACCCTGTCCTTCCAAATATCCCAACAAAATCACTGCAGAGTCCAAAGGTAAAGTATCCCCCTGTTTGTTTTGTCTAAATCCTCAGTTGCCTCACCCCAGGACCAGTGTATTTTGATGTAAGATAGGCACACATTTCTGAATCTACACTTATCCTTCAGAGTGATTGACAGGCTATTCCTTGAAATGGGAATGTGGTTTTGGTGTGAGAAGCTTATGATCAGGGGAAGTTTAAGTGATTTTGAAAGCAAGAGTCCTTGAGGTTAAATGCATGGCGGATCCTGAAGTAGGGTCTAACTGGATGCTTTTCAGATCCCTTGCAGCCCTGGGAGTTTTGATTCCACAGATTCCAGGAATGAGCCACCTTGCCATTCTGCATAGCAAAGAGTTCTGTGCAATTCCAAAGTTTACACACCAATAATAACCAAATAAACCTACCACCTCCCCTGTTTTGAAATTTTAAGAGAATGCCAAATCAGAGCTATACCAGTCCTGACCAATAAGATTATAGTTGTTATTTAGTTTGTTTCTGCTCCCTGGTTATGCTCCTTAGAGCGTCTCAACATTATCATAATCGGAGAGCCACAAGCATTTTAATCACAACGAAACTTCTGTACTTCTTCCATACTGAAATCTCTTTATTTTATTGCCACTCTTGAGAGTGCAGTCCTCTGTACACTTTTTTGAGAGTAAGTTTCACTGATCTTAATGGAATTTATTTCTGAAGAGGCTGCAATTTCTCCTCCCACTCCTAGCTGATTCCACTTGTGCTTGTCAGGCAGAAAAATCAACAGGTGAAGCTTTCCCCACTGCTTCACCTTTGTGCAGAGAGCATCATCACCTGTTGGATTCCTGCACTCAGTCAACCAGCCAACCAATGCGGCTACTCTTCCCCGCCCCCTCGCAGACTCTCCTTACCTGCAAGGAGGAGTGTGTGATGTCCGAGTTCTGCAAAGACAGTTTCCATCGGGGGTCACCCGAAACTATCCATGAAGGGAGCGCAGGGTCTTCCGACAGAGGTGGGAAAACAGCCCGCTTCTTCCTCTCTCTGAAATTCCTCTTTTTCTCCTCCGTCTACATCTTTTCCCTCCTGTGATCATACTCCAATCCCCTGCCTCCCCCTTTTCCCTTTCCTTTTTGTTTTTTTGGCTTCCCTTCAGCCTATCAGGAGTGGCGATTGGAGGCGCCTTTGAAGTCGGGGAGCGAACCAATCATTAAAATAGATTGAATGATTTCAAAGAGGGGCCTGGCCAGATCTCCTTTAAGTGCCGGGCTCCCCCGCTGGGGTGCTTGTTATGGATGCAAAAGGGGTTGATTGGGCTGGTGCGATCAAGATAGCGGAGCTTTCTCTTTTTATCTCTTTAAAGGTACAGGGCAAGGCGAGCGGGACGGGGAGGAGAGAAGGGGCAAACCAGAGGCAGGTACGCGACTCCTAAATGCAACCACTTACGCCTTCGGTACAGCGCGGCTTGCGCATGTTATGACGGCCCGTGTGCCCATCGCTGTGGAAATCAGCACAGGGGTGCCCCCAGGGCAGGACTGGAGAGCAGAGGTCCAGGGCCCCACTCAGCAAAATGAGCAGGAGGGCCTCCAAACTGCAGCTGCCCTTGGCACATTTGTAAAGCAAGTGAAGTCAACATGTACAGAGGCGGATTTAGGGGAGCGCGAAGGGTTTGGTCGCACTGGGTGCACAGGGAGGCTGCAACTGTGATTTAGAACAGAGCGCGAAAGGCGGAGGGGTGCTGAATTTTGGCGTCGCACAGGGTGCCACTGGAATTTGAGAGCCCAAGATCCGCCACTGAATACGCAATACCATCCAAAGTATGGAAGCTAATATCATTAAGACCAGAGTCTCAAATTGCCCAACAGAAGCAATGAGTGAAGAAGTGGAATTGGGAAAGATCTGGTTAGCTCTGCTGGGCCATGCCTGATCTCCAAGTGTCGAGGGGCTCCGTTTATACCAGCCCTATGTGTGCGTGGGCTTAAACATGGTTTGACTCCTGCATATACAGTCCACAAATGAGGATGCAAGAGCCTAAACATATTTGGATGTGCACACAAAGACTTTAGACAAATGGCACCCTTGAAGGCAGGAGGGCAGGGCTTTTGGGAGTTAACTTACCATGAATACATTTCTACACAGAGGAATGCATGAACACATCACATCCCCAGTGAGTGAACGCAAAGAGGGGTGGTGAGGGTTTAATGGTAGGCCTCAAATCTTCAAACATCTCCTCCAGTTCATCAGCCAATAGTCCCTGAAACTCTCCATTGAAACTGGTCAAGGAAATGCTTTGGACAACTTCTCCAGACCAGCACCAACTGTCTGGCATTGGCCGTAGCATTAGCTAGAGCAGGGGCGCCCAAACTTTTTTTCAAAGAGGGCCAGATTTGATGAAGTGAACATGTGTGACCAAAACATGCCAACCAGAGCTTTTTTTAGGACTGAAGTTGTTGAGCTTTTTTAAGGATTTGACCCCCAATAAATCAACTGCCACAGGGCCAGATTAGGCCCCCAAAAGGGACTTTGGACATGCCTGAGCTAGAGTGAGGCGGTGGACTCAGGTGGTTGATTTGGGGTTTCGTGAAAGGACAGCAAACTCTTATAATTTGCTATGGTCCCAGAGAGGAAGAGTCACGTTTGTGGGTTTCCCCTCAGGTGTCAAAATAATGTGACTGGCCTTGGGTGCTTATGCAGCTTGACTGTGAGAGAAAGAGCAGAAAAATACCTAGGGACAGTTCTGGCTACTGTCAGTACCAGGACTCGCCCACCCATGAGGCAAGGTGAGGCAGCAGAATCCACAGAGCAGCAAAACTGGCCTCCAGGGAATGCATTGCTGCTGTTGCGGCAGCAGCGACAGCTGCGGTGTGCTCCTTTGGGGCCACTCCTGTCGCCTCTACAGTGGCCTCTTGGCCAATAGGGGGCACTGCTGGTCCCCTTCCATCTTTGTTCCAGGTGTAGATCTTTATTCTTCCCTTGTTCCTGGTATAGATCTTCACTCTCCCCTTCTTCCCCGGCAGTGGGGGATGCCATTTTGTGGCTTGCCTCAGGTGTCAAAATGTCTTGGGCCAGCCCTGGTCAGTACCATAGACCACAAGTTTAGGATCCTGCAACCCTCTTCCACTGAATTTAAGCCAGTCAATAGTAATGGCCTAAATGTGGGAGGAGCAGGGAAGGTAGCTTTATGTGGTACCCGTCCTACCCTTGCCACTGTTCCATTCCACCCCTGCAGAATGTGTGGGGTTTTGATAACTCCCATCTCTGGCACTTCCAGGTATTGGTGGTAGACTCCTGCCTAAGGCCCCTGAGATCCGCTGCCAGCCAGTGTAGATAATAATACTGAATGGGTAGCCCAATGGTCAGACTTTGAATAAGGCAGCTTCCAATGTTCCTAACCCATCTTCAGCCCAAGCCATTAAAACTGGCAGAGGAATTGAGGATGTGCATTGCCCTCTTGATTTCAAGACAGTGGTTCTCAAAGGTGTGGCAGGAGAGGATGGCCATGGTGGCAGGAAGATTCAAGAACAACCAAAGAAACATTTACACATTTCAGTAGAGTAGAGTAGAGTAGAGTAGAGTAGAGTAGAGTAGAGTAGAGTACAGTGGTACCTCGGGTTACAGACACTTCAGGTTACAGATACTTCAGGTTACTGGACTCCACTAACCCAGAAATAGTACCTCGGGTTAAGAACTTTGCTTCAGGATGAGAACAGAAATCGTGCTCCGGCAGTGCGGCAGCAGCGGGAGGCCCCATTAGCTAAAGTGGTGCTTCAGTTAAGAACAGTTTCAGGTTAAGAACGGACCTCCAGAACAAATTAAGTTCTTAACCCGAGGTACCACTGTATCTCTCTCTCTCTCTCTCTCTCTCTCTCTCTATTTAATATATAACCTGAAACAATATCCCCACCACTTTTCAAGAGCATTGGATATTCTTCTACAGTTCTCCACAACGTATTGGTGTGGACAGGGATTTTCGACTCTGATAGATATGAAAGATCAGAAAACAGAAAGGCTTCTTTGTGTTGGTGAGGAAATGAGAGTTTGTTTGTCTCAAAATTAGACCTGATATAAATGAGATTACACGGCAAAAACAAGCTCACACCTCTTACTGAGTCTGTATACATACTTCAGGTAAGAGGCTCACTTATAATGACATAATTACATTCATGTTCTCTGTGCCCTCCAATGATTCATGTTCTTATGTAGCTGCATTGTTTGATACTTTCTGGGTGTCTCATGTTCATATTATAAAGTAGTTGTGTTCTGTGCTCTAAATCAAGCAGGGTTAGGAGTTTCTTTTTGTTTTCCAATGTCTTATCAATCTTATCAATATAAATTCAGTGTGGCACGAGCAAATTTTTATTGTGAAAGTGTGGCCCAACGGGAAAAAAGTTTGGGAACCACTGTGTCAAGAGGTAGAAGACAGCAGTCTGAAAGCAGTAGCCTCCAGCTGGCTAGGACTGGGAGTCTGGGAGGCAATTGGCCCACACAGACCAAAACCATAACAAAGACTGGAACAGTTTGGGCCCAGGCATCCTCCAATCCCCATTTCCACTTTTGGAAGAAAGGGGACAACATAGGGAGTCCAAAGTGTTCAAAATCTAGATTACAAACTCATCAGGACTGGGACTTCTCTTTCCTAATTGCCTTTTTCTTGTTTATCAAAACAAAATAAAAAAATTCCTTCCAGTAGCACCTTAGAGACCAACTAAGTTTGTTATTGGTATGAGCTTTCATGTGCATGCACACTTCTTCAGGTACTTGTTTATGTTACTCTGTAAGGCACCATGTGTAATAGTAATAGTAATAATAATAATACTACTACTAATAATAGTGATAATAGCAACAATGTCTAAAAGAAAATTATCAGGTCCCTTACCGAGAAGGAAGCCATGGCAATTAGCTATTTAAGTTTCTAGCACGACTAAGGACTGCCACAGGCAGACTTTTTGCAGATACAGGGTACCGTACTTTGGCAAAAGGCAAGGACAAACCTAGAAAGCAGCATGCTTGCTCCATGACGTAATACAGGGATGGGGACCCTGTGACTCTCCAGATATTTTTGGACTCCTACTCCCATCAGCCCCAGTCACCGTGACCAAGAATTAGTCAGGGAAGCTGGGAGTTGTAGTCAAACATCTGGAGGGCCACACGGTGATCACCTATCCTTCTTTCCCAAGCTTTTCAAACAGTTGCTATTCTTATTGTTTGCTTGTTTTGCTGCTTTGCTTTTTGGTTAAATATCTCTAAAGGGACATTACCTGCGCTACTGGAGGAGCACATAGCTCTCAGTTCTTCTCTGTGTTGATTTCTCCCTCTTTCAAACCAACAGACCTCTCAACCGAAAAGTATACCTGTATTTTGCCCTTGCCCCATTTAACTTTTTTAGCTTTGACAAGAATGTTGGATCCTGTTCTGCCACCAGTGCCAATCTTATAAGCCAATTGTTGCTGCACCACCAGCTATCTTATCTGGGGGCATCCTGACACAGAGCAGCTTAGGATGGTGCCAGACGGTATCTGCTGGCTTGAGACGGAGATGGATGGATATCCAGATGGCATGTTATGGTAGGAGGACAAATAGGTCAGGCAGTGCCTGGTGGGTGGGATGAATTGGCAGAAAGCTCACCTAGACTTACCAGGGAGAGGAAGTTGTCCGCCATTCCCTTCCCTTTGGTGGTTTATCCCCAACAGTATTCATGGATGAGATCTCAAAGCATTAGCTGAATTAATCAATCTATTGGCTGGGCTCAATCTTGATTGTTAAGATTTAGCAAGCAATGGTGCGTTTCTTGATTTTTCTTCGTTTGACTTTGGTGTGGTAACATAGGGAAAGAAAAAACAAAAAGTAAAACTGCCCTTTCTTCCAAACTACATGAATAGTAGCTTTTGCTTATTTAATTGTAAGTTATCTTCCATTTCAATATATCTAAAATGCACCTATATTGTAGTTTTGGTAACCACAAGTTTAACTATTAACTGGCTAAAAGGCAAATTATTAATCAACAAAACATTATTTTTGCCCTAATTTGGCTCGGCGGTATGTACAATTGATATACATGCACTGCAAAGCCACAATCAATCACAGCCTCCTCTGTGCATACACAGAGCGAACATAACCATCAATGCTTTTCACACAGTATAATCCAAACATCCTGCACAGAGATAACTTCCATGTAAGATTTTTAGCCAGCTTTCAAAATAAAATATTTTCTCAAGGTGGCATACAATGCATGATAAATTTACCTAAAAACACACACAATAATTTGTTATGCATTAGCAGTCCCAGGCTGATTCTAACTACTGTACACTACACTGACTAACGAAAGTTCAATGCACGTGTGTCTGTAGAAGCTCTGGGAGAGTAGATGTTTTTGGCTTTTTAAAAAACCATGTACTGATTTTAGGTGTTTGTGTGTTCATCAATCTGACCTAGACCTGGGAGAGGAACCCAGCAACTCAAGTAAGTTCTGAACCTGGTGGGTAGGTGAGAATGGAATCAGGGTCACCCCCAAAGCACAAGGGCCAAGGCCTAGCTGTGGGGCAAGAGATTTCATGGGGTTGGGGAAAGAACCAAGCTTTGTATGGCAGTTCAAAGGGATGCACTGTTGTTTGCACTTCAAAGAACCCAGCTGGGACCATGCAGGGAGCCAGGAAATGATGCAGAGCAATTAACAAATGTGTTACAATGGGGTAGATTAAAGAGTGCTCTCATGTGGCAACCACACACATAGATTTAGGTAGACTGGAACTGCAATACACCAGTGCAAACACCACCAGTGTATTAACGAAGGGAGCTCTGCCATTCAGATGTTGAGAACAACTAAATATGACTGCACTGGTATGCATAAAAGCTGAGAAGCATGAAACATTACTGCATATACAGTGGTATAGCACTCCCACAATTAGCCAGGATTATATATTTGGATGCTCACACATGGAAGTTATTTCTGTACAGGAACCTGTATGATGGTTTACACCCAAGGGAATGCAGTCCTCAAAAGAATAAAAGTTCCACAGCACAGTTTTGGTCAACCCTATTGCAAGTTACTAATCACCACAGATATGTAACTGAAGACTGGACAAAACCCAACATTTTACCAATTTGGAATCTCTATAGTGTAGAAGGAATGGTAGCAAAAGCCATTTAAGGCAGAGCTAATATTCATTAGAGAGCCTTGAAAAATTCAGTCTTGGTATGTGTACAGGAGTGTGAATTTGTTGTCTCTTGATATTGTACATCATTCTAAGGCTGGGATCAGCCAAAAAAAATCCTTGGGGGATGGGGGAGGCCCACTTCTTCTTTTTTTTAAAAAAAAATAATATTTATTAAAAGTTTGATAGTTACAGAAAAAGAGAAAGTAAGAAAAGAAAAAAAATTAACAAGCAATACATCAAAAATAAGAAGAAAAACAAAAAAAAAAAAAATACATCAAAACCACAAGAAAAAAAAATTAAAAACACATCCAATATTTCCATATCTTTACCTTTCATTTACTAGTTTCATCGACCTCCTTACACCTCCCTTTTTTGTATTCTAGTTCAATTAGCTATTTCAGCAAATCCTTTCCATCTTTCTCAATTTTTGTTCTAAAATCTATCTTAACACTAACTTTAAATTTTCCACTTTAACCCCTTAACAGTCAATTTTTACTTAATTCTTTATAACATTTCTGCTAAAACCATATAGCTTCATTCCAGCATTCTTCTAACATTCATTAATTTTGCAATATTTCTGTAAATATACTTTGATTTTTTTCCAATCTTCTTCCACCGACTCTTCTCCCTGGTCTCAGATTCTGCCAGTCATTTCCACCAATTCCATGTAGTCCATCAGCTTCATCTGGGGGAGGCCCACTTCTTAGCATTTCTTGAAGTGACTTTCCTTCCAAACTGCTCACTGACTGTGGCTCTAAGGGCTTAAAGTTCCATTTGCTTTAATCAATAGATAGTGCAAATATAAAACCTACATAATCCCCATTACAAAGATTTCTTATCTGCTTTCAGTTCCACATTAACCATGATCACAGAGTGGTGCAAAGCTTCCCACCAGTCATGGAGATAGCAGAGCCTTTACAAGTCACCAGTAACCACATGGCCTTAACATAACCTGTGCAGGCAAAAGCAGCCTAGGACATCTGGAGACTGCATATTGTAAGTAAGGCTTTCAGATTTCAAATTCTGTCTATGAGTCGCCCAACCACAGAGTTGATATCGAATGCAGTATTCATTGTGTAGCCTCACAGACTAAAGAAGAAATGTATGTGCTGTATAGATGCAAATTTAGAAGTAATAATTTCTAAAATAGAAATATAATATACTGGTATCTCAACAGTGTGTGGATGGCGCTGTGGGTTAAACCACAGAGCCTAGAGCTTGCCGATCAGAAGGTCGGCAGTTCGAATCCCCGCGACGGGGTGAGCTCCTGTTGCTCGGTCCCTGCTCCTGCCCACCTAGCAGTTCAAAGGCATGTCAAAGTGCAAATAAATCAATAGGTACCACTCCAGCGGAAAGATAAATGGCATTTCTGTGCGCTGCTCTGGTTTGCCAGAAGTGCCTTAGTCATGCTGGCCACCTGACCCAGAAGCTGTATGCCGGCTCCCTCGGCCAATAAAACGAGATGAGCGCCACAACCCCAGAGTCGGTCACGACTGGACCTAATGGTCAGGGGTCCCTTTACCTTTACAACAGGGTGTGGAAGACTGCAACTTATGTGCCTGGTCAGTCTACTGTCCAGGAGTTTGTTGATTTGAGTGGCCAATAAATGCCATGGTGCATCTGCAGCAGCACAACTAGATGCCTTCAGCTGCCCCAGCGGAAACAAAACATGTCTCCCCCATATCAGTCTCTACAGCCATAGCAGGAGCTGCAGCAGTCCAACTGCTTGACGTCACCCCCAAAGGTCTCCCAAGACAGATGGATGCCAACCAACCAACATGTATCACCAAAATAGAGGCCCAAAGAGGCCACTCATTTGCAAACCCAAATTTATATGTATCAATGCAAATTTAAAAATGATTACTACAGTTTAAATATAAATGCAATATGTCTGCATCATAGTGGATAAGACTGTGACCAGGTAACTTACCGGTAAATGCCAGTTCATGGGGAACTTCAAAGCTCCTGTTCTTCCTTCTTCAGGGTACTGCCCTTCGTTCTTATCTTTAAAATCAACTTGGACCAGACAGTCCATCAGACACAGAACAGTCCTGTCCAACAACCCATCAAATCCATCAAAGCGATTGTGTCGCTACTCACCCTAGTAATAGGGTTGTCAAATTTGCAGATGACACAACCGTGATTGGGCTCATCCCTGAAAGGGAGGGTGAAACGGATTATAGAGATGAGGTGGAGCGGCTGACAGGGTGGTGCAGAGCTAACAATTTGCTCATAAATACAAGGAAGACAAAGGAACTTGTGGTGGACTTTAGGAGACAGAAGAGCAATGTCCAGCCACTTTTGATTGATGGGGTCTGTGTGGAGAGGGTAACAACGTTCAGATTTTTGGGCATTGAATTACAAGAGGATCTGTCCTGGAGTGTTAACACAAGGGGGCTTGTGAAGAAGGCGCAGCAGAGACTGTACTTTTTGAGAATACTAAGGAAAAACCATCTTCCGCAGAAACTGCTGCTTGCCTTCTATCACTGTGCCATTGAGAGCGTGCTCACTTATGGCTTATGTGTGTGGTACGGAAGCTGTACTACCCAGGACAGGATGGGGTTGTGCAGGGTTGTTAAGGCAGCAGAGAGCATTGTTGGCTGTCCACTCTCCACCTTAGAGCAGATTTATGCCACAAGGTGCCATAGGAAGGCACTGGACATAGTAAAAGATCCATCGCATCCTGGTCACTGTCTCTTTGAGCTCTTGCCGTCGGGACGGAGATACAGGACGATGAAGACAAGAACGAGCCGTCTTAAGAACAGCTTCTTCGCCAGAGCGATCTCAGCCCTGAATGGGAAGCCCGGACTTTGAAAGTCATCTAATCTCCCTTGCTGTATTATACTGTATTGTTTAATTCGTGTTTTTATGGAGCAGTCAAGTAATTTCGTTGTCCCCGAAGGGGGCAATGACAATAAAGATATTATTATTATTATTATTATTATTATTATTATTATTATTATACAGAAGATTGTAAAGTAGGACACATTAACACCCTAAAGTCTTTATGCTTGGATTTTGAGAAAGCAGCCTATAAGTGTCAGCTTTCCACAATTTTCAAGTAATCTGGGTATGTTTCTATACTAAATTTTAGATGCTGTCTGATGTGGAAGATGTAACAGTTTCACAACCCTGAAGAAAACCCTTTACAACTCTGAGAGTTTGAGTGAGGCAGGTTCTCTCACACACAAATCTATACACACACGTATGAAACTTGGTTGGAAGTGGGGAGGCCAGGAATCCATGGAGAGTTAGGAGCAGAGGGCATCTACTTTTGAAGGTTTGAGGCCTCTTGCTCTGCTGAGGGCCACGTCTCCCCCTGTAACTTGGGAAGCACCAGGCCCTTATCCTTTCCCTGGTGCAGAAAGTTCTTTGCCAGAGTGAAATTTCACCCACTGAGTCCCAAACCAGCTGCCCAGAGCCGTCTCTGAAACCCAGCGATTCGCAGGAAGTTCTCCTTAGGAGGAAAAACAACTAGCATCTTTGACTCAGGGGGGACAGGCTGTTCCCCTGGCTAGCTTCCGTTTCATCTTGTCTCCCGCCACGCGGATGACGGAAATTGAAGGAAGCAGCCAAGCGGTTCGGATGCAGCCGTACAAAGGCCTGCAAGCCCCACGTGGATACCCAATGACTTGTCCAATTTGCTCGTGCCATGTAGGCCTGGCTTTGAAGACACCTGCTTAGCATAACACGGCGCTCGGCATCTGAGCAGCATCTGTTGCCAGTCCCACGCCATTCAATTAGGGGGGAAAAACAAGGCAGGGAGGCGGGCAACCCCCTCTCTCTGTATTAAGTTGATGACTTGGGCGGAGGTGGTGGGAGGGGAACATCAGGAAAAAGTGAACACTTCTGGAACGGGACGGCAGCACCTGTTGAAACTCTGACCTCTCTAGGATTTAACATGCGCCCAGTTTTTCCTGGGATTCTGAACGAGGAGTTGTACTCGCTGCTTCCTCAGATGGCTGCACCAGCCCCTTGCTCTCCCCCCCCCCCCCCCGGCCACAACCCTTCTTCCTTGGGGATTTCACCCAGGGCCACAGCCTTTCTTCCTTCCATGGATTTTCTCTTTCAATAGATTTTCTCTATCACAGTCTTCCTTAACTTGGTGACCTTCAAATACTTTGGACTACAACCCCCATTAGCCACAGCCAGCATGGGCAATGGTTAGGGATGGTGGGAGTTGTAGTCCAAGACTTAGGAAATGCACCAGGTTGGGGGAAGTCTGATCTAAAAGCTGTTTTACTCATCTCTGACCATGTTGCTTCTTTTATTATTTATTTATTTATTTTGTTTTATATAGTTATTTATTTCTAAAGATTTTCTTGGTTTACAGAAGTACACACTCTGTCTCTTTTTTCAAGTCGTACAGTCTTTTTTACAGATCAGTTACATTTGTTATGAGATATTAGTGTTGAGTACAGTACAGTGGTACCTTGGGTTAAGTGCTTAATTCGTTCTGGAGGTCAGTTCTTAACCTGAAACTGTTCTTAACCTGAAGCACCACTTTAGCTAATGGGGCCTCCCGCTGCCGCTGCGCCGTCGGATCACGATTTCTGTTCTTATCCTGAAGCAAAGTTCTTAACCTGAAGCACTATTTCTGGGTTAGCGGAGTCTGTAATGTAACCCAAGGTACCACTGTATAAGGTCAGGAAGAAGCCAGATCGATTCATATGCTGTTGCTGGGTTGTTGCTGGGCTGTGTATGCGATAAAGGGGAGCCATACTGGGGTGAAGGCGTCCTCTTCTATTTGGTTTGTTGGGGTATTAGGCCAGGGATGTGAGTCTTGGCATGCTCTGGTGCCACCATTATGTTAGTTATTTGTCGGATTTTAGCCTGTTTTGCTGGTTGTTGTATTGGGGTGGGGGGTGTTGTTTTAGTGAGTGTGAGTTTGCCTTTATCTGTTTTCCTTTTATTTTACCTGTGTATTTTGTTTGTTGTGTTCCTGTGTTAAGGAAGGGGGTGGAGAGGTTGAGGTGGAGGTGGGTTCTGTTTTTGTTTGTGTGCTTATTTGTGTGTGTATGTGTAGTCATTGAAGTGAGGGGTGAATGGGGGGATTGGAGCGAATGAAGGAGTGTCACCTGGGTTGGTCTATGGAGGGGTGGGGTGGGAGGGATCTCTGTGGATAGCAAGGGAGGAGAAAAAAGGGGGTGTCGTTTTTTAAAGAAATGGACATGAAGTAGTAAAACAGTGAGAGGAAAGCAGGTGGGGGGGATTACTTCTGGGCATACGCAGACTACCTTGCCTTCATTGCAAAGAACTTGTGGACTGTCCCTACATTCCTACAATTAAGGACCAGTGTGAATGGCAGGGCTTTCAGACAAGTCTGGGATGTGGCCCTCTGGCACTGCCCCAGTTTCCGTCATTCATACCTCTCTATACCTGCTCATTTCCAACACACGCCTCATCCTGGGACTTGATATTTTATCGTAACAACGTTGTTCTAGATTGCATCACACTCCGTACACCTCACCTTTTCATACCTGGCTCCTATAAGCCCCATGTCTGTATCAACTGTCCCATCCTTTAACACTCGCCTTTCTCTGAGCGATAGGAAACCCAGAACAACATCTGCAGCAGGAAATTCCATTTGGAGAAGAGAACAAGGGCATCTTAACAGTCTGTTTGTGCGTTAACAAATGTACAGTCGTACCTCGGGTTAAGAACTTAATTCGTTCTGGAGGTCCGTTCTTAACCTGAAACTGTTCTTAACCTGAAGCACCACTTTAGCTAATGGGGCCTCCCGCTGCCACTGCAGCGCGGTTTCTGTTCTCATCCTGAAGCAAAGTTCTTAACCCGAGGTACTATTTCTGGGTGAGCGGAGTCTGTAACCTGAAGCGTACATAACTTGAGGTACCACTGTATAGGTTCAGCAGGTGTTATAGGGGCCCAGAAACAGGTACACAGGAAATGCTAGGTGCACAACAGGTACTGCTTCGGTTCTGTTCTGCCCTCCTATCCTGGCTGACTCTGCACTGCAGCATTCAAAGCTGCCTTCTCACTGCCCCAATTAGCAAACATTTTGACTTCAGAAGTCACAAGCTCCACTTCCTGGGCATGCTCTGGCTGTGGTACTGTACCACTGTGACCCAGGGGTCTTGTAGTATGTCGCTTCTGTATCTTTAAGAGCAAACCTTGATGTCCCAGCCCCACCCCTCCTCTCTTGGGTGGGTGCAGTTTTCTCCTTAATGCAGTTAGAGCTAATTAGGGAGCTTTAAAGGTAAAGGGACCCCTGACCATTAGGTCCAGCCGTGGCCGACTCTGGGGTTGCGGCGCTCATCTCGCTTTATTGGCCAAGGGAGCCGGCGTACAGCTTCCGGGTCATGTGGCCAGCATGACTAAGCCGCTCCTGGCAAACCAGAGCAGTGCACGGAAACGCCATTTACCTTCCTGCCGGAGCAGTACCTATTTATCTACCTGCACTTTGACATGCTTTCGAACTGCTAGGTTGGCAGGAGCAGGGACCGAGCAACGGGAGCTCACCCCATTGCAGGGATTCGAACCGCCGACCTTCTGATCGGCAAGTCCTAGGCTCTGTGGTTTAACCCACAGCGCCACCCGCGTCCCTTAGGGAGCTTTAGTCTCCTTGTATAGTCCATGCTGCCGTATTTTTTTATATGTTTGTTTGTTCCTAAATAAAAGGAGGTCCTTGAAGCTGGCTTGCCTGCTTCTTGGCTTCATGGCAAATCGCTTGCAAGATCATCTCACATTGTGAGTGCTGTCCTCTTTACTCATAGAGAAGGAGAAGCCACAGGTTCCGCCCTCGGGCCAAGATTATTATAATTATTACAATATTCAGAGCACCAGAATTGGGCGTACCTTATGGGGCTGAAGGTTGGCTAAAGGTTTCTCCATCTGGCACTGAGGCAAGAAACTGTTAGTGAAGACCTCTGCTTAGTTGAACAGAGATGGTTCCTGGAGCCCTGGCGGGGCCTGTAAGGACAGAGGACAGTCCTGTGCTTGGACGTGTCCACTGTTTGTCTGGTCCAAGTATGCTTTAAAAGTAGAGCTCCACAAGGAGGGAGAACAGAGGCCTTGAAGTTGACCATCAACAGTTAGCAGCACCCGGGCAGCAAGACCAAGCAGGCCTGCAGGTCACCTGGTCAAACCAAATGGTAAGATTACAGTAATAATTATTATGTTGATGTTCCCCTGTTGGATAGGGACCAGTTTTGAGGATACACAAAGGTCCTGCTTTTATATACTGTAAATCAGTGTGTCCCTGTGGAGTAAGGATCACTCTGTATTACGGGGACAGCTGCTAACAGGAGCAGGGCCTTGTCAAGCAGGAAATGTAGCCAATGCAATGCTAATGTACTAATATCTCCCTTCTCAAGTTGAGCCCAGCACTGAAAGCAGCTTCCAGGACCCAGCCCTGGTGAGCCTTGGCACAAATTAAGGCCTGCTCATTTCCTTTGGTCCCTGCGCCCCCCTGGGGAGCAGCTCATTAGCAGATTAAGAGAAGCAGCCTCTCAGGGACACCGTGGAAGTGTCCTCTACAGAATCGGCCCTGAAATGGCTCTAAGAGGGTGGCGGCGGCATGAATAATAGATCTGGGGTGCACACAGCATGGGGTGCGGGGCGGCCATGAATTATGCTGTCTGGCTTGACTTGTGTGCTGCTGCTCATTAGCAGAGTTGGGGGGTCTGTTGGCCTCGCTGCTCCGAATGGAGTCCTGATCCCACTAGTTTCCTCTCCCCCAACAGCCCCCTGAATATAACGGTCTCAAGGTCTTCCTCTGAAATCACCCACTGCTCCACACAAGGGTGGTCTTCAAGAAGGATCCAGTCTCTGGAGACCCCATTCCCAGGCTCCCTCCTAAAATATCTCTGGATTGTTTCATGGCGGGCGGGGAGGAATTGCAGGGAAAGAAGCAGATCAGTGTGTCTTGGCCTGATGAAGGCAGGGCCAGAGCTGGAGGAGGCAGGAGGGTGGGTGGGTTCAGGTTAACAATACTACCCTTTGGGTGAAGCACGAGGGCACAGCCAGGAGAGATAACGCTTGGGGAAACCTGGAAGGATCAGATCCCAGCCTCGCAAAGCAGCACGGGGCAGGATGAGTGGCACATCTCCCAGAAAAATGCACCTGGCAGCCCTGCCCCCAAGTGCCATCCATCGGTCTTAGGGACTCAATTTCAGATTTGTGTAGGGTTTACTCCATAGCCTTTTCTTCTCCTGAAGATATCACACAAGGCAGAGGAGGTTTAGGATCAGTTTTCCTTCTCCTGGATGGGCTCGCTTCCCAGGTGGATGAGCCCCATCTGCCCCTTGCTTCCCTCAACAGCGTGTTCAGAAACTGCCGTTGGACCCTGTGCCTGGACCATTGGGCCCACTATTGGTCTCATGCTCAATCCACCAGAGCCTGGCTTCACATGCAGGGTAAGTTCCTAACTCACTGAGGGTTTGAGACCCAACAGCTACCTCTCACCTGGTTTAGCTGGACAGTCAAAGCCATTCCCAGGATGTGCCCACTGTTGCAGGCTGACAGCTTCTAGGAGCCAGAGGTGAGAGCTGAGTGCAGAGTGGGGACCAAAGGTGGATAAACTACCCCAGAAGGAGCATGACGTGTCCCCCACCAGAGGTACTACCCCTCCCCTAACACCCCATGCACCCTATGATGTGCTAAATAAGATGTACTAAATGTCAGCTCTGCTGCCCTCTCTTGAATAGAGCTGGTTTTCCTTACACCAGTCAGTGCAAACCTGTGTGCAGATGGCAACAGTTCGCATGGCTGACTCGGAGCACTATAGTGCTAGATTTAAGTAAAGAATTAGGGAAGGTGTCACAACAAACAGGAACAAATTACCGCACAATGTGTGTGCCTGCACATGACAGTAAGGGTTGCTTGGTCACAATCCTGAGAGCAGGTAAGTAAGTACACATCCTGTGCACACATGTGATAGTACCAGCACAACACAGCTCATCCCTCCACAGTGCGGTCAGTTCCTGAGTCCTAGAAAACAGGTTGCATCTCTTCCTCTTTGTCAATTACCCTTGATTATAATCCCAGTGCCTGCTCATCCCCAGCAGGGGGCAGGGACTCAACCTTCCATGTCTAATTTTGTAAGAGTGGCAACATAGGAAATTTGTTGTTGTTGTTTAGTCATTTAATGGTGTCCGACTCTTCATGACCCCCTGGACCAGAGCACGCCAGGCCCTCCTGTCTTCCACTGCCACACGCAGTTTGGTCCAACTCATGTTTGTAGCTTCGAGAACACTGTCCCACCATCTTATCCTCTGTCGTCCCCTTCTCCTTGTGCCCTCCATCTTTCCCAACATCAGGGTCTTTTCCAGGGAGTCTTCTCTTCTCATGAGGTGGCCAAAGTATTGGAGTCTCAGCTTCAGGATCTGTCCAATTAGCATTCTCTGACAATGGAGATCTTCCGTATTGGCTAAGGAAGCAGGCAGTGTGCAAATTCCTTTCAATGCTACTGGTGTTTTCTTCTGCCTGTTCCCTCTGTGCCAGGGAGGTGCAACTTAGGGGTCTTCTGATGTTGATCTCCAACTCCCATCTACACTAGCCAGCATGTCAGGGATGGTGGAACATGTGGCTCTGCATACCTGAAGGAGTGTCTCCGCCTCCATCTTTCAGCCTGGATACTGAGGTCCACCTCTGAGGGCCTTCTGGCGGCTCCCTCACTGCGAGAAGTGAAGTTACAGGGAACCAGGCAGGGGACCTTCTTGGCAGTGGTGTCCACCTGTGGATTGCCGTCTCATCAGATGTCAAGGAAATAACCAATTACACAATTTCCCAAAGACATCTGAAGGCAGTTGTGTATCGGGAAGTTTTTATTGCTTGATGCTTGGTTGTGTTTTTATATAATTTGGAAGCCATGGCTGAGTGGCTGGGGCAACCCAGTCAGATGTGCAAGGTATAATTCTTATCCTTATTCCAACATCTGAAGGCCCAGAGGTATCCCATCCCTGTTTCACACCTTCATGTGAATGTTGAATTGACATTGAGCAAGTCAATTCACATAAACTCCTCCTCCTGCCAATATTGACTGGTTAGTATGGGAGCAATTCTCAGTTTGTACAAAGAGCCTTTAAAAACATGTTTTCATTTGTCTCCTGCCCTGCTCCCATACTAGTTTCCTATTCACACATACAATTTGGATTTAAGTGGCAGCTTTTAATGGGACAAGTATTTCATTAATGAATATAAGTACCTTACTGTGTTAATGTACTGGGTGAGTGCTCACAGTGAAGGTGTTGTGTTGATGTCCACTATTGAATGTGTTTTGCATACTTTACCCATTCATTGCCTAGGTGTATGTGGTTTCTGACATAATAGTTTCATACAGTGTTCAGGAGTGCTTAAGGATCCTAGCCTAATGCCTGTATCAGGTTACGGAACTAATAGCTATCATTGTGGAGGATGCTGTCAGAAACAAGGCATCCATCTTCTGATCTTCCCAGCTGAATAGAAGGTGACAGAGAAAACTCCTGTTTCCTGTAACAAGCATGTAGATTAGAACCTAATTAACATCCTTCTATGATCTTTGCCAAGTGTAAATGGCTCTCCCAGGCTAGATCAATGACCTCTTTGCCAGTTGCAATGGACCATCAAATTCAGAGCCCCTCCTTTTGTGTACTGCTTAGCTAATCCGCAGGCTACCTAGAGCCCTGGCACCTAGAGTTTCTTGTTTGTTAAGAGCTGTAATTCTGTTACTTGTGAGTTCCCAGTGGAAATTATTTTGGGGTCTTTGAAATGTAAATCTTTAATTTCTGCTGGGCATCCCAGATCTGCTAAGAAACTACAGCAATGGCATTCAGCAACCATAAAGCGCTTTTGAGCATTCAGAGCTATTCATATATTCACTGTCTCAGTTCTTTAAAGGCTGATATTAATACCATCTCCAAATTGTTAGTTGAAGGGCAGAAGCCAAGTGAATGGTGAATTGGCAATGTTTGCTTACCTAGTGAGTTCATTGCCTTGAGGTCAGGTGAGATTTCTCAAATCACCACGCTGCTCACAGCCATTTATTTATTTAAGGCATTTTTATACTGCTTAATCATTCTCGTTCCTAAGAAGAGTCCATAAAAAGAAACCAGGCTTAGAATAAAATAATAAAAGCTTAGCTTTTCCTGCTCCTCACAGATGCTTCCCACTTTTCCTGTTGCCGCCAAATCACCCTTTGGGGAAGAGGCTTTGTGATAGTCATCCTGGGGGCAGGTGTGAACGCCCTTGGTGAACGCCCCTTGCAGACTGCCTTCTCAGTAGCATCTCCACAGGGACATGTGCTACTGGCCTTCAACAAGTGATAAATCCTTGCAAAGAATTCTCAACTACAGTAGTGGCATTCAAAGGCAAGGAGCAAATGGAATTCATCCAGAAAAATGGGAAATTGGTATGGATTGGACTTAGGGTCTCATTCTTAATGAAGAAATGGATCTGGACAAATGACTCTCTTTTAAAAGAGACAGTGTTTCCAGCTGTGCAACCTGAGGAAGGCAGCTGTGGCGCCATAGTAGAGAATTGGATCAATTTCGAGATGTACAGCATAAACCTTGATTTGTCAGAAGGAATCTGTACTCATTTGAGTATCTTCAGGTGTACCCATTCATAATTTGCTGCATACTCCTGTTTAGACACCTTTTTTTACAAACTGAAAAACCTCAAGGCCTTCTTGGTGGCTGCTCCCAGACTTGGAACTCCCTCTGTAGAGAAGTCAGAGTGGCTCCCTCCTCAGTGGCGTAGCGTGGGTTGTCAGCACCCGGGGCAAGGCTCCCCTAACCCGTGGATTTGCGCCCCCTAACCCTAACCCCCAGATGTTGCGCCCGGTGCGGCCGGCCCCCCCTGCACCTTCCACGCTACGCCACTGTCCCTCCTTGTTGTCCTTCTGTTTCACAGGTTAATGAAACTGGTAGGAGAAGACTTTCTGGTTCCTACAGGCTTTGGGGGAACTGACTGTTTTTGAAGAAAGGGCTAGTGCTGTGCTGTTTTTAATGGAATTATTTGTATGGTTTTAATAGATTTATATAGGTATATATGTAGCTTTAATTCTACGTAGTTGTTGTAATCATCATCATCACCATACATGTTTAATTGTTTTTAATGGTTCTTCTTCTTCTGTGTTTTTGGCTTTTCTTATTTTTCTCTGTGAGCTGCCTTGAGTCCCTGTTAAGGAAAAAGGTGGGGTATAAATAAATATATAACAACAAAAGCCTGCTGGAATAAAGACAGCATTTGTCGTGTGCCTGAAGCTTGGCAAGGAGGGGATCTGTCTCAGTGGTACACCAGCCCCTCGCCCAGACTACTACAAAAAGTTTGACTCATGTCTTTCTAGGTGCGCTGGTCTTTGGCTTGTCTCTTACATTGCTAGAGCTCATTGGTCGCATACATGCGCCACCCTGGCCTGAGTGCAACTGAAGGATGGCAAAAGCCCAGTTTCCCATCTGTTTGGGTAAAACTGAATCTTGACTGCAAAACTGCAACGCTTCTTACTGTACTTGTTTATAGACTTCCCCCCAAAAATTATCCCTGAACTTATGGGAAAGTAATATCTGGGCTGTAGCAATGTCTGAGCATCTCACCAGGCACACTTAAAGGCAAAACGAATAGAGAAACCTTACAAGAATCATGGATGTTAAGTACATTAATGACAAAAATCAAGACATTCTTATAAATAAAGTAATATGTTGAATGTGTATGTCTAGAAACAATGGATAAAACAAACACCATTCGATGTACTGCTGGATCAGTGTTTAGTGGTTATTGCATTTGTTTGTTTAAAAACCAATAATTTGTTGTTATTGTTGTTGTTGTTAATATTTTTTGTACCCCACCCATCGGACTGGGTTGCCCCAGCCACTGTGGGTGGCTTCCAACAGAATATAAAAAAAACACAACAGATGGATTAAGAGGCTCAATGCTATCACTTGTGAATTGAATCCAGACAAATGATATTTGTTAGCTGCCTTGCCAATGCCAAGAGATCTGTGTTCTCAACAACTGTTTTATGATACCACTCTTAACTGGGTACTTATTACTGTCTATACTTTTCCGCATTTCATTTCCCCAGCTCCCCCCCCCCGACCCTAACCATGTGCCTGTATCAGGGTAATGCTTCATGCGTCGGATAAAGTGGACTGTAATCCACAAAGGCTAATGCAGTAATGAATACGTTAGACTTTAAGATTCCACAATACTGCTTGTTATTCTTCTACAAAGGTAACCCAGGGTTTGTGCCCTAGCTTTAGTGAACACATTGCCACCAAGAAAAGTTTAGTTTAAGCAAAGTTTGCAATCATGTTGCTTTATTTTCTTAGCCTATGTGAGAGTCCGTGTGCTGTAGAAGTAAAAAAAGGGGACAAAGATGTCTTGCAAACGTGGTAATTACTTGATTTGTGTCTTAGGGTCTCTCCTTGTGGCTTACAATGAGAGGCCAATGACAGTGAAATACCCAAGCATAGAGATATATTTACACTTCACTTACTTATTTTCAGTGCTCCTGTATGTAGCCTGTGGCCCTTGTAGGAGACTAGAGGTGATCAAGTGAGAGTGTGAGTGAGAACTCAAAGTTCAGCCCTGCTTTCATCACAGCCCTGTGGCACTTGTGACTCTGCTGGTGAGTTGTTTAGCTGCATGCTTTCCAGGCTTCTTTCTTTGCATTGTGCATACCCTGCACAAGCTGTGCGTTGTGTTGTACTGGTGCATTGTGTAGGTTTGTGTTGGTTAGTTTTGTGTCCAGATGGTTGCAAGCTACAAAGTGCAACATTCGGAGTAGCCCCTTTATGGACTTACTAGGAGCTAATAAACTGCACATTACAACCTTTTGAAATGTACAGCTTGTGCACCTGAGCTGTGTGTTGTTATGTTTGGTACCATTCAGATATGTGCTGCATAGTTGTCCATTTTGTGTGTGTGTGTGTGAGAGAGAGAGAGAGAGAGAGAGTATGTATGTGAATACTACATATGCATGCAGAGTATTTAATTTTTTTAGGTGGTAGGGAGTTTCATTCCTACAAATTATGTGGCTGTGTGTTGTGAAGTTGCGCACTCTGCGGCGCAGTGTGTTAGGGTCCCCTATGGCACGCTTTCCTGCTTCACACCATATGCCCCCATGTCCCCCCTCGGCTCCCTGCGGCTTTCCACAGCCTCTTCCCCCCACAGGGTGAGCGCTGATGATACTGGCACCTTTTCAGTTCGGAAAGTGATGAAAAATCAAACATGGAAATGAAGACGCCTGTGTTTGCAGATCAAAGGGCCCGAATTTACCTTTTGCTTCACTTGATCTTCAAACCCAGCCTGAATCAAAGCTGCCCAAGGGGAGCCAGCAGACAGGGCTCATATGGGGAGCAGGGGGTGGGGAGAAGACGAGGGTGGAGAGAGGAATCTCTGTCTACATTTGCTTCCTAAAAAGGGGAGTTTTGGAAGTTTATCAAACTCATACCACTTCCACCCAGCCCAGGCACTGCGCCTGCTCCTCCAAGCCCTGAACACTCAGTGCTGGTGAGACCACCTGCCAAGCACCCAAGGCCATTAGCTTTCTATTGATGGTTTGTGCCCTGATCTAAGATACCACCAGTGGTATCACCACCATTACACTGTTGCCAAATGAGCAAAGGGAAAAGCCATATTCCCACCATCACCCCATTGAAAACAACCACACACCTATGTATACATACCTTATCTGCTGGGGCCACTCCTTGCTCTCCCCAAACCTTCTGGAATCCACCCCTTGACTCAGGGAACTCAAGCCCCACTAAAGTGCCAGATTGCTAACTTAAAGAGTTTAAGGTTTGGCGGCGGGGGGGGGGGGGGGGGGCTAAGTGGGTAAGGCAAAGAAAGCAAGACTTGTGCAGCCTCCCCCACCAAGTTGCTTGCCTCCTCTTGTTTTTGGCTACTGGTGGTGGGCCCCAGCCAGATCTGAAAAGCTGGGAGACTTGTGGCTTTGCAGTGTTGAAGCTGGTTCAGGCAGGCCTGCCAATCACTTGAAAAGTCCAGCAGCAAGCGAAATATCGCATGTGGGAATGGGTGGGAGCCCCACTTTGCCCAGTGGCTGCACTTTGAGTAGCATAGAGGATGAGGCTCCTGCTGTATATTTTAGTAATGGTCTAGAGCAGGGGTAGGCAACCTAAGGCCCGTGGCCCAGTCGCCTTTGCAATCCGGCCCACGGACACTCCGGGAATCAGTGTGTTTCTACATGAGTAGAATGTGTGCTTTTATTCAAAATGCATCTCTTGGTTATTTGTAGGGCACAGGAATTTATTCATCCCCCCCCCAAAAAAAATATAGTCTGGCCCACCAAATGGTCTGAGGGTCGGTGGACTGGCCCACAGCTGGAAAAGGTTGCCGACCCCTGGTCTAGAGCAGTGGTTTTCAACCAGTGTGTCGTGGCACCCTGGGATGCCTTGAATAATTTTCAGGGGTGCCATTGGCAACACTGGCCTCTGTCCCTCTTTCCTTCCCTCCCTCCCTCCTCTGATGCCGTCTTGTGTCTCTGCCTCTCAAAGTCTTGCACAGCTGTTTGTTGCAGCAGCCCTGGCTCCAAGCTCTGCAAGGGAATGGTGCCTCTGGGACTCCCAAGGAGGTGGGAGAGGAGAGGAGGCTGTGGGTCCTCTCTGCAAGGGAGGGTGTTCGAAAAAGCGTGAGAGGCTGCCAGCTCTGCAGGCAAGGGGGGACATAACTGGGCTCCTGAGCCCCCAGGGGTGCCACAGAAATAATGTAGTTGGTTAAAGGAGCCGTGGACTCAAAAAGGCTGAAAACCGCTGGTCCAGAGGCAGGAGTTTTAATGCTACATTTTGTCATGCAAGAACACCACAGGAGGTGACGAAATGGTGTACCTGCCGGCTGCCCAAATATCCTTCTGCTAAGGAACAAGATCCCTGTCCTTTGGCACTTACCACTGCACTAAAGTGTCACCTTTCTCTGTATCTGAAAATTAGATGCTTTGTTTGCTTGATGTAAAATTCTCTGTACCCTCATAGGCCTGCACACATCTCCCGCATCAGAGATTTGGTCCCCAGAAAAATGCTGTGGCTAATTGATGTCGGTGGCACGCTGTCTCCTGCAGGAGGTGCTGCAACCCTTTGTTCACAGGGCAGCTTCGATGGAGGTGGCGCAGTTCACTCTCTGGGATTGCAGCACACACAGAATGATGCTCCTCTTATAACGTGCATGGCTAAGAACCCGAAAGCGATGCTGGACTTGGATGAAATTGCTGAGAGGAGTGATGGGAGATTTTATTAATGGAGTGAAATTAGGACAAGATAAATCATTTGTTATGCTTAACAATAGCACTCTCCCTAAAGAATATACAATACGCATAGAGAATGCATACATTCACATATATGCATTATCTGTCTTTTTTTTAATAAATATTTTATTGAGTTTTACAATCAACATAGGACACAACACAACAAAGGATTGAAAAATACAATAACATAACATATAAGCACAAAACAATAAAAAATATATATGCATTATCTGTCGAGCTGTTGTTGTTTTTTTAAAAAAGTTTTATTTTGTAAACCACTCTAGTATTTTTTTATAAAGAACAATACAGTATATAAGTTGAATCGATGATTCAGTGAGTGAATAAATAATCTCAGTAATGGACTGCTGGAAGGCCATGGACTGCTTATCTATTACCTGCCTTTGCTGCTCAGTGGGTAGAGCATGAGACTCTTAATCTAAGGGTTGTGGGTTCGAGCCCCATATTGGGCAAAGGATTCCTGCATTGAAGGGGGTTGGACTAGGTGACCCTTTTGGTCCCTTCCAACTCTACAAGTCTATTATTCTATTATTCCTTTCGACAACCTTGTAAGGTAGGACTGCTTATCATTGTCTGTGTATTACAGGGAATGTGGGAAGAGTCTTGACAGAGACTAGCTTGCTTAATGGTGTGGGAGCAGCTCAGCTGAGATTCGAAGTGTGGATTCTTTCATGGCTCTTAATCAAAGCACTAAGCTTATTGTTTGTAGTATGTCTTTCTTTCATAGAGCTTACAGTGGTGTTTTTAGCCTCACAATAAACTGAGCAGTAGGCTCAGCAATAGTTTGTGGAATGTACACATGATGCATACAAACCATTATCTGCACTTTTCATTTGAGCGCTAAAACATTATTTCTGCTTCTCAGATGTGTTTGTGTATGACTCTTTTCCAAGTTCATAACTGAAGAAGTGGAATATTCAGCAAACTCTTTTTTTGCAGCTGCTGTAACCCCCTTGATCACAGGATATAGATTCTGGAGAAATAGAAATAATGTTTTCAAACTTGACAAATGGACAATAAAATACTTATGGTAATATTTCATAACACTGGTCAACAACAAATTTGTTGTCTGCGTTTTTTCAGTTGATTTAGGACGAATCTGATGCGCTGAATCCAAAAATCACATTGTTTTTGCTCAATCAGGTCAAGTTTTTGAGCTATGGCCACATGTCTTTTTTTACATTTTTGTTCACATGTACGCTTGTGTGGAGCATTTTAGAAGAAGTTGGTGGGGGTAAAATGCCATGTCGAATAATTGTTTTGATTGAAAATGATTATTTTAATGACAAGAAGTATTCAGGTCCAATAGTTCTGGGTGATTATGTGGAAAAGGGATCAGTTTGAAGTCATAAAACCTCGAAATCTTCCATAAATTGGTGCGGCTGGGATCAACAGAAAGAACCAGAGCAGCCTCAAGTATCCTGATCTTCAATCAGCACGTCGTCCTGTAGCTCATTGTGATGAAATTCCAGTGCCTATCTTCGGAGAACTTCCTGACATTAGTGACGAAGATGCCTCCAGTGTTGAAGGACATGAAGAAGAAGAAGTGGTTCTTGAAGATGATGCTCCACATCCATTTTCCCCAAAGGAGTTGAATGATCTAGTTCGCGACCTCAGCTTGTCAAAGGACTCTGCTGAACTGTTGGCATCCAGATTGAAGGAAAAAAACCTCCTCTCTGACAGTGCTCGCATCAGCTTCTTCTGCAGCAGGCATCAAGAGTACCTTCGTTTTTTCTCGGAAGAGAAGGACTTGGTGTACTGTGCAGATATTGCGCAGCTTCTGCTCAAGCTTAGAGTGCCACAGTATGAACCCCAAAATTGGAGACTGCTCATTGACAGCAGCAAGCGATCACTGAAATGTGTTCTGCTACAACGGCAACCAGTTTGCCTCTATAGCCCTGGCTCACTCGACTACACTGAAGGAGAACTATGAAGCGGTGAAGTATGTGCTGGAGAAATTGGTTATGATCAGCATAAGTGGTTTATTTGTGTTGACCTGAAGATGGTGAACTTTTTGTTGGGACAACAGTCTGGCTTCACCAAGTACTAATATTTTCTGTGAATGTGGGATAGTAGGGACCGTGCTCAGCATTACACGAAGAAGGACTGGCCTGTGCGGGAGGAATTGGTGCCTTGCAAAAAGAGGAACGTCATCAACGACCCTCTGGTGGACAGAGACAGAATACTCTTCCCACCGCTGCACATCAAACTCGGCTTAATCAAGCAGTTCACCAAGGCTCTGGACAAGGATGGTGACTGCTTCACTTACTTGTGCCAGGCTTTTCCAGGATTGACCATGGAGAAGTTGAAAGCTGGCATCTTTGACGGTCCTCAGATCCGTCAGCTCATCAGAGATCCAGAGTTCGGAAACTCAATGAACGAAGTGGAACTGGAAGCGTGGAAGGCATTTGTTCTGGTAGTGAAGAACTTTCTTGGCAACAATAAGGCCAGAAACTACGCAGAACTTGTCAACAACATGCTGACTGCTTTTAGAAACCTGGGCTGCAACATGAGCGTCAAGATGCACTACCTATTTTCACATATGGACCGGTTTCCTGAGAACCTGGGTTCAATGAGTGACGAGCAGGGGGAGAGATTCCATCAGGACATGAAAGAGATGGAGACCAGGTATCAGGGTCGCTGGGATGCAGTCATGATGGCTGACTACTGTTGGACTCTGAAGAGAGACCTCCCTGCCGCTGAGCATTCCAGGAGTTCCAAGAAATGGAAGTTCAAACCCAAGTTTGAAAAATGGTGAAGCATCATGCAATTTACGTCTACAGTGGTGCCTCGCAAGACGAAAAGAATCCGTTCCGGGAGTCTTTTCGTCTTGCGGTTTTTTCGTCTTGCGAAGCAAGCCCATTGACGGAGTAGCGCTATTAGCGCTATTGACATTTTAAGGGCTAAAAATTGCTTTTTAAGGGGGGGATTAGCGGTTTTGCTACTAAAATGCTTTTAGCAGCTTAGCGATTCAGAATAAGGGGTTTTGGAGCAAAAAAAAATATCAATTTTTTACGTCATTTTTCGTCTTGCGAAGCAAGCCCATAGGGAAATTCGTCTTGCGAAGCGCCTCTGCAGACAGAAAACCCTTTCGTCTTGCGGGTTTTCCGTCTTGCGAGGCATTCGTCTTGCGGGGCACCACTGTACTTACCTTTATCAATGCCCACCATTCAGTTTACAGTAAACCTGACCTGATGGAGAGAAACGGATGCCATTTCCTGATTCAGCAGTGCAAAAATACCCTAAATCAGTTGTAGAAATCTAGACAACATTCAAAAAGTAAAAAATTGTTGCCCAGTGTAATTTTTGTGTGCAGCAGCTAGGTTATGTATATATGGTAGATTAGGCAGCCCATGCTGAATGGAAGCCTTGCTGAAGTGTAATTATCTGACAGTGACCGTGACCCTTTTGGCACTGGCAGCAGGTGGCTTTTCCTCCCCTTCAAAAGTTTCTCCCATTTCAGAATTGGAGGCCTGACAGCTCTGATTGGCTGTGGGGGCAAAAGGAGGGAGAGGGGCCCAACTCAATTCAAGCCATCATCTGGCACTGGATATTTTTACATACAAGGCACAACGTGAGTAAAAGCCAATTCCCCTTACTAGTTTCCCCCTTTTAATACAATATAAACCAGTTGATATGACTTTCATATATATACAAAAACAAGGACAAACAAGGGTCCTAGATATATGTTTTTGTCTAGTCAGCATACGGTTCTTGCCTTTATGGGATCCATAGGAGTGTTCATCTGAGATTGTCCAATTCAACATCCTAAGACGTACTGTATTTTTTTGCTGTATAACATGTTAGGATATTTCCGTTCCACCTTAAAAGGGAGCAGGATGTTTGTGTCACAGCCTGCGTATTTCCTGTCTCACAGGATGTTTCTGTTGTGTCTTTTGCTTTCGTTTCTCTCTCACTGCTGGAACTCCCTCATGCAGGCAGTCATGATTTTTCTTTGTTCTGATCAACGCTGAATAAACTTAGAAATAATGCTCTCCTGTGTGCAACTTTTGCTGTGTGAACTCTGCTGATAGAGTGTGCAAGAGCTCTGGATCTTTGGCAAGCTATTTCTGGAGCTCGTGTCGCTAATTGCTGATACTGCGTGTCTGCGGGAGATCAATGGATGTCCGGAGACGACATGGAGGTCAAGATGGACTTTGTCTCCCTGGCAGTATTCCAACAACAAGGTTTCGGGCCCAGATAAACAGCACTTACAGGAGAGTAAGACTGCGACATGCTGCTGAGGTATGTGTGGGAAAGCGAAAGTAAGGCTTTTCGTTGCCGCGGCAAGTCCCTTTGATGTCCGGCTGGCTTAATTGGCCTGGGAGTCAAGCCAAAGGCTTCGTGATTTATGGGCAGCCAAGATAAGAAGCCCCTGAAGTTGAAAAGGGCTCACAGTTGAAGTGAAAAGCTAAAATGGATCTTTTTCAAGCTGCTTCTGAAGCTGCTGAGTGCCCTAAGCTAAATGGCCGCAACTTTCAGACCTGGGCAGGGTACTGTGAGGGCCAGATGAGGAGGCTTGGTGTGTGGAATGCTATTACTGAGGACCCCCCAGCCCCTGTGACAGATGATTGGAGGGCACAGGATTCAAGAGCCATGGGGATAATTTTGCTCTCAGTAGCTCCTGAAGAGTTAATCACCCTGGATGGCAAGGCCAGTGCCCGTGAGATGTGGAATGCTTTGAAGCTGGCCCATCTGCCAGTCAACTCAGCCCAGAGTTTGACTGCATCGGAGGTCCTGGCTGTTTCCCGGAATGCAAGTCAGTGCAGGGATGCCGAGGGCACCGGTTGCAAGCTGCAGGGGGAGCTGACTGTGAGGTCATCCCAAGCAGCATTCCAGCCTCCAGGGGGAGCCAAGGAGTCGGCAGATGAGAGCTCTGTTTCTCGTGGGAACCAAGGACATCGCCTTTGCAGAGGCCGGAAGGCCAGAGGTAAACAGAGACAGATGCCTGCAGATGGCAGAAGCAGAAGGGGGGTGGAGAGCCCACGCCAGTGGAAAACAAGGCTTTGTTTGCTGGCACTGCTTCACCAAAGGCTAAAGGCAAGTCTGGTGGCCAGGAGCAGGGGGGCAAGCAGTTTAAGCCCAAGTCGGTGGAAAACAAGGTTTTGCTTGCCAGAAAAGCTGCTCCAAAGGCCAAGTCCAGATTTGTTGTTGATTCTGGATGCACCCGCCATCTAGCAAAAGATAAGCATCTGTTTATCTCCTTCAAACCTCAAGATGGTGAGGTCCACCTGGCTGACGGAAGGACGTTGCGGATCGCAGGAGAAGGGACTGTGAAACTCACAAGTCTGCATACTACCATCAGAAATGTACTTTATGTTCCAGGTGCTGTGAACAATTTGCTCAGTGTCCCACAGCTGATTGGGCGTGGTTTTGAGGTTTCCTTCAAGAGGAACGTCTGTGTCATCAGGAAAGGCAAAGAGGACATTTTGCATGCAAAGTTTATGGATGGCTTGTTCTGTATAACTTATGATGACAATGCTGTTGATGTGTCAAATGTTGATTCTTGTTGTGTTGCACAAACTAACAAGGTTCTTCATGCAGGTTGTGTTCATGAAGCACACAGAAGATTTTGTCACATGTCTTGGCAGGCGCTGGCCAAGATGCCTGAATTGGTTGAGGGTTTGAACATCAAACCCTGTAAGTTTCACATGAAATGTGTATCTTGTGCAGAGAACAAGGTGAAGGTTGCTCCAAAAGGCAAGGAGTCTAGCAGGCAGGCTTCCAAACCCTACCAGCTAGTTCACGCAGACCTGGTTGGTCCACTTGCGCCCTCTTTGGGTGGAGCTTCATGGTTCTAATGGATTCTTTTTCCAGGTACATTCATGTGTTCATGCTCGAGCAGAAATCGCAAGCGTTTCCTAGGTTCAAGGCATTCTGTGCTTGGTTGGAGAATGTTCACAGTAAACATATCGGCTGTCTGTTTACTGATCGAGGCGAGCAATTCACTTCTCAGCAGTTTGAAGCTTTCCTGACTGAGAAGGGAATTCAGCATAGCCTCTCAAGTCCTGGATCCCCATGGGAGGTTTGTGAGCAAGCAAAGCAAACATTGCTTCAAGGCATGAAAACCTTGTTGCATGATGCCAATCTCCCTGAGAAGTTTTGGGGGGAGTCTCTGTCGACGTATGTTTACACGTTTAATCGCAGATTGTCATCACCTATTGGTTGTACTCCCTACGAGAAGATGTTTGGTAAGAAACCAAATGTCAAGCACATGAGAATCTTTGGTTCTGACATGTGGGTACACACCCCACAAAGCAACAAGCTTGGGAAGCGTGGGGCACATGGTTTGTTCATGGGGTACGAAAAAGGAGCATACAGGGTATGGATGACTGACTCTAAGTCCATTAAGTTCACAAGGAGTGTTGAGTACAATCCTAAGTGGGGGGGAAATGTGGGAATTTTCCAGAGTTACCCAGAGGAGGATGAAGGTGATGTGAAAAAAAAGCAGATGATGCTAAGGAAGCTGAGGATGATGATGATGGTGATGATCAGAGTTCGGATTCCAGTTCAGTGGGCGGCGCTGCTGCTGGTGTCAGTGACAGTGATGACACAGCAGACTTCAAGAGCGCAAAGGCCTCAGTCAGACCATCTGATGCGTCTGACAATGAACTGGAAGAACCACTGTTCACCATTGGTCGTTTTTCTCCCAAGAAGGAGGAGATGAGTCCAGAAGACTTGCGTCTAGTACGCAGATCTGAAAGGGCGACCAAGGGCAGACCTCCAAAGAGATTTGCTGATGAGTTTTCTAAGACAGCAACTGCTGTTCTTAGTAGCTCAGAGAAGGTGTGGGAACCTTCAAGCTTCAAAGAGGTTCAGGAGTTAACCTCTAAAGATGCTGAGCCTTGGCTTGATGCCATGAAGGCTGAAGTTGATTCCTTGAACAGGAACCAAACTTGGGAATTGGTACCGGTAGTCCCAGGAATGAGACTGGTTGGCAGCAAATGGGTCTTCAAGGCCAAGACAGACCAGAATGGCAAGGTTGTCAGACACAAAGCCAGATTGGTTGCCAGAGGTTTTTCACAGGTACCAGGACAGGATTACCACGAGACCTACTCGCCCACCGTCAAATATGAGAGCATTCGACTGATGCTCAAGATTGCTGCGGAGGAGAAACTGCATGTTTCCCATCATGACATTAATACAGCTTTTTTGTACGGAATTTTGGGGGAGGAGCTGTATATGCTTCCACCTGATGGAATGCAGATACAGAAGGGAATGGTCTGTAAACTGCGGAAATCCTTATATGGTCTCAAGCAGAGTGCCAGGTGTTGGAACACAAAACTCACTGAGACGTTGCTTTCTCTAGGTTTTCACCAGGGCAAAGCTGATCCATGTGTGTTTGTCAAGGAGGAGGGGCAAAACAAACTGTATTGTTTATGTTTTGTTGATGATCTTCTGATGTTTTGGAAGAATCAGGCTTTGTACCAAAGCACCCTAGCTCAGCTGAAGGAGCACTTTGACATGAAGGATCTTGGTGAGGTATCCAACTATCTTTCTCTGCAGGTGGAGAGGGACCAAGCAGGTAATTTTCTGGTTCACCAAACACAGAAAATTACTGATGTATTAACCAGGTTGAATTTGGTTGATGCAAACCCAGCAGACACACCGATGGTGACAGGTTACCAGGTAGATAGTACTGCTGAAGCGTTTTCTGACACAACGCTGTACAGATGCATTCTAGGCAAGTTGAATTTCATTGCTAGATGCTCAAGACCTGACATAGCTGTAAGCACTAACCTGCTTAGCAGACATGCTAATAATCCTACTGTTCAGGATTGGAAAGCTCTGAAGCGCATAGCCCGCTATTTGAAAGGGACTATGGACTACAGGCTGAGGTTCACCAGTCAGAAGACTGGAGGTCTTGAAATCTTTGCAGATGCAAGTTTTGGAAGTGACACCACGGATGGTACAAGCACTTCTGGAGTATGCTACATGTACAACCACTGTCTGTTTGACTGGCTGTGCAAGAAGCAGACGACAGTGAGCCTAAGTTCCTGTGAAGCAGAACTCAATGCTCTGTCATTTTCACTCATAGATTGTGAATGGTTGATGCAACTGTTTAAGGACATCAGAGTGTCTGTGAAATGTCCTATACAAGTGTATCAAGACAATAGATCCTGTTTGGCTTTGCTGAACTCAGAGAGTTGCAAGCAAAGAACCAAGTACTTGCAGATTAAGTTACATCGTGCAAGAGAGTGTATTCAGAAAGGACTTATTCAGGTGTCCTACATGCCAGGAAATGAAATTCCAGCTGATCTGTTGTCGAAGGTTGTTAACAGAGAACAACTTAAGGTTTATGCACAAAGGTTGCAATTGGGTTGAACCACAGGTACTACAGGTTACACGGAAAGGGGGAGGATGTTAGGATATTTCCGTTCCACCTTAAAAGGGAGCAGGATGTTTGTGTCACAGCCTGCGTATTTCCTGTCTCACAGGATGTTTCTGTTGTGTCTTTTGCTTTCGTTTCTCTCTCACTGCCGGAACTCCCTCATGCAGGCAGTCATGATTTTTCTTTGTTCTGATCAACGCTGAATAAACTTAGAAATAATGCTCTCCTGTGTGCAACTTTTGCTGTGTGAACTCTGCTGATAGAGTGTGCAAGAGCTCTGGATCTTTGGCAAGCTATTTCTGGAGCTCCTGTCGCTAATTGCTGATACTGCGTGTCTGCGGGAGATCAATGGATGTCCGGAGACGACATGGAGGTCAAGATGGACTTTGTCTCCCTGGCAGTATTCCAACATAACACGCACCTGACCATAACACGCACATAGTTTTTAGAGGAGGAAAACAAGAAAAAAAAAAATCTGAATGAAACAGTGGATGTATCATTTTTGTGCTTCATGCTGTGGCCACAGACATGTGATTTGATGGTGAGTTTGGGGTAGCCCAATGCAAAAATCCTGAGAATCCATGTGGATCTGTGTTTTGTAACCATGATTTTGCACCATTGCAGCCCCAGGCAACAGTGGGTGCGTGATTTTTTTGGTGCAGGCTGTAGCCATGGACATGTAATGTGATCTGATGGTGAATTTGGGGTGACCCAATGCAAAGATCCTGAGGATCCATGTGAATCCATGCTTTGTAACCACGTTTTAAGTGGGGAGGGAAGGAAAAACACAGAAGGGACAAGGAGCACGAGAGGGGTGTGCGGAGAAGCAGCTGGCTAACAATGCAGGAGAGGGGTTTAACGGGAGGGAGGAAAGGAAGGCAAAAGTTTTCCCCCACCCACCCACCCACCCACCCAAGCCAGCCCTCTCTCTCTCTCTCTCTCTCTCTCTCTCTCTCTCTCTCTCTCCCCCCCCTCTCTCTCTCCCACCTGCATGTTTTCCGGCTGCCTGCGAGTCCCTAGAATGCTGGACACAGCAGCAGCAGCAGCACCAGAGCACGGAGAGGAGGAGGTGGTGGCTGTCGGCTGCGCTCCTAGCCGACGGAACCTGAGCCAGGTGGGCTGGAGCCTGCGCGCAGTGTGACTAGGAAGGAATTAGAAGGAAGGACTCGATCCTTTCCTTTCCCCTCTGCTTGCCAGGAGGGCAGGGGATTTCCCTGCTCTTTGTTGCGTTTGAGCAAACACAGCAACCGAAAACAGAAGAGGGTGGGTAGTAAGACCCTGAGGCAGAATGCAGGAAAGCAGCAGCTTCCTCTCTGCAGCCTTCCCTCCTCCGCGTGATCTGATTTTTGCCTGATTTTTGCCTATGCACTCGGGCCAGTCGGCTCCAGGGACCACACATTCGCTCAATAACGCGCACAGACATTTCCCCTTACTTTTTAGGAGAAAAAATGTGCGTGTTATAGAGAGAAAAATACAGTAATTGTCACACGACAAACGGTTGTTTACTGTTGCATCGGAATGTGCATACCACTGATGAACCAGTTATGGCTGTTGCTCTGTTTAAAGAAGCTGTTGTGCCTTGGAGGTGGCAGATGTGAGTGAATTTAGGAATATGGCTGCTGAGCAGATGGAAAACAAAAGCAGGAAAAAGCAGCAGTAAACCACGGTTTGCCTGCTGTACGTTGGCAAGGTCAAGCCATAACGTCTGTTTTTAATTATGGTTTGGCATGATGCTTGAAATGAACTACGCTAATCATAGGAAGTAAGGTGTTGTTCCTGTTCCTTCCCTTGGTTTGTGTGACTAAAGATGGGCTTTTCTGTTGTGATAGTGATGGTGGCACAGGGGCATGGCTCACTTCCTACCTGGCATTCTCTCCCTTTTGGAATTTCGTGCTTAAGTTTCTTTTAGGAGTCAAAATCCAAATTACTCTATCAGATGCAGGATAATCTCCCCCTAAAACAAAACAAAACAAAACCCACTTTGAGGCAGGTCTCCTGGCTCTCCTTGCTGGCAAACTCAAATGCTTGAATATTCATGGAGGGAAAGAGAAGGCAACCAGGAACTGCAGCTGTAAATCTTTTGATGTGGCCATGGGGAAGAGCTCAGAACTACCTGGGGTCTTGTAGGAAATGTGGACAGTCTTCTGTCCTTGAGAAAGGCCATTCAGCAGCACACATGTGACCTTTCCCCAGAGTGAGTAATCCTCTCTGGTTGCTGTTGTGCTTACTGTTGCAGCAAAGCTTGTAAATTGACTTGACCGTGACAAGTACAAATCTCCCAAGCAGACTCAAAACTTGGGACACCCAATGTATAAGACAGCCTGCAGAACTTGGGGCCCTCTTGGTGGCCCTCCTCTGCACACATTCCAGCTTGTCAATATCCTTCTTAAATTGTGGTGCCCAGAACGACACAGGACTCCAGTCAACTTCTGATCAAGGCAGAATACTTCCCTTGATCAGGACACTAGACTTCTGTTGACGCAGCTTAGAATAGCATTCGCTTTTCTTTGCTGCTGCATCACACTGTTGGCTCATGTTAAGTTTGTGGTCCACTAAGGCACCCAGATCCTTGTCACATGTACTACTGGCAATCTAGGTGTTCCCCATCATATTTGTTCATCTGGTTCTTCCTGCCTAAATGCAGAACCTGACATTTGTCCCTACTGAAAATCATTTTGTTAGTCTGGGCCTAGTTCTCCAATCTGTTACAGTCATATTGAATCCCGATTTTTTCTGCTGTGGCATTAGCTACCCCTCCCAGTTTGGTGTCATCTGCAAATTTGATGATCATCCTCTCAATTCCTTCATCCAAGTTGTTTATAAAGAGCTTTGGCCTGCCTGACATTCACCCTGCAACTATTGGCTTCTTCATTTGTGATTTTTCCTTTCTTCCATTTCTTATACAGTCTGGCTCTGGGAGGCGGGAGGCAAGACACAGAGATGAGTCAGGCTGGTGAAGAGCCGCAAGTATCCCCCCCTCCTGCTGTGACAGTCTCCCCCCCCCCTCCAGACCTAGAAAAGGAGAAAGGGACTGAAACAGGTGGAGCAGCAACAGGCTGCCTGCAGCAGGGGTCAGCAACCTTTTTCAGTTGTGTCCCTCAGACCTGGGGTGGGGCAGACTATATCGGGGGGGGGGGGGGTTGAAATGAATGAATTCCTATGCCCCACTAATAACCCAGAGATGCATTTTAAATAAAAGGACACATTCTACTCATGTAAAAACACGCTGATTCCTGGAGCATCCGTGGGCCAGATTGAGAAGGCGATTGGGCCGCATCTGGCCCATGGGCCTTTAGGTTGCCTACCCCTGCAGGCGCACAGTCTCTTATTGCTTGGAAGAAGAACTGGAGAGGAAGATGCATAGAGGGCTGGGGTCTTTCAGTCTCGGCAACTGAGTTCATAGAGTAAGACCTACAGGGAATGAGCTGCTGTGCTTATTAGGCTAGACACCCAGCCAAGTCTGTGAAGATAGGTTTGGGTTTTTTTGCTAATAAAGTATTTCCAACTTTGATGGTGGGATTTACTGGCTAGCTTGCTCTGTGACAACAGACATGCACTTCACCTCTTCCCTACTTCAGACATCGCTGGTCCTCCTCTCCCATCATCCCTGCTGCCCATGGAGATGTTGGGAGTTAGAATCCAACAGCATCTAGGCTGCCCTTGCTATAGTAGATTCTCTGCTCTCTCTGCCATCCTGTTTCCTTAATGAAGGCAGCTGGGGACGGAGATGCTAATAAAACTAATGTGAATAACAAAACAATGGTAAGCAAAAGGGGGGGAATCAGAAACAGGAGTCTTGGATGGCTGACAACCACATACTGGGCAAGAACCGCAGGGACTGGATCTTGGCACCAGGTCTCCTTTGTGAAATTCCCCATGGCATCCCTGTTGTTTCTTTTGAAAGACAAAATGCTGAGCGGAGTGGCCCGCTAGTCTAATCCAGCAGGGCAGTTTTTTAATCTTGTGGTGAGCTCTTTGTTTTTTTCTTTTCGCAAATATTTTTTTATTGTGCACATTAAGCAAATTTGGGGACAGGGTGGCTCCAGTTAGGTCCTAGTGCAGGAGGACAAGAACTCCTCAGAATTTGTATCAAAGTTGCTCCTCACTTAAGAGTACCACTGATCCTGTTTCCGTCAGCTGGGCTGTCAAGAAATATTTGATGATGAGCTGACCTCTGATTGACAGGCCTGTTTCCACCTTCGCCGCATCAAGCAGTTGGTCCCTTACCTTTCCCGCCCCGACCTGGCCACAGTGATCCATGCGACGGTCATCTCCAGGCTTGACTACTGTAATTCGCTCTACGCAGGGCTGCCCTTGAAGTTGTCCCAGAAACTCCAGCGGGTGCAGAATGCTGCAGCGAGCCTCCTCACGGGGTCTCTGCCATGGGAGCATATTCACCCAGTGCTTTTCAAGCTGCACTGGCTCCCGGTGGAGTACAGGGTCAGGTTCAAGGTGCTGCTTTTGACCTTTAAAGCCCTTCATGGCTTAGGACCCTTGTACCTACGGGACCGCCTCTCCCGGTATTCCCCACGGAGAGCCTCAAGGTCCATAAATAACAACACCCTAGTGGTCCCAGGCCCTAAGGAAGTTAGATTGGCTTCAACCAGAGCCAGGGCCTTTTCAACTCTGGCTCTGGCCTGGTGGAACGCTCTGCCTCATGAGACCAGGGCCCTGCAGGATCTGATTTCTTTCCGCAGGGCCTGTAAGACAGAGTTGTTCCGCCTGGCCTTTGGCTTGGAGCCAATTTGATTCCCTCCCTCCCTCTCTTTCTTTTTTCTTTTCCTTCTCCTCCTGCGATGAGGCTACATTTTAATATTTTAATGTTCCATTATTTTAATGTTGTATTTTACTTTTGTTTTTTTAAGTTGTAATCATTCATCTTGTTTTTATTATTGCTTGTAAGCTGCTCTGAGCCCGGCCTTGGCTGGGGAGGGCGGGGTATAAATAAAAAATTATTATTATTATTATTATATGTACATATATGTGTACTTATATGTACATAGAAGTGTGTATATTGTGTGGAAAAAGGGGTCATGGCTCACTTTCCCTGCTTTGCTGAGCAACCACTGAGGCAGGAAATCCTTGCCTGGGATAGCTGAGATAGAGGCAGCTGAAGAGTCAAGCTAGCAATGAAGAGCAAAGAGGGATCGTTCCTGAGGTTTCTGGGAAATCCAGGTCAAGGGGTAACGGGTGGGAAACACTTTACTTGACAAAAGATACTGAGTGCCTTCAGCTCCACTTTCCCTGAAGGCTGACATTCCCCTTCTGTGTGATAGGTTGCTGACTTTTCTGCCAGCTTCTGTTTTTGTGCCCTTTACCTGCAGCAATGTGCAGGTGATATTGCTCACCTCCTTTGCTGATGTGAAGAGCTTCATCCACTGTTTAAGGCCACAGCTACAGAACTAAAATATCTGCAGCTGCAGCACATTGGAGTTAGCAGCATAACCTTTTTATTGAGCATTCATGCTGATTTGGTTGCAGGGCTTTTGTTCATCCTGCACTTTTCAATGCCCTTTCCTGTCACTTTCCTTACAGCAGAAAGTCCCCTTTAAAAGAAAAGGAAAGCAGAGCACTTCCATCTACTTTAATTGTGCCTGATGCTTTTGAATTCTGGTGCTGGAGGAGACTCTTGAGAGTCCCATGGACTGCAAGAAGATCAAACGTATCTATTCTGAAGGAAATCAGCCCTGAGTGCTCACTGGAAGGACAGATCCTGAAGCTGAGGCTCCAATACTTTGGTCACCTCATGAGAAGAGAAGACTCCCTGGAAAAGACCCTGATGTTGGGAAAGATGGAGGGCACAAGGAGAAGGGGACGACAGAGGAAGAGATGGTTGGACAATGTTTTCGAAGCTACCAGCATGAGTTTGACCAAACTGCGGGAGGCAGTGGAAGACAGGAGTGCCTGGCGTGCTCTGGTCCAGGGGGTCACAAAGAGTCGGACACGACTAAACAACAACAACAATTTAATTTAATTAATCTAATTTAATTAATGCCTAAAATTACAAGATTGATTCCCTCCTGCAAAATACTGACAGTGTGGAGACAGTCATAGAGTAAGTGACAGAAAGGAGAAGGACTTATGGGAAGAGCCAGATCAACTCTGGGAAGAGCCCAGAGCTGCAGAAGCAAGCAGTCCATCCTTACAGCCTGCTAATCACATGCCATGACTCAGCAGGTATCTAGAGCAGCCTTTCCCCAGCCTGGCATCTTCCAGATGTTGTTGGACTCCCATCAGTCCTGTCCAGTATGGCCAGTGGGCAGGCAGGGTAGAACTTGTGTCAGCCACAACATCTGGAGAGCAGGATGCTGGGGAAGACTGAAGGCTCATCCACACTTCTGCTTGCCTCTGGGAAAGCCCATTCTCTACCGCTGAACTGGAACAAACTTCAGCTGGGTTTTCTCCAGATTGACGTTTGCTAAAGAGCAGGATTTCCAGGGGAAAGCATGGGGCAAGCTTTGGGGAAACTTCCTGGGCCCATGCTTTCTAGGCATGGGGCAAGTAGAAGTGTGGACAAGCCCTGACTCTAGAGACAGACATAGAATTTTTTTGTACCAGAAACAAAAATTCAAAATGACATGAATTCAACCATGTAAATAAGTTTTGATGGATGCAATAATGGGATACTGAATGGTATAGTTTTTGTAAAATATGCAGGGATTTATGATTTGTAAAATGAACCATGGAAAGAGAAGAAGGGAAGTCATTGATACCTTAAGGATGTAAAATGAGTATTTTAAATTGTAAAACAGAAATCTCTCTCTCTCTCTCTCTCTCTCTCTCTCTCTCTCTCTCAAAACGAGGCACCCAGCCACAAAAACGACACCAGATTTTAATTTTTCTCTCAGAACAGCTAAGCATTCTGTATATGAACTTTTGCATGAATTTCCCTACTTCTGCACATTTTTGCAAGCAATTTCCCCAAATGTTATATGTTTTGGTATATTTACTAATATCTGCTGCTTTCATTTTATATAGACCTTTTTGTGCATATCATTTGGCTGGAGAACAGCATTACAAAATTTGGAGCAGTGTGGATTTTGAAACATAGCTGTGTTTTGGTTCACATACTGTTCCAGGGAGTGTGAACCAGAGACTTCCATGTTAACATGTTCTCCATCCCTAGGTGGGAGGGAGGGGAATTAAATGCAAAAAAGAGTGAACAGTTATTACTACCTGAATGCAAAATAATTACAGTAATTAACATGGCAGAATTAGGGGAACATCCTGGCTTTGGTGTGCTAATTAACACATGTAGTGCAAATTAAAAAAAGGAAGATTGATTTGCTGATGACAATTCTTCTGATGACTGTGCTATGGGAGCAATTTAGCCTGTACTGCAACACACTTAGCATAACAGTTAATCCAGCCCTGGCCATGTCTAAAGATCCTGTTCATTGCACAGGCTACTTTCTGCTTCTCGCCCTCTCCTCCTTTTCCATCTTGCTGCTTTTCAGCTGAAGAGCTCTTGTGACGCAGGAACCAGTTCCAGCAACGGCTTCAAGGGCTACTTGGGTTGGGGGTGCTCAGGCCATCAATTTGCTCCTCTGTTAGCTGGGATTGCTTTACCCAGCTCCACAGAGATCAAGGCAGCGGTTTTAAAGGGGCATGACTCCTCATCCACTGCAAGAATGGCTTTGCCCCACTGATAAAAATAAGTAAACCCAAAATAAACAAACTGATGGTTGTGCCAAGGATTTGATTCTGTCTGGCAGTGATCTCCTAGTACATGCTACTTTGGGGATGGCTAAAAGGTTCCCCTCTGCCATATTTGCAGCCTGGCAGACTGAGCAGGGCTTGGGGAGCGCTTTGTACAGTCATAGAATGGTAGAGTTGGAAGGGACCCTAAGGATCATCAAGTCCAACCCCTTGCAATGCCAGAACATGCAGCTGTCCCTTACGGGGATCGAACCTGCAACCTTAGCATTCACACTCATGAGGGCATGCCTGATTTCTGTACTATTTGCACCTATTGTAAGACCGGGTGTGCATAATTATCCCCCCCCCCCAATGTGCTTGTGTCCAATGAAGTCCCACCGGGATATCGCAGAGTTGCTCTTGGTTTGGCTTCCTGCAATGCAGGGCTTGTGCCGCTGCAACAGCAATGGGAGGGAAGTTGTTAAACGGAAATAATTAAATGGAAATAACTGTACATAGGCTTTGTTTCCCCACAATGGGTGATCAAAGGCCCACAGGCACCACCCGGCCCTCCGCACCTCTCCCCCTCCTGCTCTGGAACATCAGGAAATGGGAGGAGTGGCTGCAATGTACTTGGAGCTGGGGGCCACCATTGCACTGCATGGAACCGCTCTCTGCATTGAGCTATGGAAGCCTTTCTCCATGGGCAGCATATGGTGCTTTATGGAGTGGCAAGGAAATGGATTTCAGTGGCCCTGGCCACCGATAAGCCATATTGCCAATACAGTGGTACCTCTGGATGCGAACGGGATCCGTTCCGGAGCCCCGTTCGCATCCTGAAGCGAACGCAACCCGCGTCTGCTCGGGTCGCGATTCGCTGCGTCCGCGCATGCACGTGACGTCATTTTGAGCATCTGCACATGCGCGAGCAGCGAAACCCGGAAGTAACGCGTTCCATTACTTCTGGGTCGCTGCGGAGCTCAACCCGAAAACGCTCAACCCGAAGCTACTTCAACCCGACGTATGACTGTAGCTGCTAGCTGACAGGAGCAAGCCAGAAGAGCAATTTCAACACAGAATGATTTGGTGCTGACTCTTTATTAGCAAAAACAGGATCTGCACAGGAGCGTCAGGCCTAATGAGCACAGCAACTCATCCCCAGTAGGTCCTTAAGAAGCAGTTGCTGAGGCTGAATGTCCCTGCCTCTCCACAGCTGCCTAAGACCCCTCCTCTCCAGGGTTTGTGCCAAGCAATCGGAGACTGAGTCTATATGTCACCAATCTCTCCTCCACCCTTTTCATGTCTCTTCTGGTTCTGGGAGACAAGGAGGGAGGGGAGCCCATCACAGCAGAAGGGGAGACGTCTCTGCCTCTTCACCAGTCAGATTCATCTCTGCCTCATGGCCACCCTCCTCTCCTGCTTCAGCTTCCGCTTCTGCCTCTGATTCTGGACTCTCTGCCACAGACTCCCCCTGCTCACTAAGCTCTGTTACCTCTTCGGCTTCCGACACCTCCTCTTCCCAGTCTTCTCCCTGTGACCACTCATTGCCATCTTCCTGGGCTCTGAGCCTTCTTCCCCTAACTGGTTCCTCTCACCATTTGTTATGTACTGAGTTGAATAGGATCCAAACTGCAGCAGTCTGATTGGTCCTAGAACAATAGGATCCAAATCGCAGCAGTCTGATTGGTCCTAGAACAATAGGATTCAGAATGCATCAGTCTGATTGGTCCTAGAACAATGCAGCAGTCTGATTGGTTGGCAGGAACCACCCAATCATGCTCCAGATATAAGTGAATCCACAACCTGATTGGCTTACAGTAGAATTCCAGAATTAGCCAATCATGTGCAGCCCATTGTGTAAATAATGTATATAAAGCAGATACTTTGAGGGGACTTTGATTCATTCCTCCTCACCACTATGAGCTGAATAAAGAGCATGAAATCACTTTGCGACTCTGAGTATATTTCACTGGCGACGAGGATGGGATCCCGCTGAGCTGACTGCCACACACCGCACCGCAGCACCGCCACCTGCCGCACCGCTGCCTCGCACCGTGTATCCAGGCTTCAGCTCCGGGACACAAGGAACTCAGAATGGCAACCAACAGCAGCTTCTCGCCGTTCAACCCAGCATCTGGAGACTGGGAAGCGTACGCCTCTCGTTTCACCTTCCTCCTAGAAGCCAAAGGGGTCACCGATGAAGAAGACGCCAAGAAGAGGGCAATATTCTTCAGCGTCTGCGGAGAGGAGACGTTTGAAATCGCCCGGGCTCTCCTTGCGCCTGAAGACGTCGCTACAGTTCCATACAAAACAATAATGGAACAGCTGAAGGGGCACTTTTCGCCACAGCCCTCAGTGGTGGCTCGTCGAAATGCCTTCTACGCAAAGCGGCAAGCCCCTGGGGAAACCATAACTGGGTTTGTGACCTCTCTCCGCCAAGCCGCCCGGTTCTGCAACTTCTCAGAGCTGGAGAACATGCTTCGTGACCGCCTCGTCGGTGGCCTGAGGGATGAGAAGCTGCAACGACGCCTCTACGCTAAGAAGAACCTAACGTTCCAGGTCGCTCTGGAGGAGGCCCTGGCAACGGAAGCTGCTGAGAAGTCGACGCAAGAGGCACGGCCGAGCCAGCCATCCCAACCGAGGGTCCACCACGAAGACCTCACCGACGACTCAGGATCTGACAGGGAGGAGGTGCACCGAGTACAGCAGCGCACTCAAGCAGCCCACATACCACAGCTGCCTCGACGAGAAGGAGGGAACTGCGCAAGCTGTGGAGAAAGTCACGAGAGGAGAACCTGCCGTTTCCGCAACGCAGAGTGCAGGCAGTGCAGAAAATCGGGGCACATCGCCCGGGTGTGTCGGGCTCGGCCCACCCGACGCCAGGCATCAGATGACCAATCCAAGAGCCCCAGGTCCCGGGGCCCAACGCACCAAGGCAACTCAACGGAGCTCACGGACTTCCAGGTATACCAGTTGCCCCACCCCAACGTAGAGAAAATTTATGTAGAGGTACAGATAGAGGGGGCCCCATGCCGCATGGAGCTTGACACGGGTTCAAATCTATCCATAATCTCGGCAAGGACCTTAAGGAAACTGTGTCCTACTGGGGGTCCCAAACTCAGGCCGGCCCCATTCACCCTCCGGGACTTCCAGAAACGTAAGGTCCCCACAATGGGGGTGGGGACCTTCAGGGTGCAATACCGAGGGCGGACGCGGCAACTGGACTTGCTTGTGGTCAAGGGCCCCTACATTAGCTTACTGGGATTGGCATGGTTTGGACCACTGGGGCTAGCTGTCACCGGGGTGAACAACACTAGCGTACAAGTGGACGTGGACGCCATATGCAAGGAATTTCCGGGGGTTTTTGATGGGAAATTGGGACAGTATACGGGGCCCCCCATTGCTCTACAGCTTGACCCCGCAGTACGACCAGTCAGGCTCAAGGCCCGCCGGGTCCCGTTCGCCCTGAAACCCCGTATAGACGAGGAATTGGACCGGCTCGTGGAGCAAGGAGTGCTGGAGCCGGTGCCTAATGCCCCCTGGGAAACCCCAATCGTCACACCCGTCAAGCCTAATGGTTCGGTCCGCATCTGCGCAGACTACAAATGTACCATAAACAAGGCCCTCACGGCCCACGCATACCCAGTGCCAGTGGTCAGCCATGTCCTTGCCACCCTGGCTGGGTCGAAAATTTTTGGCAAGCTGGACTTGGCCCAAGCATATCAACAGCTCCCAGTAGATGAGGCCACAGCAGAGGCACAGACGATTGTGACGCACAGAGGAGCGTTCAGGGTAAAGCGGCTGCAATTCGGCGTCAGCGTGGCACCAGGCATATTCCAGAACCTAATGGACTCTCTCCTTAAAGGAATTCCTGGCGTCACCCCCTTCTTCGATGATGTGTTGATTGCCGGGCCCACACCAGAGGAGTTTGAGGACCGCCTCCGCACCGTTCTGCACCGTTTCCAGACGGCGGGTCTCAAGGTGAAGCGGGAAAAATGTCTACTAGGAGTGCCTCAGGTGGACTTTCTGGGATTTATGGTGGACGCAGAAGGGGTACACCCGACTGGGGACAAGGTACGGGCCATCTGTGATGCCCCAGCGCCCAAGAACAAGACTGAACTTCAGGCCTTCTTGGGACTATTGAACTTTTACCATTCCTTCCTTCCCCACAAAGCGGCGGTAGCAGAGCCCCTACACAGACTTCTGGACAAGCGGGCCCCTTGGGTGTGGGGCCAGCGCCAGGAGGCTGCATTCCAGGCAGTCAAGGACTTGCTTGTCTCAAACTCGGTCTTGGCACACTTCGACGAGAGGCTGCCGGTGGTGCTAGCATGCGACGCCTCACCCTATGGCATTGGCGCTGTCCTGGGACACCAACTCCCGGATGGAAGAGAGGTACCAGTAGCATACTTTTCCCAGACACTCAGCGCAACCGAACGGAACTACTCACAAATAGACAAGGAGGGGCTGGCAATTGTGAAGGGAGTAAAAAAATTCCATGATTTCTTGTACGGGCGGCCCTTCACCGTGGTGACTGACCACAAGCCGTTGCTTGGCTTGTTTGCCCCCGAAAAGCAGACCCCCCAAGTGCTGTCTCCTCGCGTCCTCAGGTGGTCAATTTTCCTTGCCAGCTACCAGTATGCACTGATTCACCGACCTGGGAAGGCGATGGGCCATGCGGACGCCCTCAGCAGGCTACCACTACCGGAAACAGGCCCCGACCCAGCACCTGCACAAGAGGTTATGAGCCTGGAGCTGCTTCCCGACCGCCCCATTCAGGCACAAGAAGTTGCACACCATTCCAGGAAAGACAGGGTCATCTCCCGGATCCTGGACTGGGTGTGGAGGGGATGGCCCAGCAACAGCCCTGGGCCAGAATTCGCTGGCTACACAACCCGCAAACATGAACTGTCGGCCCACAAGGGGTGCCTGTTATGGGGAAGCAGGGTCGTTGTTCCCCAGCCCCTCCGCAAAAGGGTCCTCACAGCCCTACACGAGACACACCCAGGGGTAGTAAGAATGAAGGCCCTGGCCAGGAGTTATGTGTGGTGGCCGGGGATCGACGGAGAGATAGAGGCCTGGGTCAAACACTGCCAGGCCTGCCAAGAATCCCGCCCAGATCCCCCAAGGGCCCCAGTCCAGTCCTGGGAGTCCGCCCGAGCACCATGGTCACGCCTGCATGTGGACTTCGCTGGCCCCTTTCAGGGGAAAACATTCTTCATAGTGGTGGACTCCTACACCAAATGGCTGGAAGTCGCACTGGTACCGTCCACTTCTACATCCGCAGCCATCCGGGCACTACGCAGGCTGTTTGCAACCCACGGGCTCCCTGACACTCTCGTCTCAGACAACGGGACTGCATTCACGTCAGGAGAATTCCAAACCTTCACAGCGCAGAACGCCATCCGCCACATCCGTTCGGCGCCATTCCACCCTGCCACCAATGGCCAAGCAGAACGCATGGTGCGGACCACCAAGGACACCCTTCGCCGCATGACGCAAGGGGATTGGGAGTACCGCCTTGCCACATTCCTCCTAGCACAGCACAGCACCCCCAGCTCAACGACTGGCCGGAGCCCCGCTGAACTACTAATGGGTCGGCGCCTTGCAATCAGATTGGACCGCCTTCACCCCGATAGAGCTCAGGATGAGGTAGTGGTGGGGGAAGGCAGGAACCCCCGGACCTTCGAGACCCAGGACCCAGTGTACGCAAAGAATTTTGGGGCAGGCCCAGCATGGGTACCCGCCACAGTCACCAGGGTCACTGGCCCCGTGTCATACGAGGTGCTAACGGATGGGGGGCAATGCTGGCGCCGCCACTGCGACCAGATACGGCGACGATTCCCGGGAGAAAACCAGGAGGAGGAAAGGTCAGAGGAGTCCCAAGGGAACAGAGCGGCAGTGAGGCCCATAGAGCAGGAGGGGCCAGCAGGAGAGGCAGAATCAGTAAATACAGAGAGGACCCGCGAGGCCGAAAGGACACCGGAACCAGAACCACGACTGAGCGAGCCGGTTGCGCCAGACCAAACAGGCCCATCACAGCCAGCATCCTTGGAACACGAGCCAGAACCTGAACCCCGGACCAGGGAACACCACAGGCCGCAACGCACACGTAGGCCGCCGGCGTACCTCGAGGACTATGAATGCGACCTCCCGGGCAGGACTGGAACTTAGAGGGGAGGGGTGTTATGTACTGAGTTGAATAGGATCCAAACTGCAGCAGTCTGATTGGTCCTAGAACAATAGGATCCAAATCGCAGCAGTCTGATTGGTCCTAGAACAATAGGATTCAGAATGCATCAGTCTGATTGGTCCTAGAACAATGCAGCAGTCTGATTGGTTGGCAGGAACCACCCAATCATGCTCCAGATATAAGTGAATCCACAACCTGATTGGCTTACAGTAGAATTCCAGAATTAGCCAATCATGTGCAGCCCATTGTGTAAATAATGTATATAAAGCAGATACTTTGAGGGGACTTTGATTCATTCCTCCTCACCACTATGAGCTGAATAAAGAGCATGAAATCACTTTGCGACTCTGAGTATATTTCACCATTCCTCTGTGTCCAGCCTGTCTGTGACACTAGCCTCAGGCGGTGGATTGAATGGTAGCAGAATCAGTTGATGGGGTGACAGGGACCAATTTCAAAAGAAAGAAATCGGTTGCCAAGTCTCCATTCCCTATGGTAGGTGGCATACCCAGGGCTGTAAGCCACAAAGAGAACTAAGGTTACGTGGAATGGGCAGGTTACATGTTTGAAGCAGCGGTGTAGAGGTTAGAGCAGAGTTTCCCAAACCTGGGTTTCCCAACTGTTTTTGGACTACAACCATCAAGAACAGCTATCAGGGATGATGGGAACTGTCGTTCAAAACAGCTGGAGAGCATTTGGCTGAGACCTGGGGAAGCCTTTTGCGACAGTCATTACAAATGGAAAGCTTAAAACTGGACTGGTGAAACTGCGGCCCTCCAGACATTGATGCGATGTGACATTTCTGCGATGAAAATAGGGATGTTCTATTTAATAATAATAATAATAATAATAATACCCAACCCATAATAATTATACCTCACCCATCTGACTGGGTTGCCCCAGGCACTCTGGGCAGCTTCCAACATATAAAAACACATTTAAAAACTTCCCTATGCACAACTGCCTTCAGATGTCTTCTCAAGGTTGTATAGTTACTTGTCTCCTTGGCTTGGGGGGGTTGCAAGGTTCCATACCCTTCAACATTTCTCAGATGAAAATAAGGACGTCCTGAGGGAAATCGGGATGGCTTCTTTAAATCCGGAACTGTCCCTGGAAAATAGGGACACTTGGAGGGCCTGTTGATGGACTTCAACTCCCATGACTATTTACCCATGGCTGCTGGGAGTTGTAGTCCTGCAACATCGACAAATGTGAGAAGAGCCTGCTGGCCCACTTAGGCCAGCATCCTGTTCTCACAGCGACTGACCACAAGCAGGACCAGAGCACAGGAGCCCCCCCATGGATAGATGGCCTTCTCCTCCACAAAGTCATTGAATCCTCTTCCAAAGCCCTGCCTCCTGTGGGGGCCACAGATTCCCCACCCCCATTATAGATTAAGAAATAGAATAGGGAATCGTTCGGTTGGGAGGGACCCTGAGGGTCATCTGTCCCAACCTGCTCCAATGCAGGAACCTCAACTAAAGCATCCATGAAAGATGGCCAAGTACCTTCTAACACATAACTTACATTAACTTGTGTCAAGGCTTCCTGTTTTCTTAATAACTTCCTATTAATAGTTTTCTTTTGATTGAGCCATAGAAGAACCATAACCCTCAGAACTTGGGAGGTTCCCCCCTTTCCCTCCCCACCCACCCTTTCCACTCCCCATTTCTGGAGGGTTCTTTTAACCTCCTTGCAAAGGGTCTACATCAGGAGCCCTGGCTTTGCCCCAGCTCTGTTGCTATTTATATCGGCTCTGTGGCTGTCCCATTGGACATTTTTGACAAATGGCCTTGCCTTATGACTTTCAGGCTATTGTAAGGAAAGATAGGCAGGCAGCGGCTTGCTTGTCGAAGGGTGTTTAACAAGCGAGGTGGTGGGGAGTGTGACAATGAGGGGTCAGGAGGCCAGGGAGGGGCTGCGGAGCGGAGAAAGGCTTACGTGCCGAGACTGGACTCAGGGGCACCGAGCGGAGGGCCCGGATGGGCTGCCCAGGAGGAGAGGACAGGATGAATCTGCCACTTACTTCCCACCTCGTCCCTCTCCATCCCCAGAGCTGGCAAGCGCTCCTTGGCCGCAGACTCCAGCGGCTGGCAACAGAAGAGTTCTTTTGAACTGATTAAAGAGCCCATTGTGTCTCTTTGGGGGGTTAAGTTTCTCCAAATGGAATCTGAGCTTACCAGGAAAAGAAAAAAACAACAACAGTGATGGTTGTGGGCCAAGGCAGCAAACTCCCAGCATAGAAAGGGCTTCTCTGCTCTAACCATTAAGCACAATTATTTATTTCTATCAGTACTGGCACGTGGTTGATCACACGCAGTCAAGGGGGCCACATACAGCCACCAGGGATTCCTGGAGGGCCTCATCTTTTGTCTCTTAGAAATCAGTTAATGCTGCACCATAACTTTAAAGCACATGGCTTCACCCAAAGAAGCCTGGGAGCTGTAGTTCACTCCTCACAGAGCCACAGTTCCCAGCACTGTGATTCTTTCAGGGGAAGGCTTGCATTTTAAATGTGCTTTAAAAGTATGGCAGGTGTGGCGCTCCAGTTCACTTTAACATAATGGAACAAAAGGAGCTGCGGTTAGATGTGCCCATCTCATTTCTCACGGGGAAAAGCCACTTGCAGGAAAATACATTTCAGAAGACTCCTGAAGGTTTTGAAAAGGCAAAAGTCAGTGTGTGTGTGTATATGCTAAATGGAAGCTGTGCTGTAGCAGAGCGGTGCCAAGAGAGGTCCAAACAGTAATTGGGTTTGCATGGAGTGAATGTGACTAGACAAACAGTATGAGGCTGTTTCTGCCTCTGTCCACCCTATGGAAGGGAACTGCTCTCGGTAGACTAGGGAAATGATGGCCCTAATAGGAGCCGACTTCTGGGGCCAAGGTCCCTTTGCGCCCCCCAATAAAATATTTGAGGGGGCTGGGCCCCCCCAAAATTGATAGGCATTGCAATTCAAATGGTGTGGGTGTGCCCTGTCATGTGCTTGATTCTGCGGGGCTGGGCTTACCTGCCCCCCAATATTTTATTCTTATTGGCACCCTGATGGCCCTCCAGATGTCATGAACTGGCAGGACTTCGGGGAGGCGCAAGAGGATCCCAGCAAGGGGTGCAACTGAGACTGGGTCACATAGGGGCAAGCTGGAGATGGGGAAGGAGAGGTTGGTGTAGGTGGTACTTGCAGGGGGCCAGAGGATGACGAGGGGTCAGTGTCCAGTGCACAGGAAACCAAGCAACAGGACCACTCGCCAGAACCAGAGAGGCCTGTGTCCCCATGAATATGGTGAGTCCTGAGATATAGGGAACAGTGGGCGGGCACTCCAGGAAGCGGACCAGGGCCTGCAGCCCAGTTCACTAGCTGGCCAGGTGGGGAAGGAGGCATGTGATTCCTCAGCTGAGCAGGTGAGAGTCCCAGGCCTTATCAAGGCCAGATGCTGCAATCAGCAGGCACAGTGTCAGAAGGCAGCAGGGCTGAGGTGCTGTGTCTGCTCAACTGCCCTCATTGAGGAACCTCGTTTTGGACGCTCCTGGACCTCCATGAGTTTTACTTTGGGCATGACTCTGGACTGCATCCTGACTTCGGACTTGGATTGACCCTGAACCTCATTTCCTGACTTTCGGCCTTCGACTTTGGATCTCAGACCTTGGACTTTTCGGATGCTGATCGACCCTCGGATTTTGGACTTGGTCTTGGCACACTGTCGGGCTGCCAGGTAGGTCAGGGGATCAGGACATCAGGTGTTCCTGGACTACAACTCCCATCATCCCTGACCACTGACAAGTTGGAGCCGACAAGATTTGCATTTGTACATCTGGAGGGCCATGCGTGTCTCAACCCTGCAGTAGAAGAAAGACCAAAGACCTTTGGGGGATAACCTCAGAGCTGGACCAGACGTGCTTTTTCATCCCTTGACAGTGGCAGCATCAGGGGGCCATGACATGCGTGTTGCAAGAAGGCGTCATAGATCTGCCCCACAGTCAGACAGCCCTTCTGTAGCTAACGCAAGGCTTGCCAGTGATTCAGACCACACATTCCGCTGCCAGCCATCAAGTGCTAAATAATAATCGAGTGATGTCCTTGCATGTGATAATCAGCCCTCGCCTGACCGTACATATACCTAACACCGTTTCCCCTTTGTTCTCCTAAATGCAACATAAACATGCTGTCCATTTCTTAATGTGTTTCTCAGGGGGGCTGTGAGGTTGAACCTACCAAGCCGACGCAGCGCAACACTCCCCTAGGAACCACCGCAGCCTGTTCTGGCCTCTGCGTCGCGTGTTTGGGCCAGCTTCCTGCCCTCGGACAATGGCCCTGGGAGGGGGAATGAAGACGACACCCAAGTTCAGGCCCAGCACTCCACACCCCACGGTCACCCTGGCAGGCTGCAAGCTGCCAGCTGGCCAGGAGCCAAGGCTAATCCTCGGAGGCCCATCCAAAAACACAGGAACCCATCCGGGAGTGATCCTCCCCGCAAAACAATGAGAGACTGGGGGGGAGCTCCCTGCGGTGGGATTCGGGACTCAGGCTGACAGGACGTGCCGAGCCAGCAGGCCAGGCAGCCAGCCGCCGAGATAAGACGCCACTGGGAACAATAGAAGGAATTGGGAAGGCAGCAGGCTGGGGCAAGCACCACCCAGACTTTGAAGAATGAGCCTTCTTGGCGCTGGAAGCTAAGTGGCCGAAGCAGGCTGGGGCTGGAGATTTGCTAGTGGCAAAGGAAGGTGGCAGTGGCGTGGCGGCAGCAGGCCACACCTGGGCAGCTGCACAGAGCAGCACTTTTGCAGGGAGCATTGCTGGGGGGTGCGGAAGCAGCTCTTTGAGAACCAAGCCGCACTGGGGACATAGAAACTTAGAGAGCTGGGTATGTCTAGCATAATGACTGGTGGAGTCTCTCCAGGTGTTGCTGTCTCCAGCTGTGGAGGTGAGCATAGTAGTCATGGCTAGTAGCTGTCCATAGGCCTCTCCTCCATGAATTGGTTTTATCCTATTTTAAAGCCACCCAGGATGCTGCCCATAGTTGCCTCCTGGGGATGCAGGATGGAGATGCCGGGGACTGAACCTGGGACCTGCATACAAAGCAGATGCTGTGTCACAAGCTAGTTGAACTTCAGGCTGGGGAAGCAGTCCATGCTTCAGTGCTGTTAGGTGAAGAATGGAAACACACGCAGTTGTACAGTACAGTGGAGCAAGAACTGAGACTGTGGCTGTGTGCACATTGTAGCTTTAAATCGCATTTGAAGCACATTCGTTTCCTCAGAGAATTGTGAGCGTGTCAGTTTCAACAGCTTACAAAGTAAGTAAAGTGAGGTATGAGTGAAGCGGTGCCAGGAGTATTCATGGGACTGCGCCCGACTCATTTCAGATCAGCTTCTGGGGTGGGCAGGTGAGGGGGACTTGCCTTCGCCTGCATTGGTTGGAGGGAGAGGGGCAACATTAAAACCAGGAGCAGGGCACCTGGCAGTTGGGGGGTGACGTGTATTAGTTGAGGAGCAAAATGCATGTGTGGTTTGGGCTGCGGACTGGAGAGCGCTGCCAGTGCAGACTGGGTGCATCTCTATTCCCATTCCAACAGTTCATTCCGCTGGATAAATGTGAGAAAACAATAATAGTGATAAAGTACTGAGAGAGGCAACAAGCAGGCGACGCTTGGTTTAGTACTTAGAGGCTAGGAGTGTATCTTCCATGATTCCTCCCCCTGCCCTTCTACCATCACCATGTCCCCTAAAAGAGCCTTGTAGGGAAGGCTTGAGCTTGGGAAAGGAGGGTGGCGCCATTGGCTGGCGCCGTTTAGCTGTTCTGTCTGGTCCCCTGCTTGTCTCCTGCTGGACCCAGCAGCTTACCAGTGCTGTGTGCCCTCAGCTTGCACCCAAGCAAAGAATAGTTTCTGTGTTTGGCGTAGTGGAGCTAAGAGAGAAAGCTGGAGGGGGGGGGCGGGGAGAGAAGCAGAAAACCTGGAGTCAGAGCCTGCGCTGAGTTGGGACTATGGGCTGCCCAAAAAAAGCATTTATTTTGATAGCAGCTCTTGGCCCAAGATGCTGTTTCAGCAAGAAGGTTCTGTTTATAGAAAGGGATTTTGCTCTGGTGCAGGTTACGCAAAGGCCAGGCTATCCTGCAGGAGACAAAACAAGTCTGTAAGGGTAAATGTGGGGACTCAGGTTAAACATGCTGCCAAGGGAGTTTGGTCTCCACAAAAAAAGGAGAGAAAAAGAGCCACCGTTTGTTTTTGTTATAATAGAGCATGTTTGAAATCACTTATCATGAATTACATACCCCCTCCATTCATTTTGGCCACCCTGTAGTACTCACAGCTCAAGAGTGGGAAAGAGGAGGTTTATTTCTACTCTGGGACGTAGGAAGATACCTGATATTGAAGTCAGACCACTGGCCCATGTGGCTTAGGGTTGTCTTCTCTGATTGGCAGTGGCTTTCTAGAGTTTCAGAGAGGGAATCTTTTCTAGCCTTGTTTGAAAATGCCAGGAGACAAACCTGGGACCTTCTGCACGCAAGGCAGGCGCTCTGCTCCTGAGCTCTGACCCTTCCCTGGTGATATGGATGGGGCAGGGGAGAGTGGCACTCTTGGTTCTGTGATTGTGAATTAGGAATTGGGGGTGCAAGCTCAAATATCCTTTTATGCCAGGAAACCTCCAGCCCATGGGACAATTCTGGCCCGCCGGGGGTCCAAGTTAGCCCAGGAGGCCTGTTCCTGCAAACCATGCTCATCTGTTAAACAGCAGGTGTCAACAGGGGTTCATTCACACTTCCAAGCTTTCTAAGTCTCAGCGGTTTCACCCATGCCCTCCTCCCTTCCTAGGAAAAACCCGCTCTTTCGTGCTAAATCGGAGCAAACGTCAATCCAGAGAAAACCCAAATTGTCATTTGCTCTGATTGAGCACTAAAGAGCAGTTTTCTCCAGGTGGGGTGGGGTGGGGGAAGTAGTGGGAGAAGAGGAAGTGTTGATAAACCCTGAGTGATGTCAGCTATTGGACCAGGAGGCAAGGTTAAATTCTGCTAGGTTCTGCTTTGCCAGCACATTCTCCATGCAAAACACGCTGGCAAAGCAGACACTTGCAGCCAGCAGATTGAACTCTCTGCTCCCCAGCTGAGAGTAGACCCCCCTCCCCACATTTCTGTTACTTTACTGTGCATTCATTCTGATTCATTTGTGGGGCACTTTCATCCTGCATTCTTCTTGATTTCTGGGGTGTTTATACATATTCCAATTAATTTATTTGTTCATCCCACACATTTCAGTGCGTTTCCCTGTCACTTTCCTAACCGCAAAAAGTCTGGGTTTTAAAAACTGGATTTGTTAGGATCATTGAATTGTAGAGTTGGAACGGACCCCGAGGATCATCTAGTCCACCCCCCTGCAGTGCAGGAATCTCACCTAAATCATACATGATCGATGGCCATTGACCTTCTGCTTAAAAACCTCAAAGGAAGGAGAGTCCCCAACCTCCTGGGGGAGACTGTTCCACTGTCAAACAGCTCTTACTGTCAGAAAGTTCTTCCTGATGTTTAACCAGAATCTCCTTTCCTGCAACTTGAAGTCACTGGTTCGAGTCCTACTCTCCAGTGCAAGAGAAAACAAGCTTGCTCCATCTTCCATGTGACAGCCCTCAAGATATTTGAAGATGGCTATCATATCTCCTCTCAGAAGAGTGAGCATTAACCCCCAAATCTTCGTTTGTAATAAGTAGGATTTGGCAGCCAGCTAGTGAGGACTCGTGCTTTTCCAGGGATGTGGTGCCCTTCAGGTACTTTTGGACTATGACTCCCAACAGCCATAGCCAGTGTTCAGGGCTGATGCTAGAGCAGCAGAGTAGTTTAATCCACCTTAGGTATACACACCTGAGTTTCTCAGCATGCGCTTGCATCCATCCAAAGTGCAGGAGTTTTGCACTCCTTTTCACATGGCCGTCCTGCAGGGAGCTTTTGGTTGTGCCACCTCCACAGGTGAGTGGACCTCAGCAGGTGCCTAGCTTTGCCAGCCCCCGATGCCAGTTCTGATTTGAAGTAAGTGAAAGTACATTCTTGGACAGAGTTGCTTCCTATTATTTTATAGCATGGTTATGTGCATATTTTGGAAAATGGGATCATTTCTTACAAGAATTTAGTTGCAAACTGCTGGCCAAAATGCCACCAGCTCTCCCAGCTCACTGAGCCCTGTTACCTCTTCAGCTTCTGACACCTTCTCCCCCCCAGTTTCTCCCTCTGACCGCTCATCATTGTCCCACCACCACTCCCTGGCCTTGGTGATTCTGCAGCTGGTCCCTTCCACCATTTCTCTGCGTCCAACCAGTCTGTGACAACCAGTCTTATCATGGTGCTAAGACACCCCGTGTCTCCGCCAATGTCTCCCAATGTGTACCATTAAGGGGAGGGCTTCCTCCTTGATTGCCCCCAGCAGCAACAAGCATTTCCCAACCATGAACTGCTTCAGCAGCTGCCACTGCCTCCAGCCCAGCACTCTGATTTGGCTTGCCAAGTGTCCCAAAGAAGTTCGTGAGCACAGAAGGTCCCGGTCTGAGGCCATGCCCAGGACCCAACAATCTTCTGCATGCTACCTCTGCTCTTGTCTGCTCCTATCTTAACACCAGTCATTGATGAATCTACATTCCTTGAATTTATCTCATCCTTTGGAAAAGCCACGTGCTAGGCCTTATTGCAACATCCTATAGCGATGGGAGTCCGTGGGTTAATTGCATATTGTGAAGGCATACTTCCTTTGGTCTGTCCAGCTGACCTCTACTGAGAGCTAGTTCAGGGCAGATGTGCAGAGAGGATGATGGACTTGGACTGGGTGGGGTGACTTGGGCTGAAATCTCTGCTCAGTGGGTGTCCTTGGGCAAACCTCTGCCCCTCCAAGACACTTCACAGGTTAGTTGTGGAGATAAAATGGAACAGTATGTTCTACGTATGGAAGGGCAGGATGCAAACATGATACATACATAAAATACTGCTAATCGCTTCAGTTGGATGACGCTGAATTTGCAGAGAGAATAATCTCTCTCCATTCACGCCCTGTGATTATACTCTGTCAAGACCTACCTAGAAGTGACATGAGAGATCCCATCCTGGCTGGTTCTTCTATTTTGCATGAATGCTGCTATGTGGGTTCTTGGTTTGGATCTGAGCTGTGGTGGTCGTGGAGTGTATCTTGGGGGTTCAAAGGGACCTGGGCCCCTTTCAGCTTTTGAGGTCCCAGGGTATAAGAAAAAATTAAAATGACGACACACAAAAACAAGCGGAGGCATTTAAAATTATTTAATGTGACAAAAATCTATATCAGTATGCAAAATTGGGAGGGGGCAGATGGATTCAGCTAGCCTGTTCCATGAATGGAATCCAGAGCAAGGTACAATGGGACTTCCCTCTCTCATCCCCCCCCCCCACCTGCACTCTGCACCTCACCAAATCTGCCCTGGAGGGTTGGGAGAACCCTTGAGGATCAATCTCCTTAGTGCTACGTTGAAGCCCACCCCGTGTCTTTCCCCTAACCTCCTCTTACGTGCTTAAACTTGCATGCCACATTTTCATCTGGTGCACATAAAAACAAGTTGCAAAACTTATCAGATGCCAAAAAATAAGGTCTACGTCTGAGACCCCCTTTGAGCTTGTGGCTCAGGCCAAATCCCTCTGCCCAGAAGTAAGTGGCCGGGGTGTGATAGTTTTCCCAATGCTGTTTCCTTGATTTCAATCCCTGCTACCCAAAACTACTTGTAGCCAAAGGGGTAGAGAGGTCAGGGACAGTCTGGTGCCTAGCTTTGCCCCTTTTCACGGCTGCTGCAGCTGCAAGTAGTGACTTAGATTTTGTTTAGGTCTATGGTATGAAATTATTACTATTTTTTGATACTCATTTATTGATCCTCTGTTGTATGAAGGGACATAGTTTTCAAACAGGCCTTGGCTTGTTTTTGTTTTTTCTTCTCTTTCACCCCCCCCCCATCACCCACTAAAACAGACAGACAGACAAACAAACAATCCCTGGTCCGCTTAGGAACAGGAGCTCATGCTGGAGAACCAAGGGAAATGGAAAGATAACAAAGGACAGTTTACGATATTGTTCCAACTAGGGAAGCGTCTGGTAATCAGGGATGTCTAAGGGGGTGGGAAAGCTGTCCTCATGCCCTCATGACTCAGAGGGCACCTAGAGGCATCAGAGCCTTGGTGCCCTGCACCTGACCCTTAGCACCCTGAGCTTCCGCCCCCTTCCTGCCCCGACCCACATTCTGCTTCCCAGAGGGAGGAGAATCCCAGCTCCCCGAGCCTTGCGATTGGCCAGAGAACTCAAGCCCAGCCAGGGATAAAAGGTGACTGGGAGCATCTTGCCTGCTTGCCTGCAGCCCACGTCAAGATGAGCAACCTGGCCTTGTACCGTGGCATCTACACTGAGGAGCGCTTCCAGCAGCTTTATGGGACGCCCCCAGAGCCAGAGGGCAGCCTGGCAGGGATGCTGAAGGGCAAGCTGGCCCAGGGGTGCCGCTGCTCCAGGGCTGCAGCCTTGCATTTGCTCCGAAGCAGGCTTCCCATTGCAAGCTGGCTGCCCAAGTACCAGCCTAGGAAGTGGCTCCTGGGGGACGTGGTGGCAGGGCTGACTGTGGGCATTGTGCACATCCCACAAGGTGAGTTTGTGTGTGAGAGAGCGTGTGTAGGGAACGCTGCTGAACTGAACGTCAGGGGTGATCCTGGAAGACATAGCACAGCAGCCAGAGGCTGAAGTGAAGCCTCTTCCTTTTCTGCACAGAAGTTTGTTGCAGAACATATGGCGGTGGTGGGCATTCTTCCCTTCCAGAAGTATCCAAGGAGATGGGGCGGTGGTAGAGATGAGTCGCTTTGGGAGGGGGCAAACCTGGGCACCATCATCCTTTCTCCTTTCTCTATCATCTCCCCTTCCCCATGAAAGTCTCCAAGGATTTCTGATCTTTACTGGTGTGGATCCTCTTCCTCCTTCTTCTCCTCTCAAGTCCTACCTAATTTCTTCTCCTCACCTGCAAGATCTTCAAAGATCCTTCACCCTGGAGGTTCTGCTTGCTGACTTGATGCCCCTGCTCTCTATGCAACTGTTAAACATTTCTGTTTCCCAAGCTATCCCTAAACCTTCCAGGGGATTTACTCTCAGTGCCCCTTATGCTTTACTCTCAGTCTCCCTTATATTTTTGTCTGCTCCCTTGCGCACACACCACAAGAGTACTGACCTCTTATCCACTTCCTCAAGCCCTCTCCCCGGTTCACATACTTTTTAAAAAATCTGTGACCAGCTTTGCATCTTCCTTGTTTGAACAACAAGTCTTTTGTTTTCTGGTTTCAGTCTGGGATTTCTAAGGCTGCGCAGTCCTGTGCACACTTACCTGGGGAGTGAGCCCCATCCACTGGAGCTGGCTCTGAAGTAAACACGCACAGGTGGGGGGCTGGCAGCCTGTCTTGCTTCAGGAGCTGTTTCTCACTAATCTCTGAGGCTGTGGCTGCGTGGTGGAATGGCGGGGGGGGGGGGAGTCAACTCCTGGATGTCTTTCCGCCCTGGAGGCCCCAGGTTGGACTCATGCCCTGCCGGTCCTTGTTAAGGTGGCGCTTCCCTTTCCTCCAGCGGCAGCCCAGGCGTAAGCAGCTGGGGTAATGGAGCATGCATCAAGGGGTTTCTGGTCAGGGCTGCTCCTCCTACAGATTTTGACAGTGGAAAAGAAGGAAGGTAGAAAGAGCATTGGAGGGAATGATTTTAAAAATGTAGGTTTGTTGGACAGCCTGTTTTCTTGCTGAGAGGTGGCATTTTCAAAATTCTATTCCTTCTAAAAATTAATTCTGAGGGGTGGCTGTGTTTGTGTCAAGACCCTGACGACAAAGCAGTCACGTGACACCTTAAAGACTTGGCAGATTTATTGTACAGTAGTGCAAAGCTTTCGTGGATTGGAGCCCAGCTCATCAGAGGGATGACATGCTGACATGCTTGTCACTCATGCTGCTGACTAGGAAAGTGAATCCTAGTGCGTGAACCCTTCTGGACTGAGCACACGCTATTGAGCATTCATCCCGATTTGTTTGCAAGGGGGTCAGATGATGCTGTGCCATAGCAAGGGTTATCACACACTTTCCAGTTGTTCCTTATTGCAAAAAGTCTGTTCCTTTGGGGGAGTGGGCTTGTTGCACAAAATTTCCTAATCAACTGTAATTGTGCAGCCTGAGTGGCATTCCCCCCAGAATTCCTAATTTCATAAATGTGCTAGCGGCAGTGTGAGATATGGGATTGTTTCTGGACTGGATTTTCGGGTGGGATACAATCACATGCTAGCAAATTCGGGTTGCACAAGTATAGTTGATTGGTGAGAAAATACACTGGAAACAAATCAGAATGGATGCTGATTGTCATCTAATCTCCTGCAGACAAATCAGGATAAAAGCTCAGTAAACAGACCACCTGAAAGCGTGGATTCCCATATCCTTCCTGCAAAGTACTGACAGTCTGGAGGTGCTCTGAGAGGGAGGGTTGGGTTTACATGTTAGTGAGGCAGACACGCATCACATGTGCTCAAAGAGAGTTGGACTCTGGGTTCCAACAAAACCCTGAGAGGGAACCCTGACCATTAGGTCCAGTCGTGGCCGACTCTGGGGTTGCGGCGCTCATCTCGCTTTACTGGCCGAGGGAGCCGGCGTACAGATTCCGGGTCATGTGGCCAGCATGACTAAGCTGCTTCTGGAGAACCAGAGCAGCGCACAGAAATGCCGTTTACCTTCCCACCTATTTATCTACTTGCACTTTGATGTGCTTTCAAACTGCTAGGTTGGCAGGAGCAGGGACCGAGCAACGGGAGCTCACCCCGTTGCGGGGATTCGAACCGCCGACCTTCTGATCAGCAAGTCCTAGGCTCTGTGGTTTAACCCACAGCGCCACCCGCGTCCCCTTTCAAGGATACCATCCCACTAATTCTGGGGTAGACCCTACATTACTTGAATAGCATCATTACCACTTCCATGTGGCTACTGAGCGGAGGAGCAGGAGCATATGGCACGATCACTTCCCATTGTCAGTTCTAGTGGCTCTTAGGCACCAGTGACATTGTCAGTCCTTCAGCAGGGGAAGCGGGGCCTACCAGTTACAGGCTGTGCCTCCGAAAGTTAGAACTCTTGTCCCAGCCGCTTGTTTACACTTGGCCTCCCAGCCGGTGGGGATTTTGTATAGCTCGTTCTGTTTGTTCTTTCTGCAGGAATGGCCTTTGCTCTGCTCACCTCAGTAGCACCAGTCTATGGGCTCTACACTTCATTCTTCCCTGCCCTGCTGTACATGCTGTTTGGTACGGGGCGCCATGTGTCCACAGGTAAGTGTGCTGCATGGCTGAGTCAGGATGCAGTCGCCATAGACGGGCACCTGGGGCACTGCTCTTGGGCTCCGTGACTTAACGTCCTCCGGGCAGATCTATTATTATTATTATTGTGATTTCTTTATATAATTTATGAGCCCTGACCCTATGAACTATCTTGAAGTGATTTCACAATACAGTAAATATATATATATATATATATATATATATATATATATATATATATCCATACATTAAAAAGTTAAAGCAATTGCATATATAAAAACAAATTGAAACCTAGTTCAGATAACATTTGAGGTAAAGCCTTGTTGAAAGAGTAAAGGCAGACACAGAAAAGGCAACCAAGATTGCAGTTATATCTGCACCAGTATAATACTACTGATACTAATACTATAAATAATGGATTATATACAATGTTAGTCATACTCAGAGTAGACCCATTCAAATTAATGGACATTCCATTAATAGGCCCATTCATTCCAATGGGTCTGCTCTGAGTAGAACTTTGCCGAATACAATTAAATGTGCTTCAGATTTAAAGAAGTGGCTAAGCCAAATAAGGAGAGCAAGAAGGCTAAGGACAGGATAACTTGAGGAAATAATTTCTGCCCTGTCTGATTTCTCTCTCTGTGTATGCAAATGTGCATGTGTGTGCTATAATATATTACACACATAAGAAACCCATCCATGCCGGTTTCCAAGGTCCTGTCACACAATGCAGTGGTTATGCAGATGAAGAGAGGGGCAGCCCTGCTTCTTAACAACTGGGGCTGCCAGGGTGGCATCCCTGAAGGCAACGTTTTACTGTTTCCGCTCTGGTATAAGTGAATGGTCACTATTCATTTTTGCAAAGGAAAATAACGCGCTGCCTTTGGAGATCTTGTGGTAGTGAGGACAAAACTCCACCCTTGATTCTCGGACCAGTCCTCGCACACATCAATCCTGTAGAGTAGCTTTCATCAACTTGCCCTCCAGATATACAGTTCCTTTTCACCACACATGCACACACTTCCAGGCCACCTGTTATGACAGTGGCTGCATTGCTTGTTCATAATAGTGGTAGTACATTTAAATTGGGCAATTTATAAATATGAATTTATAAATAATGAATTTCAAATGTTCCAGATATACACCCATATTTTCCCGTCTATAAGACATCCCTATGTATAAGATGCCCCTTATTTTGGGGGACTTGGATTTAAGAAAATGGGGGGGGGGGGAATCTATCTGTATATAAGACGCTCCCCAATTTTGGACACTGTTTTTTAGGAAAAAAACCTAGACTTATACATGGGAAAAATTGGTATATTCTGCAACATTTGAAATGTAAGAATGCCCCTCAAGCTGCGTTTGCTCTTAAAGCTCACATACCTGGTGCATTGGACTGAAAATTGAGTTTGACTCAACTAGCATGCCACGTGGGTGTTGGGCGCGGGGGGAGAGAAATCCTTCCACTGCCATAAAGCTCACTGTGTGGTCTTTGTCATTGTATGTCAGCCTATTCTGCTCCACCCATCCAAGACCTGTAGGCTGCAAATGGAGATTTTTCAGCTTTCTGAATGTAGAGATAGATTCAGTGTATTGTTCAGGTGGAAAGTAGGAATGGGTGGGATTGCTGCCACCAGAATCATGAATGAATGTCAGTCACAATGCCATGTAACCGAGGTTGCTATTTTTGGGTGGGATTCAGTTACATACTTGCAGTTATAACTGATTTGGAAGTATTTGTGGAACAAACCTGCTTCAGAGCAGGCGATGGGAAATGCACTGCGATAACACTTGCTTTGATGCAATGGCATCTAACTGCCCCATGAACAAATCAGAATGAATGCTCACTAAATAGCCAATGTTGTCCAGCTTCCCTGCAAACAAATCAGGATGAATGCTGAATAAACAGGACACCTGGAAGCACCCCCAGTATACTGTTGAGGGGAAAATAGGAATGGGTGGTACTGAGTGCCGTGGTGTCATTCTCGCTCAGGATGGGACCTGCAGAGATTTCATTCGCTCCTCTCTTCCTGCTCTCCAAAGGCACCTTTGCTGTAGTCAGTCTGATGACGGGCTCCGTGGTGGAGCGTTTGGTTCCTGAGCCCCTGCAGTCCAATGGCACCATCCCTGCAGAAGCAGCTTTGCTGGAGGCGCAGCGCATTGGTGTGGCGGCCGCTATGGCCTTCCTTGTGGGGCTGCTCATGGTGAGTCAAAGGGAGATGCTGGGGCAAAAGGGCTCCTTTGGGGAGGCTGAGCACATCACAAAGGGGGACTTGAGCCTTGGAACAGTGCTATGGCTGTCGTCCTGGGAGGATTCTTGGGCTGCCCAGGGCTAATAAGAAGGGCTGATAAACTAGGGGTTGATGAACATGGAGGCTTCAGTCTTAGCTATAGAATCATAGAATTGTAGAGTTGGAATGGACCCCGAGGGTCATCTAGTCCAACCCCTGCAATGCAGGAACCCTTTGCCCAATGTGGGGCTCAAACCCACGATCCTGAGATTAAGAGTCTCATGCTCTCCTGACTGAGCTATCCCAGCTCTCTTGGCTAATAGCTCTTCTTATATCTCTCCTCCAGCAAGCTCATTTGATCCCCGCCCCACCAAAACCCTTTAAAATCCTTTTAAAAAATCCAGTATTTGTCTAATCCCTTTGAAGAGCCATCTGTTCTAAAGTCCATCACCACCTCTTGTGGCAATGAATTCCATGCTAATTGTTTATTGTGCTGAGAACAATTTTCTTTTGTCTGTGTTGTGCTCCTGATGGCACTGTCTTATATGGCCTCTGGAAAGCTTACTTGGCAGCTCCTCTGGCTTTTGAGATTTTGGTAGGCCTAGCCCACACATTTTCTGGCATACTTCCACAATGATAAGGACTAGAAACTTGCTTTCTTAAAAGAATGAAAGCTGAGGAGGCTCGCTTCTGCACCCAGCACCACAATCTGTGTTTTTTCTGCCTGTCTCAGCAGACACACAATTCACGCAGCTACTGCTGCCACCTTCCCCTCTTCCCCAGACAGGGATGTTTACGCTTCACCTGGGCTTCCTTTCCACCTACCTCTCGGAGCCTGTCGTCAAGGCCTTTACCTGTGGTGCTGCTTTGCACGTGGTGGTGTCTCAGCTCCAGAGCCTCCTGGGCTTGCCATTACCACGTCCCGCTGGCTGCTTCGCCATCTTCAAGGTATGTGGATCCACATTCAGGAGGTGGGGGTGCAGACATCTCTGCTTATGAAGTCACCAGAAATGTAAATGCAGGAATTCTCATTCCTAGACACCTGCTCCTGGATGCAATCCATAAGATATTTTGTTCCTCTGAGCTAATATGAGTGTCCTTGTTTTCTTCACTGCTTCTCTCTCTCACTCCATGGTGCTTTCAGCAGTTTGAGTGGGGCAAATGGGGCACTGCCCCACCAACCTCAGCCTGGCTTCAGGCAGCCCCTCACTTACCTGCCTTCTTGCAACCATTCTAGAGTGTGTCACTGGCTGTCAGTTTAGTTTCAGTGCTGCCCTTGCAGAGGGAGGAGAAGACTGGGGACAAAGCTAGAATTAGTTGACTTATGGTTGGCCACTGTGAGGACAGAATACTGGACTAGCTGGACAATTGGTCTCATCAGGCAAGGTAAGGTGACCAGGCAGCAGAATCCACAGGGCCAGCAGATCCCAATATAGATATTTATTCCCCCCTTTTCCTTCCCTCACCTCTTCTTCCCTGGTGAGGAGACAGGCATTGTTTTGTGGTTCACCTCAGGGGCCAAAATATCTTGGGCCAGCCCTGAATTTGACCTACATTCTTATGGCTTTGTCACTGTCTCTGGCTCCACCTGCTGTTGGTCTTCCTGCCACTGGCCCTGCCAATTCCACCAGTGGTTTGCTGAAACAGGCTGCCGGTGAGTTTTGATAGCTGCTAGAAGGTTCCAATAAGCATAGCTGCTTCCTCCTCCCAGGCTGCTAAAAGCATTCCAGTCCACCCCTCGGACGGAAGACCTGGCTGCCCTTTGTGAATGCCACGCCAGATGTCCATGTTTCTGCATTTCCCCCTAGACACTGGCATCTGTCGTGGAAGCCTTGCCCTTAACCAACACAGCAGAACTGCTCATCTCAGGCTTCTGCTTGGCTGTGTTGGTGCCCATCAAAGAGATCAACAACCGCTACAGGAGTCGGCTGTGGGTCCCCATCCCGGGAGAGATCATCATGGTACGTTTGAAGTCTTCGTCAAGGCTGTGTTTTGTCATTCAGACAGCTGGTGACTCCCTGCAAAGGAAAGTCACATTTTAACACTTACAAAGAATGTAAATCCAGCTAATTTGCTCATACTTCCTTTGTGTATTTCTTCTTCCAAGTCTGAGGTCATCAAAAGACTTGGATGGGTGGGTAGAGCAGGGATTGAAGAGTGGTGAAGAATAAGGTGTAGGCAAGGAAAGGCATGGATGCTGGAGATAGGTGGGGGGGGGGAGATATAATTGGGGGGGGCAGGAGCTGAGCAGGGCACTGTGGATGAAGGACTAAATTAGGTCTGTCATTAAATGCATATTTTAATTCAACATGCACATTTTTTAAAAGAAAATACAAATAGTAGTCAATGGAAGAGGTGACCGATAATTATTCAGATTGTAGCCAGCGAGTTCAAATCTTTCATTCTATTCTGTGGTGCTGAAGAAAATACTTCTTCGTAGTGATTATATGCTTTGGGAGAAAATTTCCATCAGGACCACAGCAGAAGAGGAGAGGCTTAAACAGGCCTTCCCCACCTGCTGCAATCCATGGTAATTATCCCCACCCCAGCTGTAAATATTTGAATTTAAGCAAACAAAACAAAATATGTAGGAAGATGCTCTTTAGCATCCTGTTTAGTTTTGCCCTAATTCTGTGGCCCTTGGAATGACTGTTCAGAATCATTTTTATACTTTTGGCGGTCATTGCCAGTGTATTCAAAAGCTTTTTTTCACAGCCATGAGGGCTAAAAACTTGGTTTTTAATTGACAGAGGAGGTTTTCACAATGCATCGTTCTGTCAGACAGTAGTTGTCTTGCAATAAATAAGGAACCACACAGAGTCAAAATGCAGAGTCAAAGATTCACAGTAAAGGCAGAAAAACTTTACTGAGGCAAACAAACAAACTTTATTAAAGCACTGTGCAAGCGAAAGTGAGCAAAGTAAGTCAAAGTTACGTAGTCAAAACAATATTTGCATAAGAAGTGAACCTGCTAGAATTTTCCAGCACTTTCCTGCTTCTGCTCTCAAAGACCTTAGTCACTATGACACATTCTGATATTAAATGCGGTACCATGTTACTTGCTTGTGCAACACATTGAGTTACAAAATATGCAAAACCTGGGCCAATGTAGTTCAGTCAGATAGCTAAAAAGGGTTTTCAGCATACATGGTCCAAATTGGCCTGACCTTCTGTTTTCTTACCTGTACCAGGATAATAATCCCATGACTAGTCCTAACCCCGCTTGGTATAGAAAATCCCCCCTTGCTAATTCACTCAGACCTTAATTCTTGCAGTATTTGGAGACTTTTGACAAACGTGAGATGTCCCTTCACAGTGAAGTATATCTGAAATACATGAGGATACACTTTGTGGGGATTTAATATTTGGAGCACCTAGCGGGACAGCGGCTATAGCAGAAGTTCTTCAAGGCAAATGAGGAGGTTGTTTTTAAAAGCCACACAGCTTACAGGCCTTTGGACTGACGCTGGGTCTGTCTGTCTTTTTTGGGCAGGTACTGCTGGCTACTGGGATCTGTTTTGCTTCCTCCCTAAACACTCACTATAAGGTGCAGGTTGTTGGACACCTCCCGGCAGGGTAAGACTCTCTCTCTCTCTGTCCTCCCCATTCTCTATGCCGGCTGAGGGTCAAGTCACCGCTGCCCTGTTGGCATGGCAACAGAAGTGCGGCTTCCAAACTTGGCCTGACCCTGGTTGTTGGGGAAGGGCAGGGCATGGTCTCTGTCCCCGGGGCACACGGTGACTCCCATTCCCCTATTCTTTCATGCAGGTTCCCACAGCCCCAGCTCCCAGCCCTGCATCTGCTGCCCCAAGTGCTGGGTGACACGGTGGCCCTCACTTTTGTGGCCTACGCCATCTCGGTGTCCTTGGCCATGATCTACGCTGAGAAGCACCACTATGTCATTGACCCCAACCAGGTGTGTGTCCAGCCTGGAGAGCTCAGGGTCCCCTCAGGGTGGGGAGGTTAGAACCTGGACACGTTCAGTCATGGATACTGTTCCCTTTGCTTGCCAAGCCGCCAGACTCCCTAGCGCCTCCTGTTGAGTGCTGGGTTAGATGGGCCTTTGGGTCTGATCAGGAAGGGCCTTCTTATGTTCCTGTGACCCTCCAGCTTAAAAATTGTCTTTGTTTGTAGTGGAGACTCGGCTCCAGAGTTCTTCATTTCTTGCTTGAGGCCAGGGATAATGAACCCCTGCTCTTCCAGATGAACTACAGCACCTATCATCCCTGACCATTGACGGTGCTGATAGGAGTAGGAGTCCCAACACCATTTGGGGAGCCACTGGTTCCCCATCCCTGCTCTGGATACACCCGCCCACCGCTTGCTTCAAGTTCAGCCGGCTAAGACCCTGCTCTCACTTTGCCTTCCTCTGCCCCCCTACAGGAACTGCTGGCTCATGGCCTCTCGAACCTGGTCTCCTCCCTGTTCACCTGTTTCCCCAGTTCAGCCACGCTGGCTACAACCAACATCTTGGAAAGTGCTGGTGGACGCACACAGGTATAAGGCTGATGTTTCGGGAGCGCTTTGGAGAGAGGTGGAGAACCTGCGCTGCTCTGGATGTTGTCTGGACTCCAGCTCCCATCATCTCTGACCATTGGCCATGCTGGTTAGGGCAGATGGAAGTTCACCAGCATCTAGAGAGTCACAGGATCCCCGTCCTTGGGCTACAGACGGCCTTTCTTACCACCATCCCACTACATTTACATTTGCTGCTTGGAAATGGCAGGGGGCAAAGGGCTGGCTTCTCTAGAAAGAAAAGTGGAAGGCAAGACTGTTTCCAGCAACGGTGGGAAGGAGAGGGTTAGCCCAGTTGCTGGTTCCAAAGCATTGTCAGCCACATTGGTGCATTGGGATGAAAGCACCCTTTTTTCCTGATAGGGCTCCTTTGCCTTTTATAACTGGACGCGGGTGGCGCTGTGGGTTAAAGCCTCAGCACCTAGGGCTTGCCGATCGAAAGGTCGGCGGTTCGAATCCCCGCGGCGGGGTGCGCTCCCGTTGTTTGGTCCCAGCGTCTGCCAACCTAGCAGTTCGAAAGCACTCCCGGGTGCAAGTAGATAAATAGGGACCGCTTACTAGCGGGAAGGTAAACGGCGTTTCCGTGTGCGGCTCTGGCTCACCAGAGCAGCGATGTCACGCTGGCCACGTGACCCGGAAGTGTCTTCGGACAGCGCTGGCCCTTGGCCTCTTGAGTGAGATGGGCGCACAACCCTAGAGTCTGTCAAGACTGGCCCATACGGGCAGGGGTACCTTTACCTTTACCTGCCTTTTATAACTACACAGCAAGCAGATATGGATTTGCCTGCTGCTAAATGAGACTTTTCCAGACTAAATAATAGTAACTTATGCTCCAACATTTCTCCGATGAAAATAGGGGCGTCCTATTCAATGAGGAGGAGGAGGAGGAGGAAGATAACTATTATTTATGCCCCACCAATCTGACTGGGCAACTTCCAACATATATAAAAACATAATAAAATATTAAACATTTTTTAAAAAAACTTCCTTATATAGAGCTACCTTCAGATGTCTACTAAAAGTTTTATAGTTTCTTATCTCCTGGGCTTGGGGATTGCATAACTCCATACCCTCCAACATTTCTCCGATGAAAACAGGGACATCCTAAGGAAAAGCAGAACATTCTGGGATCAAATCAGAAACCAGGGCGGCTTCTGGAAATCCAGGAAATAGGGACACTTGGAGGGTCTGTAATCATTAACAAATGTATTTTTGTGAGCTGGAGGTTTAAACTAGGATAAAGTGTGCATAAAAATGCACACATTAGTGAAAATGGTGTATGAAATGCAATATATAAGGGGAAATTGTGTTGCAAAATTGTGTCTATTAGGCAAAATTGCATACAAAATCATGTGTATCAGAAGAAATCGCATGAAAATTTTGGTGAATTTTCATGAAGACTTAAAAAAAAAAATGCAAACAGATGTGGAAATTTAAGGAACTGAACTTAAATGGGGAATTCCTATTCATTATACTCATGTATCCAAGGCTCACCTGGGTAGCTGGAGGTCCACTCTTTAGAGTGCTCATCATTATGGGGAATACAGGTGTTTATTTGGTAGCACTGGTGTTTTCTACTTTACTGGCGTTGTGCTATACTAAGGCAGAACAATGTCCCTTGGTTGCCAGTGGACTTTAATGTCCCTTCCGTTATCTTGGCTGCAACTAACCAGCCTTCCTTGCCCACAGCTCTCTGGCCTCTTCACCAGTGCTGTTGTCCTGGTGGTCTTGCTATGGATTGGACCTCTCTTCTACTACTTACCCAAGGTGAGCTAGTTGCTACTATGTGTTGGGGGAAGGATAGGGGTTTATTCAAAGGGTAGCTCATTATGCTCAGCCAACCCTGATACAAAATTAAATCATGTGCTCTAGGCATCATTGATATATCTTGGTACCATATTTTACACAAATTCTGGGTCCCCTGCACATCTTCATTTACTTGCTGTTAGCACAACGGCTTGACTCACATGCCATATATTATAAGCACATCTCCCGTCAAAGAATCCGGGGAACTGTATTTAAAGGGTGCTGGGAATTGTAGTTCTGTGAGAGGTAAACTACATTTCCCAGCTGTATTGTTTTGTTTGGTGTTCGGAGGAGACCTGCTTTGTACGTACAGTGTGTGCAGTCATACACTCTTGCTACACATTTTGTTTCCATGCCAGCTGTTCAGCCTGGAATTTACCTCCTTAGTTTTTATAGAGAATCTGGTGGCTATAAGTCATTGTTGCCAAGCCATTTCTTCCCACTGATCTCTGCAAAATGGTAATGTACACTTGCAGCACCAGCCTGCCCAATGTGGACTAATATCATGCTATGGAAGCTGTTCAACACTATTTGGCCTGTGCAGTGGACACTTGGGTTGCGAACGAGATCCATGCAGGATGCACGTTTGAAATCTGCAGCGTTTGCAACCCACAGCGGCGCATCTGTACAGACGGGGGTTGCGATCCAGTGCTTCTGCGCATGTGCAAAGCGCGATTTAGCGCTTCTGTGCATGCACGACCGCCGAAACCCAGAAGTAACCCGTTCTGGTACTTCCAGGTTTCGGTGTGGCTGTAACCTGAAAAAACGCAACCTGAAGCGTCTGTACCCCGAGGTATGACTGTAATGAGTAACTTCTTCTCTGCAGCTTCTGCCTCCTGTTCAGTGTGACTGCTCCTTAATTGTTTTATCAGTTCTTGGTGAGCTAAAACTATCAGTTCTTGGTGAGCTAGCACTATTTCACAATAAAAACATAAGAAAGGAAACATAAGATAGGAAACTGGTAATTAAAGCTCCCCCCCCCCCCCGCAGCAAAGGGAACAGGAATTAAGGCTTTATTTTTTAAACAGTCAAATGTTATGTAAATGTCATTAATGAAATTATTAGATATACTGAAGGACCAATTAAGGAGGTCAGCGGGGCTGCATCCCTGCTGAACAGCAAGCAGGCCCAGGGGAGAAGGAGAAAACTTCTAATGAAAGTTGTAAGGGGGTCTTTACTGAATGACGCTTACTTCTGCATGAACATTATCAGAAGATCTTGGCTATGGGAATTACCCGTTGCTGGATAATGCTGTGCAGAACCACCATTTTAATTCTGTTTTGAATGATCACAGAAAAACAGTGCCTCAGTGGTGCTCAAGAGCCGTGGTGTGGAAGTGGGACAGTATGTTAAAGAGGCCCCTCATTTCACACCTCTTTTCTCTCTCATGTCTAGGCTGTCCTGGCCTGCATCAATGTCACCAGCCTTCGGCAGATGTTTCTGCAGTTCCAGGACCTGCCCGAGCTGTGGAGGATCAGCCCCATTGATTTCGTAAGCCATGACAGCATCTGAGAATGGACCAGTTTCTAATCTAGCAGTTGGAAATTAAGAACTGAATATGTGCCTCCCCTGTCAAAAATGTTTACATTGCTACCAGGCTTTTGCAGTTGGAATGGATAGGTCCACAGTTTTTAGTAATGGCCTATAGTAGGGGTGAAGAATCTTTCTTTCTCCTCCACCCATATTTTGTTGAACTACAACTCCCATCATCCCTGACCATTGGTCATACAGACTGGGGCTGATGGGAGTTGGAGTCCAGCAACATCTGGAGGGCCACAGGTTAGTCACCCCTGTCATATTGGCAGAGCCTGTGGCCCCCATCATGCCAAGCAGCCATGGCACTGGGGAGGCCATACGAGCCAGCCCATTACCTCTCACAGTGAACTGGTGTGAAACTGCCATGTGAAAGGGTCCAGTCTTTAGCCATTGTAGCTCCAGTTTTCTGAGAGGTCCTCCTGGCCTACTGTAATAGTTCCTTGCATTAGGCCAGTTTCCACCCGGACTTCACCAAGCCTGCCAGAAGAGTGTGCTTATGTGAATCAGACCTGAGTCAGCAGAGGGCAAGAGGGAAGGCTGAGCCAGTGAAGGACTGAACAGCATGATGTTCCACACTAAGTGTCAAAGCTGGTAGTCAAAGCTGAGCAGTGCTGGTTGCACCTCAGATCTGTCACCTCAGGTGCTCAGCTGCTCTCCTCTCAGGATTCCTTGTGATTCTATCCAACCCTTTCTCATACATTGCAGACGTTGTGGGTGGTCACGTGGCTTTCTGTGGTCGTGCTCAACGTGGACCTTGGCTTGGCAGTGGGGGTTGTGTTCTCCATGATGACTGTTGTTTGCCGCACACAGAGGTATTTGCTTGCCTGTCCTCTTCCTCTGCTTTCTCCTCTTGTTGAATGTTATATCATTCGCAGCTGCTAGGATTAGGTCCCCTAGTTGGGATTGTGGGGGGGAGCCTGCAAGGCTATAAGATTAGGGGGAGGAGCTTCTTTCTGTTGAGGGCTGCATTGCTAGTGGTGGGCAGATTTCATACCATTCCTGCCCCCTCACTTGCTACCCCATCTCTCCCTCTCCCCATCTCTCTGCTGGGGGCCACATGGAATTAAAGATGGGGAAGGGCCACGGCTCAGTGATAGGGCATCTTCTTTGCATGCAAAAGGTCCCAGATTCAGTCCTCAGCATCTTTAGGTAGGACAGGGAAAGACTTCCTATCTGACACCCTGGAGAGCTTCTGCAAGCCATTGTAGGCCAGGATGAGGAGCCTGCGATCCGCCAGATGTTGCTGAACTACAACTCCCATCATCCCTTGCCATCTGCAGCTGATAGGAACTGCAGTTCATCCACATCTGAAGTGCCTGAGATTCCTCGCCCATAGTGTAGACCCTTCTGAGCTAGTGTTGTCCCTCCCAGAAACTGGAGCAGTACTAGCACGGAGGGGGAACTGCAATGTGGGCTTCTGCCACGTGGCTCCTCACATTACCCTGGTGGTGCATGAATGAGCCGTGTCACAGCAGCTCCCATGCAGCAAAGGTCCCACGAGAAGGAGCCTGCACTGGGGGCTGAGAGAGAGCCTATGGTTCCCTACAACCTTCCGCCTCCAACCATGTTTCCTGTATGTTGGGGGAGCTGTGTCCAGATAATTGCCCATTTGCCCTTCATGTCGCTTTGTCATTCTTACAGGGCTGAGTGCTCAGTTCTGGGCAGGGCAGGGGACACAGAGATCTACAAGCCTGTCAAGCACAACAGCAAGGTAAGAGTCGTGAGGATTAAGAGGGAGCAAACAAACATAGGAACACACGCCACGTGCATGTCTGAAGTTGCAGCCCCAAAGCACCCACTACAGGGAGCATGAATCTCAGCATTGAGATTGGTGGGGCGACTCCAGTGCAAGGGTGCCCAATCCACACTAGTTGAACACACATGTGCTAATCTCTTGATAGGCTATTTATGGCACATGTGGGGCACCTGTGTCTCTCCAGAGGCAGCAGAACTACAACTCCTCTCATCCCTGAGCACAGGCCATGCTGGCTTGGGGTGAAGGGAGTCCAGCAATATCAGAAGGCTTCCCACCCAGGCTTTTGAAGGATGAGAACCTGCAGGTGGGTGTGAAGTGAGGACTCATCCCACTGCTTCCCCCCTGGAAAACCTGATTACTGTTAAATCAAAACAAACGTCACTCATTTATTCCGCAGACTGAATTCAGCAGTAAACAGCAGATTTTCCGGGGAAAGTGATGGGACAAATGAAAGCTCCAGACAAGAGGGAAACCTCTTGGACCCATGGTTTCTAGGCACAGGACAAGCAGAAGTGCGTGCGAGTTCTGAGTTTTCAGTGTTCTAGAATGGAAATTAGCCACACTGCAGAAGATGGCAATTATCCCAGGAGGATGCGGAAGGTAGCAAATGTAGCAGATGTTCCTAGGAGAGGGAGCAAGCCTCACTGTACTCAAGGGGGCCTGCCTTTGAGGTGAGATGTGTAGGGATGTGGTGGCAACTTAGGCTGTCATTCAAACCCCACTACCTGTGCATAAGCCCCATTGAATTCAGAAGGACTTACCCGTATTTTTTGCACCATAACACTCACTTTTTTCCTCCTAAAAAGGTAGGGGGAAATGTCTGTGCGTGTTATGGAGGGAATGCCTACGGATTTTCCTCCTCTAAAAACTACGTGCGTGTTATGGTCGGGTGTGTGTTATAGAGCAAAAAATACGGTACTTCTAAGTAGGCGGGGTTAGGTCTGTGGTTTAATAAGGATCAGAAATATTTATTACAACCATTTGTGCTCCACTTTCCACCCTTTTCAGGGAACAAATCCTTCCTAGGATTAAACAATACTAAAATACATTTTTAAAACACACTATGAACATTATCAACATATAAAAAGCCACCAGGATCCTTCCCACAACTAGTCTCCAAATGAATGGCCCTGTGGCAAGGTAGTCCTGCTGTAGCAGCCCCTGGTGTCTTCTTTGCCAGGTTCCCTCTTTCTACTGGGATCCTTCCCATAGTTTGTGGTCGATCACTCTGGTGGGTGGTGGGGTCACTGGAGCAGGCAAAGAGACACCAAAATTCAGCACACACACCCTGCCTCTTGCCTTCCATTCTACATCATTCCTGGTGAGAGGGGCAGAGACCATGGAGGCTCCATGCCCTAATTTCACCTCTGCTGTTGCTTGTCTGAATGGAGGTGTGCCTATCCATGTGGGTGTATAAATCTCTGTTTGCCTTACATTGCCTTTGTCCACAAAGGAAGGCAGCCCTTGGGCTGAAAGAGGTTCATCACCTCTGCTGCAGCCAAAAATCTGAAAGATGATGGGGTTCGTATATTCATTTTAGGATGGGGTTAATTTTATTAACTTGGCCACCCTAGCCAGGCACAATGATGCATCTGTACCCCATTTATCCACCCATCCCTGCTTCTTAGTGCTTTGAGATCCCAGGTGTGAAGATTATAAGCTACCAGGCTCCCATCTACTATGGGAACCGCAGCTTCTTCCGCGACACTCTGAGCCAACTTGTGGGACTCAACCAAGAAGGGGAGAAGCACGAGGACCAAGCTCCAGGCATCGAGCTCAAGATGGACATCAGCACTGTGGTAATGTGGCAACCCAGGGTGGGAGGGGGGCAGAAAAGGTGGAGGGAAGTAGAGTGGAAAATTGGGAGTGGAATTCAGAATTAGCCAAGAATTAGTGCCTAAGCTCGCTTGCATTTTTCCTCTTCCTTTTGTGTGGAGACTGGTCAACGGTGAGCCTGAAGGCAGGGACATCTTCTCACTGATATTCATAAGCCACTCTGGGAACGCTTTCTCAGCTGAAGAGCAGGATAAAAATATTAGTCATAAATAACAGAATCAAGTTAACACAATTCTTGCTAGTCAGAGTGGGAGCCAATGGAGTTGGCCTCCATCCGTCTTGGGAGATAATGGAGGAGTGTGCCTTTGGGGGAGAACTCAGACTGCTGTAAGGCTGCAGCACCTGCTGTGGCTATAGAGACCGATACAGGATAAACATGTTTTGTTGCAGCTGGGGCAGATGAAGGCGTCCATTGATGCACCATGGTGTTTCTTCTCTCAGCGGTCATTCCTCCCCTGGCCACTGCTATATCTCCATGACCTGTCTCCAGGCACTGTGGTCATCTGCAAGGGACTCCCACAGGATGGGGCTGATGTTACCAGCCTTCAAGCCACGTTTGCAGGCATCTTTGTAACCCAGAGTTGGCCGCCAACAGGCCTAGTGCCTGAAGCCAGCTCCCTGTGGAGCACATCCTTGGAAGACAATTCTGTACTAGATACAGACCATTTGATTCAGTAGAAGCAAAGAACTAAGCAAGTCCTATTGAGCCACGGACCAAACTAGGTTTTGCTCTAAAGCAGAGGTTTTAAAATAAATATAAATTAAATGAACAAACCCAAGGCTGGAGATGTTTTCACATTGTCTGGAGTTTAAATTCTTCTCACCTAAGTGGAGATTAACTGTTGTTTTTCTTCCTAGGAGAGCAATGTCTCTGTCCTGGACAAAAAGCCTGGCTCAGGTAAGCAAAGGGCAATTGCCTTCCAGTTCCTGGTAAATCTTGCTTAGTCAACATGCATTTTGAACTCTGCCAAGTGGAAAGCTGCTTAACTGCCCCTCTCCTGTATTCTGCTGAGGATACTGAATGAGTGTGTGTGTGTGTGAAAGAGATTTGCCAGGAGTGTTTTTTCCTATGGAAGGACAAGAGTTCCATCCGCTTCTGGTACTCAGAATAAGTTCCTGGGTTCAGAATTCATTAGTGCTCTCTCTGTGTGTCTCTTGCACCTGGCTCTGGATAGTGGGTCTTGGCGTTCTTGTAAAAATCAAATTACTTCTTGTAAGCCTTCAATCTTCCCACCTTTGAGCAAAATGCTGGGTGTTGTGTTTAGCTACACTAGACTGGTGTGACAGGAGTTGATAGGCAGGTTCTCTTCTGTGAACATAGAAAGATGCTTTACACTGAGTAAAGCATCATACTGGCCCATCAATATTGACCCATCTGACTCAGTATTGTCAACACTGACTGTCAGCTGCTCTCCAAGGTATCAGATAGTAGTTTCTTTTCAGCCCGATCTGGAGATGCCAGAGGACTGGACATGTTGGGCTGGGTTGAAGAAAACAGTTGTGATCGTGCAGCTGCAACAGTTTCCCATATGGAAAATGAGATTTATGTCTCCCCTGTGAAAACTGGTTGGAGATGGGATTGCTTCTGAGCATGTGCAGAGCGGCACATGGCAAATTGTCATTGATGCTGCTGGGCTCTGCCTGTTGGATTCATTGCAGATTGTGGTCTGTCTACTTTGCTCTTCCAGGTGTGTCAGTACAGGCTGTAATTCTTGACTGCAGTGGAGTGTCCTTTGTGGACGCAGCTGGAGCCCATCTACTTATTCAGGTACAAAAGGACACATATGTATGCATACAAGTAATGAGGTGGCGCACTTGCCGTCAGAAAGTCTGGGTGCTGAGACAATCTGGAAGCTAAGCTCCCAGTCTAGATTGCCTGCCTTGTTTTATTTATTTCACCTGTATTCTGCTCTTCCTCCAAAGAGCTCAGGGCTTAACCTGACTGAATGTTAAATGCACTTTTTGCATTTAATGTGCAGGGTGTTTGATTGTTTTAAATGCAAACAGCATCCACCCAGGTAGTGGAGCTGTTATAATGTGGGCTAAAGAGGGAGCAACATAACCTTTCTGGCAATCCCTCCTAGTTGCATTAGGAGGAAATTATTCCATTGGTGCCAAGCAGTGGCGTAGCGTGGGTTGTCAGCACCCGGGGCAAGGCAAGTAATTTGCACCCCCTAACCCGTGGATTTGCGCCCCCTAACCCTAACCCCCAGATGTTGCGCCCGGTGTGGCCGGCCCCCCCTGCACCCCCCACGCTACGCCACTGGTGCCAAGTCTTAGAGTAAGTTTCATCTGGCTGCCATGTGACTTCCCACTTAGGAAATCTTTAGAAAATTCAGTTAATGGAATGCTGCCGCCTGAGCATAGGAGTAGTCAGGATTTATGTTGGGGGGGATAGAACGAAGATATCTGTAATGCAATTGCTCAGTTAGTTAAGTATTTATTTATTTACTTGATCAGCTGCACCCCCTGCACCCACTAAGCTACGTCCATGTGCCTCAAGCAAAGGGCAAGGTGGTACCCCACCTCTGTCCTCATTCCTTGTACAGGAGTCAACCAGGCTGACAGTTCAAACTTACTGCAACAGTGATGATGGAATAATGTCCTCTACTCTGTCCAAGGGTAACAGGCTAGCTTAGGCAGCACAAGGTGGGCAAAAAGGCACATACAGCTCTGTCAACCAACATGTTGCCACTACTCTTTGCCTGTCAGCATTTGCTGCCTGAGGCAGCTGCCTCGCTCTGCCTAATAGTAGGGCTGGCTCTGATCTGATCAATTTGTCAGCCAATGTTGTTGGGACTACTATTCTCGGTCAGTTCAAGCACAACCCTTGTTTAAGTTAGATCTTTAAACTTACAGGTAGGTGAACAAACTGTGAGCAGCGGTGTCCCTAAGGATCTGTATTGAGTCCAGTTATTATTTATGTAACTTACCAATGAACAATTTGGAGTCAAGATTTTCCATAATGGAATCAAAAACAGTGACACAGACATGATAGATCCCAAAATGGATTACAGAGATAGTTCCCCCGCCCCGTAGTTGTGCAAATATCAGTAGCAAATTAGAAGATCACAGCATAGCAACAGTGACCTAGCTATAATCACCGAGGCAGCTTGTGGTTAAAAGGCAATGTTTGCAATTCTCTGCTAATGGCTTCCTGTGCCTTGCAGGTGTGTGTAGAATGCCAAAAGGCAGGCATGCAGATACATTTGGCTTCCTGTAATGGTAAGTGAAATTAAAGGTGCCACCAGACCTCTTTGTTCCCCCATTGATTTCCCGTTGGTTGTTTTTAAAGTGAAGTTGTACGTATATAAAGAAAGAATGTGTGCTATGTTGTGTTCTGACGTATCTTTATATTGCATGGTTGTTATAATATAGAAAGATTAAAATCAATATATTTAAAAGGCAGCTTGTCCCAATGCACACGTTACCCAGAAGCAAGCCTGGGCTTGCCACCAGCTGTACACTCAAGCAGGGAGCGGCCGACTGCAACCCCTGGAAAGTATTCTGAGATGTGCATCTGGTGTGCTTTCTGTTTTCTGCATGAGTCTTTCTGCTGCCTCTTTCTCGATCAGCCACTTCAGCCTGCATGACTGAGGGCCAAACCAGAGGAGGCAACAGAGATTTGTGATTGGGTCTCCTGTTTTCGTTTCTCTACATTTTCGTAGACAGCAGCAATGGGGGTATCCAATTCACATCAAAAACATAGCATGGTGGTAGCACTCCCTATGGGAGCAAATGACATGGGGGGGGGGGTTGTTGGGGGAAAAGTGCAGGTGAAATGGCCATTCCTGGTGCTGTAATTCTGCTCTGAATAGCTATGGGAAGGGACGAGCTTTTACAGAAATATAAAGAAATGGGAAATCCATCCACAGCTCTGTCATCATCCTGACACAGGCCACATCCATACCATGCGTTTACAGCACATTGCTTCCCTCAAGGAATTTTGTGCCCTGTAGTTTACCCTTCAGAGCTGCAAGTCATAGAAATGTAGAATTGTAGAGTTGGAAGGGACCTGGAGATCATCTAGTCCAACCCTCTGCAATGTAGGGATATGCAGCTGTCCCATGCGGGGATCAAACGTGCAACCTTGACATTATCAGCACCTCAGTCTGACCAACTGAGTTATTCCTTCCAAGCACCATAACAAATCAGCATTGCCAGAATAACTTAGGGGAAGCCACAGTTTAAAGGTTTGGTGTGGATGTGGCCACAGTTAGGCCCCGAGACCCAAAGATCAGATGTGCATGCTCCCCTCTTGACTTGCCACTGAATATGGGAACTGACTCAGTTGAGGAAGCCTGGCATACAAAATGAGAGGTAAATCCTGTTTGCAGTGGTTTTGAGGGGCGGTGTCTTCCTCACAAATGCAGGTCACCCCTCGAGGAACATGCGCCTGTAGAATCAGACCTCACCCTTATCCATTTATTTCCTCCTTTCCATTTAGCCGGTGTTTTTCAGACCTTGAGGTCCTGTGGCCTTCTCCATCATCTTCCCCCACAGCAGATTTTTGTCACTGTTCACGATGCGGTTTCCTACCTTCAGCAGACTATGGTAAGAGGCTGAGGGTGCAGACAGACAATAGGTGAGACTCTGCTCTTGCTGGTTGCAGTCCTGGCCCCTCTGGAACCAGCTTTGCAGCCCGAGGGAGGAGAGGCCTTATTTGGGAAATAGCTCCGTTTTCCCCAACAGCAATTGTGGGGTCATGGCTGTACCCATTGAGACTGAAAGTATAAACTCTTATCGTTGAAATATTCCCAAGTGAAAAAGCTTTTTCTCAATGTCCAGCCTAGCCTTCTCTCTGGCATGGCCATTTTCTATGTGCAGGGATATCATTTTTCTATGGGGGAGCATTCCATCAAATGAACCCCCACCTAAATGGACTAATCCAGACACAGATTTACCACTGGGCCTTCCCCTGCGGGCTTCAATGGAGGCTTATTGTGGAATCAGTGCTGTCCACATACGCAAGTTTCCCACACTATCCACATGGCCTTCCCATCATCAATACCTGTGCTGTTTTTAAACATTTAATCTGGATTTTTCTCTGACTGCAGGAAATTTGTTAAGTAACAATAACCCTTAATAAATCTGCAGTCACCACTGGTGTGGAAGCCCATCAATGAATTCCCTGCAATAAAAATGTGTGCAGGGTGATGGTGGGGTGGGGAGTCTCTGTTGCCATACACCTACAGCTATTTGCTCCTCACTTACCCACTTTCTTTCCAGTGGCCAAAATGATATTTGTATGCCTATTTTCAACCATTTTCATGAAGGCATGTTGGAATTTCAACAACCCAGTTTACAGCAGCTATTCTCAATATCCCGCAAAAAGATCTCATGGTGTGTGTGGGGGGGATTACCTGGGAGTCTCTATTATCAGGCATTTAAAAATTACTGTTTCAAACAGCGAGGTCTTAGGTAAGACCTCCTTATTAGAGTATCAGTATAGCTAAAATGTCACTATTGTGCAAGGCATGGGTAGTAATTTTTAAAAACCCACCGAAATGGAAATGGGGCCCAGCCACCTCATCCCCCAAACACAAACCTCCATTGTGAAACATAGTAGTTAAGGGGCGGGAATACAAGGGGCTTGTGCACATTTTGTACCTTTTTTTTTTTAAAGTACACGTGCGAAGAATCTGAAAAGGTAGTGAAGCATTGGGGGGGGGGGCAGAACCAGCAGTGCAGAAACATTTCTTCAGTGAGTGCCCCTGCGTGGGGGCAGGAAGCAATGGAACACTTATGAAAAACGGAATAAAAACTTCAGAAGTGTGGCAATCACAAAATGAAAAAACAACAGCCCACGTCTCAGCTACCCACTTAGTAGATATTGCGCCAATACAGATGCATACCCTTTTCAGGGGAAAGTGGCTTTGGCTGGTTGACAGCTTGCTTTTTGTTTTGCAAACTATTTGTTACGAGGTACCTCTTGTAGTGGACGCGGGTGGCGCTGTGGGTAAAAGCCTCAGCCCCTAGGGCTTGCCGATCGAAAGGTTGGCGGTTCGAATCCCCGCGGCGGGGTGCGTTCCCGCTGCCAACCTAGCAGTTCGAAAGCACCCCTGGGGGCAAGTAGATAAATAGGGACCGCTTACTAGCGGGAAGGTAAACGGCGTTTCCGTGTGCGGCTCTGGCTCGCCAGAGCAGCGATGTCACGCTGGCCACGTGACCCGGAAGTGTCTTCGGACAGCGCTGGCCCCCGGCCTCTTGAGTGAGATGGGCGCACAACCCTAGAGTCTGTCAAGACTGGCCTGTACGGGCAGGGGTACCTTTACCTTTACCTTTTTACCTCTTGTAGTAACGTTTAAAAAATGAGAGTTCTTTCTGGTCCCCATGCAATCCCACATCTGGGCTCTGTGTCTGTGCGGAGCTGGAGCTGGAGCCTTCTGTAACAGGAGCAGCCAAGAGGGGGTCCTCCAGCTGTTGCTGGACTACATAATTCCTGACAGTGGGACATTCTGGTAGGGGACGATAGGAGCTGTAGTCCACATCAGGACAGCACACTGGCTATCCCCGTTCTACAGAAATAGCAAGGGAGCTGGTGGTCTTTCTTCCATTCCTAAAGAGCATACACTGAGAAGTGTGTGGGTGCCTTCGCATTCCAGTCTTTCAATCCATGCGTTACAGGAGGGATAAGAACAGCCTCTATAAAGTCTGCTGCTCACTGCTTCACAATACCATTAATACAGCATGTTTAAGGTGTCCAAGGCACTTGACATACATTATCCCAATCCTTTCTGCAGCCATCATGCACCTATATTGCAGATAGGGGCTAAGGCAGAGAGACTAATGAGCAAAGATGCCTGGGAGAGTCCTGTTACACAGTACAGTGGTACCTCGCAAGACGAATGCCTTGCAAGACGAATGCCTCGCAAGACGAAAGAGTTTTTTGTTTTTGAGTTGCTTCGCAAGACGAATTTCCCTATGGGCTTGCTTTGCAAGACGAAAACGTCTTGTGCCTTTTTCTTAAAACCGTCAATGCATTCCTATGGGAAACCGTCAATGCATTTCCTATGGGAAACCGTGCTTCGCAAGACGAAAAATTCACAAGACGAAAAAACTCGCAGAACGAATTAATTTCGTCTTGCGAGGAACCACTGTATACAGCTTCATGCAGAATTCTTTCTTTTTTCTTTCCCTACTCAGGAAAGTGTGGAGCTGAAGGACCCAACCATCTGGGTATAACTGCCTCTGTATCAAATCAATCCATGCATACCAGGACAAGGACTAGCTGAGTTCACAGAAATGCTAGAGGCAGCTGGCTGCCTCGGAAACCAACAAGGCCCTGTCTGCTACAATGGAGGGCTGTCCTATCAGGAATGGACAGAGAGAGAGAAGAGAAAGGAGGCAGCAGGACAAGACAGAAGCTCCTTCTCTTGCCAAGACCTCTTTGGCCAGTTGTGGTCTGTATTCATCTACCACCACACTAAAGGAGGGTTTGATTTGCACTCAATCCTATTTGATCTCCATCTCTTCTGGGCCCTTGTCAAAAAGTTTCGATACACCAACAACCAGAGATAATTTTTTTGTTGAAAAAACCAACACAAAAAAACCTTTATTCCCTTCCCCAAATCGTTTCCTTTATACAGGAAAAAAACGTTTGAAGTAATCACAGGTAAAGTCATTGCCAACAGGAAAGGGACAGTGAGCTCGTAAGATGAAAGGAAAGGAGCAGCCGCAAAGCAGCAGGTGGCACCCAGCTATGTTTTACTCAAGAGTACACCCATGGAAATTAATGGATCTAACTTCATCATGTTCTTTAACTTCAGTGAGTCTGCTCTGAGCAAAGGTTAGTGGACTTCTCCTCAATGTGAGCGAAAGGGCTGCGCAGCCTGGAATGAGAGGTCTCATTATAGCTGCAGCAGCCCCCACGGCTGGATGCAAACAGGACAGGAGGCTGGGGAGGTTGGAAGATATTATTTCATGCAAAGGCTAACCCCCCCCCCCCCCGCTGCCACCGAAGAACTTGCTTGCCAAATCTACAGCTAGCCACCCTAAAGACTGATAAACTGCCTTTCCCTCCTCATGTGGTTGGGCAGTAAGGCAACACTGCAGGGCTGTTGGGAGAAAGTCAGAAATGGGGGTGATGTTCACCTCCTGGGCAGCCTCCCTCAGTGAGGAGGGGTTCTGCTTTTAGTTTTAATTCTCCTTCACATCAGTATAGTTGACTCTTCAGCCTAGTATCATGATCTGAATTCATGCCGTGTGTACCAAACTAAGCATTTGCTTGTTTAGGCTGAATTAGGAACAGGCTGTAAGCTTTCCAGTAATAGTTCCAAATCAATATGTCAGCATTTTGAAAATAACTCTTGCTGTATTTGAAAGTGTTGTGGGGTGGGAGAATGTGTAGGGGTTGAATCACTGCCCCATTTAATAAACAAACAAATAAATAAACGAATAAATAAATAAAGTGGCATGACAGCAAGAGAGAGAACCCATCTTATTTACATATCAATATGTATGCTAAAACTAAAGAGGCTTCACCTGCCCTACTTTACATAGGGAGAGCAGTGAAAGATTCAATGCCTTACCTTTTAGCATGTGATTCTGCTGAATGGATAAACAGAGATGAGAGACTTGCTTCTGAGTCAACAATTGTGCTGTAAGCCCCACTATGCTCAACAAGGCTTACTTCAGTTTTGAATGGGACTTCAACAGCCTCTGTTACAGCCAACTGACCAATCTAGAAAATGCCTTATTTAAGACCCAGTTCTATACCAATCTTTTTGAAACTGTGACCTAGCAACTCAGACATAATGCATCATCCTGGAACAAGAAGCAACCCTATAAAAAGCAAGAGGGTTAGGCTGGAGGGGGAAGGTAGGTAGAAGGAAAAAACGAAGCATCAATTCTTGATCTACTGAGGCATTTGCTTATCTGATGGTTGTGGCAGAAAAGCACAAGAACACTCTCAGGAAAGCAACACGTTCCCCCTTCTGAAGAAGAGCCATTTGCTCTGGGTCTATTGACATGACCAGAGGGAACCTTTAGGTCATGGAGAGAGAGAGAGAGTTTGGAGGAAGGGGGCGCTATGGTAGTACAACAAATATATTTGAACTTCACAGCTAAAGGGCAGTGATCATCAGTCCTGCTCCAACCACATTGACTTTTGCAATTTCCGTATCTGACCCCTCAGCATCACTCTCCCTGCTGCAGAAGTGCTTCAGTGCCTAGAGCTGATTGGCTAGTGCTATGATTGCCTCTCTGTCTCAACACCTCTGCAGTCAGTTGCAGATGAGCACTTTGTAGCCAGGCTGCCAGGAAGGAGTGCACATCATATGGGGAATGGGGTGGGGAAAGCGTGTCATATAACAGAGTGGTCTTAATGGCTGCTGCTTACTTGCTGTAAGACCAATCCCATGCATTGGAACTAAATATGCAGGAGAAACTAAACCCAGCCCTGCTTCATAAGCATTTCACACCCCCAAAAACAAACAGCAGCTATAGGAAGAACAGTAATACCGATTACGCAATTGGGACCAAGAAGGCAAAAGGAAGCAGGGTTCAGGGTTATGGGGGGAAAGACTTGTCAAATGGATTTTGTTTGAAATAAAAACATTGCAGTCTGTTGTACACAAGTCTGCCTTCTTCAGCATATAAAAATCCTGCCACATTAGAAATTCAGCTCCCAGCTCCCACCCCACTGTCTATGAACACAGGCCACTTCTTCTGCAGGAGTGGGCAAACCTGAAGTTGTCTGGAGTTTTGAGTGTGCTGTTTTATGGTCCCTGCTGTCCTCCTTTTCTGTTGCTTTGCAGCAATTTATACCTCAAAGCTTCCCCCTGGTGGCTGCTTTCCATCACTGTAGTCTTTGGCACTTCAAAATGTCCCAGGATGGCTCCAGCTTGAGGATGCGTGAGGGAAAGGAATTGGGAAGATGTAAAGACTTGGCACAAAAAGTTGTGGCACTGGATAAAGTATTGTGTCTGTGTGTGGCGAGATGCAGGGGGAAGCCCAGAAAAAAATGTGGTTGCTTCCAACTAGGAAAGAAAGTTAACTTCCAGCGCTCTCAAGTATCACACCCCATCCAAGATTTTCCAGTTCAGAGACGTAACAGGGCAAAACAAACACAGGAACAGGTCACATCCTCCTGACCACCAAGGCTCAGAATCAAGCAATAGCACAGTCTCTTCATCCTGCTAGAAAAGACATTTTTTTCTTCTTAAAAAAAGTGGTCATGGCTGCCCATTTCCCCAACTGCTCTTTAAGCCTGAGGCTGCTGGGGCCACCCTGAGTTCTGGGGGTTTGGCTAGCTGACAGACAAGGCCATTTGCCTGGGGCTCTGGCCAATTGCCAGAGCAGGCTGCCTGAGATTGGTAAACCCAATTGCCTGAGGACAAAGCCAGTTGTCAGGGGTGAAGCTAAACACATTAGCACCAGAGACTAGTTGCCGGTCATGCATTTGAAACGGTTCTTGAAGTAAAAGAAGCTCTGTTTGGTGGTCAGGCTGTTTTCACTTGAGTTGGGATAGCGGAATTTGGCATACTGCTTCTCACTGTCTGTCTTTAGCCATGGCAGCTTAATCTTTGAGGCGTGGTCCACCACCACATCGGAACAGGAACCGACATGCAGAATACCCAGGCCATCAATGAAGAATTCTGGAGAGAGAGGAGGAGGAGGAGGATTAGCACAGTCTTCTGGATTTTAGCCAGGAAGCCCTCATGCGGCCAAAAAACCAGCCTAGTCCAGATATGGTCACTGGTCCTAAATTATGCTCCAAGCACCCACTGCACTCACAAGGGGTCCCGAGCACATCACTTGACTTGTACACTGCATAGTTTCCCCCCGCTGCCTTGTACAAAAATGCCACCCCTAGAGTTAAGCCAATGCTCCTTGCCTACACATGCTAAGCACCACTTGGACTGTGCCAGCATGACTCACCGAGGTGGGCAACACGACTGAGGCGAGGGTCAAAGCCAACCTGCAGAACCTTCTCGGTGCGTGCCAGGAAGAAGTTGATCACACCATCAGTAACCACGCAGTCAGGGAAACCTTCAATGACGTGATGGTAACCCTGGCGGATGTGCAGACAATCTCCATCTTCACCACCAGCTTGCACGCTGATCTGCTGGCGGTATGTGGCGGTGTAGCTGGTGATCTCTCGCACTGCTCCACCCACCTGTGAGGCACAAAGAGAGGACATTTGGGATAGATGCAGAGATGGAACAGGGTTTGGGCCAGACATACAAGGGACAGTCTCTATTGGCACAGACGTGTGGATTTACGCAAGAATTGGCCTTGAGGGTCTTAGACCAAATGCTGTCTCCAACAGCAGCCAGCCAGCCTGCTTCCCAGAGGTGCAAAAATGGCAACCAAAATTATCAAGGAATAGAGAAGTTCCCCCATGGTCCCCCTCAAGACCATAGAAACAATTATGCTGGATCAGACCAAATGCCCATGTAGTCCAGCATCCTCTTCTCAACCAGATGCTATGGAAAGCCCACCAGCAAGACAGGAGCACAGCAGCACTCTCCCCACTTGGCTTCTCCAGAAACCAGTATTCAGAGGCATACTGCCTCCAATGCGGGAGGATCAGTAAACACACAAATGATTTAAAACACCTGAAAATATCTAAAAACAATTCTTATACAGATGCCGACTGGGAAAGATCTATACTTAAAAAGCTTGTTGAAAATAGGAGCCAATTTCAGCCTAACTTAGACTAGGTTCCTTCCTCACTGGCTCGCCCTACAAGCCTGATTTGGACGTCAGAATGTGACATGTCCCCAGCCCTGCCGCTGTCCCCACAGATCCCTTCAACTATCATGGCAGTCAAGGGGCCCCCCATTGCAAGCATATCTCTCCAATTCTAGAAGCTGCATTTTGCTGCCATATTGTATAATAGGTATTAGAAGGCTTGGCTGGAGAGATATCAGTCCGTCTCTTCAGACCAAGGATGGAGAACCTGTGGCCTTTCAGATGCTCCTGGACACCCACTCTCCTTATCCTGCTGGCACAGCTGATAAGAACAACATTTTGAGGGCCACATGTTTGTCGCCCATGCTTCAGATGACAGAAATGGGGAACAGGAAAAGCAACTACAGGAAAGGCACTCACCAGATCCAGGGTAGTTTTCTCAAGGACATCTACCAGCTTCTCCACTTTGGTGCGATGGGTGAAGATGAAATCATCATCCACCCACAGAACATATTTTGTGGTCACTTGGGAAATGGCAAGGTTTCTGCCGGCAAACCAGCCCTAGAAAAGGAGGGAAAGTTCTGCAAGCACCATTCACAACACTGCTAATGTCATTCCCCTTGCCCCAAAGTGAAACATAGCCATCTTGCTTTGCCATGAAGCATCTTATCATTTAATATCATGAGCTCAATCACTGGGCACCATGCTTCTCCTTGGGCTCCAAGAACCCAAATGTTGCTTCTCCCTCCCTAGACCCCTGGCTAGTAAATAGTTTTTCATTCTACATTGGCAACTAGGGGGTCAGGTGGTTCCCTACAGAGTCCCAGATGATGAGACTTGTAGGTCTCCAGTGGCTGATCCCCATACTGTTCTCTACCAGCTATAGCACTTTCTCCAGCCTGGGGTTACCTCAGCACTGTGACCTTATTCAGCCCCTACACCACTCCAGTCACCATGTACCACAAATATAATACTGCATCCTTGTATTCCATATTCTAGTAATTCACATTGCTACCCCAATGTTGTAATCATTAATGTGGACTAGGTTCACGTACAAGAATACATTTAAACTCTTTACTCATCCTGATTGTTAGTGTAGATACAGTTAATGTGCGATGAGGAAAGTGACAGTGGAGTTTTCCCTTCTTAGTAGGTGTCAATTAGCCCCATTCCACCCCCATCTCTACTTCAGGAGCCTGACCCCAGAGCTGGTTGCCCTTAGATAGCACATCCCAATGGAACCCAGCAGAGATTCAGAAATGTGCCTGAGGCTTCCCACAGCTAGTCTCCACACCTTGCCAAAGGGCATAAAGTACTGTTCAATGTGGGGTCCCTGCACATGTTCAGGGGTCTCGCTGTCATCAGCAATGATGATGGTCACGGTGGGATAAAACTTGCGGATGCTGCTGATCAGTGTTCGCAGCTTGTCATAGCGCAAAAAGGTCTTTGTTGCTATGGTGACCAGGGCGCTGATGTCGTATTCTGCAGAGGAAACACAACACAGGAGAGGTTGGAAAGGTTCTGCTGAGGGATGGCTCAGAGGGAGTGGCTTGAGAAGCCTTGGGCAGAAATGGATATCCTTCACGGTTTCCAATGTTGAGATTAAGAGAACAACTCATCCAGCAGCTATCTGTTCATTTAGAGGACTTCTATATTGCCTTGTAACAATGCTTCCAGGTTGGTTTCCAAGGAAGAAGGCACCAAAAAGAAAGATAGAAATGAAACAGCGAGGGCACCAGGTGAACCACTCAGGAGAGAGAATTCCACAAGAAGGGCACCACAGCTGAACAAGCACCATGGTATCCAACTCTGTTGCAGTGGGTTCTTGGGCTACTAGAGAGCAAGAGATACCTTGAAAAGACATGCTCCTAAACACAATGCTTACTATGAACCAGGATTACTATAAACTAGTTTATAGGGACGCGGGTGGCGCTGTGGGTAAAACCTCAGCGCCTAGGACTTGCCGATCGCATGGTCGGCGGTTCAAATCCCCGCGGCGGGGTGAGCTCCCGTCGTTCGGTCCCAGCTCCTGCCCACCTAGCAGTTCGAAAGCACCCTTAAGTGCAAGTAGATAAATAGGTACCACTTTATAGCAGGAAGGTAAACGGCGTTTCCGTGTGCTGCGCTGGTGCTGGCTCGCCAGAGCAGCTTCGTTACGCTGGCCACGTGACCCGGAAGTGTCTGTGGACAGCGCTGGCTCCCGGCCTCTAGAGTGAGATGAGTGCACAACCCTAGAGTCTGTCAAGACTGGCCCGTACGGGCAGGGGTACCTTTACCTTTACCTCTAGTTACATGACTCCTGAGCATGGTTACCGCTGCTCTAAGCTGTTGCGCCCTTATGTTGCTATAGCACACAAATGGGGGTGGCATGCAGGTGGCAGTGGTGGCATGCAGCCCTGTGCAGGGCTTCATCTGAGCTCTCCCCTCAAGGCCCGTGGTGAAAATCAGAACCAATTTGAGACCAAAAAAGACGAGAGAATCTCTAAGGATGTGATGAGGACAAAGACTGGGGTGGGGTAGAGTGTTGGGGAAAGGAAAGACTCTTACTTCTGATCATCCAAGTCAGAAGTTGGACACAGCAGATGGGCTCGGAGGCCAGGCCTTCCCTTGGAACATTTGTGTGCTAGACACCTCATGTGTAGTACTCACCGCCACTTGCTCCTCTACTGGAGGGTCCTGGATTGTAGAGCTTGGGCGTAGGCGCATGGCGGATGCGGATGATGAAAGATGCATGGTGCTCATCGGTAGAAAACTGCACTGGAAAACAGAGGAAGGAGCAGAACACCAGTCTAGAGCTGTGAGCACTTGAAAACGATGCTAGCACCACTGGACGTGTTTCTGGCCTGGGAGCTCTGGCGCAGTAAGCTAATTTTAGACTGAGCTTAATGTTCTTTAGATGATAATGTGCATTACTCCAAAATGTGGCAAGCTAGCCCTGCTGCGCTTGAGGGGCCCTTCTGAGTGGTACTCTAGACTTCAAAGACTCTCTGCTACAAAGTCCTTTTCTGTGTGAATCACTGGCTGTGGGCTGATATTTCTCTACCATTCACACACATAGTACATTCTAAGGACCAAGAGTTTGAGCTGGCCAGACCCAGATTTTAAAAATCTCACCTCAGCGATGACCTTTATCCAAACCACTGTCTCTCCTCAGCACTCACCCTTCAACTATAATATGGGGATAACAGTTTAGGTCTGAAGTTTCTGTTGACAGGAGCAGCCTGTGAGTGGAGTTCTGTTTACATTATACTCCCATCAGCAGAAAGGGGGAAAGGTGTGTTTTGCTGATCTCCCCTTTCCTCTGAAGCCCTTCTACATGCTGAAAATCTGCTATGGAAGTTTGGGGAATCTTCTAGAGCAGCATAAGAGATGGTGAAGGGACAGGGAAGAGTGGTGAAAAATGCCGCCCCTCTTCTGTACTCCCCTCCCCCCAGACATCTCTACTGGATTTCCATTTCTTCCATGAGGGCTAGTAAGGATAAAGGACATTACTACTAGCCTACCTTGCAGTGCTGCTGCAATTATTCCAGAGATAATGTATATAGAGTGCTTGAAATGTGCTATATGAATGCTAAATAGTATTATAATAAAGGCTGCAATGGGGAATGGGGTGGTTATTGGACACCATCTCCCAGCAGCCTCAGCCAGGAAGGCCAACAGTCATGAGAGTTGTCGTCCAGCAACATCTGGAGCACCAAAGGCTCCCGGATCCCTGCTATAGATACTGACCTGGGAGTGAGTCCCACTGAATTTAACCAGACATCTAAATAGACATAGATAATGCCTAGGAGTGTGTTTTAAGCCAGGGGCTGGCAAACCTCAGGCTTGCAAAATTCGCCTTTTGACTGGAACTTTGAGGTCCACCAGGCAGAGCCAGGTGCAAAATATCAGCAATCCATGAGAAGACGCTTATGCAGATTCCAGCTTGCAGAGTTTATTAATTTCCACAGTTGTCAGCCTAGCAAAATCACACATCCCCTGTAGCAATCTGGCAATATCTTTCAGAAACATGGCATTTCTTCATTTTTTTTAATAGCATCATTCCTTGAGCTACTATCCTGCCCTATCCCTGGGGCCAAAGGGTATCATACTATTAAACAGAACAAAAACAAAAAAATAAAATGAATTTCAATTACTCCCCCCTCCTCTAACATACACTACTTAAGTAACTACAGCTCCCAAATGCCTGGTCAGACTGAAAGGCATTGCATTGCCTAAAATTGTATATTTTATTGTTGTAACCCGCCCTGGGAACATATGGCAAAGAACAGGTAAGAAATCCAATCAAATCAATAAATGCATACACTAGTCAATTTTTGAGAGTGGGGAAGGCAGAATTCCAATCACAGCAACAACAGTCTCTACACTCCCCTCCATGTATTCAGAGCACTTCGCCAGAGAACTGCCACAATAGGCACAGAGCTGGAAGAGACCCCCCCCCAGGGTCTTCCAGTCCAATAGGACAATGCCTCAGAAGCAACTTAACCTTTTGCACATTTGCCACATTTGCAAGCAATTGTGAGAACACCTGCTTGCACCTGACATGTCGACCTTCACCTTTATCTGTCCTTGACCCCTCAAGGGCCCACAATCCTTACTTGGGGGGGGGGAGCACTAGCAGCAGGAGCAGTGGGAACTGGCATTATAGTGCCATCTTTTTTGCAACCCCAAGTTCTCCCCTTGGTGAAAATGAACATTCAGCTTGAGAGCTCCTTCACCCACCCTACTTGTCCCTGCAACCACAGGTACGTTGTTGGATCCTTGGGAAGAAAGTGGGGGTGATGAGTACTCAGTGTCTGAATTACGAGTGTAACTCTGAGGTTACGAGTGTGGCCAGGCTCAACTCCCAGGTATCTGCAAGGCGTCTGCTTCTTACAGCATCCCAATTATTTCTCCTATATAGCAGACAGAAGGACTGGGTCTGAGGGAGTCACCTAATAGCAGAGGCACAACTTGAACTGGAGACTAATTAGCTCTTAGCTCATATTCTTAGTGCCCATTTTAGACAGGAGCTCAAAGGATGTATCTGATACACCCTGTCAAAAAATAGGCCTACCACAAAGCCTTTGTTCATATCCCCACAATGGTTTCCATTTTGTTCATTTTTTTCTTATTTGTACTGCCTTGTGACAAGATTTCCTGGGTTCTGTGCTGTGCCTTTCCCCCTGTTCTCTGCAGTGACACCCCAGTACTTTGAAATGAAATGAACGCCCCTTCTGTACCCACCTGTATCTGCTGTGTTGGGATGGAAGAGTGTGTTGGTGTAGGTGACAAACTGCATTTGCCGATTGAGGTTGTCCAGTTGGGATCCTGACATGATGAGTTGCATGCCCCCCTCCCCTTCCACTTTGACCCCTTCCACTTCCGCAGCCACATCGAAAGTGCCCATAGTAGCTGTCAAGTTGACCTGTCAAAGGGAAAAAAGCAGGGTCAAGAATGAAGGAAGCCAGCTTGTGACTTTCCAACAGGGATGGGAAACCTATGGCCCTCTATCTTGCTTAGACTACAATTCCCATTACTCCTGGCCATCGGCCAAGCTGGCTGGGGCTGATGCAGTCTAGGGTTGCCATATATCTGGGATTTCCTGGACACATCCGGTTTTGGGGGGCAGCAACCCCATTTGGGTGGATTTTTGCATTTTGGATTAAATGTCTGGGTTGGGAGGGGGTGTTATTTTTTATGTTTATGTTTTATTTTATTATTATTATTTGTGGAGCACACCCATGCTCAGAAGGCACTGTGCCCAGGAACAGAAGGCAGGCATCGGGTGGCCTGGAGCAGCCTGCTGGGGGTCGTGCTAGGCCTGGTGGTGTTCCTGGTCGCACTAGGCCCCGCGCTGGTCCCGGCCGTTGCTTGGCCATGTGTGACCTTCCCGGGGCTGCTCAGCCTCCCATCGTGAGCAGGAGGCAAAAGACAGCAAAGAGAGGGGAGGGAAGAAGGGAGGAGCAGGCAGGAGAGGAAGGGGCAGGGAGGGGCGAGCAAGGGAGATGCAGAATGGTGAGGGGTGCCCTGATGGTGGTGGGGTGTCTGGGTTTTTGATCCCTGGAATATGGCTACCCTAATGGAGTCCCCAACCATGTAGAGGGTCACAGGTTCCCCACCCCTTCTTTAGGATCTCTCTGGTAAAATGGTGTGCTGGGAACAGAATGGAAAACTTTATAGGATGTTCCACAAATCAAAATCTAACCAGACCAGTTTATACAGCATATTTTCTGCAGAGTACAAATTTGGTTACATGCAAATAAATTATAGGTACATAGAGCAATCCTAGATAATTTGCATGAACCTGCTGCAAGGTTTGGTTTTTTTCAATCAAGATAAGCACGGTTCTCTTGGTGGTCACACCCAGTAGTTTCTGTGACACATGCAATTTGCTTAATCCCACATCCTTTGCTACTTTCCATTGATTGTGAAAACGTTTCTGTTCTGGCAAGCTTTTTTCAAGCTGGGCAGATGGAATTTAATATGGTGACTCCTGATTAGTCCCTTTATTTTAAAATTTGTGTTTTATTGATTTTTAGTTACAAATGAATATATATTTATATATAATTTGTAAATGTTTGATTGCTTTAAGTTATTGTTTTTATTTTATTATATTCATTATTTATTTCAGGATTTATGAACCACTCTACATTCAGAGAATGCCGAAGCAGTGTGCCAAAGTAACATATATATTAAAAATACAGATCATAAAACAGTCTTAAAACATAAAAACCAACTGCAGGAAAAAATACTCATTTGGAAAGCCTTGGGGAGGGGAATTAAAGTTTTCAGCAAACATAAAAAACATAACGGTGCTGGGACTTTCTTTGTTGCTACAGGAAGAGAATTCCAGAGGAGTGGAAATATCATGGCTTGCAGTACTTGGGCTGATGCCTGACTCTCTGAGTAATGTGATTGCAAAAGAAGGGTAGGGCATAAATCTTTGAACAAAGAAATGAGTGTTTGCATTTCTTCCGAACTTGACATTGTGCAACAAGAAATGGCACCAGGAGGATACAGCTGGAAAAGGGAGGGACAACAGGAAGGCAAGAGGGCTGGGAAACACAGGAAGAGCTCATCCATACTTGGCTTTTGTCCTGTTCTTTCCAGGCCCAGGCCCTGCTTAAAAGCTGAGCGTCTGAGCATTTTTTAATTCCTTTATTGTTGTTTACCCCAGAACTTTCCCCACAAAACCTACTCTTTAGCACACATTTGGAGCAAACGTCAGTTCAGGTTTCCCACAGATTGAAAATGCATACTGCTCAACCATGCTGATTTCAGCGGGACATCCCAAAATTACAGAAGCCTTCTGAGTGGATCCCAGAATGTCCTGTGTTTTTTTGGTCTGGTGCTCTGGCACGAACCATCTGGCTCCCGTGAGAGTGGACCCCAAAACGAGTGTCCTGATTTTGACTAGCGGGATGTTGGACGTTTTTCCACAGGGAATGCTCCGGGGGGGGGGGCGTGCTCAGATATGAAGTTTTAAAGCATGGACCTAAGCTGCCACATCTAGTGCAGTGCTGCTCACACCCTCCCAAGTGACACCCCCTTGACCAGCCCCACTCTGCACCCTCCGCAAATCTTTTTGCCTGCCTGGAATGAGTCCTTGTTCTCTGATAATGTTTATTGCTTTCCTGGGTGAAGAGTAAAGGAGTTTGTGTATAAACTAGCCTACTGTATTAAGATAAAATTCACATGCAATGCTCCACCCACTTTTAATAAATAATAATAAAATAAAATAATAATAATATTTGTGCCTTGTCCATCTGACTGGGTTGCCCCAGCCACTCTGGCCCTGCCCACCATTGGCACGGGGCCTCCAGACGTTTGTGCAGAAGGGAGTGTGGCCCCTGGGCTGAAAAAGGTTCCCCACCTGTATTAAAGTGATAATCAACACTTAGAATTGAATCCCAGAAACCCACCGGAAGCCCCCTAAACCGCTTGAAGAGAGGAGTCACATGCTCGAAACAACCAGCTCATAACTGCAACTGCATACAGTGGTACCATAATGTGTTCCGGAGGACCGGTTTGTAAACCAAAACAGGTTGTAACCCAAGGCGCGCTTTTGCCAATGGCCCACCCCAGTTGTTTGTAATCCAAAAAAAGGGGCACGCACTTCCGGGTTTGACATGGTTGTAATCCAAAGCGGTTGCAAACCAACGTACCACTGTAATATATAAGACAAGGAAGCATCACACACAGAGAGACACAAGATCCCCCGGTGGCTTCATGGCCTCAGATTATCTAAGAACACCCAAAGAGATAACGCACACTAGCCATTTGTCAAAGAAACAGGACCAGTTTATACATTTAGCAGAATCAAGCACTAACCATTTTTCCGGCCTGCACCATTTCAGGCTATAGGTGGGAAAAGCTGTGCTTGAATGCATTCAAAGATGCAACTTCACCTGCTGCCTCAGCAGAAAATTCAAACATGCAACTCCATGTGCAACTTAAGTGGTACAACCAGCCTTCCTTTTTGCAAGGATACAGGGATGTTAGAAACTAATTAGGCTGAGAAACCTAATCCCTGCAATCAGATCTCTGTGTCCCAAATACCTTACCTGGTACAGAGCTCTTTCAGCTGCTTGTAGACTCAGACCTGAGGAATAAAAATGCACAAGGAGGTTAATGAATTTTCACCTTTCCCTGTTCCACAATAAGAAGTCTCCGTGCCAACAGCACGGTCCTCTGTCCCCCAGACCTGCCAGCCCCATAGTTGTTTCCTTCAAGACGCAAATGGAGGGGAAGAGACTTGCCTGGGATGAGGATGGTCCGGAGGGGCCGAACTTCCACCCCTTGGGCTGGATACTCTAGAGGTGAGTTGGCTCGGACAATGAGGAGCTGGTCAGATGGAGAATGGGACCTTGGAGAATGGAAAGGAAGAAGGTTTAGGGATGCCAGCCTCTGGCTTTGACAAGGTGATCCTACATCTTCATCCATTGATAAAAATATTTGTAGCCCACAATTTCATTTTAAAAATCAAAGTGGATTGCAGTGATTTTAATGCAGTAGAAATCAAACAAAAATTAAAACAGATCACCAGCTGACTACTTAATTTTAAGAACTATGTGGAAGGGATGTCCAGTAAGCACACACTCCCTCAAAGCTGTGCCTGACAAACATCTCCTGTGTAAAGGAAGACACAGGAGGTTGTTCCTTCACCTTCATTTGCTGCTTTGACTCTCAGTAGCTAGCTGGTGGCTAAAATTCCCACAGAAGTAAATCCCACTGAGTTCACAAGTCTTCCACGTGAGATTGCTTAGGATTGCAGCTGCCCAGAGTGAGCCTTAGGAAATGTCTTTAGGACTGCAACCACAGATTGCAATCCTGTGTTTACTCAAAAATTTGTCCTGCCAAATTCAGGGGGTTTACTTTACGTGGCTGATGAGTTAAATTCTGAAGTGCAGGTGCTCTTTGGGACAACCCCCATAGCCACATACCTTCTAGGATTATACTAGAAAAATAAATGCTTGCATTGCAGACATTATGGCATCAATGCAAAGTCAGCTTTTTCCTCAACTTCTTCTGCTTTTCTAAACATCCAGCCTTGTGAAGAGTTCTGGTGGTCTCAAAAGCTTGCTCACCGTTTTGTGACATTTCCATTGATCAGAACAAAGACCCCCCAAAATAAATGTGGCAGTCTAACCCTAAGCCATGCATGCTAAAGTAACCTGGCTCTGCCTAGCATATTTGGCGGGTTTCTCTCCAAAAAAGGGGATTTGTATTGATTTAGATTGATTTAGGGAGGCAGCTGACCCCCCCCCCCCATGATGTACCACCCCTCAAGCTGGGAGGAGGCACCAAACAACCGCCCCTTCACTCCGCTGTGGTACTGACCAGTGGAGGTGACAGAGTACAAGGCCAGCTTTCTGCTGAGGTGCATTTCTGCTCAAGCAAGGCAGCAGCTATGGAATCTGCAGGAGTCTATCTAACATGAGCTGTGTGCCCATGTGAGGCAACATGGAGGACGATGGAGGCTACATGCCAGGTCAACCACACACTGGAGGTGTGGAGGGACCGAAATAATTAAAATCATTTAGTTAAGTTGACTTGAAGAGAAACTGCTGGGTGGAAAGAAAGCAAGGCCATATTTGATGTGATGGAAATGGAGTAAGCAAGCCATGTTACAGATAAGGAAACATCAGGAGAATACAACAAATCACACTGTAGAAGCTTCAGAGAGAATTGCAGATCAAGCACTTTATGCGTAGCTGACGGTGCAAAATGGGCAGCAACAAAGAGAACTAACTGCACATGTCAAAAGGTGTAAACCGGTAAGTGTCACGAGAAATAAGCTGTTGGTATTTACAGTGACAGTAACATGTTATCTACTTAATGAGGCAGTACTTCACCTGAGGCATTAATGACCCATAATGAGGCAGTACTATTTTAAAGTAACCACGTCAGCAAACAGTAATATCTTTGTTAAATACAGTAAATATATCTGAGTGGTTTGTACAATGTCTAGACCCCAGAGTTACCACAGTTGTTGGTAAATTAAGGGTTTAAAGGGTATAAGTGATATTAAATGGTTACAATAGTGCAGGGTTAGGAAAAACCACTGGAATGGAAGCTGGATTTTGTTAACAGGATAAGCAAGGAAATATACCCAGCCTTTCCCTAAGTCTGGATAATATCTCTGGTCAGGAGTACCTTTTATGTTTTAATTCTCTGCTGATGGAACAGGAATCTGCTGCCATTCTATAAACCAAGCACCGCCCAATAGTTTCCGGCTCCCATGTGAGATTCCCGTTACCATCATCTGCGGTCCTGTACAGAAGGATGGCAGCAAGTAGCAGGGCCTTTTCAGCAGCTGCTCCTTTGCGACAGAACTCCCTACCAAGCGTGTGTGGCGTGATCAGGGAACCCACCGTGCCACAGGTGAAGCTCACCTTTGCTGGTAACTGCGGTACTCCTGTTTCCGCCTGCTGTTTATCTCTGGCAGTTCGGAAGGACTGAAGGCGTTTGCGAATTCCAGAGAATAGATGTGACCAAAGAGCTGTTTCTGAAGTGGGAAGTTCATACTAGGTTCCACCTCACACTTGCAGGAGTTCTTTGGGAGGAGCCTGGGAAGGGAGAAGTACGTGTCAGTAAACATTGATGAGGGGTATTCTCCTTTTGTCAATGCTGAATACACTAAATGTGCAACAACAGCATGACTTACTTGGAAGAATATTTAATAATCTCCCCCCCCAAGCCCAATGGAGATGGATGTTGCCCTCAGTACCATCAAGATAGGACTGTGGGACAGCAGCTCAGGACCCCACACAGAGGAATGAGCAGGATCCTGCCCCCTTCCAAAGCAGCAAGGCTACATTAACATCTAAAAGCAGGAGCGGAATAAGACCTATAAATCCAGAATCTAAATTTACATTACTGCACCACTGGCTGTTTCCTATTACAGTAGAGGTAAAAGTGAAACACATTTAGTATCTGGGGAAGCAGTGGCAGGAGGAATGGAAGCAAGGTACTAGCGACTGGAACACCTTTGGGGCTAGAGGTTTTTCTCCCTAGGCCACACCACTGACCTGCTCTGCTCCCTACGATGTGTAACATCATTTCAGCTGTTGAGTGGACAGCTGAATCTACAGTCCAGACATTCTTGCCCCACTGAGGCTTAAATCCAGTCCAAGGAGCCAGCTTACAAGGGCGGGTGTGTGTGTGTGTGTGTGTCACATGCGCAACGTCCCACGTGTGACATCAGAATGTTGGGAGGAGCCATGGGTGGAGCCACACAGCTTCAATGGCTCCTCCTTCCCCTCCTCCTGGCATTGCTACTGGCAGGAGACTGCTCTGACCCTCCTTCCCCTCCATGGCAGGAGGAGGAGGAGTGGCCCACTGGAGCCACGCCATGGTCAGCTCTATGCTTTGGGATATGAGTATTTACATGCATGCACATTAATGTCACAATGCATCCATTCCTATATTCAGATACTTATCTTCTCAATTCACTCCCTCTGGGAAGGGGGTTGAATGGTAACCTTAAGAATCCTACTGCAGATGTTCGGACACTATACCCTTTTAAAAGCACATATACAACACCTCCCCCACCTCCAAACAAAAAAGAAATAGGGCTTCATGAGGGCCTGGTACCCGAAAACAGGCACTGTCCTTGTTAAATAGGGATGGGCGCTTACTCCAGGATCTCCTCCTTAATCCGGAAAGCAATGTGTGCATATTTCTTCTCAGGCACCAGCAGATGGTCACTCAACAGTTGCTCTGGCGTTCGGCCTGGCCGGTGTCGCAGGTCCACCGTACTGTAGGGCTTCGGGGACCAGACATGAAGATAGAGAAAAGCCAGAGATGCCATCAGCACCATCAGCACACACAAGGACTTCTGGACTGGACGCATCCTGGAGCGAAGATGCAAGGAGAGAGAAGAAACCTTAGAAAGGCAGCAGCAGCCTGGATTGGGTGAGCAAGGAAGGAGCTCTCAGCCAGGGAGCGGGGAGAAATTTGTTCCATTTGCACTTTAATGGGAAACTACCCAATTCACTCTTCCCAAACCAATATGTTAAACAACAATTGATGACCTCCTTCTACCGGTCCACAATAGAAAGTGTTCTCTCATATTGTATCACAGTGTGGTATGTTGGCTTGACAGCCACGGACAGAAAGTCTTTACAGAGGGTGGTGAACACAGCACATAATATCATGGGCTGTCCCCTGAGCCCAATAGAGAGTGAGAAAAATTCTCAGGGATGTTTCACACCCCAGCCAGAACCTCTTTAATCTTCTACCCTTGGGCAGGAGAAATAGAAGTATAATCAGTCATACCAGCAGGCTAAAAAACAGTTTCTATCCGTGGGCTGTTAGGCTGCTGAACGGAAAATACAGTAATATCCTCCAGCAACTCCCTGTGGGGAAGCAGGCAGGCAGCCAAAAAGAGACACCTGAGCCTGTCCCTGCAGGGTTGTCTCCTCCCTTCATTCCAAAGAGGGCTCTCTATGCCACCCACTGCCCTGTGGGGAGGAATGTCAGGCGTCAACTCTCTGCTTTGTGGTTCTTGGTGTATCCATTTGGAGAGAAACTGTTCCCTGTGTCCCACTTTTCAAAATAAAGTTTAGATGTTTGTACTTTATTTATTTTTTTAATATTTCAGGGTTTTGGTTTTTTTACCGGAGATGCCCGGTGAGTTGTGTCCTTTCTCAAAGCTTTTCCTCCACCCATTACAGAGCTCTTGCCAGTGAGAGTGTCAGTCCTATGGGCAAGAATCCATACAGGGCCTAACAGGGGCTGGGCAGGTCAGAAGCCTAGCAAGCTGCAAGGTGAAGGAGGAAGCGCCCCAGTTTCACTTGAAGTGCAGAAAAGGCAAATCCACACAGTGCCAAAACCAGGTTATCCCACGGAAGCGAAACAAGTTTGCATGTGTTTTTTCTTTTTCTTAGTGTGGGAGCTACTTTACTTTTCTCCTACATCTGAGATCCTTCCAGAATGATGTGGTAAATTTTGAAGTGCATTGGCTCAATGGGACAATTCTCATCCACCATCTTGGTGTATCCATTTAAACAGAAACTTCCCTCAGGCCCACTTTTAAAATGAAGTTTAGATGTTTGCACTTCTTCTTTTATTGTTACTTCAGGGTCTCTGGAACTCTATATCTCAGTAACCCCCAGAAAGCTTTAAAAATGTCTGAGAGGTATGGTCTAATAGGCTGCAGCTTGAGATTGACACTAAAGGCCCAACTCCACTTTCCCTTAAGGCCATACCTCTTTGCCCTGTTTTCAATTTCTTCTCTCACTCCTTTCTTCATACATAATCTTATCTTTATACCACCTTACCACAGTTCAAACTGTTACGGACATGGGGGGGGGGGGGAGGTCTACCCAACCAACACATCAGAAGCGTTGGCCTCCTGAGCTTGAGTGTTACGCTGTAGGGATTTGACAAAGCCACAGCTCCAAAACAGAAGGGTTGGTTCCGCTGCACAACACTGCATACACACCACTGCTAATTTCAATACATTTCCCTCCATTAGGCAACCTCTACTGGGTTCCCAGTGCCGTAATAAGGCAAGGAAACCCCACTTTCTGAAACATTCACAAAAAAGTAGCCAAATAGGTGGTTTTATTTAGTTCCAAGGGTGGAGTTGATGCAACCCATGGCATGAATGGAACAAGGACGCCATAATACTTCAGATGTGCTACCACGTATGCCAAGCACCGCTCTAAAGTATCAGACCTGGTATTACCAGACCTGACAGAAACCAGAACAGAATGTGCCCTTTGTTCTGGGCTTTTCCCATGTTCTGCTTGGGAGTTGGAACCTTGTAGCAATAACAAATGATCCAGCTTTCTTCTAGCCACTGTTTTGCTTCCAATTTGCCTGGCAGAGATCTCTTGCTTGAACCTGATAGATTCTGAACCTGCAAGGCTAGACCCTAGTGAAGTTTAAGTGAAGCTTTAAGTACCATACCACAAAATTTTGTCCTTATCAATTTGGCATACATTTGCATTCTGTCAATGCAAGCCATTTTCTTGTCAAAAAAGTCAAATATAAATCTATTAAATAAGTAGACTTATCAGTCTAAACTGGAACCAAACCAGTCATATTTGAACCAGAACCAAACCAAAAAATTGAATGAGCTAGCTCCCTGGCCATGCTTAGACAGAGAGACTGAAGCATCTGGGCTTTTGAGTTGCATGAAGTTGGTGCAGGGGTTAGCCTGTTGGGAAGGCCCAGACAGAATTCTCCACTCATCCATGGAGCATATTGGGTTACCTTGGGCCAGTCACGCTCTCTGCTTAACTCACATCAAAGGGTTATCGTCATGATAACGCCAGACAAATGTGCCTTCTAGCCCTGACTAGCTGTAACTCTCCAAGATGGCGGAGGTATTTCCTAATCCTGCTGCACAGTATCGTTTTCTGCTGCCTGAGGTCCCTTTAACTGAAGATGCCATTTATCCTTGTGGATCAGTGACACGGCATGGGTCACCTCCTAACCCGTGGACCGTTACCACTCCCTAAATCCCTTCCTCCAGTCCAGTATTGAACCCTGTCATTGTTACTAATGAACTTACAAAGTGAAAAAACTGGATGCCTAGTTCATTTCATCTCCATTTAAAGGCAGAAATTGTGTTTGTTAAAACTGGGTATTGCTCTCTTCCTGCTCAAAGCAGCACCTATGAGATGCCCAGGCTTCCTCCCACTGGGGTAGTAGCAAGCTCAGACCTGCTTAGTTCCATAGAAACAATTACATTAGGACTTGCAGTCCATTTGCTGGTTGTGCCTGAATTATTAGCAGGCACTGCTCAATTCTCAAGGCAGCCTGTTCTTTTTGAAAAAGTCTCATTTCGGTTCTCTTCCATGTTTGTTTCGGCAGGTACTAGTCATCTGCACCCATCTTTCATATATACCTTAGAGACCAACTAAGTTTGTTCTTGGTATAAGCTTTCGTGTGCATGCACACTTCTTCAGATGCACACTGACCTCAATGGCACTTACTTCCAAGTAGACATGCTTGGGTTTGGGCTAGACAGAGGGGGAGGGGGAGAGGAAAAAAACACTAGCTAACTTTGCAAAGCCATAGTCACAAGTAGGTAGCCATGTTCATCGGCCGTAGTCCAAACAAACAAACAAACAAAAAATTTCTTCCGGTAGCACCTTAGAGACCAACTAGGTTTGTTATTGCTATGAGCTTTTGTGTGCATGCACACTTAAGTTGGTCTCTAAGGTGCTACTGGAAGAATTATTATTATTATTATTTACTTTGCAAAGCCATGCAGAGGCAGCTGCTCTCCCGTTGGCTGTAAGGCAACTGTTTTGCTGCAATGCTCCTCTGCCAAGAGACCTCGCCTGAGTGGTTTAATGATCCCTCCTGCCCTTCTGGTCATGGGATTGGGGAGGGAGGGAGAGCCTGGGAAAGAGCCTGGGTGAGGAGGAGCGTGGGCGGGCAACAGTAGAAAGCAAACTGAACAGGAAGGCGCACTTCATCACTTGCATAGGAGAGCCTCAAAGGCATTGAAAGCCAGCTGCAATTTTGCCTATGGCCTCATCTTAAACCAGGATTTCAAAGCAGATTTGCTTATTTTTTCCCGTGGGTGCCATGGCTAAAAAGTGGCACTTGGAGGCTATGCTATTATTTATTTCTTGAAATGATTACACCGCTTGATTGCCTTTTTTTTTTAACTAAAACTATCAAAGGAGTTTATTTTTCTTTCGAATTTTTGCTCCCCCCCTAATTTTGCACCCAGGGCAATAGGACCCTGGCTCCTGCCCCCCACATGCTATGCCACTGTTGTGGACCATTCCCTTTCAATGTGAGGTTCATATTTCTTTTCCATACCTGATAGGGAAGTCCCATTAGCCTCCCCCAAGATATCTCACAAACTATTTTGGCCTCCACCTAAAATCCGGGGGTAATTTCATTCAACAAGGAACCTCCAATTTCACTTTGAAATGTCACTTCAGGTCCCAACTCAAACGCCACTCTTTTTTTATAGCTTTCATAATGTCACTTAAGGGAGGCTGAAAGGAGGTTGACGATATTTGTTAGCATGAGATATGGCCATCATATGGCATCAAATTTATCTTTCTTAGTACAAATGCTAGCCTTTGCTGTTCCACTGTCTCCATTATTCCACATACAGCCCCAGTCATCACCGGCTGTTCTTGCCATGCCACTCATTTTCCCCACCTTCTTTTTCAAATTTCTATTCTCTCTCTCTCTCTCTGCCTCATCTCTCTAGCTTCTTTTCTGAAAAAAGTGTTACTTCTGCTGCTTGTGCCTTTTCAAAAACTTGCTTTCTAAATAATCACCAGTTTAATAAACATAACTAATTCCTGCATTCTCTGCAGAAGGGAGGAGTGCAGAGAGAATAAACATCATTGTTCACCTGTAGCAGCAAAATCAGATACCTTTATCTCTCCCACCAACAATAAAACACGTCTCTCCCATATCTGTCTCCACAGCCATAGCTGTAACTCTCTAATGATTTGACACCAAAAGTGCACCCTTCCATGTCTGCTGAGAAAGAGAGATGCCAACAACTATGACTAACTCCGACGGTTCTCCTCTCAGTACTTTGCATCCTAGTCTTCTGTTCCAAAAAGGTGTACAATGACACGTGTCATCACAGGTACAACCCCAAGTCAGAAACACAAACATATGTCTTATGCCAAATCAGACTATTTTTCATCAGACCAGAAGCAGTTTTCCAGGGTTTCAAATAGAGAAGCTTTCCAATCACCTGCTACCTTAGGGATGGGGAGTGTGTGGCTCTCCTCCAGATACTGCCAGACTACAATTCCCATCATCACTGGCCAAACTGCCTGAGGCTGATGCAGTTGAGATTCCAAAGCAGGGCTACCCAATCTTTTTTAAAACCTGCAGATGCCAGGGATAGAACTAGAAATCCCTGGGTAGCCCACATGGTGCCCTACAGATGCTGTTTGACTCCCTTTCCCCCCCTCACCCCAGCCAGCATGGCCCATAGCCAGTGATGGTGGGGGTTGTAGCCAACAACATCCGGAGGGAACCAAGTTGGCCCAGCTCTGATCTGCATGAAAGAAAGCAATCTACCACTGAGATCTGGTCGTCCCCCCCACACTTTGTCCCCTTCAGCCCTACCTTTTTCTGAAGCAGAATGTTCTGCACCCGCTCATCCAAGTGAGTTGTGTGCTTTCTCGAAACATTCCTTGCACCAGTTGCACAGTCGTTACTAGAAGCAGCGTGAGTCATATAGGGAAGAGCTACAGTAATTAGTAATGATGTGGCACGCCATCAGTTGAGCAAGATGCATGGTGAGGATACAGGCATTCATGTTTTTGCCTGCACCACGGGATGTTGAAACCGTATTAACCAATGGAAAGGAAACAAGTTTGCACCTTGTTGCTGTTCTTCTTCCCCCTCCTCCTTTTTATTTGTGTAGGGGCTACTTTAGTTTTCTCCTGCTTCTGAGATATTCTACAATAGTGTGGTAAATTTCGAAATGCATGGGCTCATTGGGACAATCCCCATCACCACACCCTCGAAGAAAGTCCAAAAAGGCAGGCAGCTGTATCAACTGATATATGCAAATTTATACATGCATACACACACCCCACTAAAGAACAGCAATCTGTGGCATAAAACCCATTTGATTAGAATCAGCTGACAGTAATAAATTATGGAATAAATTCAACTTGTAGAAAACATTGACCTTTAGCAAAAGGTATCAAGCCAGCTGAAATGCAATCTTTGGCTCTTTACTAGAAATACAAAACTGCAACACAAGCAGTCACTAACATGGTGCCATTGTGCTCACTAATATCTCCTCTGGTGTCCACGAAAGGTCTCAGTAGCTATTTCCTAAAATCCACAATATACAAGAAACTGTTTACTCATCCTGCTCAGTTTCTATTTGCAATGGCTCAGCAATGGGTGCCTACCTTCCCATCTGTTCTGAACAGAGGAGCGCTGCAAAGAGTGAATGTGGCAGTGGCTGATATGTAGGTGCCATTCCACCCCACTGACGGACCATCTTGTGGCCCTGTCTCTTTTTCATATGGCAACCATTTTTTGCAACCATTTTGTAAAGGACACCCCTGTTGCTTCTTCAAGATACCATATGTGCCCAGTTGCCCACAGAGCTTAGTGGCGACTGCTGTAGCATATTGTACAAAATTACATTTATAATGACTACAATTCTAGGCAATCATACTTATTTAGTGGCAGAAGAAAGTAAGTAGCAGCTAAGACAGAGAAGGAAAAAAATAAGCAGTCACCCCCCCCCCCTTGTGTCCTCCTATGTTGTTGGACTCTAGCTCCCATCAGCCCCCTGCCTTCATGGTCAGCTGTCAGGGATAATGGGAACTGCAGTCTAATGCACCGCAATCATGAGTGAAAATAAGGCACAAGGTTGAGCAATATCTTAATATTTTGAATTACAGTGGTTTTTAAACTCCATAGTTCTATCAAGTTACTTGTGCATTGCAACGTTCTTCTCATCTTTTATGGTCATAAAAGCTATCTCCCAAACATTATCATACCATTGCATTACTGTACTACTAAAGTTGGGGGATTTCCAACTGACAGCAATTGCTCATATGACTGCTGTCAAGAAGCAAGCTATGGGCCAGATTGAACTAACCCAGTACACTAACCGAAGCCGACACAAGGGCTCCTGTGAGCACACCAGGGCAGGGCAGCTTCTTCCACTCTCCTTCTCCCGATCAGCTCTGGAAAACCTCCAGAACAGCGCACTGGGGGAGGAAAGGAGAGGTCATTCTGTCAGGCAAGCAGAAATGCTTGCACTAATGGAATGATAACAACCGCGCAACACTGAATTCTTCTGGATATATTCCAAATCTCTTTCAGCAACAATTCCTTATGAGTCCAAGAAGGGCCCTCTTTTGTAAATGATTTGGCACATTTCTAAATAAGTAGAAGAAATGCAAACTTGAAAAAGGAAGTGTTACCATTTCAGCTGCTAGAGTAAGGTAGGAACACAATCAAAGACAAAAGCCTCTGCTTGATTATTAGCCTCACTCGATTCCATAAGCAAGGACCGCCAGTCAGGGCTTGTCCACACTTCTGTTTGTACCTGCCTCTCCCTCCGGGGAAAACTTCACCACTTAATCAGAGCAAATGTCAATCAACTGAAGCAGACGTCAAGTTTTCTGTGGATTGAGGTTTGCTCTGATTTTTCTAGGCATGGGACAAGCGAAGTGTGGGTGCACCCTCATTTACCCTCTTTTTCATTAGACATCACATTGACATCACTTCTGCTCTTAAAAAAAGTCCCCGTCTCCTACACCCGGCCCTGGGCGAAGAGGCATCAATTCCCATCCTTGCGGAGAGTTGCCTGCACGCTGAAGCCTGCGCGGGCTGAGCTCAGCGCGCCCAGGCTTGGCACAGCTCTCTGCAAGGCACGGGAGCCTGGCGCTGGGCTCCCGCGGCTTGCGGAGAGTTGCCTGTTTTGGGGTTGGGGGAAGCTCAGGCTTCCCCTGACCCAGCCCTGCGCCTGGGGGGGAAAAAATAATTCCCCCCCTTTATTCCCCCCCCAAAAAACTAGGTGTGCCTTATGGGACGGTGCGTCCTATAGGGCGGAAAATATGGTAATTCATAAAGCTATCCATGACTACTTGCCATGAGAATGCATATTATCTACCAGTATTGGAGAGCCCAGGACCTCCCATTGCCTTAAAATAATCTTACCCAAGGGTGTTTTCTCTTCTTGGGAGGGGGGCACCTTTCACACATTATTATTCTGTCCTGGAAGCAGCATTGTCCTGCTTTCTCATCAGATTTTGCCTAAACTTCTGGTGCTGGTGCATCTGAAAGCACATACTTTTTTCTTTTCTTGAAAATCCTGTTAAGTGCATGAAATATTCCTTCTTAACTAACATCCACAGCACTGAATCAAAGACAGTTCTAGCACCCAAAGTATAATGTGGTTGTTACATAATTTGAATGCAGAACCTACAGCAGCCAAGAAATATATCTGCACTACAGAAAACAGCCTTTGACAGGGAGAAAACAAGGATTCCACAAAGATTCCTGTCATAGTGACCTGGTTTCACACATCATAGTGAGCCTAACCATGGCTTAGCACGCTCTCCAGAAAGGAGACTGTGGCTATTGTACTTTGCTCCACCTTGGTCATTCTGCAACTGAGCCATCCCAAGCCATGGTTTGGCTTAGTGTGTCATCTGAACCAGACCTAGTGAGAGAAAGATACTGGGGCACTTCAGCTGGTCCACAGATTTGCGTGGCTGAATCACAGTGTAAGCCAGACTGGCCTTCTTTAGTAAGGTGAGGTCTTCTACCTCCCTGCTTTATTTCAAGCAAGTGATACTGGAGGTGAACTGTGAATGGGAAGGTCACACAATCTTTCCTGGAAAATTTTACCTCAATTCCAGGTATGTGGATGCAAACTGTGGTTACTGAAAAGGGGAAGAAAAGAACACTCTGTGCATGATCACAGGCACCGTTTTCTCTGACATGATTCACACCTTCCAAGATCAAGACCTGTAATTAAGAAAGAAATTCTAGGCAAAATCTAGCCCAAATTGATCAGAAAGTTATCAAGAGGTTGTATGCTATGCCTGAACTCCCATCATTCATCTTATCAGTGATCTCTGCTCACAAAGTCAGTTATCTCTTCAAATGCAGAGATGCTCGTCATTATTTTACCACATCCTGCCCCAGCTTTGTGCAAAGCAGCTCTAGCCCTTTGAAGCCAACAACCCTGCCCAGCTCCACCAGAAAGTCACACACCAGCAACATACAACCCTCCTGCCTTGGAAAACTACAATCAAGAAGTGGGATGTAAATGTTTGAAATAAAGTAAATAAATAGAGGGGACATGAAAAAAATACACATGCTGCTCCTTAGGTAGGTCCATTTTAAACTTGGAAAATTGTGGCAACAGACCAAGAGTGAGAACTCAAACTCCCATCAGCCCCAGCCAGCATGGACAAAGGTCAGAGTCAGAGACGATGGAAGTTGTAGTCCCACAACATCCAAAGAGTCTCAGGTTCTCCATCTCTGCAACAGAAGGTGCTGGTGCTAGTTCAATCATCTCTGGTTTGTTCTAGGGTAGCATCCTGATTCACCAAACACATCTCCGCTAAACTTTTTACAGGTAACCAGGCTGGGTCTGGTTAACAGATAAATGAACAGGCACAGGCACACAGTGGTGGACCTCAGACTCCTCCACTCCTCACCCCTTCCAGAAATGCAAGAAGCCCTGACACTGACCCATGGAACCCAGGATGTGCTCAAGGAAGAGAGAAAGGCACTCTGCACATGCTCAAAGGCCATTTAATCTCCAATTGTTTCTTGAGTTTCCTGGGCACAACTTGGAACCATGTTCCAGGTCTAAGAGCCAATTCATACATGTGGCTTAAGTTGCCACCATAGTCTTAAAAAAAACGTTCTTAACTTCCTTTCTTCATTCAAAATCTACATTAGAAAATACCTTTCTCAAGCAATGTTTAAGATCTTAAAAAGAAAGCAGTGTGCAAGCTTTTGCCTTCTCCAGAACTATTACAGTATTCAGTAGACAGAAAGGGGGAAGCGAAATGCCTGGTGTTGAAATCATGAATGGAGTCTGAATTTAGTCAGAAAGACCATGGAAGGAGGTTGCAATATTCAAATGAGGCTCTATTAGGTGTTTTGCAGGGCTTCTGGGAAAAAGAAGCATACAATGGTTGACACTCCAATTTTTAGAAATATAAGATCCAGTTGTTAATCACAAGTGTATCATTTTCTACTTTTGCAAAATACACAGGTTTCCTCTCACCAGTCTTGGTTTTTTTTATCATCTAGATGATACCTGTATAGAAGAACTCAGAAGCTCGCATGCTACTTGTAGTATCTTGGTTGGCCTAATAAGGGTATTGCCCTAATGTGGATTTTGGATTTTCTTCTTGTGGGTCAACACAACTACATTTGGAGGAGCAGAGAAGAATTTGCCATGCAATGAGCATTCTGTCCAAACTTCAGCTTCACATTTGCATTGCAAAGCATAACAAAGAGTCTTGTGTTGAAAAGCAGGGTGGGAGGGACCTGCAAAAAGACAATTTGCTTTGGAGAATGCTACATTGATGCTACATTTCTACATTTAGAACAGGAGCCTGTTTGTTCAATCCATCCTTTCCTTCAAATATTTTTCTTTCTCTTCCTTTCTTCCATCCTCAAAGAAAACCACCAACTCTGTTGGGCAACTACTTTACAAGTCTTTCTCTATCCCGGGGAATATTATTTTGGCAATCAGGGATACTGAGGTTCCAGACCACTTTCCCCCACAAAAACAGAGTACCAGCCATCACGAATGTTATCCAGGTTGCTGGACCACATATAGCTACCAAGTTTTGCCACTTAGTCCTCAAACACCATTACAGTGGTGCCTCGCAAGACAAAAAGAATCCGTTCCGTGAGTCTCTTCGTCTAGCGGTTTTTTCGTCTTGCGAAGCAAGCCCATTAGCGGATTAGCGCTATTAGCGGTTTAGTGGCTATTAAAGGCTTAAGGGATTAGCGGATTAGCTGCTAAAAGGCTATTAGCAGCTTAGTGCCTTAGCGGGTTTTCCGTCTTGCGAGGCATTCGTGTTGCGGGGCACCACTGTATTTCAAAAAGACAGGTAAATGGGCAACATAGTATGCAAAAATATCCCTGGCTATTTTACAACAACACTTACTTCTGCTTCTGCCCACAAACACCTCCCCCAAGTTATATTGATGACATCTTCATCATCTGGACCCATGGGCAGGAGACTGTACAGTACTGTACAGTTGTACCTCGACTCCTGAACACCTTGGGAGTCAAACGTTCCGGCTCCCAAATGATCAAAAACCGGCAATCAATTTCCCGGTTTTGGGACGTTCTTTTGGAAGCCGAACATCCAACTAGGCTTCCGATTGGCTACAGGAGCTTCCTCAGCCAATCAAAAGCTGCGCTTTGGAAATCTAACGTTTCGGAAGTCAAATGGACTTCCGGAATGGATTCTGTTCGACTTCCGAGGTACGACTGTACACTAGGACTAGTGAAAAAATATTCACCTCACCATCAACCCAAGCATAGACCTGTCCACATGGAGGTTCGTTTTATGGATGATACTGCAAAACTGCATAGTAGACAAATAGGCACCAGCTTATAATAGAAACCAGCTAACTGCAAAACATGTTTGCACACTTCTTGCTTCCATCCAAAGCATAACACAAGATCTTCCATCTATATCCAAGTCCTGGATTCAGCCACATTTGTTCCAGCTTGTTGGATGGGGATGTGCACTTGAAGGATTTATATTAGACATTTGCTACAATGAGACACCACCCAGACAACACCATTACAGGATGTTAACAGGGTATGGACTTTCTTCTTGACTAACCGAATCCCGTTAGTTGCTCAGAATCCTGCTGAGACAATTTGGTTTTTCTGCCTCAGTGGAAGGATTGCAAACAGCAGTCCTGAATCAGCATATTGGTCCTTGTCCAAAATACTGACCTCATTCCAGAACCCTGGGATCTTCCTATTGTTTGGGTCATCACCCACCCTTGGTGAAGGCCATAACTACAGTTCAGGGCAGTATGAACAAACATCATGTGTGAACGTGCAGGGAGTAGGGCCTCATGACAGCCTGCCAGCTTATTTGCCAAAGGGATACATGCCATCAACGATTGCCTTCAGTACAGGACAAACATTGAAATGCAGACAAACTGGTCACAAATCTGATGCAATAAATTGCAATATTCAGAAACCAGTGGGATAACATTTCAGCTTTATGAGACAGTATACCGCTTTTTTGGGAAGTGCCTTTCTGCAACAAAGGCATTGCGAAAGGAGGCTGCAATGTAATAATAATAATAAGCCACCCATCTGGCTGGGTTTCCCCAGCCACTCTGGGCAGCTCCCAACAGAACATTAAAAACATGCTAAATCATCAAACATTAAAAACTTCCAAAACAGGGTGAAATAGCTGAATTAGAAAGTTATTTGGCTCTATCAGCTGGGTTTGAATCACAATAACTGTTTCCTGTCCCACTAAAGGTAGGGATAAGAATAGCAAAACCGGGGCGATTATCACCAAACTACCGCTGAATGGTAGCTTTTCCTATCATAAATTTTATACAGAATTATCAGAGACAGTACTTTTTGCATCTCATGGTCATTTGGTCCCATTTTCATGCACACCCCAGTATGTCCACGTGAGTCTGAGTGTGGGAGCAGGATGGAGGGAGAAATGTTTATGCTAGGATGAGTCTGCTAGTTTGTTCCGGGTGCCGTATGGCTGTTATAATTATTGTAATGGACTAACACAGCCAACTCCACTGGAGGATGTGGGATCCAATGTTTGTAGCAACCTTAGATCCGGCTGTGATTACATCATAGCTTTCACTGCGCATGATTCTACCCCTATCTGGTGTCCCAAGTATATGGCTATGCATGTCTGTCCTCACTTTCTGAGTGACAAGCTGTTTCATAGGTACATGCCCCACTAAAAGTTCTGTTTCCTTTGGAAGTAGGTCACAAAAGGTTTGTGGCACCTTGCTGCCTAGAAAAAAAACATCAGAATCTTGTGGCACCTTAAAGACCAATGAATACATCATAGCATAAACTTTCACAGACAATAGTGCACTTCAACAGATGCATGAAATGTTATCCTGAGTGATCGACTTTTGCAATGCTTTTTCTAACACCCTCACTCTGTTAATAGACTGCACTGTACAACTGATGAAAGCTCAAGATAGCAAACTCATTCCCAATTTGAATTTAACAGCCTTTGTATTGCAACATCACACTAGAAAGTTAATTAGTGGTTAAAGCTGCAAGTTGCCTTGTTTTCAGATCTGGTTTACTTGTCTCACCAAGAAATCGCCTGAAAATCATAGCCAGTGGCCATGCAATTGCAAAATTACAGAAGTCATTCCAGACAGAAATCACTGCAGTGATCTCCTGCTCTCAGAATAAGCCAACCAGAAATTGACAGGGTGCAAATCAGATTCGTAGCAACGAAGAGCACATCATCACCAGCAATATTGTGAAATGGACAGCTAGTCTGAAGTCCATTAGTGTCACATCTGATTTAATAGCAAACACAGCTAGAAAGAAGATGTGCGTATTTAAAGGAGCTAGGGAACGTCTAAAGTATTAAATAATTGTTGTTATGCACTCACAGAATCCCAGTTTGGGATCTAAACCAGACATGCAACAAAGCCAATCTCAATCACTTCGCTGCTATTAGGATATGATGGTCTCCCAACAGCCTTATTTAGCCTCTAGCTGAGCTCCAATCATTACTCTGACCCAGGCCTGCTCAACATCTGACCCACAGAGCAGAACACAGTCTCCAGGCAGATATTTTTGCCCACCAGATGCTTCTCTCTCCCCCAAAAGGTTTAAGGCGTTTCGGTCAGTGGCAAAATCAGGTTAACCACATGCCACCAAAATATGATTATACAAGAAACCCTCAAAGCAGTTGACAAAAAGATTAAAGAAAAAATACAATACATTATTGACACCATGATTTTAGGATAAATACGACCCCCCCTTGTCCCCCTCCCCAAAGCTACATGCCACTGGAGGGGGGAGGGGGCTGGATCAGGACACTTTAACCCTTTCACCTGCCATCATTTCCCCACTCTGAATTGCCCTCCCCATGTAGCTCCTATTTGCCCTGCAGGAAGGAAATGGTTTGACCCCAAGTCCCTAACAGGTCACCATACATGTCTGGTGAATAGTGTTCACTCTGGTCAGCTGCTGCAAAGTCCTACTGTAACCCTGCTTACTTTTTGTTTTGGAGTTTTGTTTTCCCTCTCTTTTCCAAAAATTCCAATCAAAACTCAAACATCATAGTTTTGGGTCTTCTCTCAGCCTCTCCATCCCCATACCACTTCCTAGAACAAGAATGTAAGTGAGTTACCAGGGGTCTTGTAAAGAACAGTCAATCAAACAGCCAGGACAGAGTGCAGCAGTTATATTTACATGGGCTTGGCAGGGTGATTGTGGAACAACTCCTAAATAAGCCCCACCTCATCCTTTTTACTGCACATTCATGGTAATCTGTGCTTGTGAGGCCATCGTGGTCGTCACACGTGATCCCACTTCCAAAGCTATTTGCACCTGCAAATGACAATTTGGGGCAGCAGCAGCACCAGATTTAAGGTGGTGCAGGCACAGGGTGCCAAGCCAAGGGGGGCACAAAACTGAGAAGATGCATTTGGGGGCATAAAAGTTTGGGCTCGCACAGGGTGCCATATTACGAAAAATTACCATAGCCCACCCCTGAGGGCAGATGTATTATTTCACAAGCTCAATGAGTGCATATCCTATCACTTTTTCTAACACAAATGTTCCTTGTTTATTCTTGTTCTGTTTTGGTTGCACTTTGGCTCCTCCAGCCAGCAGTAATGTGGTAGCATTGGGGAAGCATCACAGAACAAGCCAAGCAGTATAAATCCAGCACTAGAACATGTTGCAGAGCACACACGTGTGTGGGGGGGAGCTGTAGGATTGCCACCTCACCCACCAGAGATCCTATCTATAGCTATAAGCTCTGAGGCAATGGGAGAAGATTCTGTCGCAGTCCCCATTCTGTTCCTTCACTACCCCTTTGCCTTCCCTCTTCCCCTCCACCAGCTGCAAGAAGATGTCCTTGAGGAAGTTGAGCAAGGGGACCAGGGGAGAAGCAGCAGCTACATCATTTATTGCTTCCTCATACCTATTATACCTACAGCCAGGATAAGGAAATCACACTAGCGATTGCCTGAGCAGATAATGATATTGTGACATACGTGTAAAAGAAAAACAAATTGACTCTAGGATCTTGAGAACAAAGAAACTGACAACTCATGGAGAGGAGTGGGGCTGAGGGAAAGTCCTTCCTGGAAAGTGATACAACTCATAAACTACATGCTTAAATAAACTTCCTCCAGGTGAAATCATTCCAGCCTCAGCCCTTCCATCAGAAATCTCTGGGTGAAGCCAAACATTTGAGTCATGTTAGTTATCCCATCCTAGGGATAGAGAATTGGGAACCTCAGAGGTTCAATCTGGCTCCCAGGTGCTTCCCATGCCAAGGCTGTATCTTCTTACCCTCTCCTCCAATGCCAAGACCACCTTCCCTAATAACATTCCCTCTAAGAGCCCGCATCTCCGACTGAGCTGGGTAGGGAGAAGGCTCTAAAGCCCAACTCTGCTGCCATTTACTATGGGAAGTAAGGCATAAACAAACCCTTTGCCTCTGTGTCCTGGGCTCACATGGGAGTCTGAGGCTCATCCACATCGCCATTTGCTCCGCTGCTCCCCCCCCCCCGGGGAAACCTGATCTTCAGCCCTGAATGGGAACAAACAGCAACAACTTAACAGCTTGATTGTATAAAACCTCTCAGCAGTTTACAAAAAAAAGATACAACATACAATTATGAATAAAAAAGTAACAATAATAATTTAAGGCCAACGCATACAGAAAGCCATCAACTGTCTCCACAATACAGTGGTGCCCCGCAAGACGAATGCCTCACAAGACGGAAAACCCGCAAGACGAAAGGGTTTTCCATCTGCAGAGGCGCTTTGCAAGACGAATTTCCCTATGGGCTTGCTTCGCAAGATGAAAAATGACGAAAAAATTGATATTTTTTTTTTGCTCCAAAACCCCTTATTCTGAATCGCTAAGCTGCTAAAAGCATTTTAGCAGCAAAACCGCTAATCCCCCCCCTTAAAAAGCCGTTTTTAGCCCTTAAAATGTCAATAGCGCTAATAGCGCTACTCCGTCAATGGGCTTGCTTCGCAAGACGAAAAAACCGCAAGACGAAAAGACTCCTGGAACGGATTATTTTCGTCTTGCGAGGCACCACTGTAATTCATCACGAATCTGCAAGAGTAGAATATGGTGATTTGAGGTTCTTTCAGGATTTAATACAATATCTATCGAGATTCATTATCTGTGTGGGGTGTGCATGCATGTGTAGATGTACATACTTTGCTCTCAAGAAGCAGAAAGAGAACAGATTGCTACAGATTGTAGAGGTTACTTTGCACACAAAATAGTAATAATGGGGAAATTACTGCGTATACTGAGAAAATACAATTAAGTGATGCTTAATTTAGCAATAAAGTCAAAATATGGCTCAACTGTGGTCACCTCCCACTGTTCTCAGAATGGCCAAGGCATCAGACGCTACTCCTTTGAACATTTCACAAACTATGACACTTTTTGACATTGCAATACAGCAGTGACATCTTGGCAAACTGATTATTGCTTTGTCCTTTCTGAGACAGATTTCATTAAGTTCCACTATATTAGAAGTCAAAACACAGAAACCTTTTGAATATAAAAATTGCTAACCTTGAGCTCCAGTACTCGTCAAATAACCAAATTGTTGTTACATTTTTAGTTAATAAAACATTTACAATACCTGGGACGAAAATCTGCACTGGTTCAGTCACAAAAACGATGCACAGCAATGCTGGAAGCTGTGGTCCAGAAATATCCACTGCAAGAATCCACTGCAACATTGAACACTATTCAGAAACTTCAGCTGGTGCAGAATTTGGTAACCAGGTTGCTCATTGGAGCAAGGCAGTTTGAGCATATTACACCAATCCTGGTTGAACTGTACTAGCTGCCAATTAGTTTCTGGGTCCAGTTCAAAGTCTTAACTGTCTCAGGACTGCAATTGCTCAAGGTCTGCCTCTCCCCATATGAACCTACCTGGACGCTATGATCATCCCCTGAGGCCCTTCAAGGGCCTCCTCCATGAGAAATCCAGAGGATCAGTGGCATAGTATGGGTTGCCAGCCCCCGGGGCACGGCCCCTTCCTGCAATCCAGTATTGAACCCCATCATTGTTACTAATGAACTTACAAAGTGAAAAAAAACTGCATGCCTAGTTCATTTCATCTCCATTTAAAGGCAGAAATTGTGTTTGTTAAAATTGTGTATTGCTCTCTTCCTGCTCAAAGCAGCACCTATGGGATGCCCAGGCTTCCTCCCACTGGGGTAGTAGCAAGCTCAGACCTGATTAGTTCCATAGAAGCGATTACATTAGGACTTGCAGTCCATTTGCTGGCCGTGCCTGAATTATTAGCAGGCACTGCATAATTCTCAAGGCAGCCTTTTTTTTAATGTATTTTTTATTAAAGATGTCTTGTTTACAAAGTATGTGCAATGTCTCTTTTTTCAAGGAACATTTTCTACAGGTCTGTGTGGCGTTTGCCTCCTAGGTGGGTCACAAGGAAAGGGTTAAATGAGTGTGATGTCATTGGCCAGTGAGAACCGGAGGGGAGGAGGTGGAGTTAGAGAGAGAGTTGGTGTTGTTTGAAAGTCAGTTGACAGTTGGGAATTGGAGAAGGAAGAGGGAGGTTGAGTCTGTGGGTTGGTCAAGTTGTGTGGTGAGAGAGCTGTTAGGTGGAGTCAGATAGATGGTTGGGATAATCAGTTTGAAGTTGTTAGGAGACGGAGCGGAGACGCAAACCCGGTTCCCCAGATTACAAGACTACCGCTCTCAACCACTGCACCACACTGGCTCTTTGTTGAGACATTAGTGTTACATTAGGGGGGGAGGGGAAAAGAGGTGGAGGGGGCCATGGTGGGTGAGGGTGGGGTATCAGCCTGTTCTTTTTTGAAAAAGTCTCATTTCACTTCTCTTCCATGTTTGTTTCAGCAGGTACTAGTCATCTGCACCCATTCTTTCATATAATCACCAATAACCCCCTCCTCCTTCCCACGTGCACTAAGAACCACACATACACACCCTCCTTCTCCATCCATATGCTTGCACACATGGTTCAAACTGCACATGGTTCAAAATGTAAGCTCCACCAAGTTCAAATACAATTGTGTCAAAGCCTGAAATCTTATACAAATTCAAGTCAGTGACTGCACACAAAGGGATCCACAACAACCCCTTTAAGCAATTAAAAGTTGGAATTTAAATCCCATAGGCTTCCAAGGGATAACACTCAAAATGTTGGTTCTTCTGACCTGCTGGATTTCTGCCTGTCATACATCGGTTAAAGGTACATAAACTCTGCCAGGGGGGGAAAGGTGCCAGTCTTTATGCTCAAGGTTACCTTGCATATACATGATGGCACACATACACGGCCACAGCACCCTCAGACTCAAAGCCTTGCAGGGCTTTAAAAGCCTAACTGATCTGGGAGAATCCACTGCAGCATTGCTGAAGCTAAGCAGGTGCAGTTGAGTTCAGATCAGTCCCCTGGGTGGAAGATCACAGGAGCCCAGTTCAAAAGTTACACAATACCAACCTAAGTTCCCTTGGGTAGAAAGAGCAGAGATAATAACAAGAACATCTGCAAGGAGCTGCTATCCCATGCCCCAACTTATCATGCATGTCCCAGGCTGCACCACCTGGTGTCCTCAGGCAGTGATGCATGCCAAAAGACACATACCTTACAGACTTTCACCAGAGGGCCAGAGGGCAGACATGCATTGTATTAAGGGCATGGCTACTTGGCTTGGCTCCACACATGAATTTGTCTTACAAATAGGGCTAGGGGAGCTCAGCTTGGGTATGAGCAAGGTATTCTCATCTGTTTCTCTGCTTTACTGGATTTATGAGCCCCAGTACTGGGACTGGTCTGGATTCTTTTCTTGCCTCTGGGTGCCTTTTTAGGTTCAAAGCTAAGTTAAAATCTCAACAATTACTGTGCCAAGTTCAGTCACCTTCCACCCTTCCACTTGATAAACGGGATCCTGACAGAACAGATAAGCTCCAAGTTTGTTAATTATTGCTTATCTCACAGGTCACATTCTTCTGCTCTCCAGCTTCCAGGTTAAAAGAATAAATAAAACAGTTAATAAAATGCTTGGTTTAAAACAAGTTAAAATCAATTAAAACTCGGTTGAAATCTGTGGAGCTCTGGAGCTGGCTGCCCTTTCAGGGACTGAGCAAGGGATTAATGTTTGCGGAAGAGCAACAGCTCTGGGGCTGTGCATCTGCTTTGCATGCAAAGGCCTTAGGTTCCATCCCTGGTATCTCCAGGCAGGGCTGGAACGCTCCCCCTTCTGAAACCCTGGAGCACTTCGGTTAGTCAGTCTCAACCATCCTAAACTTGAGATATTTAAGGCAGCTTCCTGTTTAATGAACAAAAATATTTTCTAGTCTGTTGTTGACATCAGAAAGGTGAAAGTTATTTATAAATGATGGAAGTTTGAGGTTGCGTGTAGGACTTTGAGATATAGCGGTTAAGATTGTCTGAAGAAAGAAGAAAGAAAATTCAGAGTCACACAGAAAGTGGTGAACCCTCCCAGCTCTCACCTGGGAGCTTTCGTTTCTTCTTCCAGTTTCTCACTCAGGGTCCCTCCATCCATCCACCACCTTCATGTGTGTGTAATCCTGGAACCCAGTAATGGCCCAAAGCAGAGGACACCAAAGGAAAACAAAAGACAAGAGAAGAAATAAGATGAAAAGGAGGGACATATATATGAGAAAAGAAACAAAGGGAAAATAAAAATAAAACAGGACTTTCAAATTTTTGTTTGTCAGTTGCCAAAAAAAAAACCTATTCAAAACATTCACTCTGTTAAGCAATACTTCCCCAATCTTCAGACCCATATGTCTCAAAAGCATTCCTTTTCAAACAAAAAGTCCAAAAAGGGGTTCTCTAGTTGTTGTTACTCACAAATATCAGCAATGAATTTTCTGTAATCAAACCTATATGTCAGGGACAGTGCCAGAATTACAAAAGTCATCTCAGTTTCTCATTTAATCCCAGAATGTCCCTATTTCCCCTGCGAGTGCTGCTGCTGCCGAGCTCAAAAAAAGAGGAAGATCCGGCACTTATCCTGAGCAGCCGAGGAGGCAAGGGAGCCCCTGTGGCCTCCCCATGGCCGCTGCTGCTGCCCCACTTCCTTGGGCAGCTCATAGCAGCTGCTAGAGAGCAGATGAGAAGAGGCTGCCACTGCCGAGGCCCAGCCCTGCGTGAAGTGCTGGCTCTGAGGGGCAGGCAGAGGGCAAGGGCCTCCCTGGGAAGGAAGGAAGGAAGGGGGAGCAGAACGGAGCGCAAGGAGTCTTGATTTTAAAAAACCACAACTTTGTGCATCTACGTCTAATCTTGCCCCTTTGCCCAGCATGGACAAAGGTCAGAGTCAGAGACGATGGAAGTTGTAGTCCAACAACATCCAAAGAGTCTCAGGTTCTCCATCTCTGCAACAGAAGGTGCTGGTGCTAGTTCAATCATCTCTGGTTTGTTCTAGGGTAGCATGTGACCTGATTCACCAAACACATCTCCCCTAAACTTTTTACAGGTAACCAGGCTGGGTCTGGTTAACAGGTAAATGAACAGGCACATGCACACAGTGGTGGACCTCAGACTCCTCCACTCCTCACCCCTTCCAGAAATGCAAGAAGCCCTGACACTGACCCATGGAACCCAGGATGTGCTCAAGGAAGAGAGAAAGGCACTCTGCACATGCTCAAAGGCCATTTAATCTCCAATTGTTTCTTGAGTTTCCTGGGCACAACTTGGAACCATGTTCCAGGTCTAAGAGCCAATTCATACATGTGGCTTAAGTTGCCACCATAGTCTTAAAAAAACCGATCTTAACTTCCTTTCTTCATTCAAAATCTACATTAGAAAATACCTTTATCAAGCAATGTTAACGATCTTAAAAAGAAAACAGTGTGCAAGCTTTTGCCTTCTCCAGAACTATTATTCAGTAGACAGAAAGGGGGAAACGAAATGACTGGTGTTGAAATCATGCATGGAGTCTGAATTTAGCAAGCCTTCAGAAAGAACAGGAAGACAGAGGGAACAGAATGGATCTTGATTTAAAAAAGAAAACTTGGTGCATCTACATCTAATCTTGCCCCTTTCTAAAAATAAATAAATTTCTGGGTGAGTATTTCTTTTTGTAAATCTACCAAGTAATAAGATAAAAATAAAATAAAGGGGTTTTCTCAGGATGGGGGAGGGCATGTGTGCTATGTCCCATTAGGGAGGTGGTGGTTCCCGCCCATCTTCTGATGGGAAATGCTCTGCAAGGGGGGGGGGGTGTACAAAAATGGGGGGTTCAAGGAGGGGAGAGGAGTGAGAAATGTCCCTATTTTCATCTGAGGAATGTTGGAGGGTATGCCTACATTTAAGCACTCTTACCACTTAGTCATGGAGAATCCTGGAAATTGTCATTTGTTAAGGGTGCTGAGAAGTGTAGCTCTGAGAAATCAGCAACTTTAAACTACATTTCCCAGGATTCGTGACTGCTAAGATTGCTTAACATGTTTGGTGTGGATGTGATTTATGTTTGCTTCATCCACACTATACATTAACACACATTTAAAACACATGACTTTCCCTAAAGAATCCTGAAACCTTAACAAGCCACAGTTCCCAAGATTTCGGAGGGGGAGCCATGTGTCCTTGGAAGGTGGTGGACTCTCCTTCCTTGGGGGTTTTCAAGCAGAGGTTGGGTGGCCTACTGTCATGGATGCTTTAGCTGAGATTCCTGCATTGCAGGGGGTTGGACTAGATGGCCCTTGCGGTCCCTTCCAACTCTATCATTCTGTGATTCTATGACTGTACAGGTCAGCAATGCAGCTGAAGAACGGAGGTCAACCACCAACTCCAAATAAATGGCAGCAACATCCTCCAAAGTTCAGGATCCACTAAAATTAAAAAGAACACATACAAATGAAAGTAACCCATTACCAAGTTTGGGGTCCCAGCTGATTGAAGTATCAGAGGTGGGAGGAAGAGAATAAAACACTGAGATCCAGTTAGGAGAATAACAAGAACAGATAACTGCAGTATAGAAATGGGAAGAGCTTGCTGCAAAAATAACCAAGGGTTCACTATTGCAAAGTACAAAAGAGCTATTTGGCTATATGAAAAGAATAATGAGAGGAAATGCGGAGTTCGAACTTCCCTTTCTTTTGCAGAAATAGGCTCTGGAACTGGGGAAATTAAGGAAGCTTGTTCAAAGAGTCCTTCCAACCTCCCACCCATGCTCATCAAGAAGTACCGGCAGCTAGTGACTGGGCTGTGTGACAGCCCCTCCACCAACCTGAGGAGTTGCTGAGGATTGTCCTATCAGCCAGCCCTTGGGTCTTCATCTGCTGCTGCTGAATGCCACGCAGGCTCTGAGCAAGACCTCCCTCAACCAGGATGTGATTATGGATGAGGAAGCTGATTTGGTTTGTTTCACTGAGAATCAAACAGCCAGGACAGAGTGCAGCAGTTATATTTACATGGGCTTAGCAGGGTGGTTGTGGAACAACTCCTAAATAAGCACCACCTCATCCTTTTCACTGCATATAGAAGCCTAACAAACAAACGTTTTTTCTGCAACCTCAAACCCGTTTTGCAGGTCTCTTCTCTGTGGGCAGCCTGGCTCCTCCCCGGCTTTACCTGGGAGTAAATCCCACTGAACTCAATAGACTTCCAAATCGACTTGCTTGGGATTGGGCAAAAGGGGAGTGGGGGAGAGAGGAACCTTAGCTAACTTTGCAAAGCTTGCAGAGGCAGCTGCATGCACCTTTGCCTTTTGTGGAGGATGGCAGCACGAGAACGGGCATTTCTGCAGTGGCTCCCCATTTGTGAAATGCTCTCCCCAGGGAGGCTTGCCTGGCACCTTAATCGCATATTAAGGTGCTGCTTTTGACCTTTAAAGCCCTTCACGGCCTAGGACCCTCGTACCTACTGGACCGCCTCCCCCGGTATGCCCCACGGAGAGCCTCAAGGTCCATAAAAAACAACACCCTAGTGGTCCCAGGCCCTAAGGAAGTTAGATTGGCTTCAACAAGAGCCAGGGCCTTTTCAACTCTGGCTCCGGCCTGGTGGAACGCTCTGCCTCATGAGACTAGGGCTCTGCAGGATCTGATTTCTTTCCGCAGGGCCTGTAAGACAGAGTTGTTCCGCCTGGCCTTTGGCTTGGAGCCAATTTGATTCCCTCCCTCCCTCTCATTCTTTTTTCTTTTCCTTCTCCTCCTGCGATGAGGCTACATTTTAATATTTTAATGTTCCATTATTTTAATGTTGTATTTTACTTTTGTTTTTTAAGTTGTAATCATTCATCTTGTTTTTATTATTGCTTGTAAGCCGCTCTGAGCCCGGCCTTGGCTGGGGAGGGCGGGGTATAAATAAAAAATTACTATTATTATTATTATATCTTTAGGCACCAGGCAAAGACGTTTCTCTTCAACCAGGCATTCAGCTGATTAATATTCTATGGCTTTTAAAATGTGTTTGTGGGGTGGGAGTTATTGATTTGTTTCTGTTTCTGTTAGATAAAGGAATATTTATAATAATATAAAAGTGTATAAGCATATATCATCCTGATATTAATCATCCCAAAATTAAACAATGAACAGTTACAAATGGAAAGGCCTGGGAGGGTGGAAAAACCAGGGCTGACCAGGTATCCCCCCCCCCCATCTTTCAAGTTGTTTTCATATTTGTTTCCATAAAATTGGGGAATTCAGAAACTTTGAGGGGGGATATAGTTACCCCCAGTTTATACCCCATCTGGACTTCCAATCGCTATGAACAGTTCCAAAAATGTCTTTGGTTGCCCATTACAAGCCATTTTATAATACGTTAATTTGATTATTATGAAAGTTCTGATTATTCCACACTACGATTATTGTTGGCAGGGCAACTCACATCTTGTGGTTTCATTAATTATTTGTAATATAATTACAAACAAGTTTGACTCAATCTGCTATTCTGTTCACATAAACTTTCTTCCACAGTTCACAATCTGACCTGTTAGAAGGAAGGATGAAGAACAAAGTTCTCTTCTGATTCGGATAATATGGTGGCCTAAAGTGCCAAGATAAGGCAGGGCAGCTAACAGGCCTTGAGGGACGGCAGTGGGTTACGGAATCTCTGTGCCAAGATCACTCACTCTCTGTCTATGCTTAGGAGGCCTCATCCAGTGTCTGGCTGTTTCTTATATGGAGCTAACCCCCCCCCCCCCCCAGGTAGGCAGGCTCCAAAGGATGGGAGTCGGGGAGGGGGATGTAAATTCTGACAATCCAGAAGAGACTAGGTGGTTACAAGATGGAATGGTTGCCATGTACAGAGCAAAATTAGCAGGGTCTGTGGTGAATGTACTCAGCCATGAAGTTTACCAACACCACATATACAAGATTAGAATTAACACACAGGAATGGAGTTAACTCCAATCCCAATTCCATGTTAGACAGAAACATACTTCACTGTAAGCATGAACTGAAAAGATGTGCACGTGTATACACAGCCACATTTTTTATTTACAATGATCCTATATTTGCCAACTCAGAAGCAAATCCCACCAAGTTCAATAGAACTAAGGCTGCAATGCTAACCTCACTTGCCTGAAGTACTACTGAATTCAATAGGTCTTACTTCTGAGGAGACACAGCTAGAACTGCAGCCTGAGTATGCAAAGAAACACGATATGGAGCTGCAATCTGACAAGCACACAGCTGAACAAAGGTCTCACTAGACACCGTGATTTCTGAGTACAAAGACATAGGCTTGGGTTACAAGTCAGTCTAACTTATGTGACAGTTGGCTATTGGGGTTTTTTTTAAAATAAAGAAATCACACACACCCAGAAATGCAGTAGGAATAAGAATCCAAACCCAGTTTCCTAATCTAAGTCATGCCCATACGGCACATGTGCTCTGAAACAGGCAACTGGCCTTGGACCATGAGTCTTATGTAAACCTTGTTGACAGCAGCTGTACAATTCCTCTATAGCCATCCCTGGGTCTGGTTTCTGGCAGATCAGAGATATACCTGTGCCATTCAGACAAAAGGCAGCTCCCATCTCACCTTCGCTTTCTAGGCAGGTCGGCCCACTATTGAAGCACATTCAATCCTGGACTGGAAGGGAAGAGAATCCCTTTCCGAAACATGACTGCATCCTGGGGCCTGTTCCCAGGGCTACCCTTTGGTTGGTAATTCAATTAGCAAGCTCTCTTTGGAATAAATCCCAGGCATAAATGAGACGGTAAATTCTATCATGGGAGGCGGGGGAGAGCCAGAAAGCTAAAAGAAATGCCACCTGCACTTAGGACTCGCCCCCTCCCCACATGACCAAATAAATAAAACCCGGTGATATTATAAAGAATTAACCCATCACTCCTCTATCAAGCAGCATTCAGGTGACAAGGGGAGGCGAAAGCTCTTCGTCTCCTGTACCTATAAAACGCCATTGGGAACGAAATAATTGGCTCCACACCATCCGCATCTGTCCTCCATCGGGACCGGATCCAGGCCTGCTGTTGCCACCGCTCAGGCCCAATTGTGACAGACTCGTCTATCCCCGCACCAAAAGACTGCAATGATGAGAGAGATATATAAAATCTCTTTTTAAAAACCTGTCCAGCCAATCAATGCAGTCGATTCGCTGGGCTCCGGCCCCCACCCCCGCCAGCCCCACCTAGCTGCAAATAACAAAAGCCGGGCTGGTCCGGGCATCGGAGCGCTGAGACGCCGGCTAGCCCTCCGCGGACGCGGGCAGAGACGGTACCTTGGTCCCGAGGAGAAGGAGGAGGAGGATGCGAAATAAATCGGAGGAGCTGTGCACGCTCAGCGCTGCAGCATCTGCCTCGCCCCCGTCTCCCGTGCCATTTTCACATCGCCGCTGCGCTTCCTCCTCTCCGACCTCAGGGCAATCTTCCGGCTTCCAGATTTCACATGTGGCAGGTTTTCGTTTTGCTTGGAAGGAATAACAGGTACCCTGCTAGCAGAAAACCACTAGCCCCTCCGCCCAAGGAAGCGAGCAGGCGGGGAGCAGCCGGGGGAGCAGCTCCGCCCCGCCCCTAGCGGCCCAGCCGGGAATCGGAGCAGGAGGAGTCTGCGCGGCAACAACCGCGACCCCGAGTTCACACGTGGCGCGCGTTGTGGGTGGGTGCAGAAACAGTTCCCACTCGCCCACTTGCATGCATGCATGCAGCCACATATGGGCATCTCTCGGGCGCTCTAGCGGGGAGGTTTAACGACTAAGAACAAAAGATAAAGGCTTCCTCACGCGTCAAGAGTTAACATTTAAACTTTCAGCGTTAATAGAAGCATAGAATTGTAGAGTTTGGCTTCACACCCAAATCGTCTCCCAAGACTGATATATGCCAACCAATAAGATCAATAACAGAACCATGGAATTATAGGGACAAGAGTCCAGCGGCCTGCAATGCAAGTCTCTTTGGCCCAGTGCTGGATTTAGGTACTGTATAAGCTTAACAAGCTATACCTTAGGGCCCCCAGAACATTTTTGGGGCGCCTCCAAAAATTCAAAGAAAAAAACCCTGGGTGTACATTTCCAAAATATAACATAAAAAAACAAATAAAATAAAACCTACATACAGCAACAGTGTTTTGTGTTGTGTAGACTCCTATGATGTAAGTACAGTGGTACCTCAGGTTACAAACACCTCAGGTTACAAACGCTTCAGGTTACAGACCCCGCTAACCCGGAAGTAGTACCTTGGGTTAAGAACTTTACCTCAGGATGAGAACAGAAATTGTACACTGGCGGTGCAGCAGCAGTAGGAGGCCCCATTAGCTAAAGTGGTACCTCAGGTTAAAAACGGTTTCAGGTTAAGAACGGACCTCCGGAACAAATTAATTTCGTAACCAGAGGTACCATTGTAATGGGCCCCACCTGCTAGCCTGCTCCCTAAAATATCACTGGTTTGCTCATTTCTGTATATAGGGTGCATACATTCTGCATGGATTGGTTGCGTGGCAACATGTTCATATGGCTCTTGATACCTATTAGATCCATAAATTACCATATAGCATATATTCAACACAAAAAACAGGGACAATTTGTTGTTGACAAAGCTGGACATATAAAGGGTCCCATTACCTTCAGTAGCTATGGGCCTCATCAAACCTAAATCCGGCCCTAGGCAGACACAACATGGGGCTTGAACCCACAACCCTGAGATTAAGAGCATGCGGTTGTGATCACCTTGGTGAGGCTTTAGCATACATCGCTCCCTCCCTGCTTCCTTGACATTTAAGTCACAACACCAGAGATGAGGGATCTCTTTTGGTTCAAGGGGTGCATTACCTCAAGGGAAATTACATACCAGTGGCAGGCAGTTCCAGAGGCAAAACATGGGGGGAGCAACAAATATGCCTCTTAAGGTATGTCCCATAAGCCAAAGTCAGAGATCTTGATAGATACAGATCTCCTGCTTAAGTAGTTAAGGAGGAGAGTGCAGGGCTGGGCCATTAAACACGGGACCTCAGGAGAGTCCTGGAGGGCAGGCAGAGAAACTTTGTGAGGTTATTTGGCCCCCTAGGCCTGAGGTTCCCCACCTCAGCTCTCCACACTTCTTTCTGAGTACATAGGATTATACTGTGAATTCCTGTTTGCCATGCAGCTGTTAAAAGCACAGAAGCCCTGCCAGGAAAGAGAGTTGGCAACTTCCCCCTTTTCGCTTAGAGAACAGGAATAATAGCAGAATGCCTGTTATACAGAGAAAATAGAGTGAAGATTGCAAAGCATCTCATGTACTAGATCGGTATATAAATGAGGGGTGTTATAAGCTTGGGGCTGTTATGCCAGTTTTCTAAACTTGCTTTTTAACACACACAAGTAGGTGGTGCTTCTGTGGTGTTACAGGGATGGGGCTCAGCTGCCCAGCCTTTGGGGTTGAGATGTGGAGGCACATGGAGAAGGGCCTCAGAAAATGAGAAGCAGAGCTGCGTGTCTTCCACGTATTGCTGCAACGTACTCTAAACCATCAGCAGTTTCAAGTAGATGTTATGCAGCACAGGAGATAAAACTGATACGGAAGGGGGGGGGCATGTCTTCTTCACCTCCTTCTTCGCTACAATATATCCATTTATTTCCAATTGTCAATGTCAAAAGGGACTAAAATCTATAAAATTCATAGAAAATCAATTTCTCTAGGACTCCATGACACCTTCCCTGTCCCCCATAATCCCTCAAGCAAGGTGTCAAGATCCTAATCCTGTCAAATCACTCTGCCAAGCCTTTCCTCTGGGCAATGCCAGGTGGCAGACTATGCATACATGGACCATTGTCTTCTCATCACCTGGACTCAGGATGTGCTTATCTGCGCATATCTCCAGCTCTGCATATTCCCCCCTCCCTCCTCCATATGTTAATCCTGTGTAACCCAACCTCTTCTTAATGTATTCATGATGTAACTGGGATGTATTTTGCACTGTATTCTGGGACATGGAGGGAAGTTTCAAAAGTTCATGTCACCCCTTTCTCGCTATTCAATCTCGCCTTGAACCTGTTGCGCAATAAACTTGGATCTTCTGCAGTTTGCTCCTGTCTCCGGCTGAACTCATTTTCCTCCGCAGGGACCCGCGGACTTAGTCCGACGAGCTGGGTGGCAGAGCAGCCTCGCACCCAGATTTTACAGTAACAAAACTGAACCCCAATGAAGGCTCCACGGGGTTATCATGACCATCCAAGTAGGACTGGAACCACTGCAAATCTGCGTCACCCACCCCTAGTTCAGACAGCCACTCCAGAAGGATACCATGGTCAACCGTAGCAAAAGCTGCTGAGAGGCTGAGGAGAATTAACAGGGACACATTTCCCCTTTCTCTCTCCTGACAGAGCTCATCATAGACAGCGACCACAGCAGTTTCTATGCCAAAACTGGGCCTAAACCCTGATTGAAATGGTTTTTAGAAAATCAGTTTCCTTAGAGAGCACCTGGATCTGGTCTGTGATGAGTGCTTTTCCCCCCCTAGAAAAACAGGTGCCAGTACTCATTGCTATTTTTCAATAAAATGAGGTGCCAGAACTCACCATAAATAGCTCCCTTGTTCTCTTATACAGTCATACCTTGGGTTAAAGTCGCTTCAGGTTGTTGTGAGGATAAAATGAGGGGGGAGAGGAGAACTCTGCGCACCACCGTGCAGGAAATGGGGGCTATAAATGTAATTATGTGATTTGTACATGTGATAGGAATTTTATGGTCTTAGATATATGGCAATCTTCAAAAGTGTACCAACCAAGCACGTACATAGATCAGCACAGGAAGACCAACCTGGAACCATTTTGATTCCTAAACTGAGTAAATGTTTTCTCTACAAGGTCAAAATGAGAAACTTCCCCATTGTCTCTTTCCTCACAAATCCTGTCTTAAGGGCACATTTAAGATATGAATAGGGTGTGAGCCTGTGACCTGGCCCAGGAACTAAGTATTTATCACTACAAAAGACTAGCCAGGCTCCCCAGGCAATCCAATCAAGTAACCTGCCAGACAGGAGATAAACAAGGACAGGAGAAAAACAATATTCAAATTTCTGTTTTAAGACCACCTTTTTTGTGATGTAGGTATGATGTATCTGAGGGGTGGTCTTAGGTTACACCCCTTCTGTGATGTATGTATGATGTTTCTGGGGGTGGTCTTGATCTACAGGGTGGCAATTTCAAAAGTCTTTATAAGGCCTTGCACGCCATTTTTCTGGGTCCTCCTCTTTTCCTGTTGCAACAGTTCAATAAAGATCAAGCTTACTAGCTGCTTGGCTTCTCAATATTCTCTGGTTGGCCTCTGTTATCTTCTCCTACCAATAGGGAACCTATGTAAGGACTCTATATGGGCTCTTGGATACCCCATAAGGGAAAAGGGCAATTTTTGTTTACAACATACCCCACCGATCTGACTGGTCTGCCCCAGCGACTCTGGGTGGCTTCCAACACGTATAAAAACATAATAAAACTGTTAAATAGTGGGTGAACATATCAGATGACACAGCGATTCTTCAAACAGCTCTTGCTTATTCACAGGCCAGGCCAGAACTGAACAGCAAACAGCTCAGCCGGCCTGCTTTTATAGGCAGCCGGCTGTCAACATTGTAGCAACAACAACCCAGGGTTTCCCGCCTAAACTGACGTGGACCTGAGTGAAAACTATATACATGATACTCCTGGTGGCTAGGGTAAAAACATTAAACGCTTCCCTATTACAGGGCTGCCTTCAGAGGTTTTATAGTCGCTCATCTCCTTGTCACCTGTAGGGAGGGCATTCCACAAGGAGGCTGCCACCACCGAGAAGGCCCTCTGCCTGGTTCCCTGCAACCTTACTTCTCTCAGTGAGGGAACCACCAGAAGACCCTCGGAGGAGGACTTCAGTGATGAATGAATGGAGGTGAAAACACACCTTCAGGTATACTGGGCTGAGGCAGTTTAGGGCTTTTAAGGTCAGCACTGATACGGAAGGGGGGCGGGCATGTCTTCTTCACCTCCTTCTTCGCTACAATATATCCATTTATTTCCAATTGTCAATGACAAAAGGGACTAAAATCTATAAAATTCATAGAAAATCAACATGCCAATTTGCTCAATTTCTCTAGGACTCCATGACACCTTCCCTGTCCTCCATAATCCCTCAAGCAAGGTGTCAAGACCCTAATCCTGTCAAATCACTCTGCCAAGCCTTTCCTCTGGGCAATGCCAGGTGGCAGACTTGCCGATCAGAAGGTTGGCAGTTCGAATTCCCGCAATGGGGTGAGCTCCCGTTGTTCGGTGCCTGCTCCTGCCAACCTAGCAGTTCAAAAGCACATCAAAGTGCAAGTAGATAAATAGGTACCGCTTCGGCGGGAAGGTAAATGGCGTTTCCGTGCGCTGCTCTGGTAAGCCAGAAGCTGGTCATGCTGGCCACGTGACCCAGAAGCTGTACGCTGGCTCCCTCGGCCAATAAAGCGAGATGAGCACTGCAACCCCAGAGTCGGTCACGGCTGGACCTAATGGTCAGGGGTCCCTTTACCTTTACCTTTTAATACCTGCTGAGTCTCCTGATGCACTCTTGGAGAACTATAACACCCTTATGCAAGAGTTCCACCAACACCTAACCTGGAATAACAGTGCACCCTTGAGGCAACAACAGCACCACTCCAAGCCAAGGTTTGACAAGGACTGTGTTAATGCCAAAAAAGTTATTGCTTATGTATCCAAGACCAAGCCAACAGCTGCAATGGACCTCCTCCAAGAGAAGAGATACTACAAGCATCTGCTGGCACGCAAGAAAAGGGAAGTCATGAAGAACACCTGCACATGACTTATCCAGGCAGCCAGATCCAATGATTCAGCCACATTTTGGCATATTGCATCTAGCCCACAAACCAATGGCCCAACCATGATGGACTGTCACATCTCCCCAGGGACCTGGGAGGCTCAACTTCAGGAACTCTACTCGGAAACCTCTGCTAAAGGTGGAGGCTCTAGTCCAGGCACCCCCAACCTTCGGACCTCCAGATGTTTTGGACTACAATTCCCATCATCCCTAACCACTGGTCCTGTTAGCTAGGGATCATGGGAGTTGTAGGCCAAAACATCTGGAGGGCCACAGGTTGGGGGTGCCTGCTCTAGTCAAACTATAGAGAATCTGCCTATGTGGGCACTAGTGACGGTGACAGAGATTAAGAACCTGGTAGCTCAACTAAGACTGGGGAAGGCCCCAGGGGAAGACCTAATTCCTCCAGAGGCCATTAAAAACAATATGGACTTCTGGGCCCCTATTCTGGCCTCACTCTTCACTTGCATCGACACCCATGGCTGAGCCCCCAAGGACTGGGGGCTTGTAATCATTGCCCCTATATATAAAAAAGGAAAAAGGGATGATCCTGCAAACTACAGACCGATTAGTCTCCTTAACGTAATTAGCAAACTTTACACAAGACACCTACAATGGAAATTTCACGACTGGATGGAACAAGAAAATATACTTGCAGAGGAGCAATCTGGCTTTAGGGAAGGTCAAGCCACTATTGACCAGTGCCTAGTACTCCATCATCTCATTGAGAAGTGCTCTTCCCACAGCACAACCTCCTTTTATGCTGCTTTTATAGCTCTCAAAGCAGCATTTGATTCCATACACCATCGCCATCGTGCTGCTGCCGCTGCCACTGTTGTTGTTGTTGTTGTTGTTGTTGTTGTTGTTGTTGTTTCAGCTTACTGGAGATTCTGTAGCTGTCCGAGGGGCCCTGCTCCAGTTCCTTTTCTTAGGAACTAGATGCAGGGGTTGGAGGAGGGAATAGCAGAATCGTAGAGGTGGAAAATACTATGAGGGTCACCGCAAGATTGGGGGGGGGGTACTGCAGACCATTGAGTACTGCCAGAAAAAGGCACTGTCCACAAGAACCCACTCAAGAACCAGGGAAGGGAGATTAGCAACTGGTTGGTAGTTACTTAGATTTTCCAAATCTAGGAACGGTTTCTTGAGGAATGGTTTTACCACTGCCTTCGTCAAACAGGCAGGGGCCACTCACTATTGTAAAGGGGAATGAGCTACCTCCCTGGCTCAACCAGCTGTCCCCTCCCCGCTAACTTCTATCAACCAAGAGGAGAAAGGGTCCAGAGTGCAAGTGGTCGCTCTGACCAATCCAAGTAACTTGTCCACATCCTCAAGTCTTACTAACTGAAGCTCATCAGATATATCACATCTACTCTCTCCTCTTTTCCGGGCTAAACATACCCATCTCCCTCAACCGTTCCTCATAAGATTTGGTTTCCAGACCCTCAATCATCTGGGTTGCCCTCCTCTGCACATGTTGCAGCGTGTCAATATCCTTCTTAAATTGTGGCACCCAGAATTGGACGCAGTACTCCAGGTGTGGTCTGACCAAAGCAGAGTGGTACTTTTATTTCCCTTGATCTGGACAGTGCACTTCTGTTGAGGCAGTATTAGCATTTTTTTATTTTGCTGCTGCATCACACTGTTGACTCAAGTTAAGCTCATGATCTACGAAGACCCCTAGATCCTTTTCATATGTCTTACTGGCAGGCCAGGTGTTCCCCAGCTTATATTTGTGCAGCTGGTTATTCCTGGCAAAGTGCAGAACCTTACATTTGTCCCTATTGAATTCATTTTGCTAGTTTGGGCCCAATTTTCCATTCACTTAAGGTCATCTTGAATCCTGATTCTGTCTTCTGTGGCAAAAGAACCTCCCAGTTTTGTGTCATCTGCAAATTTGGTGATCATGTCTTCAATTCCTTCATCCAAGTCTTTTATAAAGACGTTGAACAGGCCCAGCACAGAAACTTGTGGCATTACTGAGTGTTCTTTGGGTTCAGTCAATCAACAAGCTACAAATCCACCTAACACTTACCTTGTTCAACCCACATTTTACTAGCTTCCTCGCAAGTGTTACTCAAGCCTACACTGTAGAACAAGATATGCACGAGTTAATGACTAAATAAATAAGACTTGATTTATTTAAGCATTTCTCTTCCGCCTTTCAACATCACATTCCAAAGTCACTTTAAATAATCACTTAATCACAACTATAACAGAAAGAATAGAATAGCATTCAATAATAATAGAAAGAATAGAATAGCATTCAATTTGATGATTGGATAAAATCATGGAAGGAAGGGATGAGATTTACAGCATGCACCACAATTAAAGAAAATGTTATGAAAATGATATATCGATGGTATATAACACCAGTCAAATTAAGTAAGATGTATAAGGTGAGTAATAAATGTTGGTAATGTAAGGAGAGAGAAGGGACATTTTATCATATGTGGTGGCAATGTAAAAAAATGAAGTGCTTCTGGGAAATGATATATAATGAGATAAAGAAAATATTGAAATATACATTTGTTAAAAAACCAGAAGCATTCCTATTAGGAATTTTAGGTGGTGAGATAAAAAGGAAGGATCAGAAAGTATTTTTGCATGCAGTAACAGCAGCTAGAACTCTTGTGGCCCAGAAATGGAAACAAGAAAAAATGCCCACAATTGAAGAATGGAGAACGAAATTAATGGATTATGCAGAACTTGACAGATTAACAGGGAGGATTCGCAACTGACGGGACCAAAGATTCACTGAGGACTGGAATAAATTTACAGAATATATTAAAAATATTTGTGATAATGATATAACGTTTGTAAGTTTCCAAGAAGCTCTGTAAGAAGGTTTGGTAGAAATATTGTTTAAATAACATGGTAAGATAAGATATACCTAGTGCAATATAAATGAAGAAATGTGAAGATATGTAATAACTACGAAAAATTATCAGGCATGTTGATGGAAGTCTAAAAGAAAAAAGATGTGTGATGAATTACTAATGTTTAATTGTGTTATAAATTTGTTTTTATTGGAAAATTAATAAAAATTATATACAAAAAAAACAAAACAAAACAGAATGAATGAATGTGCCTAGAGGCTAATTGGTTTAATTGCAGCATGACTGGCAGAAATTCAGCAGGTGCAGATACAGAGATGTAGAAAGCTGTCATTCTTTATGTCTCCCTGCCAGGAAACTATTAAAGAGCTTCTGTTGGGAGGAAAGAGGGTGAGAACTGTGCTTGGGGCATGAGTTTTGTTGGGTGTCTGTCTGTTTCATCATACACAGAGAGACACCATGAAATAGTCTCTAAGGTGCTATTGGTTTTGCTGCTATACAAGCCTAATAGAGAATTATTATTTTTTTTAATTTGGCATGATAAAAAAGAATCAAAGAATTGTAGAGTTGGAAGGGACCTCCAACCCCCTCCAATGCAGGAATATGCAGCTGTTCCGTGCAGGAGCCTTCATTCGGGAATCTGCAGAGCTGAAGGCTGTTTATCGACAATAATGCCATCAAAGCATGACCACCAAATACAGTTTGTAAAAACTGGTTTATAGCATTTATATTCCAGCTTTTCCCCAAAGAGCTCAAAGTGGCATACGCCACCCAACAGCATACAAATGAATATGGCTAATCTGACCCAGTAATCCCCCATCACATACAAACAAACCACATTGCAACCAACCAAATACAACCAGCCACGCTCTGAACCTCCCAATCTCTTGCAATGCCAACAAATATGTATCTATATGACCTGCTCACGTGACACTCACAAAAACCCCCCTGCACAAACCCTATGCAATAGAACAAAAGATCATTATGCCCCCGATATCTCCCTCCCTCTCTTTCGCCCCAATGTCTATGACAATAGTGTCTCATACTAAATGTAAACTGTGAAAAACACTCTATGAATTGAGAGTGAAAACACTATATGTATTTTTCCTTGTTTATTTATTTGTTTTGTAACACAAAAAGAAAAACCCTTTAATAAAAACTAATTTTAAAAGTGGCATATACCATTCTTCCCCTTTCCCCCATATTTTATCCTCACAACAAACCTGTGAGGTAGGATAGGCTGGTGTGACTGGTCCAAGGTAGTAACAGTAATCATCAACATCATCATCAATTTGTACTCCTCATTTTTCCCTGGCAGGGACTCAAGGCAGCTTACAGATAAAAATAAGAACAGCTAAAAACATAGAAAAAACAGTAATTAAAAACAAATAAACATTGATACAATTAAAACTATATACTGTATATACATATAGAATTTTATTAAAACCATACAAACTATAAAAAAACAGCACAACACTGACCCTTTCATTAATAGCAATCAGTTCTCAAAAGCCTGTGGGAACAAGAACGTCAACTGCCAGTGGAAAGACAAGGAGGGAGCCAGTCTAGCTTCTCCAGGGAGGGAGTTCCAGAGTCTGGGAGCAATCAATGAGAAGGCATATACACACTGATACTGATTTCCTCCCTGCTAGCACAGTCACCTTTTCACAGGGATCAGTCCTGTGCCTTTCACAGCAACCCAACATGCAGAAATTTTAGCATACAATCCATTTTCTGAGATGAGGCTAAACTGGTGCCACATTCACACCCAGTGAGCTCAAGGTTTAGTAGGAATTTGAACCCTGGCCTCCCAGATCGCCAAGTCCTAACTGCACTGCTGCCGGTAACATTGGCTCCTGTTAGCGTTGCAAGTGCTGTGGTAACGCCAAGAAGCTGTGTTGCCAACTTTCCCTTCTCTTGTGCCTTTCACAGTAGCTTGAACTGTCGTACAGTAGTAACGCTTGTCACCCTATGGTAAAGGCTTCACCTGTTTCCCAGGACTTGTGAGCAGGGACTACACAAGTGAAGATCCCAACACACCTGGTTTGGTCGAAGAACTACTGAAATGAGGAATCAGCAAGTAAAGTTCTTCAAGGTATGGAGAACAAGGTATCATCTGCAGATCAAGCTACAGTTAATGCCACAAATGCTAGCCTGGTTGATTTTGTCTCCCCGCTCTACCCCCAAACTGTAGGCAACCCTACTCAGAATAATGTTGCCACTGCATCACTCTTCAAAAGTACTGTAAAACAAGTAAAGGAAAGGAAAGACTAGGGTTAGGCTATGTGGCGGTTTGCATGAGGTTTGATTAGAGCTCCCATCGCCCCTGATTACCATGTGGGCTGGGAGTCATGGGAGTTGTCATGGGAGTCAAGAACATCTGGAAACCATCACGCTGGCTACCACTGCTGTACCCACTGGTTCAGTTACGCCATTTTAGACCTGGTGTTATGAGAAGGGGTTCTATTGTAACTTCTAGGTTAGATTACTGCAACACACTATATATGGGGCTGCCTCTGAAGACTGTTCAGAAACTTCAACTGGTCAAGTAGCTCAAGTCAGGTTGAGCATATTAAACCAATCCTGACCCAAGTGAACTGCCTGCTGATTAGTTTCCAGGCCCAAATCAAAGTGATGGTTTTGACCTATAAAGCCTTTAACGGCTAAGGACAACAATACCTCAAGCACGGTTGCCTTTCTCCATATGAACAGACCTAGAGTTTCTGATCACCTTCTTTGTGTGCCTCCCACACATGAGGTTCGGAGGTGTTAATATGAGAACGGGTCTTTTCTGTGGTGGCTCCCTGCTTCGGGAATGCTCTCCCCAGAGAGGCTTGCCTGGTACCTTCATTACATATCTTTAGAGGCCAGGCAAAAATATTCTTCTTATCCCAGGCCTTTAGCTAATTGTTTAATCTAAGGCCTTTTAAACTTTTTGTGGCGGGCGGGGTGGCGGCATTGTTGTTGTTTTTGTTACTATGGTATGTATTTTTATATTGTAAACTGCCCTGTGATCCTCAGGTGAAGGGTGGTATAGAAATTTAATACAGAAAGGATTCACATGCTTAAGCTATATTCTGTCCTTTCACCTCTTAGTCAATAAAACATAGGCCAATTGAGGCAATGAATGCATAATCCAGATCTAGTCTCTCTCATCCATCTGAAAGACTCTGGCTGCAGCACATCTTTAGTAGCATAAATGTGCAGCCTAGAAAACAGTATGTGCTGCCTTGAGATAGTACAAAGCTTTCCATTATCTTATTGGCTGGACTCCTAGTGGAGCTGTTCTCTGTGTAGGAAAAGTTCTTGGGTCCTGCCCCAAACACAATGCCTGATTCACAGAGCAAGCAAGTAGCTCTAACTTCAAAGGTCACAGAGGCTCAGGAGCTTGGGCTCCTTTCACATTGATTCCCACAGAATTTCAATAGGACTTGCAACCCGGGGCAGGCACGTAGTCCAGTCACTGCTTGATTTTACATTACAGAAGTTTCAGGGCTCAAGCCAACCACCTGAGTTTGTGGGGAGGTTTAATCAGTACCCTGGAATATGGAGAGTGGAGAAGGAAATTTTTGGGAGAGTGTAACACATTTTGCCACCCAAAGTGACTGCAGTGTGCACAGCCTGGAGAGATGGGGGAGGGATATTCCATAAAATATCTACAGGATCCGCCCACCTATCTTAGGATAGTGCTCTCCCTTTCCTTTCAAGGGGAAATCTCACCTATGCAGGAGTCACTGCAGGAGAATCCACCTCAACCAATAGTGGCCTTGGCTCCTCAGGAGCTGTCTCTGTTAGCAGCTCTGGAGCACAGGGTCAGTCAGGGCATGGGAGGTGTCAGTATGGGCACAGACGGAAGCAGCATCCCCTGGAGTCACCCCCAGACCTTGCAGTTTCATCCCCAGGGGCAGGGAAGCCACAATCCCATGTGATCTGGACTGTACTAGCAATCCTATGAGGGAAACAGAAGAGGGGACAGATGGGCAGAGCACCACGAATCTGTCAACATAGAGCCAATCCTGTACCCACAGAATTCCCAGTCAACCACCAGCAAACTTAGGGTACAACTAAGAAACATGAGGGGAGGACAAACAGTGTTATGAGGGTTGTCAGTCTGGATGAAACCCTGGTTCCCCTTCCAAACCTGGGATCCTATATCTGTGAGGTCAGAATGCGCAAGGGGAATCTTCCCACACCACTTCCTTTGTCAAGGAAATGGCTTGGGCTGACTAGTTTACTGCAAATTATGAGTCCAAAGAAGTTGCCAGAGAAGCAAATGGGTGGGTCTTCCACACACTCTTACCTGGCTGGTAGGTAACAGGACAATAACCAGTTGTATGTGAAAGTAAGCTGAAAGCAGACTGGAAGCTGGAGACAAAGAGAGATGTTTGTTCTCTGCTGGACTGTGAGGCTTTGCTGGAAATCTAATGGACACAATACATGCTGGAGTGTTAATGTTGTGAACCCCTCCATCCTATGTTCATTTTGTATGCATGTGAAAATAAAATCATATATCTTGGACACCGCAGTCTCCACTGACCTTTATTCCAAAGGAAACCAAACCCTGGGTGAGCACTTTGAGTCTAGAGTCTCTCACCACTTAGAGATTGGAGTGCCACGTGACAATATTCTCCTTTTAGGGCTTCATGAGGACAACAGAAAAAGGGTCACAAGGTGGGCAGCATAGGCCTCAGTTGTTACCACTGCTTGCTGCTGTGGTACTACCTGAGGTGGTGCTACCTTGGGTGTACCAGAAGGATCACTCCACTGCTCTCTTCACTGGATGTCTGGCACACCCTCTGCCTTCTTTGTGGGAACCCTCTTCTCCACAGGAGCTGGTGGGTCGTTGTTGCTAACCTGGCTTTAATCTCTCATTCACAGGATCTGGCCGGAGTCAGTAGGAAAATCGCATGACACAAACACTAATCACCCTCATCCCCATCCCAGATGTTCTCTTGACAAGGTCCATGCCTCTTCCACACACTGTCTCCAATAGCACTTTGGAGCTGAACACCTTATTGCCTGGGTCCAGGGCACCAGACCAAAGCCTCTCCAAAGGACACACTCATCTAGAATGGTTCCCTCACATGCCTGTGGATGACAAGATTAACTGTAATTCCAATTAACTGTAATTCCAATTACAGTTACAGCAGGAGTCAAGCAAGCAGAAGATGGAAGCCAAGGGCACTCATGTTTCTCATGAGTCATGACCCACCAGAAAGTGAGGACAATCATCATCATCATCATAAAATGCCTACAGAAATATCTGAGATAAGGAGTTTGGCCAAGCCAAGAATTATCCTAGCAACTGCAAAGCTATCCTAGCAAAAATGTCAGTGTTTAAAAGGAAATGTGTATGATTTTTCATAAAGCACAGACCGCCAGGATCCTGCAATAAACACACATCAGGAAGCACCCTAGGAATCACTGAAAGCTGTGGAATGGCTTTTGCCCGATTCTGCGAATGCTATAGGACTAAGTCCCAAAATTCAAAGGGGTTGTACTGCCACATAAGGGGATAAAGGGCTCTTCTCATGGGTCTATTCATATTAATGTAGTCGTTTTAGTTCTGCCTGTAGTGATTTATTATAGATTCTGTTTTTAATATTTTGTTGTAACCCACCCAATGAATGTATGTTTGTGGGCTGTTATATAAATCTAATTAATAATAATAATGACATCTACTAATTGAATTAATGAAACATTATTAATAGGAAGGTTATTCTTAATAGCAACAATAGAACACCATTTTAGAAAAGGACAAATCCTGGGGCCCGGGAGACAACAGCCATTCCAAGTGAATTAAATCGGGTCATGCAGCCTGCGTGCTCCAGCTTCGGGTAGGGCATCGGCTCACCGAATCCCTTCCATAGCTCTTGTCCAGGGCCACTGAATGTGGATTAAATACTCCTTGACATGTTTTACTATGCTTTGGTGCTAATATTCAGGAAAGCTAAAGTAAGTGCTAAAATAATATTCCCCCATTATACTTTAAATGCATTATACAGTATTCAAGATCACCGAGCTTCCACAGAGCAGTAACAGGGGTGGCGAAATAATCCGGATTAAATTATCTAGATTTTAAAAACACAACACAACACGGAGCCACGCATCTGCAAGCGGCTGGCGCGCGCCGTCAAGCGGTATTTACGGCTTGCGCAGCAGTCCCTCTAGTCCTGCAGGCGCTCGCTGCTCTGATTGGCGGCCGAGCGCCGAGCTGAGCGTCCCGCGACGCGCTTCTTCCTCGTTTAGCCGCAGCCCGATACGGGCGCTCGCTCTCCTGATTGGCTGACGGGAGCGACCCAATCCCCTTTTACCAGGTTTCTTCGACAAACGCTTCGCTCCCCCGCCCTTCCCGGCAGCCAATGGAAAGGCTCCCGCGCAATAATGGTCATCGGACCCGCCCCCTCCCGTAGAGGAAGGGCGGAAGTAGCCTCCGCGGCGGCCGCCAGTAAAGGCGAGAAGTCGGAGGGAGCCGCTCGAGGAAGATGGCGCCGGCGCGACGCCTCTCGGGGTCCTGGGTGCCCCGGCTGCTCCTCCTCCTCCTGCTGGCCGGGGCTCTGGCGCTGGGGCGCAGCGAGGCGCTGGGCGCGCTCAACCTGCACGAGCTCAGCGAGCTGAAGTACGGCATTGAAATCGGCGCCGAGCCCGTGATGGCCGGGCAGGTATGGCTGGCTGGGCCGAGCTGAGGCGATGGTGGTGGGCAGGGAAGCGCCGGAGAGTCCAGCAGAAGCGGCCAAAGGAGTCTGGCGGCGCCTCGGGAAAAACCTGCGCTCCTTGTTGTCGTTGTCGTCCTCGTCATTACTGTGGCAGAAGGTTCCGCGGGCCCCAGTCCGCCTCCTCAGGCGCCGCCGCCATACGGCTCTCGCCCCTTCATGAACTCGTGCCAGGCTTCTGAGGGGCCGCAAGGCGCTGCGCTGGCTCTGCTCGCAGCAAGAGGCTTCCCAGGGCGAACACCCCCCCTCATGACAGCCGCCCCCGTCCAGGTCCTGTTGGATCTCTTGTGTGTCTGGTGCCGCCTTTATTGTTGATGGGTTCGTTGTGTGGGTTTTTGCTGCGTGTTATAAGTATTGTACCCTCGCTTTGGGGGTTATTTGCAATGAAGAGCCGGGTAACTAATTGTATGAATAAATAAAACAAATCTGTCTGCAATAAACAACAGGTAGGGGTCCTCTGTCCCATTAAAGTGTAGCAAGATATTATTTTAAATCATTATGTATTCAGTTTATATACCACACTTTATCCAAAGATCCCTGGGTGGTGTACAACATTAATAACATTTTTTATGCAGAATAATAAAACAGTGTACACAGCAAAATAATAAAAAACCACAGTAACGACCCCCCCCCCCCACATTTAACAGGCCATAGATTTTTTAATGGATGAACACCTGGGTAAAAAGGAATGTTTTTGACAGGTGCCTAAAGACATGTAATTACGGTGGTAGATGAGCTTCCCTTGGGAGACCAGGATAGAGAAACTGTGGTCTTCCAAGAAATTCTTGGACTACAGCTTCCATTATCCCTGACTATTGGATATACTCGCTGGGAATGATGGGAGTTGGAATCCTTCAGTGTCAGTCGGGCCACAGGTTTCTCCATTCCTATTTAGAGGAACAGTATCTCACCCTTCAAGAAGTGGCCAAGGTATGCCATAAAGGGCAGGAATAATATTCATGTAATAAACATTTAATTACTTCAGAAAAATTGACCATTTCACCAATCATGTAATACAGGACTGGGAAGCCTGTATCCCTCCAGATGTTGTTGAACTCCAACTCCCAGCAGCCCCTGCCAGCATGGCTAATGTTCAGGGATAATGGAAGTTGGAGTTCAGCAACATCTGGAGGGCCACAGGCTAGTCAACCTTGAGGTAAATGCTTAGACAGTTACAGCAGCTCCCAAGATATCAGCTTGGGCTAATTACAATCATGTAACAACTAAATTGTGGGACGCGGGTGGCGCTGTGGGTAAAAGCCTCAGCGCCTAGGGCTTGTCGATCGAAAGGTCAGCGGTTCGAATCCCCGCGGCGGGGTGCGCTCCCGTTGTTCGGTCCCAGCGCCTGCCAACCTAGCAGTTCGAAAGCACTCCCGGGTGCAAGTAGATAAATAGGGACCGCTTACTAGCGGGAAGGTAAACGGTGTTTCCGTGTGCGGCTCTGGCTCGCCAGAGCAGTGATGTCACGCTGGCCACGTGACCCGGAAGTGTCTCCGGACAGCGCTGGCCCCCGGCCTCTAGAGTGAGATGGGCGCACAACCCTAGAGTCTGTCAAGACTGGCCCGTACGGGCAGGGGTACCTTTACCTTTAACAACTAAATTAAATACTACATATTTGTAGTCATCTATTATTTTATTTTATTTTATTTTATTTTATGTACACTTAACATAATGGTGTTCAAGAGGCTGAGTGCCTATCCTGGCTAACCCATGGATAACTCAAATTGAAAACTTTTTTTAAAAATGTAAGGAGTGGCTGGACTTTGTTGCATAGTGTAGCCATGGCTGCTTCTGCTGTCCTGCTGCTCATGGTGGAAGGTGTGGGCAACAGAGGCAGGGGGAAATACCTCTTTGCTGTGTCAAGCCCCGGCTGGTGCAGTGAACAGACACAGATCAGGCCTATTCCCATCTTATGACAGTAGCAGAATTAGCACAGAATCCAGCCAATTTTGTGCCAGCCCAGTCCAAAGCACCATAATTTGGGGTTTCCTGCTGGCTACCACCAGGGGCAGCTTCTGTCTGCCATTTTGGGGGGCATATTGAGTGCTCCCTCCCTCTCCATTCAACATGGTGGATTGGGGTTTGGATTACTCTGCCTAGTACAGTAGTTGTCATAAATAAAGGGGGGTTGATTTTTAAATGTAGTTCTGACTGTAGTTTAAAGGAGGCGATGCACTTTCCCTATGTGTCTGTAGCCCACCCCTCCCAAAATGCATGTAGGATCTGTAAAAAGCTCACACACTTGCCTTGCCCTTTAGATAGGACATTCTTGGCTTCATGGTATATTTGATGATGTTTGACTGTGGACACATAATAGCAGTGGGCACTCAAACCCTAATCATCCTGTTCAGGTTCCTTGACTGCTGCTCTGCTTTCTACAGTTGCTTGCATCCTTGCCCTTTTCAGGAACAGTGGCAACAGTGTATGTTTACTACTCTAGCAAGGCTTGCATCATCACACCTGAGTCTTGCATCATCTGTGTTGTAGTTGACCCTGAGGAATTTGAAGACTTATTTTAAGTGGCTTGAGTGCTATTGTCATTGATCTCCTTTGTGGTTTTTACAGATGACTGACTTAAACCTTGCAGAGCCAAATGGCTCTTCTTTCTCTCTCCCTCTCCCTCTCTCTCCTTTCTTCCTTGTTTCCTGTCGTCTTAGGGAAGGGGAGGCAACAGACCCATGGAGGGTCTGGTCTTTTTCAAGGTGGCAGAACTGAGCAGGACCTGAGTTTCTCAAAGTGTGATGCAGATGATTTTCCTGAGATATATTTATAGGCAATATTTATAGGACAGCAGTAGCCTTTGTTTTAAGGGAAACTTGCTGCTTCAGTTAATAGGACAGGTCTTGGTTGAAAATTTGTAGTCTTGAAGTGGCAGTACCCAGCTATGGGCATCTTCTGCCCTCACCTTCCCCTGCTTGGTGCCCTCCAGGGGCTTTGGACTACAGCACCCATCATCCCATACCATTGGCTTTGCATGCTGTGGCTGATGGGAGTTGTAATCCAAAGCATCTGGCAGGTACCAGGTTGGAGAAAGCTGCTCTGCACCAGTATCTTAGTTAGTAATCAGTTATGTGTACATCCTGAAAGCTATTTATGCCGCTCAGGTGCACTCTTAATTGCATGTCTACTGTTTTGAAAGCAGTGCTTCCTGCAGCACCAAGATGTCAGCTGCCCAACCGTGTCTCTGACTACTGGAGTTTGAAGCTTGCAACATAAACAAATGACTGTAATTTACACAGTGTGTTCATTCCACACCCTCTCAGTGAACAACCTCCCCCTCTGTGATTCTGCAGTATTTGGATTTTTGATACTGATGTCTCATATAGTTAAAAAAAAATCTGGCTAATATATTCTGTTTTACATAAGGAGTCATTTTTCATTAGCACAAGTGTGGGTGTACCTCCTTTTGCTTTAGTGGTGTTTTGACTCTTATAAGAATGTATCTGTTGTAGAACTGCATCCCTTCTTCAGAAGAAAAAGAGCCTCCCTAATAGAAGTAGCTGCTCCCTGAAGGCATTGACAGCTTAACCATCTGGTTTTCCTGTGTGTTGTTCCCTTGCAAGCGATGGAGCTTGGGATACTGCAAGTGGTGTATCATAAAAGGAAATACAGCGTCTGGCACCAGAGTGACTTGCACCAGAGCCGTTCCAAGCAGTGGGGAGTGCTTAGCATTAAATGGTGGCTTCCAGGCTGGCATAGAATTGACTGATTGATTGATTGTATTTATATGCCGCTTTTCATTCCACTGAATGCCAAAGTGGCTTACACACAATAATTAACAACATAATAGAACGTAGTAGTATCACAAGTACAGCATAAATAATATAAAATAAATAACAAATAATCAGTAAAACAATTGCAGTCTACAAAACACTATTAACAAAGCAGCAACTAAAACATAAACTAAAGCATAAGTTGAACATTACAGTTACAGCAAAAGTCATATTACATGGGTAACAAAACAATGCATCTTGTAAATAGCCACTTGCTATGGCAAATGGCAGTGCAGTCCTATATGCCAACTTTTCCCCAACCAATGACCCCCAGATGTTGTTGGACTCCAACTCTCATCAACCACAGCCAGTAGGGAAGTGCATGTAGCCCTCTGATTCAGTGGGTCTTACCCCAGCCTTGTGTTTAAGCACTTGCCTGTGAGCTATAGGTCAAAAGGAATCCTACACTGGTGAGTGAGAAGAGTGGCAGAAGAGGGACACAGCATTTGGTCCCCCTGTGCCTTGCATCAAAATGTAGTGGGCTATAGGAGGAGGGGCAGAGCTCTGTCTCCTGCCAGCCTCTAACAGGCTGGCACTTTCTTTTTGCAGGCTAGTAACTTTTCTGGGCTTAATTTACAAGGCTGGCTTACACTCAAGTCGGTATTCATCAGACTGCAGCCTAAGGGACCCTTCCAGATGATCAGGCAGGGAAGTCTTATAAATCTGTTTTTGCTTTGTTTTTTACTTCAGGTGCAATGGCATATGTGGGCTGATAAGCTAGTAAAGGGACGCGGGTGGCGCTGTGGGTTAAAGCCTCAGTGCCTAGGGCTTGCCGATCGAAAGGTCGGCGGTTCGAATCCCCGCGGCGGGGTGCGCTCCCGCTGTTCGGTCCCAGCGCCTGCCAACCTAGCAGTTCGAAAGCACCCCCGGGTGCAAGTAGATAAATAGGGACCGCTTACTAGCGGGAAGGTAAACGGCGTTTCCGTGTGCAGCTCTGGCTCGCCAGAGCAGCGATGTCACGCTGGCCACGTGACCCGGAAGTGTCTTCGGACAGCGCTGGACCTTGGCCTCTTTGAGTGAGATGGGCGCACAACCCTAGAGTCTGTCAAGACTGGCCCGTACGGGCAGGGGTACCTTTACTTTTACCTTAAGCTAGTAAAATTATTTGTGGACTAGTAATTTTAGTTGGATTCATTTGCAGAAGTGTCTCCATGTTGCTATAGCCTGCACAGCTGCTTTTTAAGTTTCACTTCCATGCAAGTTCATTCTGAACTGGTCCTTGCCTTATCAGTTCCAGATTAATTACCTGACACAGCCTTAGGTCCTAGCAACAGGAACCATTATGCTGTGCACCGGTATTCTTTATTTATTTATTTATTTTTATTATTAATATTAATATACTGCCCTATACCTGCATGCCTCAGGGCAATTCACAAAGTAAAATCAGAATATAAAACCACAAAATACATAATCAAAATAAAAACACAATAACCCCCCCACCACCAGATTTTAAAAGGATATAGGATGTCAATCAAATCAGCCAAAGGTCTGGTTAAAAAGGAACATTTTTGCCTGGCATATAAAGGTGTATAATGAAGGTGCCAGGTCAGCCTCCCTGGGGAAAGCTTTCCACATACGAGGAGCCACTGCAGAAAAGGCCCATTCTCATGTTGCCACCCTCCAGACCTCTTGAGGAGACTCATGAAGGAGAGCCTCAGAAGATGATCGCTCTTAGGCTAGGTTCATATGGAAAGAGGCGGTCATTGAAGTATTGTGGTCCTAAGCCCTTTGAAAACCTTAAACTGTGCTCAATCTACTGGTGCTTCCTGATGAAAATAACAGTAAGGCTAAGTAAGCTACCCCAAAGACATACTGTGTGCCATGACAAATCTTCCTTTGCAATGTGCTTGGGGAAGTTTTGGGTTTTTGTTGTTGTTGTTTAGTTGTGTCCGACTCTCTGATCCCATGGACCAGATCACGCCAGGCCCTCCTGTCTTCCACTGCCTCCCACAGTTTGGTCAGACTCATGCTGGTAGCTTCGAGAACACTGTCCAACCATCTTGTCCTCTGTCGTCCCCTTCTCCTTGTGCCCTCAATCTTTCCCAACATCAGGGTCTTTTTCAGGGAGTCTTCTCTTCTCAGGTGGCCAAAGTATTACTTGCCGTATCTGTGGTGGTAGGCCTGGCTGGCAGCTCCTTGGAACAATGCATTCTAGTGTGCTCTAAAATTGTGCAGGGATTCTGCAGCTACTGAGTGGCATCTTAAAATGAAATTCCAACATCACATTTTAACATCCATATAAATAATATTAATAATAATCATAATAATAATTTATTTATACCCCACCTATCTGGCTGGGTTTCCCCAGCCACTCTGGGCGGCTTCCAACAGAATATTAAAATACAATAGTCTATTAAACATTAAAAGCTTCCCTAAACAGGGCTACCTTCAGATGTCTTCTAAAAGTCTGGTAGTTGTTTTTCTCTTTGACATCTGGTGGGAGGGCGTTCCACAGGGCGGGCGCCACTACTGAGAAGGCCCTCTGCCTGGTTCCCTGTAACTTGGCTTCTTGCAGGGAGAGAACCGCCAGAAGGCCCTCGGCACTGGACCTCAGTGTCCAGGCAGAATGATAGAGGTGGAGACGCTCCTTCAGGTATACTGGACCAAGGCCGTTTAGGGCTCTAAAGGTCAGCACCAACACTTTGAATTGTGCTTGTAAACGTACTGGGAGCCAGTGTAGACCGGTGTTATGTGGTCTTCGGCGGCCACTCCCAGTCACCAGTCTAGCTGCCGCATTCTGGATTAGTTGTAGTTTCCGGGTCACCTTCAAAGGTAGCCCCACATAGAGCGCATTGCAGTAGTCCAAGTGAAAGATAACTAGAGCATGCACCACTCTGGCGAGACAGTCTGCAGGCAGATAGGGTCTCAGCCTGCGTACCAGATGGAGCTCCTGGACACAGAACTGACCTGCGCCTCCATGGACAGCTGTGAGTCCAGAATGACTCCCAGGCTGCGCACCTGGTCCTTCAGGGGCACAGTTACCCCATTCAGGACCAGGGAGTCCTCCACACTCACCTACCTCCTGTTCCCCCAAAACAGTACTTCTGTCTTGTCAGGATTTAACCTCAGTTTGTTAGCCGCCATCCACCTCCAAACACCTCCAGACACTCACACAGGACCTTCACCGCCTTCACTGGTTCCGATTTGAAAGGGAGGTAGAGCTGGGTATCATCCGCATACTGATGAACACCCAGCGCAAAGCCCCTGATGATCTCTCCCAGCAGCTGCATGTAGATGTTGAAAAGCATGGGGGAGAGAACAGAACCCTGAGGTGCCCCACAAGTGAGAGTCCAGGGGTGTGAACACTCATCCCCCACACCACTTTCTGAACATGGCCCAGGAGGAAAGAGTGGAACCACTGTATAACAGTGCCCTCAGCTCCCAGCCCCTCTAGACGGTCCAGAAGGATGTTATGGTCAGTGGTGTCAAAAGTTGCTGAGAGATTCAGCAGACTAGGAAACAGCTCTCACCTTTGTCCCTAGCCCGCTGGAGATCATCGACCAGTGCAGCCAAGGCAGTTTCAGTCCCATGATGAGGCCTGAATCTCGACTGGAAGGGATCCAAATGGTCCACTTCTTCCAGGCATGTCTGGAGTTGTTCAGCAACCACTTGCTCAGTCACCTTGCCCAATAATGGAATATTTGAGTCTGGGCGATAGTTGGACATATTGGCCACATCTGAAGATGGTTTTCTAAGAAGCGGTTTGATAACCACCTCTTTCAGCGGGTCTGGGAAGGCTCCCTCACAGAGGGAAGCATTCACCACCCCGCGAAGCCCATCGCCCAGCCATTCCCGGCTAGCTTTTATAAGCCAGGATGGGCAAGAATCAAGGAGACAGGTCCACATCCTGTCCACAGCAGCCTGTCCACATCCTCAGAGGTAACAGATTGGAATTGATCCATCCCATGCAACTTGACTAGTCAGGACTCTAGCACTCTGTCATTTTGAAATATGTCATTTTGAAATCTATCATAGAGTGAGCTTGATTTCAGTGGCACATTGAGAGGCTACTTTTCCAGCTTTTTTGTAGATGTAGATTGCTGCCACAGTGCAAGAATTGTCCAACAACGCAATCCTATACATTTCTGCTCAGAAATATGCCCAACTGAGTTCAGTCGGACTTGCCCCCGGATATGTAGGATAGGACTGCAGCCTAAAGGTAAAGGTACCCCTGAGCGTTAGGTCCAGTCGTGGACGACTCTGCGCGCTCATCTCGCTCTATAGGCCAAGGGAGCCGGCAGTTATCCGTGGACAGCTTCCGGGTCATGTGGCCAGCTTCTGAGCAGCACACGGAAACGTCGTTTACCTTCCCACTGGAGCGGTACCTATTTATCTACTTTCACTTTGATGTGCTTTTGAACTGCTAGGTGGGCAGGAGCTGGGACCAATCAACAGAAGCTCACCCTGTTGTGGGGATTCGAACCACCGACCTTCTGATTGGCAAGCCCTAGGCTCAGTGGTTTAGACCACAGCGTCACCTGCCGCCTAAGAGAGCTCTAAATCACAACAAATATGTGGGCGGTTTGAGGTGCTGGTTTATATTGGGGAGTAAAAGAGCAATATTGAATGGACCATGTTGATACATCACAGTAATCAATAGTTACTGTGAACATGGAGTTAGCTCCCACTTTGTTCCTTTAGTATCTGGTGCAACAAATCATGATCCTTGATTTAGGCCACATTCACCATACATTTAAAGTGCTATGTTGCCACTTTAAACATTCGCAGCTTCCCCCAAAGAATTGCAGTTGCTGTAGTTTGTTAAGGGTGTTGAGAGTTGTTAGGAGACCCCCATTCCCTTCATAAGACCTACAATTCCCAGAGTTCCCTGTGAAGAGCGATTGATTGTTAAACCACTCTGAAAACTGTGGCTCTGCAAAGGAAAAACGAGTGTGGTACTCACCACTGTGAGCATCATTTAATTCATCCCAAAACTGAGCTCAGCTTTTGGAAAATACATTTTGGTCTGGATCCGTCAGAAATGCCCAGAAACACAAATGTAGTAACAGTGCTCTTCCAGTTAGGAACAAGTTACCCCTGCTATACTGCACTGCTGTTCTTTGTGGCTGATGCTTTTCTGCCCCTGTGTGACTGCAAAAACAGAGCCTGTCTCTCCGTCAGTTTTCAAAAGGGAGTGATTTGTATGAATGAGAGGGTTTTGACTTTCTGCCAAGTTGTTTGTCGGGCAAAAAAAGAGGAGCCCCTTTCTGTCAACAGTCTAAATCTGGCTTGTACTTCGTACATCTGCGAATGTTCTGGAGGGCTTGGTTGCAGTTGGCTGGCCAGTTGGCGCTGAGCTCACGGTGACCTTGCCTTGGTGCCGCCCTTTGCGTGTTTGTAGTGTAATCATTGCTGATTGTATGTTTGACTGTTGAGGGACACACTGGTAAATAACTGCTTTGCTAATAAGAATACAGTGGTACCTCAGGTTACAGACGCTTCAGGTTACAGACTTCGCTAACCCAGAAATAGTACCTCGGGTTAAGAACTTTGCTTCAGGATGAAAACAGAAATTGTGCTCTGGTGGCGCGGCGGCAGCGGGAGGACCCATTAGCCAAAGTGGTGCTTCAGGTTAAGAACAGTTTCAGGTTAAGAACGGACCTCCGGAACGAATTAAGTTCTTAACCCGAGGTACCACTATACATGCTGTTATTGCTATGTAAATGTGTATTACTCAGATCATATTAACATTTGAGAGGAACATAAAGGTCTTCCGTGCACACAAGGTCTTCAATACAAGGTGTCTGGAATGTCTTCCATACACAGAAACTCCTGGTCCTTGTGTGAACAACTGTGCTGTTGCCACATCTGGGTGGGCATGATTAGAAGGCAATTGTGGGTGGTGTTAGAGCATCTGCTGGGCCCAATGAAGCCTGTGGGCAAGAGTTTTCCTCACCCCCCTGGCTAGAGTGGCTGTGTTGTATTAATTATTGAGTGTTGGACTAGGTCCCAGGAGGCCAGGGTTCAAATCCGCACTCAGCCGTGAAGCTCACTGGGTCACTTTGGGCAAGTCAGTGCCTCTTAGCTTTAACCTACCTCACAGGGTTGTTTGAAGGATTAAAAGGAAGGAGGAAAGGTGGGATATAATTGTAGTAGAGGCTGCAGTAGTAATATAAAGATCAGCAGGGAAAGGTAGGCAATGCCTACCATAATTGCTGAAGCTGGGAAGGGGCCAAGCAGTTGATAGCGGGTTCATTGCCCTATATACTCCCTTGATCCTCCCTGTAACTTACATGTAAGGTAAAGGTAAAGGGACCCCTGACCATTAGGTCTGGTCATGGCCGACTGGGGTTGCGGCACTCATCTCACTTTACTGGCCAAGGGAGCCGGCATACAGCTTCCGGGTCATGTGGCCAGCATGACTAAGCCGCTTCTGGCGAACCAGAGCAGCGCACAGAAACGCTGTTTACCTTCCCGCCGGAGCGGTACCTATTTATCTACTTGCACTTGGACGTGCTTTCGACCTGCTAGGTTGGCAGGAGCAGGGACTGAGCAACAGGATCTCACCCCATCACGAGGATTTGAACCGCCAACCTTCTGAGCGGCAAGTCCTAGGCTCTGTGGTTTAACCCACAGTGCCACCCGCGTCCCTTAACTTACATGTACATGGATGCAAATTGCTTGACTTGCATATAATATAGTGGGCAGAATTTGGGTTACCTTGGGGGGGTGTGTGCGTGTATTATGTATATATAAATGTGGAGTATATACAGCGCTCTGCCTAGAGTGACTGGACTGGTGGTGAAACGGGTTAAAAGCTCAATTCTACGCAGGTTTACTTGAAACTACATTTGTAAATATACCCAACCAAGATATCTTGGTACCAGGAATAAAGGAAGACCAAATGGAACTTTCCCCCTGTGGTGATACTCTGCAAGGTTGGGTTTAGTAGCCAGCCAAAATGTGTGCTTCCTACTGGCTCTGACTCTCCCCTAAGAGGGAAGATGTTGCCTCACAGCAAAGTCTGACTTTTGCCTTTTCCCCTAAAAATAAATTGCTTTTTCATGCTTTAGCCATTGTCCCGTGTGGTGTTTCCAGTGGCTGGAAGCCTTGTTGACTAAGCAGGCTCACATGGTGGATCCAAAGAACCACTTTAAAGTGTCTGGAGACTGGTTCTCCAAAAGGCAAACCTCAGTCCTGTTCTTGCTGTTTGTGTCTCCTGGGCTCCTGCTTCCCTTATCCTTTTGGGGAAATCAGGCTGCTGCCTGCCACTAATTTATCTCTTCTCACCCAGCTCCTTTGCTTATATCTTCCCAGAGCAAGTCATCTGATGTGGTGAGTATCTCATCCAAATACAAGCAGATGTACGAGTGCCGGCTACCTGCTGCCGCAGTGAAGATCCACCAGGAAAAAGAGGAACACCCACGGAGTTACAGTGGACTTGGAATCTCAGAGCTGCTGAAGCCCATGGAAGTGGCTCCTTGCCTTACCAAGGTAACTTTGGGCTAAGGGTTGGGATTAAATGTTGGGAGACCAGATGCAAGAAGAGAAGCAGGGAAGCCACCCCTGGGCTCTCTGTTAACAAACTGCAGGTGAAGCCCGTTCCCCCTGTCCCTGGGGAAATTTGCAAGGATGATTACCCTCAATCATCCTTGTGTTTCCTTCGCCAACAATCTCTTGCTGTCATGGGGACTGCCTCCTTTAAGGAACCGAAGCCGGTACTCAGCTAAAATGCTAACTTGAATCTTGCAGCCTTATTAAAACGCCATTGAGATTCTTCTTCTCTTTCTCTTTCTCCCTCTTCCCCTCTCTCCACTCCTGAGTCCTTGAGCGTTGCCCACTTTTATAACCAAAACTTCAGTGAAACCCAACACTTCCATGTCCACTCCACTCATTTGCGTGATTAGGCATTGCCTAATTTGGCTGTAATACTTCAAGAGAATTATAATGCAATGGGGCTCTTACAACAAGATTTTTTGCTTCAGCCAAATCACCTAGGCTTTAACTTCTCCCTTTTCTCTCAGACCAAGGACTGGTGGACGTACGAGTTCTGCTACGGGAAGCACATCCAGCAATACCACATGGAAGGTACTCTCTTTTGTCGGTTTCTCCCATCTGCTTGGTTTAGGTTCAGAGTAGGTATGGGGAGCCTCTCACCCTCCGATCCAGCCTTCTGCAAGCCCCACACCCCCCAGACCATGTTCGCTCGCTTTACCCAACCGGGCTGGGTTCTTTTCATCTCCACTGTAACGGAAGGTCTAAACCTCCCCACCCCGGATGCCACAACAGTGAAGAGTATATGATTCAGTCAGAACAGAAGTGGGCTGGTGGTGGCAAAGACAGGTCTGGGAGTCATGCTTGCCTGCTTCTCAACCACAATATGCATTAGCACAATTTGCTTTGGTGGAGCAGGAGGGTTGCTGAGGGCCCAGTCTCAGAAATGGCTTCTGGGAGGTGAAATGGAGTTGTGGTAGAAAAGAAAGCCAAGGAAGTCTTATTATTCAAAAGAGTTCCACTCAACTTTCTCTGAATACAATGCTCATTTTTCCCCCTTTTAATATTAGTCAGCCTGGAGTAGAAATAAATAATCAGTGAACAGTTAAACCAGGGATGGAGACCCTTTGGCTCTTCAGGTGCCTCTGGACCACAACTCCCATGATTGCTGACGAGGGCTGGTGGGAGTTGGACTCCAGCAGTATCTGAGAGCCTCTGGTGCTCCATCTCTGGATTCAGCTTGCCACTTGCCTGCTGCAAAGTGCCTCCCACTTTGCTGATCTGCAGTGGAAAAGGACCAACCACAGTCCCCAGAATTGTGTCGTGAGTGTAGTGCCACCCTTTTAATAACCCTTAACCTTAGGTCTGTATACATGGTTAATTCTTATAGTAGTCTTATAACGAGAGGTCCATAATCTCCCCATATTGTAGAGTTTGGCCAGGGTGGGGGTCTTCCAACACTGTCAGAGACTGATGACTGAAGCAGTTCATGTCAGCAAACCAGGAATGGCTGTCCAGCTACTTTGAACTGATAGGGTGCATGGCTGTGTTCTCAAAAGGAAGTGGGGGTTCTTCAGTCTGGTGCACTCTCCCTTTTTGCATCAATATGCAGATTTGAAACTTTACTTCGTACTAATCCCTTCCGTTTCTTAGCTGGGATAGCCCCTAATCTATAATCACAGATTTTATGCAAAGAAACATATGTGTTAGGAAACTAGTGGCGTGATTAGCTCAGACCAGAATATTTAACATTTTGTTTTTAGTGAAAGGGTGTCTTTTGTGTGTGGTCGTCAGTGTAGCCAGATTCGTAGCTTGAATTTACACTGTGGCGGCACAACTGAAGCAGGTCTTTTCTCAGCCTCTGGTTCATGCTATGATGTTGTTATCATCATCATCATCATCATCATCATCATCATCATTACTCTCTTCTGAGGTCCAAGCTTCCAGTTAACAAAGTGACACTTTTCATCTTTCCCTGTGTCTTCCCCCACCCCCAGAGTCTGAAATCAAAGGTGACATTCTGTACCTGGGGTACTACCAGTCCGCATTCGACTGGGACAACGAAACTGCCAAGGTGGGTGTTTCCTAGGCCCTTGATCACTTCATGCAGTGGGGAAAAACTTGAGTGAGCATCTCTAAGGATTAGGTAGCTTTCCAACCTCCTAACTGCTGAACGTAAATCAAATCTGATGTTTCACTTGCTTTCCTTAATAGACCTTTCCTCCTCCTTCCCCCAGCCTGAAGCTCTTAGATTTAGTGTACCTTGAGATAAAACACTCTTGACATCAGTAGAGGGGAATGGCAATGAAAACTCCCAATTTGTAAGTCACATTGGGTCACTTCAGGCACTTTGGTTGTTAACTTTTTTTCTTTTCTTTTTCTTTTTTTGCCTTTTTGAAGAGGTGAGGAAGTTTTTAATGCATCTTTTTTTCCTTGGTTTTAATGCATGTATGTGGAGTGGGTTTATTTTGCTTGTAAGTTGCTTTGTGCTGGCTGGGGCCGATAGTGTGCTGGAGTCCAGGAATCTCTGGAAGGGCTCCAGTTTGGGGAAGGCTTCTCCAATGGAAAATAGGGACAGATGCCACTGCTGCCACTACCACCTTGAAATTATTCAGGGATGATTGTGGCAACCATGCTGCCAGTGAGGGAGGCTGGGAGGCGGGGAGAAGAAAAGGAACGGATGCGGGGAAAGTAGAGAAGAGGTCTGGAGGTCCCTCCTTGCTATGCACAAGGAGTTTAAAAATGCAGAGTAAGGCAATTCTTGGAAAGCAAATTAAGCCCCTGGTTCAGGAGCCATCCTGTCCCATGATAAGGGATGATGAGAGTTGCAGTACAATAATATTTGGAGAGCACCAGCTTGGGGGAGGGTATGCTAAGGACAGTCTGCAGCTGTCCCTGAATCTAGGCCCAGCTCAAAGCAGATTACCTTCAGCTTCTGCTCAATAGGGGCTTGCAGCAATGAAACACCCCCCTCCCCAAAGGCCCTGAGTGTTTTCTGGTTCTCTCTCCCCGCATCACAGGCTTCCAAGCAGCACAAGCTGAAGCGTTACCACAGTCAGACCTATGTCAACGGATCCAAGTGCAACTTGAACGGGAAGCCCCGGGAGGCTGAAGTCAGGGTAAGGAAAGGAACTTGGTTGCACTGTGCGGAGGTTTCCTGAGTCAGCAGCTGAGAGGAAAGGAAGTATGGCTCTCTTGTCCTTAAGAACCCTTCATGCGCAAGTGAAAGTCTCCATTCAGGTAGCCAGAGCTGTGTGATGGGCAGGAACAGACATTTCCCATGTATCCCACCAGATGCTGCTAGACTACAGCTGCCATAATTCCTGGCCATTGACAGTGCTGGCTGGGGCTGATGAGAGTTGGAGGGCCACAGGGTCCCTGGTCTATATTTGACTTGAGAGATGCTGAGCCGAGAGTTGGAAGCTGGACCTAGGAATGCTCAGAATATGGGTTCTCCTCCTGTGTTTCATGCAGAGGAGAGAGCTATAAAGAGCTTCCTGCTTGTGCATCTTAGTTTGTTCCCCATTTTTCCTCTTGCAAATGCCTGATCATTGGCTACCAAGCCACCTTTTAAGGTGTTGTTGTTAACATATAAAACTCTGACCAATTCAGGGCCAGGGTTTTTCTGACATGTATAGAAAACTCACCTGCTTGCTCAGGCTTCCCCTGACAATTAGCACTGGATCCTTCTGCCCTACACCATAGGTGATAATCCACAATGTACTTTTTTATTGGAATAATTTTATTGCATGTTTTCTTTCTATTTTGGTAAACTGCTTTGAGATTTATTTGTAATCATAAGAGGTATCAAATATATATATAATCAATAAATAAAGATTAGGCTTTTATGTAGCCACCAAGGAAGTGTTAGGAAGTGCACATTGTGAAACAGAAGGAAACGGAGGGACATTGTCTCATAAATTTACCCTGCTGCTGTTTGAACTTGGGCTGACCCTTCAACCCAGGCATATGGGACCTGTGCTGCTACAGATCTTGCTAGATGCACCTCCCATCACTCCTGACCATTGGCTATGCTAACTGCAGCTGATGGGAGTCCAACCACATCTGGAGGGACTTGGAGTCCCCATGTTCTCTTTAACCAACGTGACCTTCCCCCTTTGTCCTGGAAGAGAGACCTGGATTCCATGTATGCGCCTTTCAAAACGAGATTAGCCTCTCTTCTGTCCCCACTCCCGGCAACTCATGGAAAGCTATCTTGGGGGTAAGGGCCCTAGCTCAGTGGGTGGAGCATGTGCAGTGGGTGCAGGACTCCCAGGCAAAATCTTGGTCATATCCCTCTTTAAAGGCTCTCCAGGAGCAGGGCAAGGAAAGTTTGGTGCCTGAGGTCTTGCAGAGCTGCTGGTTGCTAGAGGAATAGAACACAAAGTGCTAGGCTAGATGGACCCTATGATCTGAGTCAGTATAAAACAGCTTTCTATATTTTTCTATATCTAAATCACAGTTTCTGTGTGAGGAGGGTTCAGGTGACTACATTGCCCGTGTGGACGAGCCCCAGTCCTGCTCCTACGTGCTGACCATCCACACCACCCGCATCTGCCACCACCCATTTCTGCGACCACCATCCACTGCAACCCCTCAGACCATCCGCTGTCACCCGGCCCTGAGCCCTGCAGAATATGTGGAATATGTCAAGGCCCAAGTGTGTAAGTAGTACAACTGGTCAGGGAGGAGGTGGAGGCCCCTTTGGTGCCCTCTTGGCCAGGGCTATTCGCTTTGATCTGGTGGCTTTTTTAGAACTTAGCCCTTGCAAGGCAGGATACAGCAGTGTGACAGAAGTATCTTAAGTGCATTTGAAGCGTAAGCCCCTCCTTTCAGGGAGATTGAATGGTGTCAGTGGCGTAGCGTGGGTTGTCAGCACCCGGGGCAAGGCAAGTAATTTGCACCCCCTAACTCGTGGATTTGCGCCCCCTAACCCTACCCCCCAGATGTTGCGGCCGGCCCCCCTTGCACCCCCCACGCTACGCCACTGAATGGGGTGTAGAGTTGTGTGCATCACGACCTAAAAGCAGAAACAGAATAAAGTGTTGGTGTTAAGGGATGCCCTTTCCTCATTTGCCTTCTCTGTTGCTGAGAGAATAGGCATGGGGGGACAGTGTGGTGTGGTGAAGACTGTGCTGGCTTGGATTCAAATTCCACTTAGCCTGAAAAGCGCTAGATGACTTTATCTCATTTTGTATTTTGAACACAACACCTCCCAACACAAAACAAAGTATGCAGGTATTTTCACCTGTGTAATGTGGGCACTTGGTGGCAGAATGCCAGATTTCTTGGCACAGGATTTCAGGATTCCTATTTCTGGTGCCCACTTTGCCCTCCGAATGCCAGAAGAGCCGCATAGCACAGGGAGAGCAAACTGGGTAGTATCTGAGCGCTGACTGCCAAGGAATCCTGCTTGCTTGGGGGAATATTGTCTTGTTGCATTGGATGCTATGATGATGACCTGTTTCTTACCTGGACATACTGGGGGGCGTGTTTGCCCGTCTAATGTATATTGTGTAAATTTTTGCAGCTGACACAAAGCGCAAAGTGGAGGAGATCTCTGAAGAGCTGAAGACTCTAGACACACGACTGTGGAATGAGCAAGACCCAAACTCTGCCATTCAGGATTCAGAGGGCAATGGTAGGGAACTACCTGGCAAGGATGTTACTGAAATGTAGCCGTGGGGTGGGGCGATCACATGGAGGCAAGTCACCATTTTAAAAAGTCAGTAAATACAGTGGACCATCCGGATACAAACGTAATTCATTCCAGAGGTCCATATGTACCCCGAAAAGTCCAGATCTAGAGGCGCTGATTTTGTGCATGTGTGCGACGCAATAGAGCGCTTCGCATGTGCGAAGTGCGCAGAGCGCATGTGCGTATGGTGAAACCTGGAAGTATACACTTCCGGGTTTTGCCACGTTCACAACCCAAAAGTTACGTTACCCGAAGGTAACGTAACCCGAGGGTCCACTGTATGGCCTTCAGTGCCAAAAAACATATTGGTCCTCTGATTTTTGTGTTGGGATAATGTGCAAGGACCCTTACACAATGTGCCTTCATCCTTAGGGGCACTCTGCAGTTTCAGATGTCTATTGGTGCAATTCTGTCAGATGGGCAAGCTATCGGCAAAGAAGGCATTGAACCTGCCTTTGTTCTCTTGTGACAACCGCAGTGCCCTACAAGAGGCAGAAATGCATATTTTTCTTGCATTAGAGAGTTGTGCTCTCAGTGTACAACTCAGGACTTGGTTTGCTTCAGTGTTCAGGAATTGTAATGATCTGATATTGTACAAAATTTTACATAAAAGTCTTCCAGTTACACAAGCTTAGAAATCATTTTAGAAAAGTAAATATATAAGCAGATTGTCTTAAACATTTTGTTCATCATTGTAAAAGAAAATATATTGTAATCCATTTTTTCATTAGTGAGGGGTAAGGTTCGGGGTGAAACAGGACCTTCACGTCTTTAGTGGGCAGTACCTGCTCTTGCAGGTTTGGAAGCTAGAAACCTGTAAAAAGGAACTGCGATTCTCAATGTGCTGAATTCTGCATTTGTGTGGTGCAGAGTATTCTCTATCCTGAGTGTAACTGTAGAAATGCTCTTGGTAAGCCCAAATGACTTTGCTCCCACTTAAAAACTTTGTTTTGCCTGTTTGGTCAGTGACCCCAGAGCCTGTTCCAACTGCTTCTCCTCCTGAAAGTGACCCAGGTGATGACTCTGATTTCTGGGAGAGAGCGCTGCGGGGAGATGAGAAGACAGCCCAGATGCCAGACCAAACAAAGGTAACCTCCTGTCATCACACCCGATCATAACCAGTATCTGTCCAAATACTTTTAACGCGTGTGTGAGTGTGTGTGTGTGTGTGTGTGTGTGTGTGTGTATTCTTACGCTCAAAGCTGGTACATTTTCCTTTTTCTTGATTCTTGATTCTGACACCACCAGTGCGGGAGTTCTTTGTTTTTTATTTAGGCATGTTGCTGAGGCACTTATAAGTATCCCCTAAATTATAAGATTTGACTTATCAGTGAATTATTTTATTTTATATCCTAACTTCAGCAACATATCACTCATAACAGGGAAACAATAAAATTCAAGTAATGTAAAAGAAACTCCGCTAATTGTCTTAAGCCTGCATAAACACAACTAACTGTAAGAGGCCTTTCTGGATAAAAACATCTTCAAAGTGTGTTTAAAAGCACACACAGGAATTACCTTGTGCACAGGATAATTATGGGAGGGGTGGAGCATCTGCTTTGCACGCAGGTTCAGTCCCCGACATATCCAGATAAGGTTGGGAGAGGCAGCTTTCTCAAACCCTCGAAAGCCCCTGTCAGCCAGTCAAACAGCCAGACACTGGTCTGACACTGTCAAAGGCAGATTCCTATGTTCCTGTAAGTTGCCTCACCACTGCCAATGTCTTAGTGTTGCATCCAAGCACAGCCATATGTTCCATATCTACTAAATCAGGGGTGGGGAACCTCCAGGCCACCAGATCTCCGCATCTGGCCCGCAAGCTCACTTCAGCCAAGCCATGTCCACTGCCCTACACCTCACGTGACACATCTCCAACAAAGCTTTGCAAGGGACATCACAAGACCCAACCAATTAGCTGCTTGTCACCTGCGGGCAAAAAGATCAGCTAGTGTCCTTTTAACACCAGGTGATTGGCCTGTCAAAACTGTCCTATGTAAGATGGGGGAGCTAGTGATCTGGCCCACTGGGCAGATACAGTCTCCCCCCCCCCCACTGCAGTATTAGATAGATGCATCTGTTCGTTGTTGGCTCATGCACCATTGATGTTGGTGTTGTTATATGTTTATTATATTATTATATTTATTTTGTTGTTGTTATATATTTTTTATATTATTTATTTTGTTGTTATATTTTTATGTTATGAACTACCCTGAGATCTGCGGGTGAAAAATATTTATAAAATTTGTGCACCACCCTTCATTCAAATATCCCAGAGCAGTTCACAGCATAAAAATACTGATGGCACCGTGCCATCAAAACGAGGGGGGAAATACATAATAAATCAAAAACAAACCAATAACCTTTCCTCCCACGAACACATTTAAAAAGCCATAGAATGTTAATCAGCCAAACCCTGGTCGAAGAGAAACAATTTCTCTTGGTGTGTGGAGATATGCCATGAAGGTGCCAGGTGAGCCTCCTGGGGAGAGTATTCCACAAATGGGGCCACTGCAGAAAAGGCCTGTTCTCATGTTGCCACCCTCCAGGCCTCTCATGCACGAGGCACACAAAGAAGGACCGCAAGTGATAAATGCAGGGTCCGGGTAATAATGAATTCCTTTGGCGAAACGAGTAGCTGAACTCAACAGTCTGTATCATGCAGAAATAATTCCCTGGCAACCCTACAAAAGTGGCTTCTATGCATAGCACCCAAAGCCATTTAACTTCTGTCTTTTTTCTGCAGGAGGAAGAGCCAATCATGAAGACAGCAGACAGTCACCTGGCAGGTAAGTGTGTGGCCCATAAGTGCTGTGGCTCAAGAAAACAATCCTCTTAGGACTGTCAGAAAAGATGCTTTGAGGAACGTTCACCTGAACCAAAGAATTCAGAACTTTCTGAACCCTCCTCCTATTCTTTCAAGAAGACTGGTAGTCAGACATTTTTTTAATGGCCTGTATCTTTGGAAACTGCTGATTCCTCCCCCCCCACCCCCTTTGGCATCCTTTCCTCTTTTTAACATTGTTTAGTGTTCAGAAAGAGAGCGATGGCAACTGCAAGTGCTCCTGGATGGCACTGCTTATCTAGATCCACTTCCGCCTGGATTTTGGTCTGGTTTGGGGATTGACTCAGCCTTGGTTACTTTAATGGATGACTGTTACAGAGAGAGGGGCAGGGAGTGTGACCCTGTTGTTCTTAGTCTCTCAGCAACTTTTGAAAACATTGATCAGCTTCCTGGGACAGAGATTAGAGGCACTGCACTAGAGTGGTTTCATGCCAACCTGCACAGTTGAGTCTAAAAAGTAACATGGGAGGAGTGCAATTGGACTCCCCTTAGGCTACAGGTTTCTGCAGGACAAAGCTTTGGAGCACGGTGCCATCTGTATGCTGATGACATGCAGCTCTGTTCTCCATCTGAATCAGAGGTTGTGAAAGCCCTGGAACAGAGCCTCAAGGCAGTGGTGGACTGGACAAGGGCCAATAAACTTGAGTTTGAATTCAGCGAAGATGGAGGCTTTGTGGGTGGGCGGTTCCTGTATCCAGAAGATAGGCCAGTTGCCCGTTCTGGGAAGGGTTGCACTCCCTCTCAAGGAGCAGGTACGTAGCTTAGGCGTACTCCTGGATATGTCCATCATTCGAGACCCAAGTGACCTTTGTGGCTAGGAGTGCCTTTTGTCAGCCATGGCCATAACTGGATTAGGACCCATTGGCCACTGTAGTCCATGCATTGTTACCCTCAAGAATGGATTACTACAATTCACTTTATGTGGGGCTGCCCTCGGACCTGGTCAGGAAGCTCTGGCTGATGCAGAATGCAGCGACCAAACTGCACGTGGGGGCAACAGCTGACAGCATGAGACACCTCTGTTAAAACATCTCCACTGGTTGCCCATATGCTACTGGGCCAGGTTCAAGGGTCTTGTGTTGATAACAAAACCCTGAGTAAGTTGGGTCCAGGATGCCCTAAGGACCATCTGAAGCCTTGTATCCAGCTTGATCACTGAGATCATCCAGAGAAGTGCTGATAGTTTTCCCCAGGTCACTGGTCCCATGCTGTGGAACACTCTTCCAGCAGAGATCCAGCAGACACTTCCATGCATTTCTATTGTAAGTTAAGAGGACTATGCAGTTTTTTAAAATTTTGTTGAGTGGTGACTCATTTTAATTGTTTTGTACATTCCTCTTGCATCTTAGGCACATCCAACTTGTGCGTTTTCTACCCTGCACAGTTGAAGGCCGGCCAGCTGAAATTGTGCAAATTAAATGCATGCAAAGTTTTCCTGGTGCGAAAAGAACCTCCAAGGTCCTCTCAGCACACAGGCTCTGGAAGCTTGTGGGTAGCTGCATGAGATCTCACCGGAACTTGGATGGACCCGTGAGATTTCACAAAAGCATCCTAAAACCAGTATGCTGAGCATGCCTTGCTTGGTAAGCAAGGCGGAGGGCTAAAAGTACTTTTTACATCAGGAAAACCCAGCTTAGTGCTCTGGCACTGGAAGGCTAAGGCTGCCGGGGCGGGGGGCATTTCCAGGGTTTGAGTATACGTGCTTTAGCCTATACACTGAACCCTTGGAACCAAACCCCCATGTAAGATGCTGTCATACTGTGTTGCTTTTAAAGGTTTCTTTAAAAAAAAATGTTTTGACATTGCTGTATGCTAACTGGATACTTTATGAGAGGGTGGTATATAAATTATTTTATTTATAAATAAATAAATAATATGTGCTGTCTCGGATCTTTGCAGATTTCAAGAGGAAAATCCACTTCAAAGTTATCAAGAATCCTGGGGACCTGGTGCAGTTTATTCGTGACTTGAAGGAGAATGCCAGGAAGGTAAGATGTAGTAGAAGGCTTGCTACTCTCCAGATTTACTGTGCTATTGCTGAGCTGCTTTTAGGTATACAGTGTGGAATTGTTATCTGCCTAGTACATGGAACTTCCTTGTCCAGGGTCCAGGTGTTTGCTAGGGAACAACAATTGGGAGGTCTTCCTGGGGCCACTGGACACGGATTGTCCAGCCTTTGTGATGTGCATGTTGTGGTGGCATCTCGGCTGGATCAGTTTGAGCCTCTCCTTTGTCCCTCCAGGACAAAGAAATGGTGAGAGAACCAGAGGAAGCATCTCAAGAAACTCCACCCAAAAGTGAGCCATCGTTAGGGGCAGAGCACTCTGAAGAAGGGGCCCAGGAGGATGAGAAGGATGAGGAAGACCTGCTGGGGAAGTTTGAGAAGGAACTGGAAGACATCCTGCTGCCTAAGTCTGAAATGGCCAAGTTGAAGGAGGAGGTAAAATCTGAGATGGAAAAGGAGTTTGGTCACATCATTGATGAGGTGAGGATGCAGGGGACTAGCTATAATTTCCTTTCTGCACTACCCACCCGAGAAAACTCTTGATGGGCCCTGGATGTTTTCTGTCCCCAATCACCTTGTATTTGCACATATTTTGCTGCCTTTGTGGGGAAAAGGGCTATAAACTTTGTATGTGTTTTTTAGTTTAGAAAAAAACTGAGAGGGAGGGACACAAAATTGGCAAAGAATGATGAATAGTAAGGAGAGGGAATCTTTCTGCAAAGTGAAGGAACTTTCTTCAGGCAGCACCAGTGGTGGGGAAGGGAGGGGAGTAACAGGGGAAGTGGTGTCTGAATGATGCAGCAGCGAGACGTGTAGTCAGTATGGTTGTCCTGGTGGAGCCTTACAACCACAAGGACTAGAAATATGATTGAAAACGGAGTCTTGAAGATCCAGACTCTACACCTGTGGTTCTCAAAGCGGGTGGTCCGGCCCCCTGGAGGGGCAGGGGGGTTACCTAGCAGGCGAAGGGGGGACTGAAGTTGTAAATGACTGTTAGACTTTGAAAACCTGGTGTCACAAGATCAAGTTCATTTGTTTTGTTTAATTAAGTATGCATTTAATTGTTGCTGTTTCAAATTTTATTGTGTTACTACCTTCCATAGCAGGTCATGCAAACCACTGTTCTGAATATTGCTTTTAGTAGGGAGGGGGCACTGGGGATGAGTGGATTCAAGGGAGCAGTGGCCCAAGAAAGTCTGGGAGCAACTGCTGTACACTTAACTGCAGGAAATGAGCCAGGCTGCTACTCAACTGGGTCTCTCTCTTTCTCAATAAATAAATAGACCTTAGCTTATCCTTTCTTGGATCGTTTACTGGCAGGTGGAGGAAGAGTTGGAAACAGAAGGCCTGAAAGGTGAGTTTGATCGAAAGCAAGCCTCCAAGTCTTTGGCGTCTACCCTCAACAAGCTTATTGACAAGCTGGATCCTGGCAAAGACTTGAATAAAGGAGATAAGGAGCAGGTGCCACAGCCAGGGGAGGAAGAAGAGGTAGCAGCAGATGGGGAAGATACTGCTGAAGAAGACGTAGCCAAACCAGCAACCGGTATGTTCCCATGCAGATAAGGTTGGCTTCATTTTTTTCAGTGCCAGTAAATTTGAGGGCTGTTTTTGGATCAGTCAACAGGGGGTGACATTTTGTCATAAATGGGTTGATCCACATGCGGACTTGCTCAGAGAGCAGGGCAAGATGTCAAGGGTTTAGCAAATAATTTGGGAGCAAGTTGTGATGTGATGAAGGAAACCATAGCAGAAACACTGTAGTTATGGAGAAGCCTTTGAATGCCCAATGGGTGAGACTTCTTAGAAGGGCTCTTTCATCACTTATCCTTGCTCTCATTCTTAAAATTCCTGCAGGGGACAGCCTGTGAGGTCTCTGGAGAGTTTCGTTTTTGTAACACAACTGCTCAGACACCAGTCCTGGAACAGGCTTTGCCCACCTGGTGCCCTCCAGCTGTTTTGGACTCCAGTGCCCATCTGGTTGGGGATGGTGGGAGTTTTGCTCTGAAGCAGCAGGAGGTGCCGCAGGTTGGCCAAAGCGATTCTATAAGCTTGCCAGGGCTGGCCTGTCTAATGCCCTTCTCCATTTGTGACTATCTGCGCATTTTAAAAAGACACAAGACTTCACCTGCTCTCCCAGATGCATTTCCTTAGCACTGGTCAGTAAGTGACTGGGAGGCAGGGGGCAAGTAGGATGATGCATTGTAGACAGAGAACTGATGGTGGGAGGAGTTTTCCCAGTAATGTTTGCCAGTTTCCAAACTGATGGAAATAGTTATTTGCTACTGGGGCGGGTGGGGTGTCCAAAAACATAGAAGTTCCCAACTCTTTCCTTTTTTAAAGTCCCTTGCATTTCAACTCTTTCCTTTTTTAAAGTCCCTTGCATTTCATTCTAACCCATGTGCAAGTTTTTGTTTTGTTTTTTAGCTAAGCCCATTTTGCCCTTTTTGCTTGCTTCTCATACTCTTGATTGTTCCTGCTAGCCTTGGGAAAGGCAGGGCACTGAAGCCTTGGCCACCTTGCCTAGCTCTCCCCATTTTCCTTGTGATATTTCTAGCCAGGCATTACCCAGATGCTTTCAAGTCACAAGACAGCCTTCCCCAACCGGGTACGCTGCAGCGATTTAGCTCCCAGCCAGCCAGCACTACTAGGGATGGTGGGAGTCCGGAGGGCACCAGGGTTGGGAAAGACTGCCTTAAGGGTTAGAAACTTGCTGTTCAGGGACTTAGGATGCTCAGTTTTCAGCCCAATATAACCACCACACCTTTCTGGGACTTCCTGCCTTCCTTTTCCTCTGCAGTCCAGGGACCTTCTGCATTTTGCAAAATTTCCAAATGCTTTGAAAATAAACCCTTAGGAAAAAAAACTGTGCTCAAAGCACCGTAAGTACAATTGGCAGAAATTTTCCTTTTGGATGCAGACTATCCCCAGCCTTGCTTGTAGGCCCTTCCAGCTTGCGCTCTCATTCTCTCTCCCCCTCCCTCCACAAATATTGGCCTACTGACCCTCCTCTGTCCCCTTTTCTGTCTCAGATGGCGACCCAGACGGGCGCGTGAAAGTCAGGGTCACTAAAGTAAAGCCAGGCAGCGCTCAGCAGAAGCTGCTGCGAGTCCAAGAGATGAGCAGGGACAACCCACAGCTGCGCCACATAGAGAGTGTGGTTAAGGACCTGTTGGAGAAGGAAGGCCTGAAGGCAGAAGGTAACGCAGCCATGTAACCTGGACAGCCAGAGGTGGCCTTGAGCCTTTTTTAGCCCGGGCGGGGTTGTGTTTAGGGGGAGATCTTTAAGGGAGAGCAGTCAGGGATGCAAAGTCACTGGAGGACTCTCTTAATTGCAAACCACAGGGAGCCATTGGCAGTTCTGCTCCTGAGCTGATAATCTCACAGTGGTACCTTGGTTCTCAAACTGAATCCACTCTGGAAGTCCGTTCCAAAACCAGGACATGCTTTCCCATAGAAAGTAATGCAAAACGGATTAATCTGTTCCAGACTTTTAAAAACAACCCCTAAAACAGCAGTTTAACATGAATTTTACTAACGAGACCATTGATCCATAAAATGAAAGCAATAATCAATGTACTGTACTATAAGATAAATAAGACAGTATTGTAGATGATAAAATTTAAAATTACATTTTTCTTACCTGCACTGATGATAGTCATTGTTCATATGGGGGGGGGGCTTTTATCCATTTCCACAATCAATCAATCAGTAGCTGAATTGGGTTCCACACAGTCACAAAAACAAACTAACTGAAAAAGCCTCAAAAACAAAAAAAATGCAAAATAAATAGCAAAAACAAAAGCACCAAATTTAAGCTCCAAATATCACCTCAGAACACTGCTATCGGAAACGGAATAATTCAATTACAATGGGGGGGACACAAATTAGCAGCGCAACAGTAAAAACGGAAGCTCAGGACTCAAAACGGAGCACGTTCAGCTTCCGAAAAAAGTTTGAAAACTGGAACACCTACTTCCGGTTTTGCAGCATTCAGGTTCCAAGTTGTTCGTGAACTAAGCTGTTCAAAAATCGAGGTACCACTGTACATTATCTGCTTAATTCTTCTCCCAAGAAGGTTTCTGAGGCCAGGATTTGAACTTCTAGAACTTGAAGATTTTTAAAGTACAGTAAGCCCGCTCCACCCCATTCTGCCCCTAACCATTTTTGCCCTTTTCCTGACATCTTTGATCATGCAGCCTTCAGCTATGCCTAAACCAGGAGTTGCCTGTAAGATTATACATTTTAATTTTGAGACCCTTCAGCCGTAAAGTAGGGGGAAACAAAGAGCTGGCTTGTAGTGGATGAAGGTTGAAGTTTGATGTGAATCCCATTTATCATGTGCTTTGATACGGGGGGGGGAGGAATTCAAGTGTAACCACTAATATCTGTCAAAACCAGAGTGTTAAAGGAGAAAAGAAAATGGGAAGTTGGATTTGTAAGAACTAGGTCAGGGGTAGACAACCTAAGGCCTGTGGGCCGGATGTGGCCCAATCACCTTCTAAATCCGGCCTGTGGTCGGTCTGGGAATCAGCGTGTTTTTACACAAGTAGAATGTGTCCTTTTATTTAAAATGCATCTCTGGGTTATTTGTGGGGCATAGGAAGTTGTTCATTTTTTTTCTCCTCCAAAATATAGTCCGGCCCCCCACATGGTCTGAGGGACAGTGGACCGGCCCAGGGCTGAAAAAGGTTGCTGACCCCTGAATTAGGTTCTACTGCATAGTATTGTCATCATCCTTTTGTGTGTATGCCACCTTTCTGTAGTTAAAACCATGCTCAAGACAGTTTGCAACATGAAAAGATTCACATAAAAACAAACATAACAAAAGTAGTAATAAAGAATAAATAAAAGACATCAAGCAGACACAACCAAACTGAACAATTTCCACATAATCGTAATAAGATCTGAAGATAAAAATACAAAAATTTAGCATCAGCAACAGTGATAGTAGCCACAAACCCCTACCCCAGCCCAAAATTCTCTTCAGCAGCCACAGCATTTGTGGCTGGAGTCAGTCAGGGCCCTGCCCTCCCAGACCAGGTGGGGAAAGGCCCACAAGTCAGGGAGCAGGTCTTCCAGGACTCGCAGTCAAGATAGTAGGCCATCAAGTGACGTTATGTAACATCTGACTTGTGTTCTTTTTGAAATCCCAGTGAATTGTGACTGAAGTGCATGAATTACCTGTGCACAAGGTTAGGTACCTTCTTGTTCTTTGGCGATCACTCGTAGCTGAGTAGGATTGTCTTCCATGAATATGGCCTTAACGGTGTGTCCATAAGTAACTGTGGAGGCCAATTCTGGACCCACACATCCCTCCACAGTGGGGACATAGGTACCACTGTCTTAAAGGCCTCGTGGCTCCTATTCTTGAGATTTTAAATGATGGCAAGCTAAGCATTTTGTTAGTCAAATGTCAACATGCAGGTTCACCCACACATGGTAACCATGGAGACGAGCATCCATCCCTGCTCTACCTGCATCACCATTCCTGGACCCTTTCTACAATTAAAAGACCTATGGGCAGTTTAGTACTGGGTGATAATGTGGGAGCAGCATGCTCTTGTCTTCAACATTAGAGGTTTCTCTGGAACCCAAACCCACTCCCCTTGTGTTAAAAGGAAGGAGAAAGCAACATGCAACTTATATGTACCAACCTGCAATGTTTGGCTCTGTTCTTTCCGGAACCACTATAACTGGTTGTGCGTGCACACACTCTTGCCAAACCCCCAAGCTAATAGCTTTTTAAAACCTGAAGAGGGCCATAAAAACAGCTCCTCTAGCAGTACTGTTTTCCCCCAAACAGAATTTTGGGGACCAAACTGCCTGTGACCTTTCGCTGTGCCTCTTCCCCACACTGCTCCAATAACACTTGGCCATAGCAACTGCATGATGGGACACAGTTGTGCTCATTGTTTACCTTCATCTAAAGGTAAACAATGCTTCATTGGCCAGCATTTGCAGAAGGCAGGGGAAATGCTGAGCTGAGCTGTGTCGCTGTGCACTTCTGCTTTAACTAAAATATTACTGGGAGATGCAGGGAAGAGGTGTGGACTGGCAGCTGTTGCATGTAGATCTTTGTGTAGGTGCTGCACGTGTTGGTTGTAGTTTGAGGGCAGGCTAGTCCTGATGTGGCTGCATCTCCTGCTGTTGCTTCTCCAGTTAAGAGGTGCCCTCTGTCTCTTTCTTAGCAGGGCAAGCCTGCTAGACCTCCTTGCCGTGCTCCTGTATCTTCATGTGCCATTCCCCTCAAATATGACCCACCAAGGACTGGGGGCAGGGCAACTAATGTGTGGCTAACTTTGTGGCTGGCAGGTAAAATTGAAATCAAGATTGTGACCACGGGTGGCCTGGGCGACGATGATGATACCCATTGGCTGTCAGAAGAGGACACCAAAAATCTCAAGGACATCTTCTTCAATATTCTGGTGAGGGCCCAAGATGAAGGGAGTGTTTTAATGAGGAGAAAGAGGTTGTTCCCCTCCATATCACACCATGCTTATATTTAATATGGAATAAGGAAGAGGAAGAATTGCTTGCAAGTCCTGTCCTCTGGTGTAGAAGACGTGGAGAGGCTGGCTATAGTTGTGGTCTTTGGTGGGGACAAGGCCCAAAACATTTTGGCACCTGAAGCAAACTGCAAAATGGTACTCCCCATCCACCCCTGCCAGAGAAGAAGGGGTGAGTGAAGATCTGCATCAGAAACGGGGGGGGGGGGGGGATTAAGAGCTACACTGGAAACAAGGGAACAATGGTGGGGGGGGGGGGGAGAGACCAGCAGCACCTTCTATTTGCCAAGAGGCCACTGTAGAGGTGGCATGGGGGGCAGATCTGGTCCCCAAGGAGTCTGCTGCAGCTGTAGTCGGCAGCAGTGGGCGATGCATTCCTTGGAGGCTAGATCTTCTGCCTGAGGCGGTAGCCTCACCTTACCTCGTGAGTGGGCTGGCCCTGCTCTACACATAGAATTATACAATTGTAGAGTTGGACAGAACCACAAGATTCACCTGGTAAAACCCTGCAGGAAGTAGCTGTACCATGACTAATAAAAGGTAATCACTTAAGTAGGGTGGCTTTTTCAGCACCCTTAAAGATAGCAGCAGAGTGGGAAACTCAAAACAATCCCACAGAGCAGAATCTCCCAGGAACATTTCTTAGGCATGCTTCACAGGAATGAATAGGAGCAGTGCACTTCCCATTCATGTCAACAAAGTTTGGGCAGAAGAGCCTCCTGGTGGAATGTGGGATGTTTTTCCTCCTGGCAGACTCTACGGTGCACTCCCTGTATTCCTTTCCTGTTGGGGGAAAGGGCTTGACATTTAGATTTTATACCTAGAGTGCCAAAATATCTTGGGTTGGCAGTGGGACCTAGAATTTGTCACCCACCATTCATATGATTGATTGTATGTGTATACATATTACACACAGAGAGAGACTGCTGTGCCCCTGCTTGCTATTCACCTTCCCAACCCTATTTCTGAAGCCATTTCTCTCTTCTTTCCCTCAGCCCCACTTTACACCTCTGTTTTCACCTTCACCCCCATGTCTGTACCTCCCCCCATTTTGTGCAACCCCCTTGGAAAGAAACCACCCCCGTGGTAATGTTCTGCATCTTCTTCTTTCTACATATTGGACCTACTTTTCACCTTCTCAGTTAACAAGCCATAATCTCCTCCTGTTCTTCAGACCCATTCACACCCCTGCTTTCATCTTGAACCCCTTTCTCATGGCTCCTAAACCCCCCTTTTTGTAACCCCCTTTATAAGCCAATTTTCACCTTTACACCCCTTTTTCCTCTATGCACCTTTTCTCACCTTTTCCTTGCACACAGATCACCCCATTTCCTTGCCTTCGCCTCTCTCCTAATGTGCAGCTACTTCGTGCGCATACATTTTGTGCTGATATGTTGCTTACTGTATCTTGAAAAGAAATAGAGGCTTAAGAGCAAGCTTGTCAGCTTGTTCAGTTAGAGAGGTTTCAGTTGATGGTTGTTGCACATATATGGGTGATTGCTTGTTAATAAAATAATTGCTGAGTTCCCAAATTGAATTTGGAGCTTCTTATTGAAGACAACACATAGTGGCAGGAGAGAAATACATAATGTAAAGGTCGTATGGAATATCATAGTTTATCTCTCACACATGAGACAAGTGAAGAATGGAAGAGGGAGAAGTATTGAACAGTCATTTTTTCCCCTTTCAGTTTTTCTCCCATCTCACTGTACTCAAACAATAGCAGAGGTTTGAGTAAAGCAAGGATGGAAAGAGACTGAGGTGTGGTCTTTTTTAAAGGCAAATCAGTTTTAACAAGAAGAAATAGTGTCTGTGTTGTACCCTTCTCTGCCAACATCAAAAAGCTAACACAACAGCGCCATTCCCAGCTCCCTTTTTGCTGTACCAAACCTTGTTTTGAAATCCCATTTCTCTCCCCCTCCCCATGTTCATTGTACTCAACCCTCTGTCATTGTATAAAATCGCCACTTTTTCCCTTTCAGTTTGTCTCTATTCCTGCTGTCCTAAAACTTCTGGTGTTGTTTGAAACCTCCATTTCCTTTCCAGCTTTAGTCATGCTTCTGCTGCTTTAAACCACCACTTTTCCGCACCCTGACTCCGTGCAAATCCAAGATGGTGATTCAGCACTACAAATCCTCCAATGTTGGTTTCGTTTTGATGTACAGTGGTGCCCCGCAAGACAAATGCCTCGCAAGACGGAAAACCTGCTAGACGAAAGGGTTTTCCGTTTTGGAGGTGCTTCGCAAAACGAATTTCCTATGGGCTTGCTTCGCAAGACGAAAATGTCTTGCGAGTTCCTGCGGGGTTTTTTTCCTCCCCCCCCCCTTTTCCCCAAGCCACTAAGCCGCTTATCAGCTGATCCGCTAAGCCGCTTATCAGCTGATCCGCTAAGCCGCTTATCAGCTGATCCGCTAAGCCGCTTATCAGCTGATCCGCTAAGCCCGCTAAGCCACTAATAGCGCTAATCCACTAAGCCGCTAATGGGCTTGCTTCGCAAGACGAAAAAAACCGCAAGACGAAGAGACTCGCGGAACGGATTCTTTTCGTCTTGCGAGGCACCACTGTATATAGGAAGATGTATACATACACATACACGAATGTGTTGGTGTGCTTCTCCCTGCCCTCATGGCCTTTTGCTTCCCCTCCCAGATCCAGGGCACGGAAGAAGCTCATAAAGAGCAGCGGAGGCAGCGACAGCTGGAAGACAACTATCGTTTTGTGTGGGGGCGCAGGCAGGATGAATTACCAGCTGCTGGCAGCGCTGATTCAGATGAACTGGATTTCTGAACCTCAACAAGCGTCGGAACTTGGTCACCTGCGGCTTTCCCCCCAGCAAGACTTCTTGGGCACCGTTTCAGTTGCTCGCCAGGAAGAACAGTGTGTTTCAATAGTGACCAGAATCCCATTAGAATTGCCTACAAAGTGACTGGCAAGTGTGAGGGGCATCTCTTGCCCATACGGTGCAAACTTGACCCACTACCGTCTCATGAGTTTCTCTCTTTCTTTCTCTCCCTGCTTCCCATCCCCTTCTCTCTCTGTCTCTCTCAAGGACCTTCAGGCATGTCCCCACCATAGCCTAAAAGGCTTCCATAAGCTGCCTCACACAGCCATGGCAGCCTTGGTGCCAAATCTGTGGTGCCCTCCCATGCCACGCTGTTGGCGTCAACCCTCACAGTCTCATGCCAGCTGTGCTTGGCATCAGGAGCAACAAAAACCAGGCCACCCACTTGACTCATTGGGAGCTTTGTGCAGCCAGCCAAGAGTCTCTTGACCTGATGCTGTTTTGGGGTGTGCAGTTCCAGGTGGAAACAGGCCTTTGGCTCAATGCAACATGGAGTGGAGAGCTGGAACTCATTCACCGCCCACCCCACTTTCCCCAAAGCTCTTGTGTATGTGGAGGAAACCCCTGGGCTTATGCAGATGGCTGCCTCTCACCTGTGTGCCTTGAACCTGGAGGAGGGTGGCGAGGGAGAGGACGCTCTTTCCCTGTCCTGTCTTGGCCTCTTCCTAGCATTCTGTTGGGGAGGGAAGGTTTCCATGAAGCAAGTTCAAGTCTGCTCTGTCGTTTACAGGCCATTCCTCTACTGTTTTTCATTTGCATAGCACCAAGCCATTGTGCAAGGTCCGCAGCCTTGGTCTAGTGAACCCCAGCAAAGAGAGAATGCAAAATAGTGGTTGGGTGGGAGAATGTTGCAAACTGTTCTCTCTGCCGGCATTGTTTCACATATACTAAGGCCCTTGGCATGGGAGTATGTGCTGAACTGTGCTGAAACACAGCTTCTTATGGCAAAGGCTGGCTGTTACTTCTGTGAAGTCTCAAGCCACAAGCCTGGCTGAAATCTCTTGCAGCAAGACAAGCGTTCAGCTTACGTGATGGGTGACTGGCGGTGAGAAGTCCCTGGCCAAGGAAGGGGAGAGGCTGGAAGAATCAGGCTGCCTGCCTGGCCTCGGCACGTACAGGATGATTTGGTTCTCTTTTTTCCTATCAATAAACCCAGATCAACCCAGAATACTAGATTTCAATGTCTTGCTTTTGTTTGTGTGTGTGTGTGTGTGAGAGAGAGAGAGAGAGAGAGAAAGAGAGAAGTAATAGTGCCCCTGTATTCTGCTCTGGTCAGACCTCACCTGGAGTACTGTGTCCAGTTCTGGGCACCACAGTTCAAGAAGGACACTGACAAACTGGAACGTGTCCAGAGGAGGGCAACCAAAATGGTCAAAGGCCTGGAAACGATGCCTTATGAGGAACGGCTAAGGGAGCTGGGCATGTTTAGCCTGGAGAAGAGGAGGTTAAGGGGTGATATGATAGCCATGTTCAAATATATAAAAGGATGTCACATAGAGGAGGGAGAAAGGTTGTTTTCTGCTGCTCCAGAGAAGCAGACACGGAGCAATAGATCCAAACTACAAGAAAGAAGATTCCACCTAAACATTAGGAAGAACTTCCTGACAGTAAGAGCTGTTTGACAGTGGAATTTGCTGTCAAGGAGTGTGGTGGAGTCTCCTTCTTTGGAGGTCTTTAAGCAGAGGCTTGACAACCATATGTCAGGAGTGCTCTGATGGTGTTTCCTGCTTGGCAGGGGGTTGGACTCGATGACCCTTGTGGTCTCTTCCAACTCTATGATTCTATGAGAGAGAGAGAGAGAGAATGCAAATAAGCCAAGCAAGGACACTGGATACAGAATTCCTAATGTACTAGAGAGACCTTTTTTTTACCTTCACAAACCAATACATGTGATATAAAATGTGTCTTGCAACGCGCTGAAGACCTTTTTTCAGTTTGTTTTTGCAAATCTTCAGTGACGGTGCCTTACTGAGGATCTTGATGGCAAAGGGGCAGTGTCTCATTAAGCAAATAAATCTAAGCCTGGATTTAGGAACAGGTACCTGACCCAGGCAATGGTCTGCGCTGGGCACATGTGTGCCCTGGCTAAGCTTGGAATAACGAAATAAAAATAAACAAAAAGCCAACAATATTCCAAAATGACAAAATCTTACAAATAAGTGGGCCTGATAACCAGCAAATTAGTAAAGAAGCAAAACCACAATGACAGAAATTTTAAATTTCCAATTTAACGAAATACATAGGTACAGCATTTAAACAAATTAAATCATCTTTGGTTTTAGGAACAGTTTCCACTCCCATTTTTATTGTGTTGGTTGTAAGTTGTTTCTAAATGGTTTGTAATACTGTTTTAACACTGTTACCTGCGCTGAAAGCTTAGGGTGAAGGGTGGGTACCGTATTTTTTGCTCTATAAGACTCACTTTTTCCCTCCTAAAAAGAAAGGGGAAATGTGTGTGCGTCTTATGGAGCGAATGCAGGCCGCGCAGCTATCCCAGAAGCCAGAACAGCAAGAGGGATTGCTGCTTTCACTGCGCAGCGATCCCTCTTGCTGTTCTGGCTTCTGAGATTCAGAATATATTTTTTTCTTGTTTTCCTTCTCCAAAAACTAGGTGTATCTTGTGGTCTGGTGCGTCTTATAGAGCGAAAAATACGTAATTAATTAGATTGACTTCTTGTTTATGGCAGGCCACTGCCCTCCTGTCTCTCACACAAAAAAGCTCAGTTCTGTGTCAACAAACTCAAGGTTTTCAAGCAGCTTATACATTCATTCATTCACAACATATCAATACAAAATGAGAACACATAATACATTTTTAAAAACCACAAAACAAGCTAATAACACCCCCTACCACAAGCACATTTTAAAGGCCATCAAATGTTTAATCAGCCAAAGGCCTGGCTGTAGAGAAATGTTTTTGCCCGTTTCTCTTAATCCACCCATCAGAAGCACAGGGAAATTAATTTCATCTGCCCAACCAAAAAGACCAAGGCGTTCACTGCCAGCACAAGGAGATGAGAGAGACAAGGAGACTTTTAAAAGCTCTAGTTTAGACATCTGGAGGGAAATCCCAAGCCATTGCTGTTCCTGAATCCAGCTTCTCTTCCTTTTAAAAAGGCACAAGCTACCGATCAAATTGGTTGGCAGAGCTCATGAAGTGCTGGATCTTGCATGGCTCTGTCTGCTTCTGTTCTTCCAATCTGAAGCCTGTTGTTTTAAGAAAGATATTCTCTGTGTGCTGATATATGTGAAGAATGGCTATCCACAATGTATTTGCTTGGAAGTAATTTGTGTAAATAAAAAATTGTTTACCAATGGGATTAGGATTAGAAACAGTTTTACCCTTTCTCCCCAGACAACCTGTTAAGAAATCCCACAGAAGACAAATACAGGCTGGACATTGCCAAATGGGACTTTGTGGGGAAGCCCACCAGTTTCCATTTGGCAACATCAATATGGTTTGCAGGAGAACCAATGCAAAACAAAGTGGCCACTTTGGGCAGTTGTCAAACAGATCCCACAAGGCCTTCATGCTGATGCCTCTCTCCCAAGCTTCTTTCCCCAACAATCATCCAGCAACAGCAACAAGGAGCAGCTGCAGCCATGGAGTCAGACAACGAGATCAGTCCAGAAAAGGAGAGATTGCCTGGGGAAGCCCAAACAAATATCCCGTTGCCAACCTGGAGGGCTGGCAGCGGCCACAAACATCACCCCAAGGCTGCCCCAGCTGTCCAAATAGCTTGCAGCACCCAGGATCACTACAAGGCCCTGGCACACAGATCCCTTTGAGGATGGGGGTACACCAGGGCCCCCAACAACTCCCAGCCCTGACTACCAAGCAATGTGCAATTGCTTTAAGGGGGACCTTGCAGTATGGACTCAAAGGGCAGAAAGGGTATTTAGCTGGGGTGCTCCTGCAAACACTAGCCCTCATCCTGTTCTCGGGCAGACAGACAGCTACAAAGGAAAAGGCAGCAGCACCTGCAGCACCACTGGATGCAAATAGGGAGAGAGAGCCACACCTGCAGAGAGGTAGGTGACTGTCAGGAGAGAGCCAGCAATAAATCACACAGAGTAAGTGAAGTTAACTCCTTATTAGAAGAAACAGGATCTGCTCAGGAGCGCCAATCCTAATGAGCGCAGCAGCTCTTCTTTGGTAGGTCTTGCCCCCAGGGGGCAGATGTGGAGACTGAAGGCCCTGCCTACCCACATCTGCCTAAGTCTCCTCCTCTCCTGGGTCTCTCGCCTGCCTTTACTGCGCCTGCTTCATACTTCTTGTTATGTACTGAGTTGAATAGGATCCAAACTGCAGCAGTCTGATTGGTCCTAGAACAATAGGATCCAAAAGGCAGCAGTCTGATTGGTCCTAGAACAATAGGATTCGGAATGCAGCAGTCTGATTGGTCCTAGAACAATGCAGCAGTATGATTGGTTGGCAGGAACCACCCAATCATGCTCCAGATAGAAGTGAATCCACAACCTGATTGGCTTACAGTAGAATTCCGGAATTAGCCAATCATGTGCAGCCCATTGTGTAAATAATGTATATAAAGCAGATACTTTGAGGGGACTTTCATTCATTTCTCCTCACCTCCATGAGCTTACACTTCTCTTGCTCCTGGGAGATCAGGTGGGAGGGGAGCTTGTCACATCAGCAAGAGGAGGTACTCTTGCTTCTTCACCAGCCTGCCTTTTGGCCTCCCTCCTGACGCTTCTCCCCCCCCCCCCCATCTTCTCTCTCTTCTCTCCAGGCTTTGGGTCTCCTTCTCTTGGGGTTCCCCACTGGGTGCCTCCCACCATTCCTTTGTGTCCGGCCAGTCCGTGACATGGACAGGGAAGGCAGCTCCAAGCAACCGCTCCTCTCATTCCACTCAGCCACTCGGCTCTTGGCTTGGCTTTCACGGTTCTCACTCGTGCTCCCTTCACAGGCAGCCCTGCGCACACAGGCCCATGTGCTGAACCACGGCACTGTTATTCCCACATGTTTCCAACCTGCTCCTTTCATCCCACAATGCTAGGTCCTGTTTTCAGTCAGTTTTTGTAATCCACATGCATGTGAAGACAGGCTCCAGTGGGTTGAGCGGACAAGACCCAAAGTGGGTCCAACAGATTGAGTGGACGAGACCAAGAGTGGGTCCAAGGGTCAAGGAGGAAGTTTCTGTAGAAGGAAGTGAGGCGCAGATGGGGCTCGTGGGCCTAGGGGAAGCGGCGGTGGCCCCCTCATCAGGGAAGGGAGGTGCTGAGCAGCAGCTTCTCAACCCTCACCCAGTCCATTAACTCCCCCCTCCAGAGGGGCTGAGAGGACAGACCCCTCACACCTTCAGCCAACTGACTGGGTGCTGCAGCCTTTTCTGTCTCTCAGGGATAGCAGGTTTGAGAAGCATCGTCTCAGCTCTCACCAGTCACTGCCACCGGCTGTGATCTCCCCCACTCTCCTCCCCACTTTTATGTAAGACACTTATTAAAGGAGTTAAGCAAGGCTGCATTTTAGCTCCAACGCTGTTTAATTTATGAATAAATGACTTTGTCAATAGTCTAACATCTCCGGAGTTTCATGCTCCTAAACTGGCTGCAAAGGGCATCTCAGTTCTACTATGCAGGCCTAAAGTGGGCCTAAAAAGATTGATGAGGGCATTCACAGGATACTGCCAAAAAGAACAACTGGCTGTGACTTACAATAAAACCAAAGTCATGTCGTTCACCAGAAACCATAGGGCCTATAGATGGCAGATAATCAGATGATTGAGCAAGTTCAAGTAATTAAATATCTTGGACTTGTTTTTCAGTCAACAGATCTGAATTACATAAAGGAAAAAGCGTCTCAAAGTGCCAAAATTTTATTGTGTTTTTTTTCCACACAAAAGGCAGTAGCTACATACCCTCAGCACTAGTAGTGTTCAAAGCTAAACTCCTGTGCCAGCTACTACATGGGGCACAGATTTGGCCTAATGCACACCTTGACTCTATAGAAACCGTTCAGTCCAAGTTCTTAAGGCAAATTTTCTCTGTGCCATCTGGTGTTCCAAACACTTCATTGTGCTTGGAGACCAACCTTCCCTCAGTTGAATCACGAATTTGGTACAGGACATTTACTTATTGGCTTTGTCTGAATTTAACCTCCACCGATCTATTACCCTTAATATTGCAAGACCGTCACAAGAGTGCTTAGACCAAAACTGTTACTCAAAAGCTCTCCTCCTCTGGTTTATCACACCAACAGTTATTGACATTGGCAAAGAATTTAACTAGACAGTGTCTATACAACATTGAGCAACAGAATAATTTAGCTACCATAAGAAAATTTTGTCTGTGGTACAATTTCCCCCCACCTAGTCTCCTCCACACATCCGTGTCCTATCTGCAAAACTTAACAGTTTTAAAATACAGACGTGCCTTTGCCTATGCAAGATTGAACGTACTACTGTCTGCGGTTCTCAAGGACTGATTCTGTCAAATTCCTCATGAAAAATGATTATGTCCATGTGGAGACGGCAGTTATCGAATCCGTAGCGCATGTACCACTAGCTTGCTCTCTTTATAAAGATATGCGTAACAAGGTTATTATCCCTCTTCTATCATCCATACCAGGCCTTTCATTCACTGCTACAGGGTCCTTTCTTCTTGCAGACCAAGATTACCAGGTGACAGCAAACACAGCAAAAAATTTAGCTGGGGCAATTAGAATTAGATCTACCATCTGACTAACCTGTTTTTTACCTAGTAAAGAAAGCCCACTCGTTCATATGTTTTATTTGTGATCAAGGACAGTTATTAACTCTTTTATTTGTATAGTTGCAAATTCTCAGAACGTTTTTAGTATAGCCAACCATCTAGCTATATCTATATATTATTGTACTTGATTCCTTTGGTATGGTTTGTGGCTGATGCAAAGAAAGATTTCATCTATCTGTCTTCTTCTTTCATAGTTCCACAACAGATCACCACTTTGTGTTTGTTTTTTAAATAACTACTACATCTCAGATTTTGATTAAAATTGCTGTACTGGATTATCTCAAATGATAAAATCACTGGTGTGAATAAAAGAAAAAAGTATGTCTTTGTAGTTCTAAATGTGTTCCTGACTGGGGCTGATCCTTCAAGATCTAACAGCATGAAGATTACTGGCACTTATCTTGGTTTCTGGAGAGTTCTCACATGGTACATGAAGGATGGAAGAATAAAGGCAAGCATTTCTCACACGTTGCAACTAAAATGTTTACTTTATTGGTATCATCATTCAATGTTATTGTCAATTTATCTGCACAAGGATTTCAGGCTGAAAGAAATCTTGTCGACATGCAAATCCTATTAGCGCCACCATCCACAATGTCCTAAGAGAAGGCATAGAAGACGGTCTTGATTTTCAGAGCTATGGCCAGTATCATGCCCTGCAGTATCTGGAATGAGAGTTGAAGACAGGATTGTTAGTTCCTTTCAGGGACACAGACTCCATGGATGTCCTGTGCCCTTGGCAGCTCTGCGCTGTCACAGCAAGCCTGCCTACTTAGTTTATTTACAGGAAGGTCTTGCACATCAAAGAGGGCATTTCTAGAAAGTCTAAATGATTGTACCGTAGAACAGTTGGTCATGGAAGTGACCAGAAGGGTGGCAATCCTGGACATTCAGGACCTGGTGGAAGATGTGTTGTCAAGCCAGGAGGGAGCCGTGCCCACAGTGCTATTAAACTAAACATACATGTGAATGGCCAATTGCCAAGAAAACCCAACACAGTCATATTTGATATGGAAATGGAGGCAAACAGTTTTGCTGATCAACAGTGGTTCCCATTTTGAATGCCAAGATACTCACCGGTCCCGTGTTCACCTTCATATGGTCCTAGAGGGAGAAAGTAGCAAAGCGTGAGACCTCCTTCCAGTCATTGGCAGCCTAGGTTGGCTGAAGTTATTCTACTGCCCTGTTTACTTAAACCTCATGAAAATTCATCAGCGTTTGGGGGCCATTTCCCCCTAATAAACACATTTTCCTAATCCTTCCATCAGTAAAAAGGATAAATGAGTGTCAACTACTTACGTGCGGACACCATGGCAAAAGCAACCCAAACAACCAAAAGGAGGAGCCAGAATTTCATGACGATCACTGAAGAGGAGAGGAAGATTCTCAAGATTCTTGGAGGGACGTCACAAACTGACGGTTCACCTGGATCCAACTTCTCTTGCTTATAAAGGCACAACCTTCCAATCAAATGCGTGCGTTGGCTGAGCTGATGCGGTTTTGGAGCCTTGAACGGATTAGCTAGTAAGTAACCTTTTTCTGTGAAAACAACACACACCCCCGGTGCAAATAAACAAGACAGCATGTGATGGTGTGTGCAATGTGCCATGGGCTATGTGCCCTTTCTTAGGATTAAGTCTTGGTTTTTAACTGCCACTGAATTCAATCTCTGCCTCGCTTCCAAGGAGGGACCCTTAGATAAATAGGGCCAACAGCAACCCAAGTGTTTGTGAAAGCGCTCAAACTCCTTCACAGACTGCCAGCTGGGAATGTGGCCTTCCACCTGACATAGCAGAATTTGAGGATCGAAGTGGAAAAGGCCTTTCCTTTTTCCCTTCCTACCACCACATGCTTTTCAAAGTTGTTTTACCCATGTTCTGTAATTTCTTCTCCCATTCTTCTTTCCACAGTCAACTTGTGCCTTATTCCCTTCTTCAAAACCTGCCACTTTCTTTCATCTCATTTCTGGTTCTTTTACACTCCCTTTCTTCTCCTGGATCAGCTGTCCTCTTTTATCCCCTTCCTTTCTATTCCCTGTTTAGTTATCACTAATATCAAAGGTTAATAAATATTATCTCGCTTTCAGATTCCATTCTTGCCTTTAGCTCTCAGACCTTCTTTTTCCTTCTTCCTCTGACCCTCTGTCTTCTTCTGAACCTCGACATGAAAGAAGTTGCCAGTGGTGGCAATGGCCCTGTCCAAAGGCTATGGCATGGGTGGGGGCTGGGGCACGCAAGTGAGAAAGCCCTGGGCAGGCTGTGACATTGTGACCCACCTGAAAGTGACCCAAAGCCAACAGCTTGGTCCTGGCCCAGCTAACACTTTGAGGACCACTGGTCTAGACTCCAGCTCACTGGTTCTCAAAGGGTGTAGCACATCATACTGGTGTGGCAGGGGAGGATGACAAGTGTGGCGGGCGGAGTCAAGGATGACAATCAAAGAAACATTTCAGTGCAGTATAGTATGGATAATTTTTTTTATATGTACGGTCATACCTCGGGTTGAAGTAGCTTCGGGATGAATATTTCCGGGTTGCGCTCTGTGGCGACCTGGAAGTAACGGAGCGTGTTACTTCCGGGTTTTGCCGCTCACGCATGCACAGATGCTCAAAATGACATCGTGCGCATGTGCAGAAGTGGCGAATTGCAACCTGCGCACACGCAGATGCACGGATGCAGGTTGCATTCGTTTCAGGATGAGAACAGGGCTCCAGAGGTACCACTGTATTTACAGACTATTGATAGATTCCCGCCCCCCAAATCAAGAACTGTTAGGAGTTGTTTCTTTTGGTTTTCCAATACATTTCATTTAAAAAAATGGTGTGGCACATGAAATTTTTTATTGAAAGTGTGGCCCAGAGAAAAATGTTTGAGGATCACTGCTCTGGGTACACATGATGCAATATAGGACATGCTCTAGCATCTTTCTCATGAAGCATTCTGTTCAGGAACGTATCTGGGTTGCTGCAGGCAGCTAAGCCTAAAGGGCCGAGGAGTTGTAAAGGCCCATCTAAAGAAAGAAGAAAGAAGAAAGGGCTCACAAGATTTCTAGAGAAATGGAGGAATGGTTCCTGCCGAAACTTTACTGGTAGGGAATTCCACAGGGGAAAGGTCAGTCCGTAGCGAAGGCCAGCCAAAACTCACGGCCTTCGTAAACCACCAGAAGTGTGGCATCGGAAAATCTCAGCGATCACAATGAAGCACATTGTCCCTAAGGTGTTTTGGTCCCAAGATGTTTAGGCCTTTACAGATTATCACAAGGTTTCCTAGAGGCTTCTACATTATTGGGTTCCTGAAGCTTGGACCGTTATGGGTGCCCCATCACAACCAGCAAAGAGGTCTGGGTAATCACTGTTACCCTCTTCAATGGGGTTGTTCCACAACAGATCACATTTTAAAAAAACAAAACACAGTACTACACCTCAGAGTTTAATTATAATTGTTTTCTGGATTGTCTCACATGTTAAATCACTGGTGTGAATAAAAGAAAAATGTATGTATTTTTTATAATAATTTTTATTAATTTTCTATTACAATCCAATAATAGCCTCATTATAAAAATACCAATTTATAATACAATTGTTCAAATTCTGAATTATATAATTTAGGTGGCCCCTGCGTGCTAGATTTGATGGTTTGATGATTTTCTTTATTTCTGTGTTCCAAAATCTTATTAATTTCAATTACATTCCGGTCAAAATAATAATCCCTTATACAACAACTGCAATATGAATAACTTCCATTCATGTTGACACATTAAATGATTTGTAGAACTACGTGTGTTATGTCTATCTTTTCCCTGTTGCTGCTGTTCTCCATCATGCCTTGGGCGGAGCTCATATCTCATTGTAGTTTCAGAAATTTATCCATCGCTCCGCCCCGTGCTTCATTGTTTTACAACTTTAAGAACAGCTGCAAAAATCACCCTGCCCCAATAAATAACCTGTTTTCACCATTTTCCCTCTCAGCCTGGGAAGAAGCGTGGTCTCTTGAACTGCAGATGGCTTAGTAATGAACCTTATCAGTTCCTTGCCAAGATCGCAGACTTATTTTATCCTTTCGTCCGACTAAAGAGAAATGAGTAATTATAGTTACAATTAAATTAGATTCCAAGTCCTTTTAGTGTTATTCAGTTCATTTCGTAAATAATAAAGGGTGGGAAACGGTCAGCTCTAAGTTTCCATTGTAAACCTTTCACAAAATAGGGCTTCGCTCCCCCCCCTTTTTTTACAAAGACAGTTCCATTTAATGTTGTATTCCAGATCTATAATCCAGTTTCATCCCTCCTTACTTGTACATATATAATTTGAATTAACGTTCAAGGGAGGTTTGCCAAATCATAAATATAGGGGAAGAAACTTCATATAAAGAAGCTGCAGGCTCCCCTCCCCCACACCGTATTTCGCACTGACTGAAGTTTTCTCTCAAGTTCAAACCTTAACGACCTTGCAGCTGGTTCTGTTCCGCAGTTTATTATCTCATCTCTTCTAGCATGTGCCTGTACTTTAGTCCGAATTAAGCTTTAATTAGCAGGAGAAACTCTGCTTCTTAATGGCGGCGTAGGAGGGTTTTCGGCAGGTTAACTACTTTTGCACTCAGCACGTCCCTGCCTCACGCTCTCCATTCAGGAGTGAGAGCCAGGTACTGAGATGAACTGGGAGTGAAGCCCGTTCCCCCCTGTTCCTGGGGGGAACTTGCAGGGATAATTATCCGCAATCATTCTTGTTTTTCCTTCGCCAACGATCTCCCGCTGTCGTGGGAGCTGCCTCCGCTAAGGCAGACCAGAACCAGGAGCCGAAAAATGTATGTCTTTTAGTTTTTGAGTTGTGTGACTCAGAATGGGTCTAGTATACCCAAAAAATTAAGCAATGTGGACCAAAGGTTCTTCTGTGATCAGGGACCCTGACACTTAAGTTTCGTCCATTTCATAGTCTCTGGCGTTCTCCCTGAATGTCCCATGATGTCAGCAGGCAAGGCATTGTGAGCACATGGAGCGATTCGCTCCCTCACCCTTCCCTCCCTGAGCTGGCTGTGGTACCCAGGCAGAGAATGACACCCACCCACCCAGGTGTCTCTAAGGCCTCCTTCCCTGCTGGCACCTGATGTCAGGGGGTAAGTTGTTTTGTGGGCTCACTTAGTCAGCCTCCCCACGGCACTCGGGCACTGGGTTCTGTCATATGCCTCTGCACCACTACCACTGGACAACGAGGAGGAGACTGAAAGACAATGGCGCCATTTAGCTTTCCCGCTAGACACACTCCACCCTTCAGTTTTCTCCTGGCTAAATCTATTTCTTCTTAATGCCTTCAACAAGTCACCATGTATTTAGGTTGGGCTGCATTGAGGATAAAGACACTGAGTTTGAGACCCATTTACTCCATTAGCCTTCAGTTGCTGTATCATCTAACCAAATTTGATTCTCATCTAGTCAATCTCAGTGCTTGGTTTTAATAATAAACAGGACCAGAAGCAGCATATGGTGAGGCTTTAGAGAATATTCCAGAAATGGTACCTCAGAAGGGTTGAGTATGGTTATGCATGTAAAGAAGAGACACATTATTTTTCACCACTGTGCCACACCTGGAAAAATATGGTGAAATGAGTTCCATGTCTTTAGTGGATGAGGTTTGCACACACAATCAAAATGTGAAAAGGCAGCACCCACTTTGGCTGAGCAATCGTATTCGTACGACTCTAGAGAGGCTTGTGGGCAACTAGGGAAATATGCTGAATGGCACAGGCCCAGTCAGAAAAGGAGATCAGGTGCTCCTACTGCTTTGATGTACATCTGTGAAGGTGGGGATTAGAAATGAGTTATTAAATAATTAAACATGGAAATGTAGTTCAAAATGTGTTCCTTACTGACTGGAGCTGATCCTTCAAGATCTAATAGCATGATGATTCCTGACACTTGTGTTGGTTGGAGTGTTCTGACATGGAGCCACATTCATATTTTGCATATGGTACATGAAGGATGAAAGAATAAAGGCACGCATTTCCCACACAAAGTTGTTGCAACTAAAATGTCTACTTTATTGGTATCATCATTCAGCATACAAATGTGTTATTGGTGACAACCAAATCCTACTAGCGTCCAAGACAAAGTCCTAAGACATTGCATAGAAGACGGTCTTGAGGCACAGAGTCTGGGAGAGCATCAAGCTCTGCAGATATAGGATCTGGAATGAGAGTTGAAGACAGGATTGTTAGTTCCTTTCAGGGACAGAGACTCCATGGATGTCCTGTGCCCTTGGCAGCTCTGCGCTGTCACAGCAAACCTGCCTACTTAGTTTATTTACAGGAAGGTCTTGCGCATCAAAGAGGGCATTTCTAGAAAGTCTAAATGTTTGTACCCTAGAACAGTTGGTCATGGATGTGACCAGAAGGGTGGCAATTCTGGGCATTCAGGACCTGGTGGAAGATGTGTTGTCAAGCCAGGAGGGAGCCGTGCCCACAGTGCTATTAAACTAAACATACATGTAAATGGCCAATTGCCAAAAAAATCCAACACAGTCAAATTTGATTTCAAAAGATGAAACAACCAAAAATCATGGGATGGGCAAAGGTGGAAAAGCAAAGTCAAGAGGGTCAAATCAGTGATGGTCACCTACTTGGGTGGTTCTAACAGAGGATTAGATAAATTCATGGAGGACAAATCTATCATCTGCTACGAGTTGAATGCAACTGCAGGTGGACAGACTACTGCTGCGCTCAGAGGATATTTGCAGGCTTCCCAAAGCCCGTTGATGCCCGTTCATCTTATGTTCGTAGGGAAGGGTAGGAAACGGAGGCAAACAGTTTTGCTGATCAACAGTAGTTCCCATTTTGAATGCCAAGATACTCACCGGTCCCGTGTTCACCTTCATATGGTCCTAGAGGGAGAAAGTAGGAAAGCGTGAGACCTCCTTCCAGTCATTGGCAGCCTAGCTTGGCTGAAGTTATTCTACTGCCCTGTTTACTTAAACCTCATGAAAATTCACCAGCATTAGGGGGCCATTTCCCCCTAATAAAGACATTTTCCTAATCCTTCCATCAGTAAAAAGGATAAATGAGTGTCAACTACTTACGTGCGGACACCATGGCAAAAGCAACCCAAACAACCAAAAGGAGGACCCAGAATTTCATGGCGATCACTGAAGAGGAGAGGAAGATTCTCAAGATTCTTGGAGGGACGTCACAAACTGACGGTTCACCTGGATCCAACTTCTCTTTCTTATAAAGGCACAACCTTCCAATCAAATGCGTTGGCTGAGCTGATGCGGTTTTGGAGCCTTGAACGGATTAGCTAGTAAGTAACCTTTGTCTGTGACCCCCCCCCCCCGGTGCAAATAAACAAGACAGCATGTGATGATGTGTGCAGTGTGCCCTGGGCTATGTGCCCTTTCTTAGGATTAAGTCTTGGTTTTTAACTGCCACTGAATTCAATCTCTGCCTCGCTTCCAAGGAGGGACCCTTAGATAAACTAGGGCCAACAGCAACCCAAGTGTTTGTGAAAGCGCTCAAACTCCTTCACAGCTGGGAATGTGGCCTTCCACCTGACATAGCAGAATTTGAGGATCGAAGTGGAGAAGGCCTTTCCCTTTTCTCTTCATACCACCACATGCTTTTCAAAGTTGTTTTACCCATGTTCTGTAATTTCTTCTCCCATTCTTCTTTCCACAGTCAACTTGTGCCTTATTCCCTTCTTCAAAACCTGCCACTTTCTTTCATCTCATTTCTGGTTCTTTTACACTCCCTTTCTTCTCCTGGATCAGCTGTCCTCTTTTATCCCCTTCCTTTCTATTCCCTGTTTAGTTATCACTAATATCAAAGGTTAATAAATATTATCTCGCTTTCAGATTCCATTCTTGCCTTTAGCTCTCAGACCTTCTTTTTCCTTCTTCCTCTGACCCTCTGTCTTCTTCTGAACCTCGACATGAAAGGAGTTGCCGGTGGTGGCATTGGCCCTGTCCAAAGGCTATGGCATGGGTGGGGGCTGGGGCACGCAAGTGAGAAAGCCCTGGGCAGGCTGTGACATTGTGACCCACCTGAAAGTGACCCAAAGCCAACAGCTTGGTCCTGGCCCAGCTAACGCTTTGAGGACCACTGGTCTAGACTCCAGGTCACTGGTTCTCAAAGGGTGTAGCACATCACACTGGTGTGGTAGGAGAGGATGACAAGTGTGGCGGGCGGAGTCAAGGACGACAATCAAAGAAACATTTCAGTGCAGTATATTATGGATAATTTTTAATATATGTATTTACAGACTATGGATAAATCCCCCCCCCCCCGAAAAAAAATGATATCTCATTGTAGTTTCAGAAATTTATCCATTGCTTCCTTGTTTTACAACTTTAAGAACAGCTGCAAAAATCACCCTGTTCCAATAAATAACCTGTTTTCACCCCTCAGCCTGGGAAAAAGTGTGGTCTGCTGAACTGCAGATGGCTCAGTAATGAATCTTATCAGTTCCTTGGCAAGTTCGCAGACTTATTTTATCCTTTCGTCCAGCTGAAGATAAATAAAGATAAATAATACGTCCAATTAAATTAGATTCCAAGTCCTTTTAGTGTTATTCAGAACTGTGGTTCTGTTCCACCGTTTATTATCTCATCTCTTCTAGCACGCGCCAGTACTTTAGTCTGAATTAAGCTCTATTTAGTTATTGTGGGAGTTGCCTCCACTAAGGCAGACCGGAACCGGGAGCCGAAAAATGTATGTCTTTTAGTTTTTGAGTTGTGTGACTGAGATTGAGTCTAGTAGACCCAAAAAATCAAGCAATGTGGACCAAAGGTGCTTCTGTGATTAGGGGCTGTAGTGAAGTTATTAAATTTCAATAGACCAAACTTTGGTCAAGTCAGAAGCAAAGCATTGTGGGAAGAACAGAGGGCCAAAGGATTTATGGGGAATGCGTTCTTGTTGCTTTAAGTGGAGACTTGCTGTCTATGGGAGTGAGAATCCTTATCTTAGGCATCTTCAGGAAGAAACTTCTCCAAGTTGATTAGTGGTATTCTAGCACCTGGTACTTAACAAGGCTGTCTGGGTGTGAATGAGTTATCAACCCTAATCACTCTGGGAATGTGTATCTGGTGAGTCTCTGAAAAATAAGGAGGAACTCTTTGATCCAAGGTCCTGAGAATTAACAAGCTCAGCTGTCAACTAGCTGACCATTGGTGAATTTAAACATAATCAAGAATTATGATTGGATCTGAGTTCCGTTTCCATGTGAGTTTTAGAAATAAAGACCCTAAGAAAGAAGCCATGGGCGGGCTCTGCAATCCACCCATCTGTCAGTTGCCATCCTGACAGTCCTCCTCCTGCGTTGACATGTGTGTCTTTGTCACGAAGATCTCTTTTGTCTTTGAGATGCGGATTCCACTGAGGACTTTGCCTTTGTTCTCATTTGTAAGTATGTTAGCTAGCTATACTCTACCATGTTATTGTTGTCCTCTTTGAAACATATAAGAGATGTCCCTACTTTTTAAGTATGTTTAATCTTTTTTTAAAATAAGTTTTTAAAAGGGAACTTTCTTTTGTCTTGTGTGCCATTCTGAGGGAAAGCCTGAGTCCAGAGCCTGACCAATCAGCCGCTACTGTATCTGTTGAATTTCTGCCTGCAGTTTGCGGAAACAACTTGCAGGGTGGGGCAGCCGGTAACTAGGAAGGATAACCTTCTCCCTTGGGTTAGACCTTCTGGTGCCCTCATACAAGGGAGTGGTGGCAGCAACTATCCTTTTTGGGTGCATTTTGTCCCGTAAAAAGGTATATGCCTCCGGCCACCGTTCCTCTAAACCTGATCCCGCTGGATGGTAGGACAGGTGAGGGAGGGGCGAGTGGCCGGAGCATTACTACAGGGGCCCTGAAACTTAAGTTTCGTCCATTTCATAGTCTCTGGCCTTCTCCCTGAATGTCCCATGATGTCAGCAGGCAAGGCACTGTGAGCCCATGGAGCGATTCGCTCCCTCACCCTTCCCTCCCTGAGCTGGCTGTGGAACCCAGGCAGAGAATGACACCCCCTACCCCAGGGGTCTGCAACCTGTAAGACAAAAAGAGCTACTTGGACCAGTTTCCGAAGAAAAAAGAAACTTTTTGTGTGTGTGTGTTCTTCACTCCCCTTCAAAACAGTGACCAGCGTACATGCCCCCTTTCAATGCAGTGACCAGTGTACATGCCCCTTACAATGTAGCGGGCGGGCGGGCGGGAAGGTGACGTCGGGACGGTGCGTGACTAATGCATGCACCGCCCCATGCGACGTCACAGCCAGTATAGCGCCCGCCACAGTGGGGAGTGTCGGGGCGCACGATGTGCCTCCTCCCCTCGCTAGTATCCGCCCCAGAGCCGCGGCAAAGGTGTAAAAGAGCCACATGCGGCTCCGGAGCCGTGGGTTGCAGACCCCTGCCCTACCCCTTGAAATAAATATGTAATTGCCTCAGAAGCAGGACCAGGGCCTTGGAAGGAGCGCAAATGAAGGCTCTGTTCGGGTCGGGAAAAGACAGATTCCACACCAGGATTTGGAAAAAGCAAAGCCTGATCTTTATTGAAAGAACAGGGGAAAAACAACACAAAAAACTGTTGCAACAGGGTCCCCGCTCACACAATGACAGGGAGTCAGAGACCCTGAACAAAAGGACTGCCTTGATTCTTATACCTTTTGATTTTCATTCAGATCAATAGCAAGGAGGTGGGGGGGGAAGCGACATGAGTGGTGTGAAGAGTGGATTAACATAAGGTGAGCAGGATGTTGAAAGACTTTCTGGAGGTGTCAATTTGCTGAAGGGCTCAGGTGATATGTGTCCATCTTCATGTTATTTAATCTGGGATCTGCTTAAAATGGCTTTTCCTTTATCTACAGGAAAACCTCCGCAACTGCTGATAATCAGCCTGCAGATGTGAGGCTGGATGTTTGAGAAGATGTTCAGGAAATGACTTAAATGTTAATGTGAAATCCTATTCTGCATTGCTATAAATTCTGGTGTGATAGCCTGATGTTTGCATACCTTTTGGAAAATAGGACTGCTTTATTTTGAGCTCATATCTGTGTGTATTCATGGTATGGTTTGCAGACCCAGAAGGAGGCAGTGTGGTGGATTGAGTTTTGGCAGCCTTTTGGATACAATATTGAGTAAAAACTACATTTTGAAATATTTAGATTGTTGCATTCTTTAAAAACTACATTTTGGATATATTCAGAAAAGTACAGCATAGTAAAGGTAAAGGTAAAGGTACCCCTGCCCGTACGGGCCAGTCTTGACAGACTCTAGGGTTGTGCGCCCATCTCACTCAAGAGGCCAGGGGCCAGCGCTATCCAGAGACACTTCCGGGTCATGTGGCCAGGGTGACATCACTGCTCTGGCGAGCCAGAGGCGCACACGGAAACACCGTTTACCTTCCCGCTAGTAAGCGGTCACTTTTTTTTCTACTTGCACCCGGGAGTGCTTTTGAACTGCTAGGTTGGCAGGCGCTGGGACTGAACAACGGGAGCGCACCCCACCGCGGGGATTCAAACCGCCGACCTTTCGATCAGCAAGCCCTAGGCACTGAGGCTTTAACCCACAGCGCCACCCGCGTCCCTCTATGGCATTTCATTAAAGATACATCCACAAATACATTTTAAAAGATAGCTTCATGGAGAAAGAGGTCCACAGGCATGGCAACAGGCACGTTACATTAAGTTGATGCATTAAAAAGGCACACATTATATTACATTCAATGATACGTGAAAAGACACAGTAAGATGGCATATTCCCAACCATGCGTTCTTTAAGACACAGTTTATTATTGTTGTGGGACTTTGGGGTAGGATGATATCATTAGGATCCTTTTTCCTTTATTCCCCACTCTGACCCTGATTCTCTTATGACACCTTCCAGGTGTCTCTAAGGCCAGACAGCTCCCTCCTTCCCTGCTGGCACCTGATGTCAGGGGGTAAGTTGTTTTGTGGCCTCACTTAGTCAGCCTCCCCACGGCACTCGGGCACTGGGTTCTATCATATGCCTCTGCACCACTACCAGTGGACAACGAGGAGGAGACTGAAAGACAATGGTGCTATTTAGCTTTCCCGCTAGACACTCCATCCTTCAGTTTCCCCCTGGCTAAATCTATTTCTTTTTAATGCCTTCAACAAGTCACCATGTATTTAGGTTGGGCTGCATCGAGGATAAAGACACTGAGTTTGAGACCCATTTACTCCATTAGGCTTCAGTTGCTGTATCATCTAACCCAGGGGTCTGCAACCTTTAAGACACAAAGAGCCACTTGGACCCGTTTCCGAAGAAAAAAAGCCTGGGAGCCGCAAAACCATTGCGACATTTAAAACAAATATAACATATATTAAGCATAGTAGTAAACCAGTCTGGTCAGTAGAGAATGTAAATGATTCTGTCCATGTATCATTAAACACTCTGTTTTCTTCAGAAATTTTTCTTTTCTTGCCTTTATCCATGGCTGGCCTACCAGGGGTCCAAAACAGGGACGTCATCTTCCTCCTCGCAGTCATAGACCTGCATGCGCGCCGCTGCCCTCCGATCTGACAGCGGGCGGGAAGGTGACGTCGGGACAGTGCGTGACTAACGCACGCACCACCCCCATGCGACGTCACAGCCAGTACAGCGCCCGCCACAGTGGGGAGTGTCGGGGCGCACAATGCGCCTCCTCCCCTCGCTAGTATCCGCCCCGGAGCCGCGGCAAAGGTGTAAAAGAGCCACATGCGGCTCCGGAGCCACGGGTTGCAGACCCCTGACCTAACCAAATTTGATTCTCATCTAGTCAATCTCAGTGCTTGGCTTTAATAATAAACAGGACCAGAAACAGCATATGGTGAGGCTTTAGAGAATATTCCAGAAATGGTACCTCAGAAGGGTTGAGTATGGTTATGCATGTAAAGAAGAGACACATTATTTTTCACCACTGTGCCACACCTGGGAAAATATGGTGAAATGAGTCCCATGTTTTTAGTGGACGAGGTTTGCACACACAATCAAAATGTGAAAAGGCAGCACCCACTTTGGCTGAGCAATCGTATTCGTACGACTCTAGAGAGGCTTGTGTGCAACTAGGGAAATATGCTGAATGGCACGGGCCCAGTCAGAAAAGGAGATCGGGTGCTCCTACTGCTTTGATGTACATCTGTGAAGGTGGGGATTAGAAATGAGTTATTAAATAATTAAACATGGAAATGTAGTTCAAAATGTGTTCCTTACTGACTGGAGCTGATCCTTCAAGATCTAATAGCATGATGATTCCTGACACTTGTGTTGGTTGGAGTGTTCTGACATGGAGCCACATTCATATTTTGCATATAGTACATGAAGGATGAAAGAATAAAGGCACGCATTTCCCACACAAAGTTGTTGCAACTAAAATGTCTACTTTATTGGTATCATCATTCAGCATACAAATGTGTTATTGTTGACATCCAGATCCTACTAGCGTCTCCCAAGTCCTAAGAGACCGCCTAGAAGACGGTCTTGAGGCACAGAGTCTGGGAGAGCATCAAGCTCTGCAGATACAGGATCTGGAATGAGAGTTGAAGACAGGATTGTTAGTTCCTTTTAGGGACAGAGACTCCATGGATGTCCTGTGCCCTTAGCAGCTCTGCGCTGTCACAGCAAGCCTGCCTTGTTAGTTTATTTATAGGAAGGTCTTGCGCATCAAAAAGGGCATTTCTAGAAATTCTAAAGGATTGTACCCTAGAACAGTTGGTCATGGATGTGACTAGAAGGGTGGCAATTCTGGGCATTCAGGACCTTGTGGAAGATGTGTTGTCAAGCCAGGAGGGAGCCGTACCCACAGTGCTATTAAACTGAACATACATGTAAATGGCCAATTGCCAAAAAAAATCCAACACAGTCAAATTTGATTTCAAAAGATGAAACAACCAAAAATCACGGGATGGGCAAAGTTGGAAAATCAAAGTGAAGAGGGTCAAATCAGTGATGGTCACCTACTTGGGTGGTTCTAACAGAGGATTAGATAAATTCATGGAGGACAAATCTATCATCTGCTACGAGTTGAATGCAACTGCAGGTGGGCAGATTACTGCTGCGCTCATAGGATATTGCAGGCTTCCCAGGGGCATCTGGCTGGCAATTGAGGGAACAGGATGCTAGACTGGATGAGACGCTGGCCTGATCCAGCCCGTTCATCTTATGTTCATTGGGAAGGGTAGGAAACGGAGGCAAACAACAGCTGATCAACAGTGGTTCCCATTTTGAATGCCAAGATACTCACCAGTCCCGTGTTCACCTTCATATGGTCCTAGAGGGAGAAAGTAGGAAAGCGTGAGACCTCCTTCCAGTCATTGGCAGCCTAGGTTGCCTGAAGTTATTCTACTGCCCTGTTTACTTAAACCTCATGAAAATTCACCAGCATTTGGGGGCCAATTTCTCCTAATAAACACATTTTCCTAATCCTTCCATCAGTAAAAAGGATAAATGAGTGTCAACTACTTACCTGCGGACACCATGGCAAAAGCAACCCAAACAACCAAAAGGAGGACCCAGAATTTCATGACGATCGCTGAAGAGGAGAGGAAGATTCTCAAGATTCTTGGAGGGACGTCACAAACTGACGGTTCACCTGGATCCAACTTCTCTTTCTTATAAAGGCACAACCTTCCAATCAAATGCGTTGGCTGAGCTGATGTGGTTTTGGAGCCTTGAACGGATTAGCTAGTAAGTAACCTTTGTCTGTGAAAACAACACACACACCCGGTGCAAATAAACAAGACAGCATGTGATGGTGTGTGCAGTGTGCCATGGGCTATGTGCCCTTTCTTAGGATTAAGTCTTGGTTTTTAACTGCCACTGAATTCAATCTCTGCCTCGCTTCCAAGGAGGGACCCTTAGATAAACTAGGGCCAACAGCAACCCAAGTGTTTGTGAAAGCGCTCAAACTCCTTCACAGACTGCCAGCTGGGAATGTGGCCTTCCACCTGACATAGCAGAATTTGAGGATCGAAGTGGAGAAGGCCATTCCTTTTTCCCTTCCTACCACCACATGCTTTTCAAAGTTGTTTTTACCCATGTTCTATAATTTCTTCTCCCATTCTTCTTTCCACAGTCAACTTGTGCCTTATTGCCTTCCTCAAAATCTGTCACTTTCATCTCATTTCTGGTTCTTCTACCCTCCTGTATTGTTGGACTGTATGTATCATGTTCCTTTGCACCACTACTGTTGGACGTGATGAGGAGGAGACTAAAAGACAATAGCAGTTTTAAACCAACAATTAAGCGTACATATTTGAATCCCTAGCACATAGTCTGTGGCACATGGCAACCATCATCACATGCTTTCTAGTTTATTTCTGCCAGTGAGGTGTCTTCTGTTTGCTAATCTATTCAGGATGAAACGGTAGTTTCATCAACTCTTCCAGCATGCTGGGATGGTGCTTCATACGTTCATGACGACAGGATGAAGGTCCATCAAAAATGAAAACAACAAGGAGGGGGAAGGAGAATGAAGAGCTGGATCCAGACTCAACTGCAGATTGTTTGTGACTTCCAATTATCTGCAAGCAACTTTCCATGAGCTAGTGCCCTTCAGACATTTTTAGCAGAAAAATACCATTAGAAATGATACCTATGTCAACACAATACCTTAATTTACGACTGATTCAGTGAAGCCCAGTGCACAGATTATACAGTGTATAGAATATGTGATCAAAAAGGAAAAGCTTGGCAAAGGATGGCAGATGATGACAATGTGAAACGGAGCTGGAACACATTATATTATCTGCAAATATTGAAGGTAAATTTTCTCTGGATGGTCAGAACATTTGCCACATAATCCCCATCCAAATGTTTGCCCATCCAGAGAAAATTTACCTTCAATATTTGCAGAGAACATTTGGCTCAGTACCAGTGTTTCCAGAGATTATGCAGTGGAATCCAACAGTTTGCAGTATTTGAGAGCCAGCATGCCATAGCAAGCGACATTTGAAAACACCTAGAGCAGTGATTGAGTGCAGCACATGCACTACGCAGACAGGCAAGCATTTTGGCTTAGAAAACTGAACTATTTCTTCACAGCTGAGAAGGCAGCCCCCCCCCCAGCACATTGGATCATTCTGAGCCCAACAGAGAGCCCAATTGCACCCCAGGATCACAACAGGATATCACCAAGACCACAGCAAGGTCAAATCTGTGCCTTGTTGAGCCTCCAAACTCAAGCAATCCACATGTGACCACATCTGATTGGTAATGTGAAGGGGCTGTTCTGCTCCCTTTCACTCCCAGCTCCACATCATGGCTGAATCCAAGGTTTGAGCCTTGAATGTGGCTAATGGTTGTGAGGGAGATAAGGAGGCAGTTAGTGGCCTTGCCAGGTTCCCTGCCTTCTGCAGCCCGACCAGTATGAAATGAGTATTGTCTACCTATATCCGAAGCTATAAGATCCAGCTCCTTGGGAAGTAATCTCTTTCTGCTTTCCTTTTTCTGAGGCCAGCAGGGGTGATCTAAACTAAATATGATGTCACACTGTGAGTAGTGCCAGACCCTCCCCTGCCCAAGACCACCACTTAAGAGCAAGAGAGTACTATATTTCAGGTCACCAGTCCCTTTTGGGTTTCTAACCAATCTTCTAAGTACTGGCATCCCACGGCCACCCTTCAGTACTAAAGTCTCTGACTTGGCCACACGCTTGATAGCTTGGTCAAATACAGGGCATAGCCTGAATGATCAAATCTTTATTATTTTAGTAACATGCAACAAATTCTTATATAGTTTGTTTTCAGTAGCAGTGTTTGCATACTTTGGATTTCATAGCATTGCTGATAACTCTATTCCTAATGCACATCTTAATCTTACCATGTGCTATCCCTTACTCCTTCACCTTCCACTCTGCTCTTTCCCTCACACACCTGTTCTAACCACCTTCCACACCTTCAGCCAATCAGCACACGGCACATCCCAACATTCCACCCCTTCCTCATCCCCCCCCCCTTGCACCTTACCTGGGATCTTACAAATTATACAAATCACCTGCATAATATTTAAGCCTGTATTTCTTAAAATGCAAACCTGTGCAAGTTAGTTACAATGACGAACACCACACAGGGCCGGCCCAACCATAAGGCAGAGTGAAGCAGTCGCCTTAGGCTGTTGAATTCCATGGGGCTGAGCAGTTGCCTGCAGTTGCCACTCCTGCCACCACCGCCAGGGTCACATGGCAGCCTCTGGTGAGATCTCACAGAACTCTTGCAAATCTTGCTGTGGCGGGACCCCAGTAAACAAGGCTTCCACAGAAGCAGGGGCGGAGGTGGCACCTTTCCATTTTGCCTCAGGCGGCAAAATGGGCTGGGACACCCCTGACACCACAAGTATGTTTTGTTACATATGTTTCGGAAAATCCCTTTTTAGCTTTTTGAAGGGGCTGGTTACTGCCTTGCTTCAGCAGGCTGAGCATGGCATGGTGCCTGAGGGTTGCACAACCTACAACTCAACTTACATTTCGCTAAAGGATCTCATATGGTTAGATGGTGGGGCGTTCACAACATCAGCTGTTGTTACCAATTACTACTACCATGGAATGGTCACGGAGCTTTCTTCTTCTTCTTCTTCTTCCCCATTTCATTGCCATCTGACCCCACTGCTTTCAACTTTTTCTCTCGCAGTGTTTGTCTGTCTATTCACATCGGCACGCTTATAATTAATACACCACTTGATGGTAAAGCACTTCAAAGTGGTTTCCAAAGCGGTTAAACCAAGTGGCCAAAGAGAAACTATTACATACCCTGTTTTCCAGGGACAGTCCCGGAATTACAGAAGCTGTCCTGGTTTCTGGGTTTTCCGTTTCCCTTCCATCCACATCTCTGAGAACAAGTAAAAGTGTATGTGCAAAAACAGAGTCCTGTTTATCTTGAAAATAAAATACCTGCACCAAAAGAAGGAAAGGGCGCCCCAGCAAGTGGGGGAGTTGCGTGGCTTTGCCAGTGGCCTCCCCTTTCCCTGCATGCCCGCCAGCTGCACCCCGCCAACCATAAGGCTAGCGGGTGTGCAGCTTCCATCCTAAGCCTCTGTGGGGATTGCTCTCCTCCCAAGGAGGCTTGGGAGGGGCGCAACTTCACTCCCAAGCCTCTGCAGGGATCGCTGTCCTGCAGTGGCATGGGGAAGAGTTGCGCCCCCCCCTCCCAGATGACTGGCAGTGTGCAGCTATGGCCACCTCAACACTATCTGTGGTAATTTGGAGGTGCTGGGCGGATATTTGCACCCCGGTGCCACATCTGCTAAAGACAGCCCTGGGTGGCAGAGTAGGTTTTGTCTCACTACACTGAAGACAAACGCAGTTGTAAATTTTAAATGGGATTTTTACTTAGTATCAACAAGCATTTCTGTATTTGACAGCAGTATGGGAATAATGCAAAAGAGAAACTAGAACAGACAATTCAGGAAGGCCACTTTTCTTTCTGTTCCTAGGTACAAGGCCTATTTGTTGTCTGATTTTCTCTCAGTGCAGTGGGTCTTTATTAAAGGCTGTTGCTTATTCTGATATCAGCCCTATGATTCTCTTAACAATGAATGAAAATGGATTGACGGCTATTCAAAGAACAGAAAGCAATGTGAGTGAAACAATTTTTTTTAAAGGAAATGGTAATTTGAAATGAAAATATTCCCCTCTGAGCATATTTTACAATATATTCTATAATCTTCATTTGTGGTATTGAAGAAAAAGGAACTATGACCGAGCCCTCAATGGAAAGAAGCACATTTTTGGCAAAAAGTATACTTTGGCCCTTAGCCAATGAAAGCGTCATTTGAAAGCTTCTGTTTGCTTTTTGCTTTTTTGTGAGCAGGATTATTTCTGATTAATGAACTGGTTCATGACATATATCCCATAAGTTCTGATTGGTCCTCAATGTCTTTATAGGCCAACAGAAGCGCTCGACTCACCAGTTCTTCCCAGCGGTCCTTGAGCCTCTCTGTCCACCTGGAAGCCTCTGCCTGATCCCTGTTTTTAGCTCTCTGAAGATGAATTTGTGGCTCCCTCTCCTGCTTGCAGGCTCCGCCTTTGTTTTGGTGGGTGCAGGTAAGTTCTGTTTGTGAGCACCTTCTCTTTGGCTCCTCAGCCAAGAGTAACGTCTCCTGGCTTTAGTACAATAGCCATTTTCAATCTTGTGCTTTAGATGGGGCTTCGGTTCAACAATTTATAGTCATTTGCTTGCCTTTTGTGAGCTCTTAATGAAGAAGAAGAAGAAGAAGAAGAAGAAGAAGAAGAAAGAGAGACATTGAACAGAAGGCTTTTGGCAAACAACAGGTGGCAGACTCAGAAATCTGAAAAGCTTAGTGGCTTTTGTTTTAAAAACTGTAAAAAGGCAATACCTTGCAAAATAAATGTGTTGTTGGAGAGTTTCTTCAAACCTTTATTTTCAAAGATGAACTGCATCCAATTCCTTCCCACCCCTCATCCCTACTTGAGATCAGTTTTTTGGAGGAAGCCAAGAGAGCATCTTGAGTGAATAACCAAGAAACCAGTCTATGTCTTCCACCAACCCCATGCTACAGACCTCCAGGTATAGGGCACTATATAAACTCAATAAATAATAATATTATTAATAATAATACAGCCTGAGGGCCAAAGACAAAGCAACCCATTAACTCTTAGCAGGTAGGAAAATCAAGGGATTCCTTCTGAAACTTCAGTGAATTACTACAAAGGTGCTCTTGGAGGAAACTGATTTTCTAGATCCATTTCTATCAGGGTTTAGGTATGGTTTTGGCACAGAAACTGTTTGATGACCTCTGTCAAAATGACGTCACACGCATGCGTGGAAGCGGTGAAAAGCGACCCACCCACGCACAGACGCACAGTTGCGTCTTACATTCTATTAGAACGGAAGTCGCATCCTGAGGTACCACTGTATTAAAATACCACTGTATTCGGCCAAGAGGAGGAGGAGAATGCAGCTGCTCCAAAGAGGACAACCAGAAGAAGGGCAGTGCATGAACATTCGGAACAAGACAGAGTTGTCGGGTTTTGTATATTCTTTTTAGGTTCTGTGAAACAGAGAGGGGAAGCTCCCAATTTCCACCAAATCATGCCTATGGTGCTACCCTGTGGTCTTATTTATTCATATATCGTAAGTTGTGCCTCATGGCTCTGTACCCCGAACCGTGAATTTTTTTCAAGCTGCTAGAGGTGTCAATGGCCAACTTTGTGTAGGGGGAGGATATGTTGGTTTTGCTTGTTACTGTGTTATATATTTCTTCTGTGATCCTTGGAGGAAAGGAGGTATAGAAATTTAAATAATAGTAATAGTAATAATAATTCAGAAGAATACAGAGTTGTCAGGTTTTGTGTATTCTTTTTAGGTTCTGAGAAACAGAAGCGAAGAGCTTTCGGTTACTTCCAGTACCTGCCTACATCGCATCTGTGTGGTGTCCTAGCTTCAAAGGTCTATGAGCGCCGCCGGCTTGAGCGCCCCTGGTACATAGTATCTTTGGAAGGCGCTAGAGAGGCCAGCAGCCTGCTCCAGTTGAATATGACAGTGGGCAACGTGGTTACTGGAGAAGAATGTCTCTTAATGACAAGACTGACAAGGCGTCCCAGAAGATTTGCTGTTTGAAAAGATGCACCTACCCCTCTGTAATAATAAAAGCAGAGATTGATTCCTGGTAAGGAAGCAAGATAAACCTGGGTTTTGTTTTGTTTGTTCTTCCTGAAGCGTATGCATATAGTGCAACTAAAATGACTCTTGCTTGTGAAAATTAGGATTTCCCCTCCTCCTCCTCCTCCACAGGAAAAAAAGACAACAAAGATCAAGGGCAGTCGAAATGATTAAAAGTAGTCCTCAAAGCTTTAGTTTAACATGCAATTCCACCCCCACATGATATTCCTGTGAATCAGAGTTTATTTCATTCCCTTGTTGTAAGGGCTGTCTATCCCATCCTGCAGGAATTGAAGCAAGTCAGGCACATCAGCCAAAGGAGGAATAGGATGCATAGCAGATTTAAGAGGGTTCACCTGGTTTGGGGGTGGTGGGAGAGAAAGGACTGGTCAGTGGAATGGACATTGCTATGTGCTACCATGTGGGATGCGGGTGGCACTGTGGGTTAAACCAGAGCTTAGGACTTGCTGATCAGAAGGTCGGCGGTTCGAATCCCTGTGACGGGGTGAGCTCCTGTTGTTCGGTCCCAGCTCCTGCCAACCTAGCAGTTCGAAAGCACCTCAAAGTGCAAGTAGATAAATAGGTACCGCTCTGGCAGGAAGCTAAACGGTGTTTCCGTGCACTGCTCTGGTTCGCCAGGAGCGGCTTAGTCATGCTGGCCACATGACCCGGAAGCTGTACGCTGGCTCCCTCAGCCAATAAAGCGAGATGAGTGCTGCAACCCCAGAGTCAATCATGACTGGATCTAATGGTCCGGGGTCCCTTTACCTTTACCTATGTGCTACTATGTGGGGGGGGGGGGACCACTTAAAGTCCATTCGAATAATTATTATTGTTTTGAGCATTTTTGTATGTTTCCAGTACTGTACAGTCATACCTCGGGTTGCGAACACTGCGGGTTGCGCGTTTTCGGGTTGTGGACCGTGCCAAACCCAGAAGTACCAGAACGGGTTACTTCCGAGTTTCTGCGCTCGCGCATGTGCAGTAGCACAAAAATGACACCATGCGCAGAAGCACTGAATTGCATCGTGTGTGTGCGCAGACAAGGCGCTACGGGTTGCGAACGTGCCTCCCACACGGATCATATTCGCAACCCGAGGTACGACTGCATCAAAGTGTGGGGGGGGACTGCCCCCTGTGGTTTCCTCCAGTGTGGATGCAGGATCAGGGCCTCAATCAGCAGCACTTGCTAGTGGAGAATACAGTGGTGCCTCGCAAGACGAAAAGAATCCGTTCCGCGAGTCTTTTCGTCTTGCGGTTTGTTCGTCTTGCGAAGCAAGCCCATTAGCGGAGTAGCGCTATTAGCGCTATTGACAGTTTAAGGGCTAAAAACGGCTTTTTAAGGCTTAAGGGATTAGCGGTTTTGCTGCTAAAAGGCTTTTAGCAGCTTAGCGCTTCAGAAAAAGGGGGTTTGGAGCGGGGGGAAAAACTCAAAAATTTTCGTCAATTTTCGTCTTGCGAAGCAAGCCCATGGGGAAATTCGTCTTGCGAAGCGCCTCTGCAAACGGAAACCCTTTCGTCTTGCGGGTTTTCCGTCTTGCGAGGCATTCGTCTTGCGGGGCACCACTGTATAATATTCTCTGCTTAAATGATGAGCAGGTCAGAGGACTTAAACAAGAAATTGCTTATTATAGAACTACAGTGTGTAGAACAAGTCTTCTCTTCTTTTGCTACTCTCTAATTCTGCCTCCATAGTGTGGGGATTGTTTGTAATCTTGACAACCTCTCCAATACTCTTTCCCGCTCCCTGACACCGCCATTGCTACCTGGCTTGCTTCATCGCCTAGATGATACAGCAACTGAAGGCTAATGGAGTAAATGGGTCTCAAACTCAGAGTCTTTATCCTCAATGCAGCCCAACCTAAATACATGGTGACTTGTTGAAGGCATTAAAAAGCAATAGATTTAGCCAGGGGAAAACCGAAGGGTGGAGTGTGTCTAGCGGGAAAGCTAAATGGCGCCATTGTCTTTCAGTCGTCTCCTCGTTGTCCAGTGGTAGTGGTGCAGAGGCATATGACAGAACCCAGTGCCCGAGTGCCGTGCGGAGGCTAAGTGAGGCCACAAAAAAACTTCCTCCCTGACATCAGGTGCCAGCAGGGAAGGAGGGAGCTGTCTGGCCTTAGAGACACCTGGAGGGGTAGGGGGTGTCATTCTCTGCCTGGGTACCACAGCCAGCTCAGGGAGGGAAGGGTGAGGGAGCGAATCACTCCATGGGCTCACAATGCCTTGCCTGCTGACATCATGGGACATTCAGGGAGACGGCCAGAGACTATGAAATGGACGAAACTTAAGTTTCAAGGCCCCTGTAGCAATGCTCCGGCCACTCGCCCCTCCCTCACCTGTCCTACCATCCAGCTGGATCAGGTTTAGAGGAACGGCGGCCGGAGGCATATACCTTTTTACGGGACAAAATGCACTAAAAAAGGATAGTTGCTGCCTTGTATCAGGGCACCAGAAGGTCTAACCCAAGGGAGAAGGTTATCCTTCCTAGTTACCGGCTGCCCCACCCTGCAAGTTGTTTCCGCAAACTGCAGGCAGAAATTCAACAGATACAGTAGCGGCTGATTGGTCAGGCCCTGGACTCAGGCTTTCCCTCAGAATGGCACACAAGACAAAAGAAAGTTCCCTTTTAAAAATTTATTTAAAAACAAGATTAAACATACTTAAAAAGTAGGGACATCTCTTATACGTTTCAAAGAGGACAACAATAACACGGTAGAGTATAGCTAGCTAACATACTTACAAATGAGAACAAAGGCAAAGTCCTCAGTGGAATCCGCATCTCAAAGACAGAAGAGATCCTCATTACAAAGACACACGTGTCAACGCAGGAGGAGGACTGTCAGGATGGCAACTGACAGATGGGCGGATTGCAGAGCCCGCCCACGGCTTCTTTCTTAGGGTCTTTATTTCTAAAACTCACATGGAAATGGAACTCAGATCCAATCATAATTCTTGATTATGTTTAAATTCACCAATGGTCAGCTAGTTGACTAATAACTTGTGACAGCTGAGCTTGTTAATTCTCAGGACCTTGGATCAAAGAGTTCCTCCTTATTTTTCAGAGACTCACCAGATACACATTCCCAGAGTGATTAGGGTTGATAACTCATTCACACCCAGACAGCCTTGTTAAGTACCAGGTGCTAGAATACCACTAATCAACTTGGAGAAGTTTCTTCCTGCAGATGCCTATGATAAGGATTCTCACTCCCATAGACAGCAAGTCTCCACTTAAAGCAACAAGAACGCATTCCCATAAATCCTTTGGCCTTCTGGTCTTCCCACAATGCTTTGCTTCTGACTTGACCAAAGTTTGGTCTATTGAAATTTCCTAACTTCACTACAGCCCCTAATCACAGAAGCACCTTTGGTCCACATTGCTTGATTTTTTGGGTCTACTAGACTCAATCTCAGTCACACAACTCAAAAACTAAAAGACATACATTTTTCGGCTCCCGGTTCCGGTCTGCCTTAGTGGAGGCAACTGCCACGATAGCTAAATAGAGCTTAATTCGGACTAAAGTACTGGCGCGTGCTAGAACAGATGAGATAATAAACTGTGGAACAGAACCACAGTTCTGAATAACGCTAAAAGGACTTGGAATCTAATTTAATTGGAAGTATTATTTATCTTTATTTATCTTCAGCTGGACGAAAGGATAAAATAAGTCTGCGAACTTGCCAAGGAACTGATAAGGTTCATTACTGAGCCATCTGCAGTTCAGCAGACCACACTTTTTCCCAGGCTGAGGGGTGAAAACAGGTTATTTATTGGGACAGGGTGATTTTTGCAGCTGTTCTTAAAGTTGTAAAACAAGGAAGCAATGGATAAATTTCTGAAACTACAATGAGATAGCATTTTTTTCCCCGGTGGCGGGGGGGGGGGGGAATTTATCCATAGTATGTAAATACATATATTAAAAATTATCCATACTATACTGCACTGCAATGTTTCTTTGATTGTCGTCCTTGAATCCTCTCACCACACTTGTCATCCTCCCCTGCCACACCAGTGTGATGTGCTACACCCTTTGAGAACCAGTGACCTGGAGTCTAGACCAGTGGTCCTCAAAGTGTTAGCTGGGCCAGGACCAAGCTGTTGGCTTTGGGTCACTTTCAGGTGGGTCACAATGTCACAGCCTGCCATGGGCTTCCTCACTTGCGTGCCCCAGCCCCCACCCATGCCATAGCCTTTGGACAGGGCCAATGCCACCACTGGCAACTCCTTTCATGTCAAGGACAAGGGGCCACGAGACAGAGGGTCAGAGGAAGAAGGAAAAAGAAGGTCTGAGAGCTAAAGGCCAGAAGGGAATCTGAAAGCGAGATAATATTTATTAACCTTTGATATTAGTGATAACTAAACAGGGAATAGTACGGAAGGGGATAAAAGAGGACAGCTGATCCAGGAGAAGAAAGGGAGTGTAAAAGAACCAGAAATGAGATGAAAGAAAGTGGCAGGTTTTGAAGAAGGGAATAAGGCACAAGTTGACTGTGGAAAGAAGAATGGGAGAAGAAATTACAGAACATGGGTAAAAACAACTATGAAAAGCATGTGGTGGTAGGAAGGGAAAAAGGAAAGGCCTTTTCCACTTCGATCCTCAAATTCTGCTATGTCAGGTGGAAGGCCACATTCCCAGCTGGCAGTCTGTGAAGGAGTTTGAGCGCTTTCACAAACACTTGGGTTGCTGTTGGCCCTAGTTTATCTAAGGGTCCCTCCTTGGCAGCGAGGCAGAGATTGAATTCAGTGGCAGTTAAAAACCAAGACTTAATCCTAAGAAAGGGCACATAGCCCAGGGCACACTGCACACACCATCACATGCTGTCTTGTTTATTTGCACCGGGGGGGGGGGGTTGTTTTCACAGACAAAGGTTGCTTATTAGCTAATCCGTTCAAGGCTCCAAAACCGCATCAGCTCAGCCAACGCATTTGATTGGAAGGTTGTGCCTTTATAAGAAAGAGAAGCTGGATCCAGGTGAACCGTCAGTTTGTGACGTCCCTCCAAGAATCTTGAGAATCTTCCTCTCCTCTTCAGTGATCGTCATGAAATTCTGGGTCCTCCTTTTGGTTGTTTGGGTTGCTTTTGCCATGGTGTCCGCACGTAAGTAGTTGACACTCATTTATCCTTTTTACTGATGCAAGGATTAGGAAAATGTGTTTATTAGGAGAAATTGGCCCCCAAATGCTGATGAATTTTCATGAGGTTTAAGTAAACAGGGCAGTAGAATAACTTCAGCCAAGCTAGGCTGCCAATGACTGGAAGGAGGTCTCACGCTTTCCTACTTTCTCCCTTTAGGACCAAATGAAGGTGAACACGGGACCGGTGAGTATCTTGGCATTCAAAATGGGAACCACTGTTGATCAGCAAAACTGTTTGCCTCCGTTTCCTACCCTTCACTACGAACATAAGATGAACGGGCTGGATCAGGCCAGCGTCTCATCCACTCCAGCATCCTGTTCCCACAGTTGCCGCAGGATGCCCCTGGGAAGCCTGCAATATCCTCTGAGCGCAGCAGTAATCTGTCCACCTGCAGTTGCATTCAACTCGTAGCAGATGATAGATTTGTCCTCCATGAATTTATCTAATCCTTTATTAGAACCACCCAAGTAGGTGACCATCACTGATTTGACCCTCTTGACTTTGCTTTTCCACCTTTGCCCATCCCGTGATTTTTGGTTGTTTCATCTTTTGAAATCAAATTTGACTGTGTTGGATTTTTTTGGCAATTGGCCATTTACATGTATGTTTAGTTTAATAGCACTGTGGGCACGGCTCCCTCCTGGCTTGACAACATATCTTCTAACAGGTCCTGAATGCCCAGAATTGCCACCCTTCTGGTCACATCCATGACCAACTGTTCTAGGGTACAATCATTTAGACTTTCTAGAAATACCCTCTTTGATGTGCAAGACTTTACTGTAAATAAACAAAGTAGGCAGGCTTGCTGTGACAGCGCAGAGCTGCCAAGGGCACAGGACATCCATGGAGTCTGTGTCCCTGAAAGGAAGTAACAATCCTGTCTTCAACTCTCATTCCAGATCCTATATCTGCAGAGCTTGATGCTCTCCAAGACTCTGTGCCTCAAGACCGTCTTCTAGGCGGTCTCTTAGGACTTGGGAGACGCTAGTAGGATCTGGATGTCAACAATAACACATTTGTATGCTGAATGATGATACCAATAAAGTAGACATTTTAGTTGCAACAACTTTGTGTGGGAAATGCGTGCCTTTATTCTTTCATCCTTCATGTACCATATGCAAAATATGAATGTGGCTCCATGTCAGAACACTCCAACCAACACAAGTGTCAGGAATCATCATGCTATTAGATCTTGAAGGATCAGCTCCAGTCAGTAAGGAACACATTTTGAACTACATTTCCATGTTTAATTATTTAATAACGCATTTCTAACCCCCACCTTCACAGATGTACATCAAAGCAGCCCTAGCACCCGATCTCCTTTTCTGACTGGGCCTGTGCCATTCAGCATATTTGCCTAGTTGCACACAAGCCTCTCTAGAGTCGTACGAATACGATTGCTCAGCCAAAGTGGGTGCTCCCTTTTCACATATTGATTGTGTGTGCAAACCTCGTCCACTAAAAACATGGGACTCATTTCACCATATTTTTCCAGGTGTGGCACAGTGGTGAAAAATAATGTGTCTCTTCTTTACATGCATAACCATACTCAACCCTTCTGAGGTACCATTTCTGGAATATTCTCTAAAGCCTCACCATATGCTGCTTCTGGTCTTGTTTATTATTAAAACCAAGCACTGAGATTGACTAGATGAGAATCAAATTTGGTTAGGTCAGGGGTCTGCAACCCGCGGCTCCGGAGCCGCATGTGGCTCTTTTACACCTTTGCCGCAGCTCTGGGGTGGATACTAGCGAGGGGAGTAGGCGCATTGTGCGCCCCGACACTCCCCGTCACGCACCGTCCCGACGTCACCTTCCCGCCCGCTGTCAGATCCGACATTAAGGTAAGAAACAATATATGCAGTGTTATATTTGTTTTAAATGTCGCAATGGTTTTGCGGCTCCCAGGTTTTTTTTCTTTGGAAACAGGTCCAAGTGGCTCTTTTTGTCTTAAAGGTTGCAGACCCCTGGCCTAGTCCCTGGGCATTTCCTGAGCTGCGTGGCGCTTGTTCTATTGGCTGGACTGAGCGACGTGTCACCTACTTCAATGACTGTTGTACCAGAACTGGTGCCAACATTCTGGGCCTGTCTTGTTCTCAACCGCCCACACTCATCTATGATGCTAGAAGCTGCCAATGCCAGAAGTGGGAGTTGGCAGTAAGTTTTTTAATGGTTGGCACTGACTAATAGAAACAGTTTAAAAAAGGCGCTATTTCTCCCCTTTCCTTATTTGATAGTGTGTGTTTGTGGGAGGGCGTCATTGCTTTGTTATTGTTTCATTATGTATTTTGTGTTCTCATTTTGTATTCTTTTGTTGTGAACTGCCTGTCATCTTCAGATGAAAGGCAGTATACAAATACCCATCACCATCGTCAATCCAGTTATTCAGTTCAGTATTCATTGTTATATGTGTGCAAGCAGAGAGGGCCTTTTGACCTGCCCTGGCCCTTGTGTGATGGTCCAAAACAGAAATAAGCTGACCTGTCCATCCTTAAATCCAAGGGAAGTGTAGCCTTGTCATCCGGTGATTTGGGATGAATAGCTATGGGCTGCTGCAGCACAGGTAGGAAGTTCATGGACAATGTAATGACACAAAGTGGGGCAGCTAGCAGAGATTATCACCAATGCATCCTCCTGACATGTTTCCCATTGAGGCATTCTTATCAAAATGAAGAAGGAACATTGCTGGGCTGCTTCACTGCCACTGGAAGGGCCATTCAAACTTTGTTGTTGAGAGAGGGCCTCCGACCATAAGTTTCAAGCAGCACCTGCTCATCCGTCTCTACCACCCTCTAGATTTATGCTTTTTGCATAAACACAGAAGCCTTGTGCACGCAAGGATGAGTTGGGAGGCTGCTCCGATAGGCAGCCTGAAGCCTCCTTTCACAGCTTAGTTGCTGGGGTCAGGGAAGGTGGAGGCAGCCCAGAAGCTGCATCTGAGAGCCCCTGCACCACCATCACATGGGAACTTCTGAGCAGCTCCTGAAGCCAGCCAGAGCCAACTGCTCTGGGCTGCTGAGACTGCCACTGCTGCGTTTCCCGGGGACATTAGATGAAATCTGGGGACATTCTGGGGATAGAATTTGTCCAGGGACTTATCCGCAAATCCAGGGACTGTCCCCAGGAAACGGGGACGTCTGGTAACCCTAGTCTGCCCACCGCCTCTCCCTCAGCCACCCTACAGCTGAGGTGGAGGCAGCAGAGGGGCTCCATGCATGGGCAGCTTGCCCCACCCTCGACTGCAGGACGCACGGGCACACCTGGCACCAGAGCGGCTAGCTATGCCGCTGAGAAGAGCCCTGCTGAATCCCATCTCACAGAATCCTGTTCTCACAGTGGCCAGCTAGATGCCTATAGGTGTTACCGGAAAAATCCGAGGGCTCCCTTGGACAAAAAGTAAAGACACCAACCAGAGTAAATTGGAGCAAATCAGCAGCCTGTAGGCTTGGCCTTTATTGTACTGTTGCAGCAGGGTGTTCCCCTCACTTGCAGGAGAGAGGAAAGACACAGAAAAATGGTGTGCAAGACCTTATAAAAACTTTTGAAATTCCCCTCCTCTAGGTCAAGCCCACCCCCAGAAACATCATGCATACATTACAGAAAGGAGGGGTTGAGGGAGGAGTTGTGGTGGTAACCTGAGTGTCCTGTCACCTGGCTGGTTCCCTTCTACCCCTCCCCATGAGTCATTTTCTGAAGACAAAAGGTAGTCGCAGTTTCCTGCCCCCTGAGGGGGAATCCAATCACTGTTCTTTTGTTATAGTCCATGTTGAATCCACTGGTGTATGCAGGGTTGATGGTCTTCTGTCTGAGACCATCAGGGTTGGCATAGCAACTGGGCAGGGCTCCTGTGGATGTGCTGCTATGCTCAAGGGATTATGGTGGCCTGTATCAAACCTTCCCCATTTTGTAGTTCTTCCTTCATGGAGTAAAATAAAAGTGGAACAGTGCAAATCTGATGTATGGTTGATTTTCTATGAATTTATAGCTGAAGTGTAGCGTATGTAGTGTGTGAGTGTGAGTGTGTGTGAAGTCTGTACAAACTGAATGATGGGGGGGGGGGTCCTGCTACATAGGAAACCCTCAAGCATATACCTTCCAATACATATGTACCCACCAGAAGGAGCTTGCACCTTTGCTAGTGCTGTGTACATGAACATTTGAAATGCACAATATTATTGCATATACTGGGCTGTTTACAGGGCAGTGCTGGATTAAACCCAGTGGAAGCCCCTTGGCAGTCAAAATCTGGGCGGGGGGCCAGGCCTCGTCCGCACGCTGGAATATAACATTGAACTAAGAAAGCTTGATTGTCGTTTTCTTTCAAGATCAAATCAATATTATCTTGATCCATTGTCACTGGACCCCTAAAAAGTATGGGGCGCATAGGCCAGTGCCTACTCTGCCTATTTGGTAATCCAGCCCAGCCCCTTTGGCTGGAGGAGAGAGAAGAAACAGAAGTTGAGGGACGCCTCCTGATGCGCTGCAGCTGTTCCCCACAATGAAATGGAAGGCTCAACATTTGTCAGGCACTTTCGGATGCTCAGCAGCCCTGTGTGGTTACAACAACCCTGTAAAGTAGGCCAGTGCTATGCGCTTCCCAAATTGCAGCTGAATCCCTCGCAGATTGGCATCCAACCTCTGCTTAAAAGCCTCCAAGGAAGGAGAGTCCACCACCGTCACAGAGAGTATTACCATCAGAAAGTTCTTCCTAATGTTTAGTCCGAATCTCCTCTCCTGTGCTCCCCTGTGGAGCAGCAGAAAACAAGCTTGCTCCCTCTTGCAGCCCTCAGATATTGGCTCTCCTCTCTCCTCTCAGTCTCCTTTTCTCCAGGCTAAACATACCCAGCTGCCTCAACCGTTCTTCATGAGGCTTGGTTTCCAACTGCCTCAACCGTTCCTCATCAGGCTTGGCTTCCAGACCCTTCATCATCCTGGTCGCCTTCCTCTGCTCACCTTCCAGCTGCTCAATATCCTTCTTCAACTAGCCTGCACTGACCAGCAGCAGTTCTCCAGGGTTTCATATGGGGGACACACATTCCCAGCCCCCCCCCCGGAGATGCTGCCCAGGACAGAAGACCTGTATGCAAAGCAGATGGTCGAATCCTGCACTATGGAGACCCCAAGCCTGCCTTAAAGGACGTGGGGATGGTCTCCCTTTGGAAATGGGGCAGCAGGAAGAAGGATGTGAAATGTCGAGGTGAATCTGCCGAGAGAAGATGCAGCAGGCGGAACAGCAGGTGCCTCCAAGTTCTGACAGAGGAGCATCACCTCTCAGGAGAGGCCAGGTCCGGGGGGGGGGGGGGGTTGCCACGGTGACAAGGACCTGCCCTCCTTTGTGACATCACTTGCTTCTCCCTTCAAAGGCACCTACTTGCAGGGGCCATTGTGGGTTAGTAGTGAGGCAAGTGGAGGAGAGAGGAGTTGGGGGTGGTGGTTGGAGAAGATAAGGAGAGGTGTTCATTTGATTGTTATTTTTATTTGATTTATGACTTTTATTTGATTTATTTTTACTTTTTCATTTTAACACTTTCATTTTACTTTTTTATTTTTTTGTTCTTTATTTCCATATTTTTTATTTTACATTTTTATTTTGTGCACATTTGGTATATATTTTGTATATATTTATTTTGTGCATAGAGGAGTAGTTAGGGGTAAGGTAAGTGTTGGGTTAGGGCGGGGCTGGGGTCAGAGTTAGGCTTGGGTGGGCATTTTAGAGAGTTACCTAGTTTAGAGGGGAGGGTGGGATTTTTTTGTAAACAAAATGTGCAGACTGTAAGTAGGACTCCTTCCCTTTCTCGTGGTCTCCTGGGGGTGTGATGTGAGTCCTGGGGTCCCCTGAACAGCCTTGGCTCTCTGGAAATTGACCCAGCTAGTCTTCTCCAGAGAGCTCAGCTCCTCCACACACTTCCCCCGTCTTCCCCTTTTCTCTCCCCTCTTATCATTTATTATGACATTCCTCCCAGGAGCTCAAAGTGGTCTTCATGGATCTCCCTGCCACCAATTGTCATCCTCACAATGGCCCTGCAAAGTAGACTAGGCTGGCCCAAGGTCCACCAGGGAGCTTCATGGCTGAGTGGAGATTCGAACCCTGCTCTCCCAGGTCCTCCTAGTCCAGCCCTCCAACCACTACACCTCTGCCTGGCTCCATTTTACATCTCTCTTGCTGCCCAATGGCATCAGCCTTCTCCCCCTTCCTGGGGGTCTCTCTGGCTCCAAGGAAGACTCCACCCCCTTCCTCATGTTCTGCTCCTCCTCTCGGACACCTTGATGCTTGGAGGACCCTCCTAGGGGTCTCCTCCCTCTCAGGAAGGGCAGGGCTGTCCTAAGAAGACAAGGCAGAGCAGCCCTTTAACAGCTAGCAGTGCTTCTCTTTCCTTTGGGCTGGAGCTCTTGAACCCATAGCACTTGGGGCCTCCTTTCTCTCTCTGCCAGCCCTTCGTGCTCTGGGCTGCCTCTTTCCAGCTCTGGTGATGCCCTTTCAGGTCACTGAACTGCAGAGAGATGGAAAGAATTCGACAATAAATGTCGGAAATGTAAAGAAACTGAAGGCACATTCTTTCACCTTTGGTGGACGTGCCCAAGGATTAAGACCTTCTGGGAAATGATCTATAATGAATTGAAAAGGGTGTTTAAATACACCTTCCCGAAGAAACCAGAGGCCTTTCTCCTAGGCATGGTCGGCTAACAGGTGCGAAAGAAGGATAGAACCTTTTTTATGTATGCTACAACAGCAGCAAGAGTACTTATCGCACAGCACTGGAAGACACAAGAGCTACCCACTCTGGAAGAATGGCAGATGAAAGTGATGGACTATATGGAATTAGCGGAAATGACCGGCAGAATCAGAGACCAGGGAGAAGAGACGGTGGAAGAAGACTGGAAGAAATTTAAAGAATATCTGCAGAAATACTACAAGATTAATGAATGTTAGAATGACATCAGATTGAATGTAAAAGGTTATTAGTAAAAAGTTGTAAAATTAAAAGACTCAATATTTAAGATATTAAGGAGATTAAGCTATATTAAGATACTAAAATTAAGAGAAGGATCAATTAAGGCAGAGGGTAGGGATTTGCTGATTAAATTTAAGATTTGGAATACAGGGAAGGAAGGTGTGGGGAAGTCGGTGAAATAAGTGAATGCAAGAAATATTATGAAAATGGAATTGTTTTTATTAATGTTTTATTATTCTCTTTGATGTTTTGTGTTTTTGTAATTTTGTATTTTTCTGTTGTTGGTTTTTTGTCCCTTTTTTTGTTTTACCTTTTGTGTAAAAAACCTAATAAAATATATTTTTAAAAAAGAGAGATGGAAAGAATTGGGCCAGACGCCCCTCCTCTCACACAAACACCCCCAAGAATTGGGGCTGCTGGCTTCTGAGTCGCTCTCTCTGCTCGTCTCTTCTACGTTCAGGTGCTTAAGGCAGCTGATCAGCTGCAGCAACAGGGTGGCCTCCCTGCAAGGCCTGGAGCAGCCCGTGGCATCAGGTGAGCAAGTGGCCCTCCTTTTTGGGACAGAGGAGGGCAGGAATGGGCTAGGGGGGCAGCTAGTCAAAAGAGGCACAGAACCAGAGGGCTGGATCCGACCCAAGGTCCATCTGGGTCAGCGTCTGGAAACCCAACCCCCCCAGCGATCAACCTCTTTTGTGGGGTCCAATGGAGGAAGCAGTGGGCTGGGCTGCAGGGCAAGGCGGGGAGGCAGTCGTCCGCAGGAGGGGCATCTTCCATGGGGAGCAAATGTTCTGGGGCAGGAGGCCAGGATTGGCCCCCAAGGCCTGGGGTGTCCCTCCCCTGTAGTAGGACTTGGAATTCAGGAGAAAACTCTTGGAGCATTGAAACTTTTCCATATTGTATCATATCATATGATTTTGGGGGGTCATTTGCAGAATATGGATAGATAGCTTTTCAAAATGAGAGCATGAGAGAGGCTTCTTTGTGTCCATGAGATGAGTCTGTTTGTCTCAAAATTAGACCTACAGTCATATCTCGGGTTAAATCTTTTCAGGTTGTGTCCCGCGGCGACTGGGGAGTACCGGAAAAGGTTACTTCTGGGTTTTGCTGCTTGCGCAGGCGCAGACGCCCAAAATGAAGTCACGTGCATGCGCTGAAGCGACAAATTGTGACCCGCGCACACGCAGACATGGATTGCGTTCTGCTCATGTTGCGAACGGGCCTCCGGAATGGATCCTGTTCACAACCAGAGGTACCACTGTAATATAAACGTGATTACTTGGCAAAAGCAAGCTCACACCTCCCACTGAGTTTGTATACATACTTAAAGTACATATGTAAGAGGCTTGTTTATAATTGCATTTTGGGATGATTCATGTTCTTATGTAACTGCGTTGTTTTATACTTTCTGGAGGTCCCATGATCATATTATAAAGTAGTTGTGTTCTATGCTGTAAGTCAACCAACTGCTAGGAGTTGTTTCGTTTCCCAAAGTATTTCTTATAAATAGAAAATTAAGTGTGGCACAATCCAATTTTTACTCGGAAAGTGCAGCTTAGAAAAAATGTTTGAGATCCACCGTAGTAACTCTCTGGCCTTAACGGGATGCGGATGGGAAGGTCAGACGTGGCGGTGACGCGTGTGATCCGCGATCCGCCCGTTCTAGCGCTTAAGCTCCGCCTTCGACAGCCCCGCCCTCCCTCCCTCCCCTCGCAATTGGAGCTTCTCCGCCTTCCGTTGAAACGCGGGGACGATGGCTGCCCGTGAACTCCTCCCCGCCCTCCCTCGCGATTCTTAAACGGCTTTCCGCCCCGGTCCTTTTCCTTATATTCTATTTTATTTTGTAACCCGGGGGAGCGGGATGCCCAGTTAAAAGGAGATGGCGCCTCCCCCCATAAAAACGAGACCGCCGTCACGAACAGGATTCGAACCTGTGCGGGGAAACCCCATTGGATTTCGAGTCCAACGCCTTAACCACTCGGCCACCGTGACTCTCGGGCCAAGGCTGCGCGGAGCTTCAGCTAGACCGGCCCGCCAGGCGGCCTGGACCGACCGCGGGAGCGCGAAACGGGCGGCGGGGAGAAGCCCGGCCCCGGCGGCGGAGGAGGAGACCCGAGCGCCGCGTCTCCCCGCCGCCTCACGCGCCGCCAGAAAGGACGCCCGGCCCCGGCGCCTTCCGCTCGCCTCAGCTTCGCGACCCCCAAATTCCCCTCAGCGCAGCGCGGACTCCATTTTTAATACGAATATTCCCGACAAATTCAGCCGCCGCCGCCGCCGCTGTTCCCCGCCTTCCCGCCCAGCCACGCAGGTCCCCCAGGCCGCGCTGCCCGGAAAGCCGCGCGGGTTTCGTGCTCCTGAGCATGTGCAGAATTCCCGCCTCCCTCGTTGCGCGTCCGGGGCAAGTTGCCCGTCTCTTAGGAGGCTCCTGGGGGCATCGCTATCCCCGTCGCTTAGACTGGGATTTCAAGGGCTCCGAGGTCACGGCAGACACGGATTCTTAGCGACTTCCAGCCTGGGAATTAGACCAGCCCAAGCCTCTTCCCCAGGGGGTGCCTGTTTGGTTGTTGGGGTTGGACTAGATGACCCCGGGACCCTTTCCGACTCGTCAGCACTGCGATTCTATGTCCTTTGAATCAAGGGCCTGTTTGCCTCGCCAGCTTCCTTCGAGAGCACAGGCAGGATATATATTCCATAAATAATGAGCCTGGAAATGTCTTCATGGGCATCACCACTAGTTAGTATTTCACATGCTGCAGAGCTAAGTCTTGGTACAGGAAAAAGGTGATCGCCCCATCCTTGCACTCTGTGTTACCTGGACACTTCTGCTGCCACTCCTTGTTGGGTACACAAAATCAGTTGGTTTAATAATAATAATAATTTTATTATTTATACCCCACCCATCTGACTGGGTTTCCCCAGCCCCTCTGGGCAGCTCCCAACCGAATATTGAAAACAATACAGCATTAAACATTTAAAACTTTCCTAAACAGGGCTGTCTTCAGATGTCTTTTAAAAGTAAAATAGTTGCTTATTGCCTTGACATCTGAAGGGAGGGCGTTCCACAGGGCAGGCACCACTACCGATAAGGCCCTTTGCCTGGTTCCTGGACCCTTGGAGCTGGACCTCTGTGTCCGGGCTGAACGATGGGGGTGGAGACGCTCCTTCAGGTATACTGGGCCAAGGCCATTTAAGAATCAGCAACCTCCTGTAGAAGGATGTAGTTAAAAGGCAAGGTCCGTCCTTGCATCTCCCAGTTATGATAAATGGTGGCTAAAGTGTGTTGCGGGGTAGGGTGGGGGGAACCTCCCTGCATTTAACAACATGTCCAGCACTCAAGACTGCAAGGCTGATCTGCAAGCTTCGCTCCTTTATTCTAGACGTGCAAGACTGGCTCTGGCTGCTCACATTCTGCATGAAGTGCCTCTCCTTTAGGATTGCTTTAATCGCCTTCTAGTTTGGCCCTTAGAATAACAGAATCATAGAGCTGGAAGGGATCACAAGGGTCATCTAGTCCAACCCCCGGCAATGTAGGAATCTTTTGCCCCACATGGGTGCTAATGATAATGGAAAGGTGAGGCAATATTCCCAAGGGTTCTGGTGCAAAAGAGTGAATAATGTCACGAAGCTCCCCGGGTGACCTTGGGCCAGTCACTATCTCTTAGCGTAACCTAATTCTCAGGTTTGTGAGGATGAAATGGGGAGGAGGAGAATCCTGTACACCACCCTGAGCTCCTTGGAAGAAAAAGGTGGTATATAAAGGAAATACTGTAAATAAATAAATTAATATAATGATATAAATGCACCGTATGAAGCTGCTGTTTCTGAGATGTCATGTAATCAGAATAGTTTTAATGTTGTTGTTTAGTCATTTAGTCGTGTCCAACTCTTCGTGACCCCATGGACCAGAGCACGCCAGGCGCTCCTGTCCTCCACTGCCTCCCGCAGTTTGGTCAAACTCATGCTGGTAGCTTCGAGAACACTGTCCCACCATCTTGTCCTCTGTCGTCCCCTTCTCCTTGTGCCCTCCATCTTTCCCAACATCAGGGTCTTTTCCAGGGAGTCTTCTCTTCTCATGGGTTGCCAAAGTATTGGAGCCTCAGCTTCATAATCTGTCCTTCCACTGAGCACTCAGGGCTGATTTCCTTCAGAATGGAGAGGTTTGATCTTCTTGCTGTCCATGGGACTCTCAAGAGTCTCCTCCAGCACCATAATTCAAAAGCATCCATTCTTAGGCAATCAGCCTTCTTTATGGTCCAGCTCTCACTTCCATACACCACTACTGAAAAAAACCATAGCTTTAACTATACGGACCTTTGTTGGCAAGGTGATGTCAAGTTTTAATCTAACAGACCTTAAACAGAAAGATGCTTAGATTATCTGTTGCCCCTCTGAGCACGCACTGGAGCCACCCAGAGTGGCTGGTGAAACCCAGCTAGATGGGCGGGGTATAAATAATAAATTATTATATTTCTATTATTGAAGATTCCTTTGTAATGCATTTCTCAAAATGCATTTGTGTCGTAAAGGTGCCTTACAATGATAAAAGCAATCTAGGCCTTGCCTGCAGGCTTACAGTATAGAGGAAACAGGAAAACAAGCAAATTCATGAGCCATTTGCACCCCAACCCCACGATATGGCCTGAGCCTTGTTTTCTTATTTCTCCCCAAGGGATCCCTTACTTCTACCTTTCCTGAATTCCCTGATCCCACTCACACTCAACCCAATTGTTAGCTACAACATTTCGCTTTTTAGCCCCCCCCCCCCGGCATTTTCAGCTCTCGTCCTACATTTCCTGAACTGAAGGAAAGAAGGGAATTTATTCTGGGCTACTTTCAGTCTCAACTTCAATCCGTGTCCTTTCCCATCACTAAAGAGAACATTCAGTCCCAAAATATACACATACATGTATGTACATGCATGCTGCATATTATATACACCCACACTTGTTTCCGGTGGAAGATGCGTCCGACCCCTTGCCGCCCTCCGCGTCTTGCGGCTCTCCGCCTGCAGGGGGCGCTTCGCCTCCAAACCGAGGCCCGGCTTTCCCCGCTTCCTCCCTTTCCCTCTCTGCCCAGGAGGGGTCGCTGCGTCGGGCCGCGCGGGGCACCGGCCGCCAGCAGAGGGCGCTGCGAGGGCCGCGGCGGCGCACGGGGCAGGGCGAGCGGAGGCGGCGGCGGCGGCGCGGCCCAGGCCGGCGGCGCTGGGAAAATGGCGGTGCGGAAGAAGGATGGCGGCCCCAACGTCAAGTACTACGAGGCCTCGGACACCGTTAGCCAGTTCGACAGCGCGCGCATCTGGCTCAGCAAGAACTACAAGAAGGTAGCGGCCTTCCCGCCCAGGGCCCGGGCCTCCTGCCTCGGCTCCGCCGCAGTCCCAGGCCGCCCGCGCCCCGGGAGGAGGGCGAGACGGGGGCGCCCGTCGCAGCTGCTCCCCCCGCTCCGGCGCCCCCCCTCCCTCCTCGGGACCCCGCCGCGCGTGCCCGGGCTGCTCCCCATAAGCGAGCAGGGGCTGGGGGCTTGTTGGGGGGGGGGGCGCGGCGCTGCAGGATCAGAAGGGATGGAGCTGGCGAGCAGAAGAGGTGCAGCGCGCCCCCCTCTTTTCCCATAGGGACCGGGGATCCCAGCGACCCCACCCCGCACCCCCGGGAGGGTCTCTCCGGCCGCGATCCCGCTCCGCCCTCCTCCGCCTGGCAGGACAAGGGGACCCCATTTTGGCATCCCATTGTTGTTTCCCTCCGGGCCGCCCAGGGGTGCAGACTCCCCCCTGCTCTGACCTCTGGGCGTCTTGTCACCTGCTGCCGCTGCGCGGCGCCCCCATTGTCCCTTGAAGCATTTCTCCCAGCCGAGTCCCTGAAAGTTTCATTCACTGACATATTAACTGACCTCCCCCACCCCCTTCTTCTTCCTCCCTCCTGAAGCAATCCCCAGTTGATTTCAATAAATGATCTCCCACCTGCTGAAACTGTGCAGAAATATAACAGGGCAGGAAGCATTAGTCTTCTGGAAACAGGGTGCACTGTAGTGGTTTTCTTTCCTACCTCCAGGAGAGCCGCTCAGCTGCCCCTTAATCTCTGGGGTACTTTGCTTTGCTTTCCCAGTTTATCTGATTCCTGTCAGCAGAAAATGGAAACGCTTTTGTGTGTTGCAGTTTACCTCTCTGCCTCTTCCTTTCATTAAGTCTGCAATAAGAGACTCCTCTCTCCAGATTACTGAGGCTATTTGCATGTTAGATCCCCTACTCCTTTCACCTTTCCTCTGTGGTCCTCTGATCGGCCGAAGGCCCAGAAGCTGAAATGAATGTTGATGGAATCTCCTCTCCAACACACACACATGTAATATGTGTGGATGGGCAATTTGAGGACACGTGCAGCCTTCTGGGATGAAGGCACGTGGAAGACTGCCTGGTAGTTTCTGCCTGGGTCTCTGCTGTTTGACAGTTGTATCCTTTCAAGCAAGCAGCATGGGTCTTGGTTCCCATGCTGTTTACCTTTGACCTTCCGAGTGAGAATGTCTGAGTCACCAGACAGCTTTCTGTGTTTGGAGTGACAGATTGTGACCTGATGTTCACCACTTCCCTTCAAGTTCAACTCTTGCCAGCCCTCATGTCATTTGCGACAACTCAAGGCACGGCATTGAATGGATTCTCATTCTAACTCCCATAATTTTACTAGCGCTAGCAATGTGGAACTTTAAAAAAATGCTGTCTTTAAATGTACTTGGAATGATCCACGCATGAAACTTTGTTTGCATACTTGGCTGGTACTTGCACACCAGGCAAATCAAGGAGGCCTGAGCTTCTGTTGTGTAGGGGTGAAGTTTAGCAAGGGTCCCTTTCTGTGGTCAGATCCCTGCTTCACAGTCTGCTGTTACACACAGTTAAATGGACCTGTGTATTAGTTAATGCATGGCAAAGTCACAAAGCCCAATGCTTAAAGAAATGTGATGGACCTGCTTCATGTATTTGCGAGAAAGAGTTATAGTTATAAATATTGTTATTTATAAGGTATAAAAATTCCTCACAGGAAGTATGCTTTAAAGCTTTAACACATAGCTGTCAACGTTTCCCTTTTTTTAAGGGAAATTCCCTTATTCCGAATAGGATTCCTCGCAAGAAAAGGGAAAAGTTGACAGCTATGCTTTAACAGATTTGACTGCAATTCTAGCTACACTTATCCGGGAGTATCTTGGAATACAGTGAGACTTATGTCTGAATAATTGCATTGCTAATATTGAGTATGTCCAGACTTTTGCTGAAACTCTTGTCCCAAAATTTGAAATGCTGTTTGCTGAGGGGGAGAGAGAAAATATATTCTTCTCCCTCCCACCCCACATTTCCCCAACAAATGTTCAGAGGATGCAAGCTAAAAAGAATAGGGCAATAGACACGGCAATTAAGAGGGAACATATTCTGAATGCACACAGTTACACCAAAGCACTATAGCACATAGATGTTTCTGCAATGTTCACACACCGTATCAACTTTGTTGATAGTAATTTCAAATGATGTAGTTATGTCTTACGTGCTGGGTAGTGTTCTCATCGTTGAGACTTCAACAAACCTATTTTCTTGGGAACACAACTTTGGAGATGTGAAATGTTTGCAAGTAAAACTATGAACCAGGTCACATCAGCGGTAGTTGTATCATACGAAATCTGGAACAATGATGGGGTGGGGTGGGGGTATTCTCCACAAGAGTATTGCGATTTTTTATGCCTGCAGCAGACTACAGAATGATTTAAGAATATAGTTGATTATACTCTCATCTGTGTGCCACCTGAGTTGATATGAAATGAGCTTCTGTGAAGTCTGCAGTGCTCTGCAACTGAAAGACTCATTGCCCACACATGAAAATGATTATTGTGCCAATTTGAGGCCATGATTCTTTGTCTACATAGGACCCCTAAAATGTCCTCATTATATACAGAATTAATTGAAAATAGTCATTAGTGTTAGGTGTTAGTTCAGTCCTGTGCTAGACATAATATTCAAGATTTCCCATTTTGACTGAAAGTTTTTAGAGGCCAGAACCAGCTTTGTTTAGTACCCACAGTTCTTTGGAGAACTCTTGTTGCTTAAGAGTGCTGTTCTGTGCCTAGTGGATCTTTCTTATTCCATAGTAGGATTGCTTAGTGTGTAGAATTGGATCTCTTTAGGTGTGCCATTTTTTCCTTCTGAAAAAGCATCTCTTTCAGTGATACTTGGAATCCACTTTTCATCCTAACCTGCATTGTAAGACACGCCTTTATCTTTATTTGCTGTATATATCTGTCTGTTTTCCTCTGTTGCCTCTTTCTCTTTTCCTTCTGAAAAACATAAAGAAAAGAATTGGTTGTGTCGCTACCAGTGGTCACTCACTTTAGGTTAGGGCATGTTGGTCATCGTAACCCAGTTGCTGAAAATGATGAATACTCAGTCTGTTCCTTGCCAAGGTCTCACATGTGCTTGATTGCTGCTTAAAAGAGTGATGTGGATAGGAGTCATCTAAGCCTCGGTCCTTCTTCCCGCAGTACATCCAAGCAGAGCCACCTACCAATAAGTCGTTGTCCAGCCTAGTAGTACAGCTGCTGCAGTTTCAAGAGGAGGTGTTTGGAAAACATGTCAGCAATGCACCACTCACAAAGTTACCGGTGAGTCTCACAGCTGTCTTGGTTCAGGTGTGGTCGAGAAAGAAAAGCATCTTCCGAAGGAGTAGGTTGCTTCTAGAGAGATCCCCTGTCTGTCTGTCTTGTCTGCCTAAGAACAGTTTAGTCTTCTTATACAGAATAAAATGATAGGCTGAGGTACTAGAAACTTGCAAAACTTGAACGTTGGAGGGCCAGAGTTATTTTTAGTGGTTCCTCATTCAGAAAGCTTATCACATTGGACAGAGGACTAGACCAAATCTTTCTTCCTGATGTGGTCCTTTACTATAGCACCTCAGCCTACTAGCTCATTCTAGTATGAAACAGTTCTGAGATTCTGTAACGATAGCAGGAATTGGGCACATAAAATACAAGGTTTTCCGGGGCTTAGCTATCTGCAGAACTCCATTGTATTTCCCTGTGTAAGCATGCAGTTCTGTGTTGTTGGGATTTTTCAGAATATTATGCTTGGGAGAGACACATAATAAGCAGTAATTATTGCATTCCCGGAGAAAACAATTGTGTCAGGTTTTGATTCAGGTTGGCACTGACGGATATTGCTCTTGCTATGCTCTTGGTTGTTCTTCTAAGCTTTGCTAGCTTGGAAGTCAGTTTAATCTTTTTGTGCTGTTTATAAAAATAGAGAAGGATAACATAAAACATTTACACTGATATAGCTTAACATAAAAACAAATTATACTGGCTATATCTACACCGCCATACAAAATTCAGTGCAAATATAATTCAAAATCATTTTAAATTTTGATGGCTTAGATCTTGTTGCTTTCCATGACTTCCTTGCAGCAGGGTGAATATAATGTTGCTTTGGTTGGCCCCTGAAAGATGGGTTCAAATTTTTATATTTCACTTCTTTGGCTTATTGCATTGCTATTCATCCAAGTCATGTATCCGTAACTCAAGTTACTTTGCTGGGCTTTAATCTCTCTTGCTTGATAGTCAGTGCTACCCTCTCTGGCCAGAGTTCAGTTATTTACTGTTAGCATCAGGCATTTTTTCTAAGGTGCTCTGAATTCTGTTGTTCTCCAGCCTAACAGATGGAGAGCTCATGAGATTTTCCATTAAGAAGTCAGTCTTCTGGAGTAGATGCAGCTCATCTAACTCTAACTCTGGCTATCTCTATTATAGATAAAATGCTTCTTAGATTTCAAAGCTGGTGGTGCCCTATGTCACATCCTTGCAGCAGCCTATAAATTCAAGAGCGATCAAGGATGGTAAGCATTTTTACTTTACTATTCTCACCACATTCCATGATAGGGTAGAGGTTTTTGGTTGTGTATTGGTAGGGTAGGAGTTCCTGCCTTCATGCAGAAATGAATTGACAGATTTGGTGCTTGCAAAAGAGGTCATTTGAATGCATCTGAATGTTGCTAACAACAGTTTCTTCACCTTCCATCCATTTCCCCCCCCCAGGGAGGATGGGGTTATAGAACAAGGACATTTTAGTTATTTAATTAAATTTATCTACCTCATCCTGCTAAAAAAATATTCTTGAACTTGACACTCTCCCCTTCAGAGATTAACAATGTAAGAATCTGAATATAGTTTGCAAAGCGACAATGGTACTGAGATAGTATCATTTCACAAGCAATGTTGTGTGTAAGGGAGCAACTTGCTGTTGTGGAGTCTTTAATCTGCATTATGCACTGAAAGCTGTATCATATGACTTTGAACAGTCATGGCTTTCCCCAAAGGATCCTGGGAGCTATAGTTTGTTAAAGGATGCTGAGAGCTGTTAGGAGACCAATATTCCCCCCACCGAGCTACAATTCCCAGAGTTCCCTGTGAAGAGGGATTGATTGTTAAACAATTCTGAGAACTGTCACTTTGTGAGGAGTCTCATAATAATAACTCTCAGCATGCTGAGCAAACTACAGCTCCCAGGATTCTTTGGGGAAGCCATGAGTACAGTGGTACCTCGGGATGCGAACGGGATCCATTCCAGAGCCCCGTTCACATCAAGGAGCAAACGTAACTAGTGACGGCAAGTCTGCGCATGTGCGCGTCGCTTTTCGCTGCTTCTGCGCATGCGTGTGACGTCATTTTGAGCGTCTGCAGATGTGCGAGCGGCAGAACCTGGAAGTAACGTGCTCCGTTACTTCCGGGTTGCCGTGGAGCACAACTCGAATGCGCTCAACATGAAGCATATTCAACCTGAGGTATGACCGTATTTAAAGTTGTATGATACTGGTTTAAATGTGTAGTGTGGATGTGGCTGCTTGGAGGCAGTGATATGAATGAGGAGTACAGCCTTCATGTTACCATTTTTTATATCTACCCCCCAGGATGCATTTGAGTTCACAGTGCTAAATACTGCTCTAGCTTTATCATAATCCACATTCAAATTTTTCATTGTGTGCACGTTGTGTTAAACGATAGTTAATGTTTAATTGCGTTTAACTATGCTTTTTTGTGAGTGAGCACCGTCCTGGTAAATATACTCTGAAGTCCCAGCTTTGCTCCTCTCGCAATTCTGACCATACTGTGCTGGGAGCGAAGAGCCCTGGGCTCATGGTTTGCTTCCCCCAAAGAAACAACAAGCAACAAGCCAAGAATAAACTTTAGGTAGCACTCATGGTCTGTTTGGGGAGGAATGGATGACAGGCCCAGGTTTCTTTGACGCAGTAAGCCAAGGCTTGTGGTTTGTTGCTTCTGGCACAGCCAGGAAGTGGGGGAGAAATGAGGCAGGGATTCTTGAGCAGCACACTGGCCATTTGCACTGAACTGTAGTTTAACATCAACTATAGTGATGTGTGAACCAGGCCAGTTGATTCTGTGGCCCGTTTCCACTCTTCCTCAAAAGTCTAGATTTGTAAAATAGAACATTTAAGAAACGTGAACTCTGATTTTTATTAAGGTTGCTCTTTTCTTCCAATAAGGCGGCGTTTCGATTTCCAGAATCCATCACGGATGGACCGCAATGTGGAGATGTTCATGACGATCGAAAAATCTCTGGTGCAGGTAAGGTGATTTCTTTCCCTTTCTCTGCCCTTTTATGGATTTCTGGCCACCAGGTGCTCATCTGCACTGTTTATTTTTCTTCCAGAACAATTGTCTCTCCCGACCTAACATCTATCTGCATCCAGACGTTGACCCTAAATTGCAGGCCAAGCTGAAAGACATTGTGAAACGGCACCAGGTGGGTGAGATTGCAGAACAGCATTAGCTGCGTATCATAAAAATTTTCAAAGGGTCCTGCATATCTGAAAATGGCTGAGATTGTGATATGCTTGTTTGCTTGGGAATTAAGAATAATATAGCAGTACATCTGCTTGCTTGCCACGATGCTGTATGTAAGTTTTCACTTTAATAACATGTCCACGAAGGACCTTTAAAATATTAAAAGAAGTAAGTCTCTCCCATGGAATGGTACATGATAATTTGGTGACCCCCTTCTACCAATGAATTTTGTAAAGAGGGCATTTAAAAGTTGGGAAATACACTGAACAATAATGCTCTGATGGTGTGGGTACTTAAGCAGTTCAGCACTCCTACCATGCCTGTGAGTTTACAGAGTAATGCGAAACAAAAGGCTCAAGGAGAGAATAGTCTAAATAGTCTAAATAAGCACATTGCAGGAGATAATCACAAGGAAAGCAAAAGATGTGTGTGAGCAGTTCCAGTTCCGCATGCATATACAGTGGTACCTCGGGTTACATGCGCTTCAGGTTACAGACACTTCAGGTTACAGACTCCACTAACCCAGAAATAGTACCTCGGGTTAAGAACTTTGCTGCAGGATGAGAACAGAAACCGTGCTCCGGCGGCGCAGCAGCAGCAGGAGGCCCCATTAGCTAAAGTGGTGCTTCAGGTTAAGAACAGTTTCAGGTTAAGAACGGACCTCCGGAATGAATTCAGTACTTAACCCGAGGTACCACTGTATTTTGTTTTGTTGGGGAAGAGAACTAAGGGCATCATGGGAAAAGTGAGTTTTGTGCGGAAAAGAGGTGCTACCATGTAGGACTTCCAAGTGGGAGTCCTGTCATAAAGAGCTGCAATGGAGAACAGGTGGTTCAAACCAGTATAGGCTGACCAAAGAGAAGTAAGGCCTACCTAAACTGCTTACAGGGTGAGATGCTTCGCCCAAACCTAAGTGGTTTTGGTCCAGTAATGAGGTTTTAATAACTGTTTCAACTCTTCATAAGCAATTTGGGCCTCTTGCTAGTGTAGCATGGCGTTGAGGAAGACAGGTTTAATTGCATATAAATAACCTTTTCCAGATAGCTTTCATTCTGTAACCTGCCTCATTATGAGGCATAACCTGCTGGAATTCAGATGTTCTGGTCTTTATGATCTCTTTCCAGGGAACAGTAACAGAAGATAAGAACAATGCTTCCCATATTGTCTTCCCTGTCCCTGGTAGCCTTGAAGAAGGTAAGGTTTCTGTCTATTTCCATTCAGTTGTAGAATTTTAACTTTCATCTTGCTGGGTGATCTCTGGTTGTTGCATGCTTGATTATCCCACACTGGGTTGTAGCTAGATGTGCTGATAAAACAGTCAGCAAATTGCAGTGCTACTCGCATTTTCCCCAGTAGGGGAACGACACGTGTGCAGCTGGAGTGAAAGAGACCACATTTAAAGCAGCAACGATAGAAAACAGCTCATTAGTAAAGGGCGAGGGACTGTTGTGGTGGTGAAGGAAAGCAGAACATGATTTACAAACCATTTAAATCTAAAGAAGTAAAATACCATATTTTTCGCTCTATAAGACACACTTTTCCCCCTCCTAAAAAGTAAGGGGGAATGTGTGTGCGTCTTATGGAGCGAATGCAGGCTGCACAGCTATCCCAGAACCAGAACAGCAAGAGGGAGAGATGCGCAGCAATTCCTCTTGCTGTTCTGGCTTCAGGGATAGCTGCCCAAAGCCTCTTCAGCGAAGCAGGAGCGTTCCTCCCGCTTCGCTGAAGAGGCTTTGCGCTGCTCTGCTGAACCTAGCGCAGCAAGAGGGAGAGCTGCGCAGCGCCTCTTGTTGTGATGTCTTAGCCTGATCCTCCCTCCTCCTTCCTCTTCAACAACTTTTGATTCAGAATATTTTTTTTCTTGTTTTCCTCCTCTGAAAACTAGGTGCGTCTTATAGAGCAAAAAATACGATGGTACTCATATTTTCTATAGCACCTTCAGTGTTTAAAATACTTTATAGCTTTTATTCTGCGTATCCCAGAATGCACCATTCTTAGGCAGGATACTTGGTCCCCATTGCAGTTACATTTCTCTTGCTTCCAATATTTGTTAGCCACTACTCTCCTATTCTTCTAGGATATCTGGGCTGTATACAGCAGGCATGACTAACGAGGCTGTATTCAGCAGGCATATAAAACAATCAATTGAAACAAAGACGTTTTTCAAAAGTTAAACAATAGAACAAATTAACAACATAAACCAATACTTAAAATATTCAGGCAAGTAAGGGTTATGCCTGGCACAGAAAGTATTGTTGTATGGCACCAGTCCATCACAAGGAGGCCTATCTGCATTACTACATAATGTATCCCCCCTGCCCTGCAAGAAACAAAACAAAAAACCCAACCCCGTATCTGGAGAAAAGCCCCCACTTATGATCTTACAGCACAGGCAGGTTGAGTAAGCTTCCCTAGGGTGGAAATTGCACAAATGGGATACCGCTGCTGCCTCTGCAGATGGCCTCAGCTAATGCAGGTGCAGCCATTCTTTTACCCAACTTCCCTTACAGGGACTCAAAGTAGTTCACTGTAAAAATGCTGCACAATACAAACGGTGTGAAATAAAGTCTTTCCAGAGTGAATTAATACCTTGATCGTAATCATCCATGTTTACTCTTTCTTGTAGAAGAGTGGGTTCGCCCGATCATGAAGAGAGACAAACAAGTCCTCCTGCACTGGGGCTACTACCCTGACAGGTGAGCAGGAGCAGGGTTAGCATCTGTCCACTGTAACCTTCTCAGTATAGGTATAGGAAGCATGTTTCCCCCTATGTATTGTAGTGTGTATTTGCAGCTGATGCTATCAGTTTATATCCTCTGCTATTTTTGTTTTCTACTAGCTATTTCCTGTAAATTTGCAGAATGTGAATCTGGCTAAGCTTTTCCAGTTTCTGAAAGTGGGGTATAGATGAACTTGTGCCTTAATTCCCGCGTCCATTCCTTGAAACTGGCTACATTGTGCAGGAGAGGTTTTGAATCAACTGCTACCTGCTTTCCTTCATAGCTATGACACCTGGATACCAGCAAGTGAAATTGAGGCCCCCGTGGAGGACGCACCCACACCAGAGAAACCCCGCAAGGTAAAGGATTGCCTTAATTTGATGTTTGAGTACAAAAAGAACTTGGGATTGGGTCACTCAAGGCAGCTGTCACAGAATGTGAGGCTCTGGATTCATGTTATGTCCACTGGGCCAGAGACATTCCTTTGAGCCTTTCCTTGTTGCAATTTTGGATTGGGAAGTGGTTCATTTCCCTTCTTGCTTTAAGGTGCTCAGTGATGGGTTTCTCTTCTCCTCACATCAAGGTTCATGGCAAATGGATCCTGGACACAGACACTTTCAATGAGTGGATGAATGAAGAAGACTATGAAGTAAATGATGAGAAGAGCCCTGTCTCCCGCAGGAAGAAAATCTCTGCCAAGACTCTCACTGATGAGGTACGATGCTTTTAGAGAACTTCCATTTCTTTATAATACTTTTGGGATATCTTGGGTATACCTATGTTCTAATGAGAGAAAAACATAAGACCGAGAACAAAACCATCTCTGACCAAAGCATATATAGGAGCATGATATTTCAGACCCACCATTTCTGTGTCCACTTCTTGTATTATTTTGGTCTTTTAAATAGAGTTCCTCTGTGCCCTGCAACGCTTTTCTAAACATACAAAGTAAGGCTACAGGATCAGAATCTCATAGCGCAGATTCATTTTAAGACAAAATCAACCTGTTCTGTGAGATTCCGATCCTATACAGTGGTACCTCGGGTTACATAGGCTTCAGGTTACATATGCTTCAGGTTACAGACTCCGCTAACCCAGAAATATTACCTCAGGTTAAGAACTTTGCTTCAGGATGAGAACAGAAATCGTGCTCTGGCAGCAGGAGGCCCCATTAGCTAAAGTGGTGCTTCAGGTTAAGAACAGTTTCAGGTTAAGAACAGACCTCCAGAACGAATTAAATGCTTAACCCGAGGTACCACTGTAGCCTTTCTTTGTATGATGTTGTGTGTAGTGTGATCCTGAATGTTCACACTTGCTCACAAATGTAAGAAGTGCCTCGCTGGATCCTACCAAGTTCCATCTGGTCCAGCTTTCATTGCAATAATTCCAAAAGCCCTCAAGTTCTATATGGTCCACCTTCTGTGTTCCTGTGCCTTATACCTGGCTCATATTCTGGACGTGGGCCAGCAAGTCATTGCTCCTTTGCTCTACCTCAGTTCCTGTGCTCCCCCCCTTTAAACAATTAGACACAATTTCTGTAGGAAGGAGATCAAGCCACACCTGTTCCTGCTGTTTGAATATGTGGGGAGTTCTCTCATATAAAAAAGCATCCAAGCTCTCAACTTCCATCTCCTGCCTAGCAATAGATGGTGTGAGGCTGCTTGTTGTGTTTTGACACACAAAACAGACTATTGACTTCCTGTGAACTGAGGTCTCCCAACTGTAATGGACTTGGTGTAGAATGTGAGGAACAGAAGCCTGAGAAATGTCCATTCACTGTTTCCTCAGCAGAAGCTGATCATTGCTCCTTCTGTACAGTTGCCTTCTTTCATCTCTCTAGGTTAACAGTCCCGACTCAGACCGACGGGATAAGAAGGGAGGAAACTATAAGAAAAGGAAGCGTTCTCCCTCTCCTTCACCTACTCCAGAAGCAAAGAAGAAGAATGCCAAGAAAGGGTGAGGACAAGCTTTTCCTTTTTTTCCCTTTTGGGTTGACTAGATATCAACTAGCTCAGCCTTGATTTTATTGGTTCACTTGTGTCTCCTCCCCCACAATCCCATAAATTACATTGTCTTTAAAGAAAGATCGGAACTTGAAGTGTTCTGCAATGAGGCCTCCTAGTACATTCCTGAGGACACAGATTATTGGCAGATAATCAGCCCATCACGTCCACTCCATTGACTGATTACACTGCTGACTCCCACTTTCTGTATGCAGCTGTGGATTTGCCACATGAGCACATGACACTTTCACCTAATTTTCCTTTCTTGAGAATAAGCATCAAAGTGCCTTCTTACCAGAAGTGACACTTAAAGCTGGAAGAGAAACCTTTCTCCTTTTGGACAAAAACATTGAACATAGTGTTTGCTGTGTACAACCAAGTCTTTATGCTGCCCATACATGATGGAGTCCAGGGTGTTCAGCTTGTATTAGTTTGCTGCAACAAGGCTGGTGGATCTCTCTCCTTACACCTCCCTCCACAGGCCTTCCACTCCCTACACCAAATCCAAGCGTGGCCACCGTGAAGAGGAGCAAGAAGACCTCACTAAAGACATGGATGAGCCTTCCCCTGTCCCTAATGTTGAAGAAGTCACACTACCAAAAACAGGTCAGTATCACAGCTTTTGGACTTGCATAGCTACTGTCCTTTCCCGCACTCCACATGGGTCCTGGGGTCACTAGGTCAAGATTGTGCTAACCAGTGTCTCCACCAAAAGTAGTGCTGTTTCATTGCTTTGTGAACCAGTTTGATGAATAAAACAGGTCCTCCCCCCCCCCCCCCCAACTCCATTTCAATCTCTCTGCCTGTCTGCTCCTTACAGTGCAATAGGGGAATATATGAATCTTCCAGGAGGTGCTTCTCTATGACAGGGCAGGTGGGAAGAACCTTTGAGAATTTTCTCTCAGTAAAGTATTCCTTCCTTGTTCTGTCTTGCATAGTTAACACCAAGAAAGACTCTGAATCGGCTCCTGTGAAGGGTGGCACCATGACCGATTTGGGTAAGGGATATTTTTCCTTTTGTTATCCCGCTCTTGGTATGGGAATAAGTGCATGTTCTTCAGTGTTTGCTGGATATTAGGTAGCAATAGTAAACCACAATAAAGGCTCATTGAGTAGCACCCCCCCACACACACTTTGTTACTGTGAAGAACCACATGTTGGAGGGCATGAAATTCACTTCATGTGAGTATTGAAAACTGGTCACCCCTGAGTCCCGACTTGCGACTAGTGTCCTGAGATGCTATACTAAGGGCTGCTTGAAAGGTGACATTTTTGTGGCAGGGTTGTAAAATAAGCTTGCATTATGAGTGAAGTCCACATAGGTGTTGTGATTTGCCCACTTGTATGCTTCTTTGGAAGAGACTGGCTGTTGGAGCTTCCACAGAAGCATAAGCTAGGCAGAGTAGACACCTAAGAAGTGGCCTCTGTAGATCTCTGAAGTAGGTTAAGTAAGCATGAATCAGAAAATCGGTGTACGTAAGCCAAACTGGCAAATGCAGTAATAGTAGCAAGTTATGCCTGAGTAATTCCAGTAGACCCTAAGAGCTGCCAAATTGCAACTGTCAACCAGATGTTCTAGAGAGAGGGTATAAGAAGCCAAAGGCTTATTGGCTGGAATCCAGAGAGCCTCACAGCTTGCTGTCTTAAGCTCAAGGGGGATTTAGACTTGTTTTCATCAAACAACCACCTCCCGTGCCATATGGCAAATTGCTTTTGAAACAGGAGTTCAAAAGAAAGTTTTGATATGTCATGGGAGTCAGCTGTTTAAGGAAGAAAGCAAAAAACTCCATTTACATGCCTCCTTGTGTGAGCTTAATTAGTAATTTGGACCCCAGTCAATAAATTTATTAGTCATAGTCTGTACTTAAAAATACTTGTGGGCATGTACAGAATAGATTAGTGCATGCATATGTAATACACACACACACATATAAAACAGGACATTAAACTCTTCTGCCACTTCCAGTTTCCAGCAGTTTTTACAAAAAGGTTATATTTATGGCCTCATCTATGCCAAGTACTCAGAATGAGCTGCAATGTTTCAGCCAAGATTGATTAATGTGCTAACATGTTGTCAAGGGGGCTCACATTCCGTGGAACAAATACACGCCCTGGGGAAAAATGGAAGTTTAAACCAACAACAACAATAAATAATAAACTTTTAATAATATTTAGAGGGTCGGTGAAATGAAAAAAAAAAACCTCCTTGCTTTCTGCTCACTAAAATACCTTTATAATCTCCTCCACCCTCTTAAATATGATTAGACACACATTTAGGTATCTGCATGTACAGGAATCTCATAAGTACTCAGTGCAATATTGTCCTTCCAAACTACTGTAGAATGAATACAAATACATGACTAAGGTTGCCTTTGCCATTTTTGCTTTCCAGATGAGCCAGAAGATGAGAACATGGAGACTGCAGGCAAGGTGAGCCAAGTCTGACTCAACTCACAGAGCAATCCTACCCTTTAATTATGGCCTGGGGATGGGAAGGTGAGGGCTGCCACTGTGGTAGCAGAACGGCCACTGTATCCTTAGCCTGCAGTGTGTTCAGCCTGGGAGAGGAATGGAAAAACTCACAACCAGAAAATCCCTAAATGACATAAAAATGGCAGGCATGTTCTGGAAACACCCCCAGTGGCAACCAATCAGGGGCTGTGTTGGTGATGACGCCCACATTCCTCCCAGGCACAGAGGGAGCCAATAGAACTTGCATCAACAGGGGTGTGTCCTTAGCACACCCATTGCATCACCCCACAGGTAGAATGCAAGATGACACCACAGCTTCTGTTTTTGCCTAGTCTGCTGCTCTTTTCCTTCTAAACAGGCTAATATTCTGGTTCTTATTTCCTTGCCCTAGTTTGGCCTGGGCAGAAGGGGACACAACTCCATTGCTTCAGTGCTGCAAAGATATGGAAGGGCACCTCCTTGGAGGCCTGTGACGGCACCCATAATTATTCTTGTGCCATAGCACCCTCTGAAACAGCAAAGCACCCTTGATTCCTCTCTCATCACCTAGCAATTTGTCTGTACACCTGCCTACTGTCACCCTCTGAGAAGGACTCAGGTTTTCTGAGTGCTGCATGAACAAGCAATTCCACCCTAGGCTTCTCTTGAAGCTTAAGAACAAAAGTCGTAAGAAAACAATGGGCACTCAGGTTGCCTACTCAGGAGCTTTCTGGTTTCAGGATGAAGAGGAGAACAATGCTGGAAACAAAGGAGAGCAGACCAAGAACCCTGACCTACATGAAGACAATGTCACTGAACAGACGCATCACATCATCATCCCCAGCTACGCAGCCTGGTTTGACTATAACAGGTGCTCAAGTGGGGACCGGGAAGGGCTTTTCCTCTCAGTACCTCCATCCTTCCAGTCTGTTCTAATGCTTCCTTTTGATTCTTCCTCAGTGTCCATGCTATTGAGCGGAGAGCCCTCCCAGAATTTTTCAATGGCAAAAACAAGTCAAAGACTCCTGAAATGTAAGATTGCTGTTATAAGCAGTAAGGTCTGTTCTGGGATAGTAAATGTGACAACCTTTTTCCTCTGGTAAGAGGAGGGCTGGGGGAAGTCTCCTTATTTCCTAGTCCAAGGATTCCCAAACTTTCTTTCAAGTTTCATTCAAGTGGTCCATGGCATGTAATCTTTCAGTTTGAAGCAGGGAGATGGCACATCCACTGCATTAAATATATTGATTTTTACTTGTATTTTTGTAGCTTTTATTTCTTATGTTGTATGTTATTGTACTGCAGTTTGAATTCTGTGGAATAATAAAATGCCATATATAATAAATGACAGCAGTAGCAAAGTACAATTAAAAAACATACAGCATTTGGCACAGTTCATTACAATTGCTACAATGGACAGAAAAACTATTAAGTGGTCTGCCGAGACCCTCAGCTATTTTCAAGTTGTCAGTGTAAAAAAAAGTTAGGGAAACATTGTACTTGTCCTTTTGTTGGTCTGAATAAAAGGAAAGGTCCTGAACTGGCCTCTGTAGTATACGAGAGAGAATGGGTCTTAATACCACGGGAAGAGTTTACAGGGTGTCATGGGTTATAAATAGTGGTCCTGACTGTCATCTTTTTCTTCCCGCTGCACTTTAGCTACTTGGCATATCGCAATTTCATGATTGACACCTACCGGCTCAATCCACAGGAGTACCTAACCTCGACTGCCTGCCGTCGGAACCTGGCTGGGGACGTGTGTGCCATCATGAGGTATGCTGAGAAACAGAATAGCTGAGCAAAGCCAGAAGGAATGTATTCAAGACAGAAGCTGCCTCTGGCATTCTAGCTTTCATACAGCGCTTAGTGCGACAGGATTTTTCCTCGTTTCTTAGCTCCCATTGTGTTTAATAGTAAAAATTAATTAAAGGTGATGAAGAGGTTGACTGAACATGCCCTGTTGAAGAAGAAACAGAAGTTTTGCTTGAGAGTCTTCTTGTTTGACAAAATTGATCTTCCTTATCTGGCTGTTTGGCAGATAATTTGTCCTGGGGTGGGAGTCCACCTCCTGGTCCTCTTAAAAGCAGAGAATAGAGTTTGCCACATGGCTGAGCTTTGGGTCCAACTCTGATCCTCTCATGCAGAGTCCACGCCTTCCTGGAACAATGGGGACTCATTAATTACCAAGTGGATGCAGAGAGCCGGCCGACACCCATGGGACCACCACCTACATCTCATTTCCATGTTCTGGCTGACACCCCTTCGGGATTGGTGCCGCTGCAGCCCAAAACACCCCAGGTAGCGTGAGAAGAAATTTATTCAATTTCATTTAGGTTTTTTCAGTGTTTTGCTGGTTTGAAAATCTTCAAGGGGTAGCTTCCAAAACACATTAAAAGCAAAATGAAATTACACAAGAATCTAGAAACATCTGATAAAATGAATTAGTAGGCATATTAATTAGACTTAGAGCATCAGAAAATGGGGAGTCTTCTATGGAAGACTCTGCATTTCTTTGTTTCCTATCCTAAAAAATTGATCTGCATCAGACTGGGGCTTAGTGCAAAATTGTGCTTATTCTTCAGAGTCGTCAGAGTGATAGCGATACCAAGGCTGGACGAAAGGGCAAAGAGATTGAAGACCTTGTCACTGAGACGGTGAAGGGGAAACCTGAGCTGGTAGGAGAAAGGAGAGCTTCTGAATGGGAACTATAAATTGTCAAGTGTTTCTGGGGTCTAAAAGAGCAGGGCTGCGTGCACTTTCCCCCTTCTTTCCCATCAATTTTTAGGATGCATAAGAGATGAATTGTCACATCTCTCACTTCAGGGGTTTCTTAAATGTTGTTGGTTATAGTTTCCCTTATAGGCTAACTGTAAAGTTTCATTCTCAAAGGTCAAGCAAGGCACAAAAAAGAAGGCACCTGCAGATATCTGCCACTGAAAGTTCAGACCCATCCAAGAAGTGGACAGCTTCTATCTTTTCACAACAGAGGTGTATGGTTGCTGTCCAACCATTGCAGTCTGTGTTGTAAATTGGCCACAAATAGAATGCGGTGATGGACATGCTTTGTCTCTGGCTGTGTTTACATCACAGGGAGCTCATTCTTCTCTTTCCCCAGCAAACCACAGCTTCCCAGCAGATGCTGAACTTCCCTGACAAGAGCAAGGAGAAGCCACCAGACATGCAAAACTTCGGGCTTCGCACTGACATGTACACCAAGAAGAATGCTCCTTCCAAGGTAAAGAGTGGGGAGAGGGTGGGTTTGCTCACATGTGAGATATCTGTTCCCTGGTTGGTGTACAGAGGGCCACCAAGAGACAACGGGTTGCCTCCGCCCACTGCCTAGATCATGCAGGGACACAGGACTGGGTAAGAGAAACAGCCAGCTCCTCTCCAGTTCTGGCCCAAGACTGAGCCAGAGAGTACAGCTGAAGAACAGAGAGCCCCTCCAAGGCAGGCATGCCAAAACCTTTCATTGAGAAAGAGAGGCCTCTAAGGACACGTGATGGTCAGATTATGAGGCTGGAGGCCTCCTGGTAAGTGACCAGGGTTGTGTTCTAATGCATGGTTTCCCCACAGAGCAAAGCTGCTGCCAGTGCTACTCGTGAGTGGACAGAGCAGGAGACGCTGCTGCTGCTGGAGGTAAGAGGACAGAAATATGATTAGGTAAAGGTAAAGGTACCCCTGCCCGTACGGGCCAGTCTTGACAGACTCTAGGGTTGTGCGCCCATCTCACTCAAAGAGGCCAAGGGCCAGCGCTGTCCGAAGACACTTCTGGGTCACGTGGCCAGTGTGACATCGCTGCTCTGGCGAGCCAAAGCCGCACACGGAAACACCGTTTACCTTCCCGCTAGTAAGCGGTCCCTATTTATCTACTTGCACCCGGGAGTTCTTTCGAACTGATAGGTTGGCAGGCGCTGGGACCGAACAGCGGGAGCGCACCCCATCACAGGGATTCGAACCGCCGACCTTACGATCGGCAAGCCCTAGGCGCTGAGGCTTTAACCCACAGCGCCACCCGCGTCCCGTCAGAAATATGATTAACTTCCCACAAAAGTGCCTAAGGCACTTCTTGAGTATTGCTTCCTCTTCCTGCCCCCAATTTGTGCTTAGACCACCCACACATACTGTGAACTAGGACACTGAATAGATTTTTGAAAGTTGTATCTCTGACTCACAAATACATAAAATATACAACATTTGTATCAATAACAGCAAATTTCTTATACACCGTCCATCTGACTGGGTTACCCAGCCACTCTGGGTGGTTTCCAACAAAATATAAAGGAAGAAAACACAACATTAAACATTAAAAGCTTCCCGATACAGGCTGCCTTCAAATGTCTATGAAAAGTCATAACATTTTCTTATCTCTTTGACATCTTGCATTGAGGGAACCACCAGAAGGCCCTTGGAGTTGGATCTCAGTGTCCGGGCTGAACAATGGGGGTGGAGATGTTCCTTCAGGTATATGGGACTGAAGCCATTTAGGGCTTTAAAGGTCAACACCAACACTTTGAATTGTGCGCAGAAATATGCATTTATTTAGGAACTACACTAAACATGGGCACTGAATGTGAGTCTGGCCTCTGAAAAGCTTCAGGCATGTAGAACATCTATTGTGGTGCTGTTGACTGGCTGTTTCTGATCCTTGCCCTTGACCATTCATGTCCAATGTGTCGTTTCTCTTCGCTGCTTTTTAGGCTCTGGAGATGTACAAGGATGACTGGAACAAAGTTTCTGAGCACGTTGGCAGCCGCACGCAGGACGAGTGCATTCTGCATTTCCTGCGTCTTCCTATCGAGGACCCTTACCTGGAGGACTCGGAGGCCTCTCTTGGGCCTCTGGCCTATCAACCCATTCCCTTCAGCCAGTCGGGCAACCCCGTGATGAGCACCGTGGCCTTCTTGGCTTCTGTTGTGGACCCTCGTGTGGCATCTGCAGCAGCCAAGTCAGCCCTCGGTAATTAACTCTTCAGACTCCCCCTGCCACACCCTTAGGGACGGAAAGGCTATTAAGTTTGTAAATGGGTGCAGTTGTAGAACAGGTCTAGGACACCATATCACTGTCCAAGAGACTCCTGGAAATTCTGTCCAGCCTTGTCATTTTAAGAGTTGATAGTGCACATATGTTAACAAGCTTTTCTCTACATACTTAAATACTTTTTTTAAAAAAGGAAAGCTATGGATCTCAGGATGCCAAATTCTGGGCCAGCATCCTAGAAACCAGTAAGGAATTTTTTTGCTGTCATTTATGTGATGCTAATACCCAGGCTGAACTTGGGTCAGAGACTCACAGATAAGTCCCCAAACAAGCATTTAAAAACCCCTGCTTAAAAACCTCCAAAGTAGGAGTGTCTACCACCTCTCATGGGAGTTTGATCCACGGTCAAACAGCTCTTACTGTCAGAAAGTTCTTCCTGATGTTTAGTCTCCTTTCTTGTAACTTGAAGTCATTGGTTTGGGTCCTGCCCTCTGGAGCAGGAGAAAACAAGCTTGTTCCCTCTTCCATATGACCCTTTATATTTTTGAAGATGGCTTTCATACATGTGATGTTGGACTCAGGTGCTCCCCATAAGGTGTGGAAGTCCTGATAGGTGAAAGTGCATCCACTAGCACTCAGAAAGTAGACTGGGACGTCATGTAGTGGTTGTTGAAATGGGATGCTAATTGCTGACAGAGCTACTACACCTGATCAGATGCAGTTCTTCAGCTCCTGTGTCCCCAGTGGCCTCCCGCCCAGCTCTGTTTCAGCTGCAACTCTTGCCTATCTCAGGCACTTCCTAGTGGGTAGAAAAGGTGCAATGGGATTTCTTGCTGCCCGCAGCACCTGCCCTGCAGTGCCCATTTTGCCCCTCTCCCTGTATCCTCCCTGCACGCACCGTTTGGCCACCCGTTGCTCTTTCGACTGACCCTGTGGCTCTCTTCCGCAGAGGAGTTCTCCAAGATGAAGGAGGAGGTCCCCACCGCCTTGGTGGAAGCTCATGTCCGCAAGGTGGAGGAAGCTGCCAAGGTGACAGGCAAGGCAGACCCGGCATTTGGTCTGGAGAGCAGCGGAATTGCAGGGACCACATCCGATGAGCTGGAGAGAATAGGTGAGGGGGGCGAGCGGGGCGCCTTCCGCGCTTCATCCCGCGAAGCGCCCTCGATGGACCTCGCCCAGTGTGCGGTGGGGACTAAGAAGGGTGCCGAGACGCAGGAGACCAGAGCCGGCCTGGCTTCCGGCCTGGAGCTCACGCTCAATCGCCTGGCGCAGGGTAAGGGATTCCCATCGTCACTCTCTCTAACCCCATCCTCCTACCCCATCAGACCGGGCAGATCATGGGTTGGGCTGTGTGCCTAAAGCTTTCGCCTCCAGGAGGTTACAGGCTGGCTCAGCGAATGGCTTCTGGGGCCTGCCTTCTTGGGGGATGCCTGGTCTTAAGCTGGAGCTGAGCAGTGAGGGAAGGTGGAGGCTGGCATTTGGAGTTCTCCCTCTCAAGGTGCTCCTGTCCAGAACTTGCCTCAGGTCTAAAATACCAGCAATCTGAGAGAGTTTATTGGGCCTTAGTCTAGTGGGTCCCTCAGCTGCCATTCCTTGTAAAGGTGCTTGAGACAGGTTCTCACCCATTCAGATTCCCACTCCCCTTCATTCTTCCAGTTTCCCCCCCTTTAGTGGGTGGGATGGAGCGTTACTTGCAGCCTTTAATATTGGTATCTTTTTTCCTTGTCTGTTTCTCCATTCCTTGCTCAGAAGAGAGCTGCACAGATGAGAACCGGGCAGAACCTCCGTCATCGGAAGAGAAGAAAGAGGTGAAGGTGCGGGAGGGAGGGCGTGGATGAGCCCCGATACATGTTCCGCAAAAAATGAGTCTCCAAAATTTCCTGCATGGGGCATACGTAGGTAGGAGAGGGAGGAAACTGGGGAGGTGCCTCATAGGATCCCCACAGGATGTTTGCAGCACCAGCGGGCAACTTTTCTAACTAAAGTAAGGCACCATGTTACCCTGCTAACAACTAACTGTCCCTCAGAGTCCTTCACTTCATTAATCTTCTGATCGCAATATATATCCTGCTCTGCTTTCCTGGCCACTAGAATAATAACTGTAGGTCCCCTGCTCCAGTTCTGATACTTTTCCAATTGTGCCTTCTCTATTGTGTGTGCCTGAGCCCCATGCCACAGCTAGGGGAAGGATTAAGAGGCAATAGGCAGCTGTTGGAATCAAGCCCTTCTCTCAATGCAGGAACCAAGAGAAGGCGCCATGGAGGAGGAAGTGAAGGAGAAACTTGGAGAGGTGCCCAGGAAAGAGGAAGAGAAAAGCAAAGAGGCTGACGGCGAGAAGGAGATGGACAAGAGTGACGGGGACACCATGGGTGAGCACCACCTTCTGGGTAATGGCAAAGCTCATAAAATAGCGAGTGAACTAGGAGCATGAACGGAGCTGGGATGCTGTGGTCACATGTTCTGAAGCAGGGGCTCCCTCCGGATGTTGCTCAGCTACGTCTCGTCAGTAACGATTGAGCACGCTGGCTGGGACTGATGGGAGTTGGAGTCTAACAAACATCTGGAGGGCTACAGTTTGCCCAACCTAGTTCTAAAGTCTCAGCCAGAGGTACTGTTAACTTAAATGCAGTACAGTATGCCACTTGCCTCCTAGAGGCATAAGAACCTAATGGGAATGGAACAGCTCTGCCATTGGAAAATCGAAAAGCTTGTAGTTAGTAGCGTTGGTGGGTGTGAAGAGTGTTGAGACGGAAGGTGAGTTAACAGAGTAGTAAAGTAAACATTCCAAGCACAATTCAAAGTGTTGGTATTGATCTTTAAAGCCCTAAACAGCTTCGGTCTTGTATACCCAAAGGAGCGTCTCCACCCCCATCGTTCTGAGGTCCAGCTCCAAGGGGCTTCTGGTGGTTCCCTCACTGCAAGAAGTGAAGCTACAGGGAGCCAGGCAGAGGGCTTTCCCAGTAGTCGCACCTGCCCTGTAGAAGAGTTGAACAATCATATGACTTTTTGTAGACATCTGAAGGCAGCCCTGTTTCGGGAAGCTTTTAATGTCTGATGTGTGTTTTATATTTTGTTGGAAGCTGACCAGAGTGGCTGGGGCACAACAAATTCCTCTTCTTTTTATGATGATGATGATGATGACGACGACTACTACAGCAACTAGTACCACAAAGAAAACATCCACTCATGAATTTCTTGCTGTCCGTCCGTCCTTCCTTCCTTCCTTCCTTCCTTCCTTCCTTCCCATCCCACCTGTGCCAGATCAGCCTTTTGAGTGCATGAAAAAATGTGCAGAGATAAACTCCAGGCACTGAGGGATATTCCACCTCTTTCTAAGCAATAGTAGCCCAGGAGATCACACACACACACCTGCCCATAAATTGTTTTTCTCCTCCTCAGCTGACGGGGAAAAGGAAAAAGAACCCAAGGATGGTAGTGAAGAAGGGCCCAAGGATCTGGCGGAGGCCGAGGCGGAGCGGAAGACCAAAGTGGAGAGGGACATAGGCGAGGGCAATCTTTCCACGGCGGCGGCGGCAGCTTTGGCGGCGGCAGCAGTGAAGGCAAAGGTCAGTGGCCGCAGGATTGGCTGGCTTCTCCATAGGCCAGGTGGACGTGTGGGGTTGCCATTCGGACTGATCTTCTAGGAAGCAAATTGCTTTTATATAGTCTTGCAGTTGCTAGGCTGCAACCCCATGGTAGAAACATATAAAGTGGGTTACAAATTTTATAAATGGCATGAAGCTAAACAGCAGGCAGAAGCATTTTTTTAAAAAAGTTGAAAAGTCAATGCAACGGATACAGTGAGGTCCCTAGTTCAGATCACACCTCAGCCGTGAGTTTCCTTGATCTCTTTAGGAAAGCTACAGAATCTCTTGGCTTCCGTCCTTCCTCTGGAATATGAGGAAAATAGTTGCACTGCTATTGTTTGGATTATAGGCATATTGTATGCGACATGTTTTAGGCAGCCAGCAAGTTAGCAGGGCCAGTAAGTTGGTCATGTTGCCATGCATTCAGGCACTCTGTGTTTGCTGTCTCACTTGGGTGACTCATGGGTTGGCATTCTGACCCTAGCTTCTAATCTGACAATCTCTCAGTCCTGCTTTAGGCATTAAGGCTTAAGGTGTGGGGTAACTTCTGAAGATGTAGAAAGTGGGGTAGGGCAGTCCTCCTCTCCTGGGAAGTTTTGGTCTCTGGATTTTTCATAGAGTTCTGTAGGGCATGCTACTTCCAGAGCTTTGATCCACCCTCTCTTCTCTTTCTCTGCAGCACTTGGCAGCCGTGGAAGAGCGTAAGATCAAGTCTCTGGTTGCCTTGCTGGTGGAGACACAGATGAAGAAGCTTGAGATCAAGCTAAGGCACTTCGAGGAGCTGGAGACCATCATGGACCGGGAGCGCGAGGCAGTGAGTACACTTCTGCCCTCTTGACGCCAGCGCTGCTTACTCTGCCCAAAGCAGGTTGAGCCCCATGCTAGGATGCAGCTTAACTTTTGTGTGTGTGTGCTTCTGGGTTTTGTAGGAACTCCTACTCTAGGTGCTGCCACAGCCTCTGTTTGTTTTGTATCTTCCCTAGTTGATGTGCGAATGTTGTGGATAGTAGGAGAGGATATATTGATTAACTATTATCCTTCCTCACTCACGCTACTGAGTCATATAGCAGAGCTCATTCCCCTTTACACAGCAGGAAGCTAGTTTGCAAATTTGTTTGAATCTCTTTAGTTAAGCAATCTGGCCTGCCCAAATTGGAGTTTATTCCCGGTAAGTCCCCTTTTGTTCCCTCTTAAAAAGAAATAAAGACACAACAGTCTTCCTTAAACAGTAACAAGAAGTTTACTTACATTCAGTTCACAGTATGATCCCTGAAGGCAGGCTTTCGCTTGTAATTAGTTACAGAATGTGGCTTACATCCTTTGTGAGGATGGGCCCTTGTGCTGCTGGCTGAGAGCCACCAGTGCAGTCCAAGAGAAGAAAGAATCAAGAAAGTCCAAAAGAGAAAGATGCCTGCATGGCTGGACCTTTTGTGGGGTCTGCAAGGGTCACGCCCACCTACCTGGTCACATGCAGGGGGAGGATGCTCCAGACCAGGTGGAACAGGAAGTTCAACTGGCTGGATCAACATCTCCCTGTCTGCGTCCACTCTAGGCAAACAAAGAATGTTGTATTTGACTGCTATAAGGATTACATCCCAGAGTTGACAGCCACAATTCTTACTTGCAGCCAGGCAGTGGTCCGTATGGGAAGCCCAGAGAATACTCTGAAGGCACATGCTGTAGTTACATGCTGGAGCTAAGTAGATTTGGCTCCAGCAGATGCCTGGGAACATTAGGCTCTCCGTGTAATGAAGCATGTGCAGCGGAGTAAGAATTTGTGGCCGTGTTAGGAGAAGAAAAGAAACCAAGGGAAGGGAGAGCACTGCATGAGGGGGGTTGGAATAGAGAACTTGCCCAGTGTAACCTGTCCCTGATCTCTCTGTAGCTAGAGTACCAGAGGCAGCAGCTCCTGGCTGACCGGCAGGCCTTCCACATGGAGCAGCTCAAGTATGCTGAGATGCGCGCTCGCCAGCAACATTTCCAGCAGATGCACCAACAGCAACAGCAGCAGCCACCGCCACCGCCTCTCTCGGTGGGCACACAGCCCCTCCCTCCTTCAGGGGCTCCTCTGGCACCAGCTGCACACTCCATGCCCATCGCCCAGGCTTCTGTGCCGGCCACCAGCACCGTAGGGCAGCCCAGCAGTTTGGCTCCAGCAGAACAGATTGGGCAGCCAGTGGCTGCTCAGCCACAGCCCGCAGCCGCTGGAGCTCCACAGACAGGCCCAGGTCAGACTGGACAGCCGTCTGCAGGTTCTCATGGTAAGTGGGACCAGCTTTTCATTTGATCCACTAAGGGCAGAACGAAACTGTGCTCTGCAAGGGGACACAAGCTTCACACGCTCCGGGCTTCATCTCTCACATTGCAAATATCAGGGCTAGGAAGGGTGTGCTAAGGCTTTGCAGAGCTTCTGCAGTCAGAGCAGAAAGGCTACAGGTCTGGCTTCTTCGAGGTCGGCTCCAGAGCTGAAGGGACCTGTTCCCTTGGCAAAACCAAAGAGATGCTAGATTCCTTACAGTTCAGAAGCTGTAACAAAAACTTTAAAAAAGAAAATCAGTTCATAATTATGTTCTGAATAAAGTGTGTTCTGTAGTAAACCAATTCATACATAATGCACTTTATGTTCCTGAAGTAACAGTGCCTTTCAGTATGTAAGGAGTACTTTTTAAAAACTGGGGAAAGCCCAGGCTTTTTTCATGGCTTCAGAACTTTTGGAAATTTGACATCTCTACTCATGATCTAATGGAACAAGCTGCTTACAGAGCTTTTCGAGAGTCTACACTGGCATTGCTGGGAGTGTTTTAGGTATTTACAACAAGCCCAAAATGGATGCTTTCAGCTGAAAGGATGCTTTCGTAATTTGTGGTAGATACAGTGTGATTTTATAATGTTTCATGTTGCACTGTGGTTTTAATTTATGTAAGCATCCTTACGGAATACCAGTGTTGTTGGAAAGGTGGGGTATACATTTTTATATGAATAAAATACATAGGATTCTTGTTTTCACATGGTCCTGCTGAATCTGTGGGTGTCAAGGGGTGGGGTCACTGGGAATAATGCTGCTTCCCCATTTCATGTTAAGTGTACACATGAGGGGGTTGTATGAAAAGGCTTTAGAGATTGTACAACCCAGTAAATTGTGTGGTTGTGCTTCAGAGGGCAGGGAAGAAAGGCTTAGATCTGGAAGATGTGGGTTGAAGATGAGATTGGCAACAGCGGGCTCATGGTTTTGAGGAACTCAAGTGTCTTTTATTCTGTGTGCAAAACAAGATTAATGCCAGCCTACTCACCTCACAGGAGATTATGGGAACTACTGGTAATATGAAAGAGTCAACTTCAGTTCATATGCTACTGCAGTGGCATTCGGGCCCAGTTCCCTGTGGTCTGATCCTAAGCTACCACAACTAACCTTTGCATGAGAAAGTCATTTGTAGAGTGCAAATGTTACTGGAGCAACATACATACGACCAGACCAGAGGTTCTTGTTGGGCTCTAATCTGTGAAATGAGCTGAAGCTGCACACTCACAAGTGTCATAAAAATGTGGAAGCAGCAATCATAACGTGTCAGCCTTGCTTATAAAGCTGGACATTTTATTTCTTGGACAACACTTCCACATTTTTATGGGGTACACTATTTCTGGTTCTGGTTCCAAATCATCCCAATAAATGTTCATAAAAATTACCATATTTTTTGCTCTATAAGACTCACTTTTTCCCTCCTAAAAAGTAAGGGGAAATGTGTGTGCGTCTTATGGAGCGAATGCAGGCTGCACAGCTATCCCAGAAGCCAGAACAGCAAGAGGGATCGCTGCTTTCACTGCACAGCGATCCCTCTTGCTGTTCTGGCTTCTGAGATTCAGAATATTTTTTTTCTTGTTTTCCTCCTCCAAAAACTAGGTGCGTCTTATGGTCTGGTGCATGTTACAGAGCGAAAAATACGGTATATATTCCAGCATCAAGTCAGTCTTCTGGGTGGGTGGTTGCTACACATTTGGCTTTGAAGAATAATTTTTTTGTGCCCAGTTTAGTATATAGGCTGGGTCAAAGGTGAATGGTGAATGGCATTTTCTGACCATGCATGCTTAGGAGTCCAGTGCAGTGGGCTCTTTAAACCCTATTGGATGCAGATGGGTCATGTTAAGTCATTGCTTGCCTGCTTAACCGTCACAGTTAATTAGTTCTCTCTGTCTCTCTCTCCCTCTGAAGCCCAGCCTCCGTTCCCCAGCCAGCAGCCATCCTCCCAGATTCTCCCTGGGGCAGTCCCAGCAACCGTTCACCCTGCCATGGCTGGTAATATCCCCTCGGCTCTGCCTTTCGGAATGCCTGCCTCCATCCCATTTAGCATGGCTAGTAACGTAACAGACTCCATCGGCATTAACTTCCCTGCTAACACGCCCATCCATCCAGTGCATGGTAACCTTGCGTGCAGCATGGCTAATCCGCCCATCGTCAACATCGCTAGCACCCTGCACCCTCCTGCCACCCCACTGCCTCACGGTTCCGCAGCTGCCCAGAGCCCCGCTATCGTGGCAGCCATGCAGGGCAGCCTCCTTTCAAATGCTGGTGTTGGATCAGGTGAGAATTGACCCAGAGATCATGGCGGGATGGGAGAGGGGGAGAGGATTTCACATACAGAAATGCAAGGCGCTGTGCAAGGTCATTGGGCTCAGTGCTGCTTTGTTTGACAGTGCGGAAGCTTCCCACCTGCATTCCTGTGGCAAAATACATGCATTACAATTCACAAGAAAATATGGTGTGTGTGTGTGTGTGTGTAACGGAATGGGGAATGTGTGGCCCACCTGGTGCTGTTGGACTCCAACTCCCATCAGCCCCATCCAGCAGGGCCACTTATTAGGAACGATGCAGAGCCATCTTGAGGGCCACAGCTTCCCTTTCCCAGGCAGGAACTTGGATGTTCCCGAGTCCCTTTTAAGCCAAGATTCTCTAGAGGAGGAAGTTTTTTCTCTCCCCCCTCCCTGCCTTACACAGAAATTATGCCCATGTTTGGAAAGTGTTATGTGTGAAGTGGCCATAATGCTGTGCAAATGTATTAGGAGTGTCCTGGAGTTGAATAAATCAGCCTGAAGTCAAGACACATATGCATCCAATCCACTTTGCCCTAGGAATATCTTGCACATTAGGAGAAAAAAGAAAGCTATTCCTTAGAAAAGGAGTTAACAGTTTTGTCAGTTACATGTTTGGTATATAGGCTGGGTCAAAGGTGAATGGTGTGCATTTTCTGACCTTGCATGCTTAGGAGTCCAGTGCAGTGGGATTTTTAAACCCTATTGGATGCAATACGCAGTTACATTCTACATGTCCTTTTGCTTTTCAAAGCTCACTGTTACCTAGAGGCAGAATTTTGCCTTATACTTCATTAGTACCCAGGCATGGATTCTTTCTTTCGCTTTCTGCATCAGGGGCAGATGTGCAAACTATGCATATCTTTATATATTCACTTAATTAGACATCTTGTTTTAATAGTGACATTTGAGATTTACAGTAGAATTGCATCATCTTATACCTATGCATCTGTGTCTTGTTTGAGTTTGGAAGGTGGCTTTTCCATCTAAGATTAAATGTGTCCATTTCCCCCCCCCCCCCCCCACAAAAAGCATTAGGGGAAATAGCATGCAATGAGCTAGTGCTTGAAACTGCATCTCGTATGTATTGTTTGGCATGGCTTGCTTGTTTTGAGCCATCTTGATTTATTGAATTATTTCCACTAGAGTCATGGCATCAGTTTTGTTGTTTCTTACATTCCATTTGCATTCTGTTGTAAACAGGAATGAGACCTAGGTTCTCCCTCTGGGCAGCAATAGATTACAGTATGCTTTAATGACAAAGCCATAACCTTCTCATATCTGCTATGGGATGTGACAGTAAGCAGTGTTGCTAACCACTTTCTTCTCTAAACTTGACACAAAGGAAACTGACAGCACATCCAGAAATTCATTTGCTACCTCCTCACCTGCTTTCTCTTTCAGGATCTGAAGTATTTCTAACAAATTGTACTGTAGTGATGCTCTTCAGAATCAGAAGAAAATGCTCCCAAATTGGCAAGGGATGTAAACTTTTCTGAAATTGATTTGATAGGCATTAGAGGGGGCAATGCACTCACCTACTGCCTTCCTACTACGGGGTCTGGGGTACTCAAAAATCAGGTGATTCTGCAATCTGATAGGGCATCAGGCGAAAGAGGCTGCATGGCAGTAGGAATAGGGAAGCTGAGCCTTTTAAGTCTTTCCGTGCAATGGATATTGATGTTGTAATGTCTCTCCATTAGGGTTTTCAAGTAAATAACTGACACCAGAACGCTCATTTTTATCACACAAAAAGTGGCAGCAAGGTAATTCTTCTATTTGCAGCACTGCCAACCTCCCCTAACGTCTCACTTCTCTCCCCTTCCAACCCAGATCAAGGGCCTTCGCTTCAGCCGGATCCCATTGCTCCCAGTCCCAGCACGGCCACACCAGTCCCACCCACACAGTGAGAAGCTACAAGCGGCGCTTCTTGGCGCCTCCTCGGTGAGCCCTGGTCACTTGGAAGGACAGGAAAACCCTAAATCGTGTTAAACATGGATTCTATTTGGATGGGTTTTAAAAAGGCTTCGAAACAGTGATCCAAGGAGGAAGAGGACTTGGCTGTGTTGACTCCCTTCCCCTGTGTGTCTCTGCCCCACCTCATGTCCCCAGTGCTTTTTTTGTATCCAGTTGTACCAAGACTTTATTTAAAGGTGTTTCTAATTGCTGGGGTGGGGGTGGCGGCAGGGAGAAGAAATTATCTCCAAACAGCCACTGCTATTTATAGAGGGCTTTGATTTTAAACATGGTTGAAAAGGGAGTTTAACTCCCCCTTGTATGTGTCTGTCTCGCTTTTTTTTAAACAATAAAAAAAAAATTAACAGAAATATTCTCCGTCTCCTCTGCAGGGAAAATGGCAATCTACTTGGGAGTGGGCTTATTTACGGGGAAGAAGGTATTGCAGCCTGAGGGGGACACGGTCCTGAGCAATTTTTTTTTTTAATTCACTGATGCAGGGAAATTTTACTTATGTGTAGTTTATGCATTAAAGAGAGAGTAGTTTTCAGCAGTTTGGGCAGTACTATCTGGTGTCAGAAACATAAAGGAGAGAATGTTACCTGGAGTCTTTTACACAAAAAGCTAAATAATTATTTGTTGAGATAGCTTAGATTGAATTACAACTAAAACAAAGGAGGTCCCCAAATATATTTTAAAAATACCCAGTCAACATCAGGGAACCAAAAAACAACGAAATGGTTTTGAAGACAACTTAAGGTGAGCAGTTTTTAAAAGTTAAATGAGCTGCTACCCATGAGAAACTATTTGTTCCAATGAAGCAACATAATTTGAGGTGTGTGGAGAAATTGTTACTCCCCGGCTGCAGCTTACAATTGCTTATGTTCGTTTTACATGTAGTCTTGTTAAGCTATAAATGACTTCCATGCCATTTCCATTGTTTGGAGGATTCCGGTGATACTTCTCTTTCATTACCCCACAAAATAGGGCTGCCTCTCACAGAAATAACAGCGATGCCTTGTCCTTCAGGAGTGCGATGTTTCTCTCTTTCGCCCTCCATCACTTGGATTTCTTGCACAGGAAGGGGAGGAGTAAGAGTGGTATTTGTACAGTTGCTCAAGGGAAAAAAAAAAGTAGCATTGAAATTCTTTTAAAGCCCCTTTGCTCCAAAGTGGGCTCCTCGCCCTACAAGGAGTAAACCACTTTGCCTAGCATGGCTTTGCCTAGCATGACAAGTAACCCACTCCAGGATAAACTTCATCAGCTGTGTGTGCATTGCTAAATCCACTGTTCCTTTCTGTACCTTTACTGCTTTATGTGGCTCCTTTGTGCAAGTTCAGAGGAGCAATTAATGTTTCCACGTTTGTCGTGCTGCCGTGTATCCAGTACTTGAACCCCCCCAGCCCTACCCTGCAGCTTTTTGAAGCACAGAAACCCAGCCTTACTTTGTTTAACCTTAAAGAGTTTTAAAACAAATCCTTCATCAAAGGGGGGAATGTGCAACATGTTAATTTTACTCCAGGTAGGAGTAGGCATAAACATAATCCTTTTCCCCTTCACATCCTATGCACAGTTCTATTTCAAGGGATTGTTACAAGGAACCCATCTTATTGTCTGTCTTTTTTAAAAAAAAAAAAAAACATGTACTGGACCTCAGTTTGGCCTTACTGCTTGCCTTCTAGATGAGACGTTTCTCCATTTAATGGATTACATTCATTCATGTAACAGGCCTGGCTGGTGCCCTACAGCTGCTTACCATGAAAAAGCCACTCTTTTCAGAGTTGTCTCTGCCATTCCTGTCTGTCTAGTATCAGAGCTCTCATTGTGGTCACTGGGCAGTGGCATCTGCTCTCCTTTCCTCGCCACATGCCTCAAAACCTCCCTCTCTTCAAATCCTGCTGTGGTGCACATGCCTTGCCCAGTTGCCTTTATTTGGTGCTCCTCCAGGCACCTTTCCATATTAGGCTGCTTACAAAAGTAGGAAATGTGCCCTTCTGTTCAAAGCAGTCACATTTCGACAGACAGGATTAATTGAGGAAAGGGCCATTAACAATGGCTCAGGTTTTTGTTTTTCAAATTCCTGCCATTTTAAAATAGTAGTAATAATGGAGAACAACAGTAGCACTGTTTCCAAGAATGGTGAAGGAAGGCAGGCTATGGAGACTATTCCTTGACAGGGCAAAGCCCCCTAGTGAGATATGTTCTAGGGGAATCAAAGCTGTACTCCACGAATTGCTGGGTTTTACTGAGCAGCAGCAAGATGTTGCAAGAACAAACAAACATGCTACGACTGCTTTCGCAGAACCTGAAACAGCGACCCAACTTTACTCTGCCGTGTTCATTAATTTCAAAGGGTCTACTCTGAGTAAAACTTCATTGGATACCACTCAGTCTTCTAGATTTACATTTACATCCCACCTTTCCCTTAGGGTGACATTGTCGTCTCCCCATTTTCTCCTGACAATTACCCTGTACGGAAAGTGAGGCTGAGAGTGTGTAAGCTTCATGGCCAAGTGTCAGGATTTGAACCCTGGTCTCTCAGGATTCAGTCCATCAGATAGAGCTATAGCTCATAGAATCATAGAGTTGGAAGAGACCACAGGGGCCATCGAGTCCAACCCCCTGCCAAGCAGGAAACACCATCAGAGCACTCCTGACATGTGGTTGTCAAGCCTCTGCTTAAAGACCTCCAAAGAAGGAGACTCCACCACACTCCTTGGCAGCAAATTCCACTGTCAAACAGCTCTTACTGTCAGGAAGTTCTTAGTTAAAACTTAGTTCTGTGCTACTAACAGCATTTTTCTGTACTGTTCCTGCCAACACAATTCAAACTGTCTCAGATGAGTATAGGTACCAGAATCACAAGAAAAACCCTCTTTGAAGATCTCTGAACTCCAGCAGCCACTTTGGTTTTCAAGAAGTAACACGGCACAGTGTTAGTAAGACATTTTTGGGAACAGTTTATTAAAGCAACCAAGAGGAAATAAGCTGAACACTTCTGGAAATAAAGTGATGCAAGACAAGCCAGCAGTTTGCTTCCCTGCCCTTCAGGAACACCCCCTTCAGACAAATGTTGTTTTCTTCCTTTCCTTAGCCCTCGCCTCAAGGACTAAACCAAGAGGTTGGAGAAAGAGGGAACCAAAAGTAGTTTCAGACACAGATAAAAAGGCACAAACATTTTAAGGATAAACTGGAAGAGGTTCTCGGGAGGAGCTAGAGGTGATCTTCAGCCACTCAGAACCATCCGCACCAACTCTGCGAAGAGAAAATAAAGCCGATGTCAGAAAGGCACAAACAGAACACGTAGGACCAGGCTAAACCTACTGGGGGGAAATGGGACTTGCCAGAACGGGGGAATCCATGGTTAGCAATGACAATGAACAATCTTTCCACTAGATGAGGAGCTTTCCTGTCTTTCCTCTACACAGCAGCCTTTGGCAACTTGGTGTCCTCCTCCTGCTTTAGGACTACAACTTCCATCAGCCCCCAGGATCACAGTGAGGCTGATCAGAGTTGTACTCCAAAACATCTGGAAGGCATCAGGTTGGTGACAGCTGCTGCAGAGCTACGTGCCGTAGTGTACGTTGGAATTACGGAGGAATAGCACAAAGCTAATTATATCAGCTGCAAGAAAGGCTAAAACTGGTGTCCATTTTCTTTGGATGCATAGATGGCTTTTGGTCACAAAATGAAAAAGGCTAGCGAAGGAAACAAACAAACAGCCTAGTTTCCTCTCTACTCCCTTCCCAACAGAGTTTTGGTTAAAGCCAGTCCCTGCCAGCAGTAGAGGATCACACAAGAAGTCCCACCCCCCTCTCCGGCACCAATGTCCTGGGGGCTCTATCTATGACCCACCCCAGTCCCACTCACATCTGTTAACGAACACTTCTAACAAATAATTTAATCAGGAAAAACAACTAGAGACAAGGAAACAAGAAGGCCACACGGCAGAAGGAAGTACGGCCAGTTCTAAAACTAGTTGCCAGGCATCAGAATTCTGGAGTTGAACCTATGAGGATGCTCTGCTTTCTGCAGAGTGGAAAAAGTTGGAGAGACACTCAGCTACAGCAGAGAAAGGACTCAGCTTTCCGACTGAGCCTACCTAGGCAGAGAAGAGGGGCAGGCAGGCAGGCAGGCAGGCAGCCACAGCACAGGCCCTTAAAGAAAGACTGTCCAATTAACCTTCAGTTCCAGTGGAAACACTTCCAAGAGGGCAGGATGGGGGCTGAAGAGCTGGAGGGGTTGCCATGCACCCTGTACCCAATGAGAGCAGCTATGTGGAAGATTTTGCCCCCCAAAATGAAGAACTGGATTCCCACAATTTACTGCAACTTTTTGTGGCATGCCACAGAACCCAAACTGCTTTTGTATTTAACATTGAAGAAAGGTGATTTTTTTCCTATTTAAGGTTGCATGTATTCTGTACAGACTCAGAAAACCACTGCAATGTGTGCTTAAAAAAATAAAAATAAAGCAAGACTAGACTTCACTGTTCAAAAAGGTGAGGGAAGGTGGCACACTGTTGTTGTTTTTTACTGGGCTTCCCCTGTTGCTCAGCTGTACAACATCTCCCTGCTTCAGTCTCTTTTCTTGCACTCCCTGCAACCTCAATTCTTGCAGAATTTAAGACAAATCCTTTAAATGCATGCACTGAGGGAGAGCTGCACCACTAGACCAAAATCAGACAAACATACTTGCCCCCCCCCAATGACTTGAAATATAAGGATTTATAGTTTTATCATCATGATCTTGGTTTTTTTTTCATGCTGTGTGCCCTTGAGGACAATGGGGTCTATAGGTTTAGACATAAGGCTTCATTCAGAGAATTATATAGCTCTGCTATCTCAGAAGAGTGACTCAAAATACCACCTTCTATTATAAAAACCAACACCATGTGAGGGAGGGAAAGGTTTGTAGCAGTACTGTGAAGACAATCAGCTCTAGCCTGGAAACCACAAGACTCTTCTCAGACTGAGGCTGCTACAGGCAGGTGCCCACATTGGGGCTGCAGCCAAAGCACCATTCCAGACCCAACAACCAGCAAACCAAGACAAGTTTGACTAGAAGGCTTCTAGGCAGGCTCACATTCTACTCTGCTTCAGTACAAAAACAACCCACCATGCCCCACCCACCAAAAGTGACAGCATCCCTGGGCCACGTCATTTGCGACGTCTGCTGTTGCCACTAGTGCATGTTCTCTCCCCACGAGAGGGAGAGAAAGGAGCCTAAGCAACCAGACCTGGAGCGAGGAAAAAGAGCATCCCCATAATTGGGCTGCTTGCTAGCCTCATCCTGGGATGGGAGCCAGGGCCCAAAGAGGAAGACAGGTAAATGGGCAGGGACGTCTGGTGGAATTTGGGGTGTCTACTGAAAACAAGCGGGAGTGCACAAGTGCAAGGGAACCCCAAAGAGCTGTCACAAAAAGGAGCAAAGGGAGGGGTAGAGTGGCTGGGACACCCCCCCCTCCCACTTGCTGGAGGTATTCATGCAAAGGCTGGACAGACATCTCTTGGGGAAGTGCTAACTCTGTGTCTCCTGTGTCAAGCAGGGAAACAGACCGGACCAGGGAAAACTCTGACCTTCTGCATGTTGCTGAACTGCAACTCTCCTCAGCCTCAGCCAGCATGGCCAAATTCAGCAACTGGTGGGCCAACAGGTTTCCCACACCTGGACCAGAACCTGGTCTCCAAGGCCAGCTTCACTTTTTGAGCAGAAACACAGACTGAAAATGTCCCCAGTCTCATCTACAACAGTATGTGAGGCAGCATCTACGTGTTCAGTCCACAAGCCCTACCTGTGGGCAGGTACAGATGCAGCTGGGCCAAAAGGAGGTTGGGCACCTGTGCAAAGCCCTTTGCGAACACTGACAATTAGCCAATTGTCAGCGCCTGCAAAGCGTGATGCCTTTTGACTACGCAGATGAATTCAAAGCCTGTGGACCAAAACAGGACACCTGCTCTCACTGTGGTAGGGAAGGTAAAAGGTAAATGACCCCTGGACAGTTAAGTCCAGTCAAAGGCGGTCCTTCAGGCCGAGGGAGCCGGCATTAGTCCAAACAGCTTTCCGGGTCATGTAGCCAGCAGGACTAAACTGCTTCTGGCATAACAGAACACTATGACAGAAGCCAGAGCGCACAGAAATGCTGTTTAACTTCCCGCCACAGCGGTACCTATTTATCTACTTGTACCGGCATGCTTTTGGACTGCTACATTGGCAGGAGCTAGGAGAGAGCAAGGGGAGCTCACCCCGTCATGGGGATTCAAACCGCCGACCTTCTGATCGGCAAGCCCAAGAGGCTCAGTGGTTTAGACCACAGCGCCACCCTTCCCCTCACTGTGGTATCACTTGTGAACCACCCTGAGATCTAGGGATGAAGAGCAGTATACAAATTTAACAAATAATAAATATAGTATCAGGCAAACTGACAGGTGGGAGGGCCCAAAGCAAACAGGGAAGGGAAAAATCTGGCCAAGCAACCAGATCCAGATCTCCACACCAAACAGAAAGGCACGCCCCAGTCAGTGTTCAAAATTCCCCAGGCGCCAGGCATGTTGTGACTGGCGTCAGTCCAATTTCGACCATGGGGAGAGATCTCTGGGTGCCAGGTTGGCAACGGACATCCCCATCTGGCTGGCCCCTCCACTTTCTTCAGCAGAAGAGCTTATTTATTGCATTTCTATCCCACCTTTTTTCTCCAAGGAGTACATGGTTCACCCCCCACCTCAGTTAACCCCTGCAAAGACCCTGTGAGGTCGGTCAAGAGGTTGAGCAAGGTCACCCCGTGAGTTTCAGGACAGAGGAGGGACTTGAACCCTGATCTCTAGTCCGACACTAACCACTACACCACACTAGCTTCCTAGAGTACTTCTCTATGGGGCAGCTCTATAAATTAAGCAGGTAAATAAATATTGGAAAAACAAAATATCAGAGAAGGATCCGAAATATTTTCCTTGAAGCTTGAATTTTATTCTGGACTGTTTTATCTGATGTTTTAATGTAAACTGCTTTTTCCTTTAAGAAATAAAGCATTAGATTAGATTAGATTAGATTAGATTAGAAATTTATTTGTCATTGTCCGTATATACACAGTATACACAACAACGAAAATCAAACACCCACCCAAAGACCGGGTTCACATACACATTTGCACGTACCTCCAACACTCTCATTCCATTCAGACATAATCTATAAAACATACATAATCCAAAATATAAAATGACCTATTAAAGGCATAACATAACCTAAACCCTATCTCATTCCTTCCTACTCCCTGCTTGCTATTTCTTACAACTGGCCCTGAGATCATTATTTAGTGCAATCAGAGCTCTTGGATAGAAACTATTCAGAAGGCGTGTGGTTCGTGTTTTCATTGTCCTATATCTTCTGCCCGAAGGCAACAGTTCAAAGAAGTTGTGAGCAGGATGGGTGGGATCTCTCAGGATATTGTGTGACTTCTTCAAAGTGCGATTATAGCAATGTAAATAATATATTATTAATAATAAATCTTAACTGCAAAAAAATGGTGCCTAGGCATTCCACTGTGGCAACCGAAACCTAGGTTTAAGGTGCCTTTTGGCTATTAGCTTATATAACTGAGTTTCTAACACTCGCCCTCAACAACTGGGGGGGGGGGGGGGGACCACAGGTCCAAGTTTGTGACTCTCATCACTGTGACAATTAAGCTGCTCCTCCTGCTGCTGCCACCGGCATCCCTACCCCACAACTGTGAGGTTACACAGGCACAGTCTTGCTTTAGCCAGCCAGAGCTGCCTCATTTCCCCAGACACCCTTGCTGAGATGACAGAGAGTCAGCTACATGCAGAGACATGCTGGAAGATGGGGAGAAACGGAGGAAGATGCTGAACAAGAAGGATGGGAAAAGTAACAATAAAGAGCGCCAACAAAAATATCTTCCTTTTTTTTAGGTCAACAAAAAAAAGGAGGCTGTTAAAAATATATAAGGTATATAATAAGGTAGGTTTGGAGGAGGCGTACCCCGTTCGAATTCACCCTGATAAGATGTGTCTCACAAATGCTGTAGAAAGGAAGAAACATCAAAATTGATCAAAATTGATCAAACAAATGAACAAACAAAACTGGACACATGGACATAAAACACACACACCCCGGCCCATTGGAGGCTCACATACACAGTACCACCTTAGGAGATCTTGCGGTCTTTGCGAGTTGCTATCTGCACAACCTGCCTGAAGTGCTCATGCAGTCAGGAGAGCCTTTGCTGCAAAAGACTCCGTCGCAGACAAGGAAACCCACCCCCGCCCCCCAATCACCCCAAAAAGCTAAAGGGCACACATCACTCTTTCCGACTGAACAAGTTACCTACAGGCTCCCCATGACGACACAAAGCAATGGAATGCAAGCATGGCAGACGTGAACCCTCCTGAACCGCATCGCAGGTGTGGATGGCTGGGTGTGCACACATATAATACAGAAATGAGGAACGAGGATGGCTCACTAGACGAACCAAAGGACAGGAGGGCCTGCGCAGATGTCACACACACCCAAGTCTCCCCAACTGCATACCTGCATAGTGTTAGATTAGACCAGAGCTCTGTAGGTAATGTTCTCTTCATTTAGACATGAGAAAATGTCTAACACAAAGAAGCGCCAGACCAGGCGCCATATAGTCACGCCAACGCTAAGCTCTTCCTCATCTATCTAGCACAGAGGAAGGTGGCAGGGCCCCCTCCTGGCAAGACCAGTGCACAGCAACAGAGAAGCCACCACCACCTCTGTCCCTCACCTTCATAGTTAATGCAGCCATTGCTGTCTTCATGGCCGGCCACAAGCATCTCTACTTCTTCCTCGGTCATCTTCTCCCCTGCAGGAAAAGTAGGTTGAGCTGAGGAGGTTTGGCTAGGTTGCAAACCCAGGGAAGACCCAGCAACACCCAGTGGCATAGCGTGGGGGGTGCAGGGGGGGCCGGCCTCAACGGGGCGCTCACACTCCCAGCTCTCTGCCCCTACCTGGTTAGGGGGCGCAAATTACTTGCCTTGCCCCGGGTGCTGACAACCCACGCTATGCCACTGGCAACGCCCTTAACAAAATGGATCACAAGCAACAAGCAGAACACACCCTGGTTTAAAGAGTCACAAAAAGGAAACCTGGGCAAGTTAGTGGGGGGTGGAGATGAATTACTGGCTGGCGTGACAAGCAGAACTTTTGTACAGACTACAAATGGAATGCAAGTTTGGGAAGTCAAGTAAATGTTCACTGGAACATGAACAGCCACCTTCCAATATTGTATTGCAATTAATGGGGAATGTTCAAGAGGTCCTGGGGGAAAGACACCTCTGAGGTGGAAGGAGAAAACGATTCTATGGAAGAGGCAGCCCTCTTTGTGAACTCATCCCACTAAAGGAGTCAAGTGACAAGCTCACTTTTGATCAGGGCTTCTCTCTCCTCTAACAGGGCATGCATGGGCCCAGCAAAAATACTCAAGGACTGGTGCACCCCAATGCCCAGACAACACACAAAGGGGGGGGGGGAGATTGTGTTCATAGCAATCTGCTGCTAATAACCCAAGAGCTTCCATTCTGAAACAAATGGGGCAAGCGATTAAAAGGGAACACTAATTTGAAAAACCAGTTTCTTGTATCCTGATCACACGTGAGGATCGCAGCAGTCTCCCATCCATGGGTTTGGCCAAGGCCATAGACGCTTTGCTGCAGGAATTCTGTAGCATTGAATTCTTCCACACTGCGCATGCGTACACATACATATACACACACACACACACTAGGAGAGATGACTGCAATCCAGATACACAATTCAAGTTCCAAGCAGTTATGCATAGGACTGCAGTATAAGAATTCCAGCTACTTTATTCTGCAAGATCGACGTCTATAAATTAGAGAGGCAGGTGTTTTTTCAGGTTCTTTCAGCACTGTACCCAATTTGGGACCACAGTACACTTTTGAAAAGCGTCTGGAGAACCAAGCAAGTCAGGAATGAATTCTCTCAGCTGCCAAGCTTAGAAACAGCCAGGCAGCCCCCTGAACGTGACCAAGTCTTCTCCAGCCATACCTAGGGTGACAAGCACATGGCGTATCTCTGCTCCCATGACCGTCCCGTTGCCCTCCTTGTCGAAGACCCTCAGGCCCTCCACATAATCCTCAAAGCAGCCTTGATCCTTGTTCTTGGCAATGGTCTGCATCATGGGCAGGAACTGCTCAAAGCTCAGGGTCTTTGCATTCATTTCTGTGAAAAGAGCACAAAGCGGGTGGGGAGACAAGGCATCATAGACGGATTGTGGCCCCAGAGGATTGGGTGGGTAGTCTAGACGTTTCCCTCTCTCGCTTGCTCCTTTTCTAGGCTGGCCTCTGGCCTTCAGAACTTAGGGGCACTAAGATTATGAATGCATGGCGTGAGAGAAAGCAAATGGGGAGGTGGACATTTTCCCTCTCTGATGATACTAGAACTCAGGGACATCCAAACGAAGCTGAATTCCAGAAGATTCAGGGCAGCCAAAAAGAAGCACTGATTCAGCCAGCACAGCCTTTCTCAACCTGTGGGTCCCCAAACGTTGCTGAACTACAACTCCCATCACCCCTAGCTAGCAAGGCCAGAACTCAGGGATGATGGGAGTTGTAGCCCAACAACATCTGGGGACCCACAGGTTGAGAACCAGCCCAGCACATCATTAAACTAAAACTGGTTCCCACAAGTTTGCAGTGACAGCCACCAACATGGATGGCTCGAACAGGGGATTAGACAAATTCATGGAGGATAAGGCTGTCAAGGGCTCCTGGCCACCCAACGGCCTGGGTCTCCCCTGTGAGGAGGCACTTTGCTTCCAGTTGCTGGAAGGCACAAGTGGGAACAGAACTGTTGCGATCAGGGCCTGCTTGGGTGCCCCCGGGAGTACTGGATGCTGAAATAGATGGGTGACTGGCCTAATCCCGCAGGATTCTTCTTATATTCTTAATTCATCCAGGTGCAGGATCTGTGATAAAGAATAGCTGCATTTTGTGACCTGTGTAAGTTCTAATAACAAATTTGCTCATTTTGTTGGCGAAAGTAAACAAAGAGCTGGGGCACCAGCGGCCCACACTCTTGCACTGGGAGTCTTGCTCAGCTGTCTCTGAGTTGTGGGCAAATGACCAGGCAGGTTTTTGTCCACACAATTGCTAGCCTAATGCATATAAAAACTCTTTTTTAAAAACTAGCAGCCGGGTTTGCAGGTTCTACTATAAAAGCTAAGTGGTCTCCGTTTAAACCACACACTGATCTGGGACCTTTCACTCCGGAGAGCACGGAGACCCTTTGCCCCCCAAAACTGCTCCCGTAAAAGAGCCCACTCACCATCGCTCTTGGGGTTCCCCAGAACTTTCATGACTTCAGCATTGGTAGGATTCTGGCCCAGGGCTCTCATGACATCGCCACACTGGCTGTACAGGATCTTCCCATCTCCAGTTCTGTCAAAGAGCTGGAAAGCCTCCTTGAACTCTGCAGGGAGTCACAGAAGGCGAAGAGGTAAGACGCAAAACAATTGTGGGGAGGGAGTGGACAAGCCACCAAACCACATATTCCTTTCATATCCTCCACCCCCCCAGCATAAAACTCAAAACAAACCTCAAGATATGTATTTCCTAAAGCAAAGGCCATATCTTGTGTCTCCTTTTTTTAAAGACAGCCTACTTGCACCCACACAATTAACCCACATATTTTCAGGCTACAATAAGATGCCCCTTCCCTAGGCATGAATGCCACCGGGCACAGCGGGACTCTCCCCTGCCTGCCTGCCTGCCTCCTCCGGCTGGGAGCGGGGGCCACGGCACACGCGCCAAACGTCACTCCCCCTCAGGATGACACCCGGGGCAGGCCACACACCCCTTCCGACACCACTGCTTCCAGGAGCCAGAATTCAACCTTCCTATTAACCAGGCAGCTAGATAATCTTCCATTTAAGGCACAGCCGGTTTCTTCACCAAGCAGGATCTAGTTTCTTCAGGCACAAAGAAACTGGAGCCTTAAAAAGTAACAAGATCTGTATAGAAAGACGAGGACAGACAAGAAAGATCAGAGAATGTGGCTATATACCCCAGAAAGACAGATAGATGGATATTTGAGGGGGGGGGGAGTGTCTTGGTAGCAACAAGGGGTGCAATTGCCTGGCAGCACAATCTCTCCTCTTCTCTCTCCACATGCTATTCTGAGGGTCTCGTCCCCCCAAGTCAACTGGGGTTCATGAGGGAAGGGTAGAAAGCACCATCGCGCTAGCAGGAGTCCATGCGCTGGCTCCTGTTTAGTTGGATCCGGCCTAATTTTATTCGGCTCTAAGAAAATTAGCTTCCATAGCCTACAGTACACTTGGGTCAGATGCTGAAAAGACTGTGCCACTGTACAAGTAGCAGAGTTTTAGAAGAAAATGGAATCTGTAGCCCCTGTTGAGTCCACCTTTATCAGATCTTGCCCTGCCCACCTTGGACAGCCAAGCTGATGTCACCAATGCAATGGCCAGGAAGGTTAACAGCACTCAAGCATTAATTTGTTTGTATTCCTATTTCATTACATTTGTGCCCATTAGCAGCTTCTGTTATCAAGATCTCATACAGAATATTAATAATTCCATGTGCAGAGGTGAAGAAAGCTGGGTAAGTTTGAGAACATTTCTGGAGCTGTATGAAGTCTAGTTGCCATAAGGACAGCTCATGAACCACCTGAATAATTTTTCACTTTTAAGCCGAGGGGATGACATGGGAGGGAGAATGCGATACACATGCATCCAATAAACTGAAGATGCCAAGGAGTGGTTTCATGGCCTTTGAGCACTCAGCTATGGCCTCTCCTAATTGTGGAATGCTTTTTCAAAAGCTGCAAGCTTACACCTACCTTGAAATAATTCCAAATTAGACTACTGCAGCGTTACAACATGAGGCAGTCCTTGAAGACTACAGAAACTACAACAGGTGCAAAAATGCAGTCGCCAGAATGCATACAAACCAAAACTATTTGACTCATATTACAGCAATCTCCACTGACTTGTTGGTTCAGACTGCAGACCACCATATATAGCTGCTGCTGCTGCTGCTTCTCTCAGGCCAGCTCAGCTCTCCAGAGTGGGGCAGGAGTCAATTTTGGGTCCACTGCCAATTGTGGGCGGGAAACCACTCTCCCCAAACACTTGAGCACCCCGCTGCACCCTGTTCCCCCAGAGCATATCTTGAGGCCGACAGAGGGTGCCCCCGTCTCTGGCAGAGTGCCTTTTACCATAGAATAAGAGCACTTTGCTCCTAGGGAAGGGAGAAGCAGCAACAACAGGATCCAGAGGCAGCTACAGCTTCTGGAATTCAGATGGGGGGGGGGCTTGCTTATGCGAGTTCCCACAAGACCCCTAACAGCAGAGGATTTTAATGTCCATACTTAATACAGTCATACTTTGGGTTACAGACACTTCGGGTTGCTTGATTTCGGGTTGCACACCGCGCCAAACCCAGAAGTACTGGAACAGGTCACTTCTGGGTTTTGGCGCTTGTGCACAGGGGCTAAATCGCGCTTTGCGCATATGTAGAAGTGCCGAATCACAACCCGCGCGTGCACAGATGCGCAACTGCAGGTTGCGAACGTGCTTCCCACACGGATCACGTTCTCAACCCGAGCGTCCGCTGTATATAGCTGTATGCAAGGGTACACCAGTGGGACTTAAGTGGTAGCAAATCAGGGTGTGGGGAGGAGACAAGAGTCACTCAGGATCAGCTATTAAGATTTTCGCATCCTGCAGTGCCTTGTCTGCCCTTCCCAGATTGAAGACCTGTTTTAGAGAGATTATCCCCACCCGCTTCCAATGATGCTTTTGCCTAGCCACAAATTCCAAAGCAGCTAATTGCTCTGGACGTTCAGCTGAAGATGCTTGCGTGTTTATTACCTCAAAGCCTCCCACCCAGCAGGAAGCGCCAGGGTCACCCCCGCCTTTGGAAGGCTGGCAAAGGACTCAGCCCAGGACAACTGTGGCAATGCCACCTAGGCTAGCAGCAGGATCTCATTTGTACCAGACAAGGATTAGCAAAGGGGAAGTGTGTGACCCAGAGACAACCACAAGCCTTGTCCTGCTTGGCAGAAGGTACCAGAAAGGATAATCACGGCCCGGATGAAGGGGGTGGGGAAAGCCGCAGCTCAGGGATGGAGCATCAGCTTCTGCCTACAGAAAGTCCCAAGTGTGAACCCTGGCATCTCCCTGTCCCCTTCCTGAATCCCCGTAGAGTCACTGCCGGTCAGTGTAGGCAACCCTGAGCTAGAAAGACCAAAATTCTCACCCAGCGTAAGGCAGTTTCCTATATCCCTAGAGTTTCCTCTATCACTCTCTTTTCTGGAGCCATTTAGTGATTGTTCACTTTTAAACCAGGAGGAAAGGGCACGAATGTTGTTCTTTGTTGGGGGGGGGGTATTTTATGCTCCCCCACCCTCCTTTTTTCTAATATGTGCAGAGATGGTGTGATGAAAGATACACATGCATCCAATTAACTGGAGATGTCGAGGATTGATCTTAGGGCCTTTTACTTGCAAACACTGAGCTACAGCCTCTCTCGATTCCGGAACACTTTTCCCAAAGCCACAAGATTATACATGTCCAGATGAGACTGCTGCAACATGTAGCACATAAGGCTGCCCTTGAAGACTGTACAGAAACTGCACTAAGTGCAAAATACACAGCCAGAATGCAAACAAGCCCTCGGTCACTAGAGCATGAGATTCTTTATCTCAGGGTTGTGGGTTTGAACCCCATGTTGGGCAAAAGGATTCCCGAATTGCAGTGGGTTGGACTAGATGACCCTTGAGGTCCCTTCCAACTCCACAATTCTATGACTATGATTCGAAGCAAAAGCAATTTGTGTCCTATTACATCAAGCCATCTGAACTGACTTGTGACTTAGTTCCTATCCCAACAATTGGAAAACCGAATTGTTGTCACTGCAGCTTAGTTTGCTTTGTTTTATGGTAGAGCTGTTAACTTGGGGTTTTTATTGGACTTGGTCTTCTGCAATTTTTTATACGGTTACCTCTTTATTAAGGAATTAAACGTTCAAGGAAAGAAGATTATAAATGCTTAGAAATAATAAACGGTGACACAGTCTATAATAACAGAAGATATGGATTTTAAATTATTTTAACTGTTATGTTATTAGTTTTGAGTTTTAGTTTTAGTGTTCTCAGTTTATTGTACCAAAATGGTTGCAAAGCACCTTGGGCAAACACAAGGCAGTAAATAAAACATTTCTCCAAATAAAAAAGGAAGTTCAATTTGTAACACGAAGCACCTGGGACATTAGTTGCAACTAAACTCCCCTCAAAACTATAACCAGCTTGGATCAAAAATCTCAGAGTAAGTCTAAAATTAGGAAAACCACAGATCCCCTTGCCGGCCTTAGTCTCAAATCATGCACACACAAAACATGCAAGCATCAGCTGCAACCCTGGGGGGAAGGAAACTTTGGGGTTCAGAGCTGCCAGGCAGCTGCTCTTAAATGCACAACTATATTAACACTAATGGAGCCTCCCCGCTTGCTTCCGACGGGGATGTGAACTAAGCTGCTGCTGCTCGGCCCCCCCCCCCCCCCGGACCTTTAGAGCTGCAAGACTCCCTTGCCAAGAGGAATCTCTCCTCTTTGCCTCCGAGCGCCTGGGATCCGGGCTGGAATGTACCAATGCAGCAGCAGCAGCTCCCAGCCCGGGCTGCTCCGAAATGAGTTTCTTGCCCATATAAGGAAACCAAGAGCACAGAATCCCGGCGCCCATCTTTTGCTCGTCCGCTCCTGCAAACCGGGGAGGCAGCCGCGGGGGGGCCAGGGGCTTCCTCTTGCGCTGCCCGCGGGAAAGATCCCGCCCGGGCTGAAGTCTGGCCGCCTGCCGGGCACCAAGCGCGCGGCGCAAGAGGAGGGAAAGCAAGCAGCCATTTCCCCCCGCCTTGCCCAATCGCGCATCCTGCTGCTGCACAACCGGAGAAGCCGCGACCGGTTCCTCCTGCTCCGGGAACGGGCTGCCCGGGTCAACGCGCGCCCCGGCGATTCCCAGATCCCGTCGGCGCGCAAAAGCGGAGCTGGCATTTGCCCCGCGCAGCGGCCGGGAGGGGATCGGGGTGGGTCCTTTCCCGAACCAGGAAATGCATCATGCAGGAGCCATCAAGCGGGCGGCGGCGGCGCCGACCTGAAGTCCAACGAATTCCCATGCAAAAGGGTTGGGCCGGGGGGGGGGGGACAACTTTGGAGAAAGGCCCCATTCGAGCAGCCGGCTTCAGACACAAACACACACACACAAACCTAGCTTAACAAAGCTCAAATACACAACTCCCCGCGGGAGGGAGACACGGAAGGGCGTATTAGCAAGGAGGCCGGGAACGTGTTAGTTAACACGGGGCTCGCTTTTGTCCACACACGAACTCACCATTGCGGGGTTGTGATGGAGAGGTGGGTAGGAGGGACAGAGAGCAGCTAGAAGGAGAGAGAGGGGTGGGGGAAAGAGTCATGAGCCCCAAATCAGGCTCCTAAGCAGATCTAGGGCGCCCACGGTTAAAACCTTAGGATTTCGACGTTTAAAAATGAAGCCCTGGCCCGCCGCCGCCCTCGGGGTACCCAAGTGGTGCCCAAAGTGGGAGCGCCCAGAAAGAGATGCGGGCACCTACCGGCGGTCTGGTCTTCCGAGAAGTCACACTGCGAAGGAAATCAGAGAAAAGCCGATTACTATTTGGGAGTGGCGGAGAGAGAACAGCAGCAAGGAAGTTCAGGAGGCGCGAGAGAGCGCATTTCTGCCCGCAAGGACCCCCTTGGCAACTTCTGGGGCGCACCTGGACTTGCTGCTGCTGCTGCCGGCTCCCCGCCGAGCCCGGCCATCCCCCAAGGTGACCCCCCGCGGGTCCTTGGCTGAGAATAAAAACAGCAGTCCCCAGATCCAGGTCCCTTGCTTTGGCTGGATCCTAACCGCACAGCCTGGATCCCCCCCCCCCGCCCCTCCCGCCGCGCTCAAATCTGCCACAAAGCACCCACCATGATTCGGGCTGCTGGCAGTTCCTCTCGCCTGGCGCTCTGACGCTTCCCTCCTTCCGCCCTGAACGTGTGCAAAGTCTTTCTGCGGGTTGGGCTCTGAGGTCAGCACGCAGGCACTCGCCCCCGATTGGCTGGCGAGCAGCAAAAATGGATCGACGTTATGCTAAGCAGAGGCTGCATTTTTCAAGAGACAGGAGTGGGCGGAGTTCCCCCGATCCCTCCTCTCCTGTGCAAAGCTAGGAAGGAAAGCACTCGAGCTTTTTTGCCTATAGATGGGCTGCTGAGATGACAGTCTCGCGGGCGGAGGCTGTTGCCTTAGAAGGAGCTGGTGCATTGCATGCTGGGAGATGTAGTTCATTTTTTACCCCCAAAATAAAAGAAAACATGATGTCTGCATGTCTGAGCTGTAGTTCTGGGTTACTGGGGATTCAACCAGGCTGGGTAGATGCAAAAAGAGAGCCAGACTCCTGAAGCAGCGTAGAAGAGGAGATTTTTGCAGGTGTGGCTTGGATAACGAGCCACACCTGCTGAAATTCTTCCAGACAGTTGTTAAAGGTGCAGAAGCCCTGCTTTCTTTTCCACCTGGCCACCTTATTTAAGTGCAAACTGCAAGGTGCTTTGCAGTGTTTGCTTCATCATATTTCCTTACATGTCAGCAATGTGTTATTTATTTTTCTAACTAATACACAGTTTAATACGCATCAGCATGGCCAGGCACCTGCCAAGGATCCAAGGACTGAGGACCTGTCATAGGTGGTGTGATGAGCTGGCCCTGCTCACCTGATCTCCAGTCAGTTGCATTGCAGCTGCTTACCGGGGGGGGGGGGTGAGCTGGCGCAGTGCAAATGCATGATTGAAGCCAATCCAGGATTCCTGATGGTGTGTTTGTACCGCACCAACCTCCCTTCTGCCTCAACCCTCTACCTCCCAGTAAGCAGCAGAAATGTTACCTCCCAAAGGTCAGGTGAGCAGCAGCAGCAGCGCCCCACCCCACTTAGCAGAACTGTTGCCCTTGACGGGTCGATCAGAGAGATGCAAAGTGTTTTTCCCCAAGGCTAAGCAGAGCATCCATGGCTAGGCTGGAACTGGAACCCAGCCCAAGGCTGGCCTGATCATAAGATAGGCTGAAGGTCCCTGCTTTGGGTGAGTGGAGCCTGAAGTTCAATGCAAGAGGGGGGATGCATTTGTCCGACTCCAAAATATACTGCCCCGGGGCCCTAACCCTTCCCTAGTTCTTGCAGAATGTGTTTCATGTGACAGAATGAATCCAGGAGCTTTGTAATAACAGGCCATTTAATCAACCTGAATTGTTTGCATTAACCAGTGAGGTGGCCTTTCCTGTGCTAGGGAGAAAGCAGTCTCTCCCACATTATGGAAGCCAAGCTAATACAAAAGAGAAGCCTTTTATGGTCTGGGTGTTTATACTCATTCACAAAACTCATCGGTCCAAGAAAGGATATTAATCCACTTTGTCACTGGCGAAGTGAAGCAGAGTGAAAATGGTTAGATCTTGGGGGCAGTGAGCTGGAGGTTGGTGGAGGGCAAACAGTGAGGTGAGAGTCAAGAAAGCAAGTGGGACCTTCCCATAAAGAAGGTTAGGTATGCCTGGAGTTGCTGTTTCCTGAGATGAGAAGCATGGCAACCATGCTGTTTATCTGGGGAAGGATCCGGTTTGATACTGATTTTAAAGTGAACCTAATTGACTGTTATGTACTGAGTTGAATAGGATCCAAAATGCAGCAGTCTGATTGGTCCTAGAACAATGCAGCAGTATGATTGGTCTGCAGGAGCCACCCAATCCAGCTCCAGATGGAAGTGAATCCACAACCTGATTGGCCTACAAGAGAATTCTGGAATTAGCCAATCATGTGCAGCCCATTGTGTAAATAATGTACCAGTATATAAAGCATTTACTTTGGGGGAACATTAATTCCTCCTCACCACTATGAGCTGAATAAAGACCATGAAATCCACTCTCGACTCCGAGTATATTTCATTCACACTTCCCATAATGGTACGTGAGCTGTAACGCAGCCTTCAAAATTCACAGTTCTGTGGAATTTGCTTTGCAGTCTTCTAACCAACAACTGTTTTAGAAAACATACATGTATTAACATCAAGTGTGCAAATGCATATATCATTAATAATATTAATGATAATGCAGCCTTCACCATCTTGGTGCCCTCTAACTCTCTCATCAGCCCCAACCAGCACAGCTATGGAGGGCACATGGTTGGGGAAGGCTGACCTAAGGTATGTTACAGGGCCTTCTTGTTGAGCTGTGATTCCGACTGGAACATCAGAGCCTCTCCAGCAACAAAAGTCAAATCTCCAGGGCACACATGCGCTAAATGCAACACATTCATACAGCTCATATATCAGCAGGCCTGGCTGTGTACTAATGTGTTTCATCTGCGCTAATGAGGCCAGAGTATTCCCTGACGTGGGAATGGCCTTTTCTTTTTAACCTCCTTGAATTTGACAGCTTGTCGTGAGTCTGAGCAAAGTGCGATTTGATGGTTCTTCTGCCATCGCTAGAGGATGGGGGTCCAGAGAGGGTGACGACACATTGAGTGGCTGTTTATTGAGGGGACAGGGAGATATTGCATCCTGCTATAAAAATTCCAAGTCTGGTTGTGACTTTCCATTTGCAACGCTTAGAGGCAAACTGCTTAATGAGAAGTTCCCTTGTTTTGAAGAGGACTTAAATACTTGCAAGTAAATATGATTGGGGTTGGAGCCTTACCGTGCAAGTCCTGAATGGGGGCTGGCTGGGGATATATGTCAGTGCATCACGGGGGGAGTGGCTACAGATGTGCTGCACACATATCATAAGCCAATGTGTTGACAACTCCTTTGAATCTTGGGCTTAGTGTGGATATTGAATGGCAACAGCCGGACAGATCCAAATGCACACGTTTCTCTTGTGCCACTTTAAATATTTATTCTGGGAAGGGAGAGGGGGTCGGGCAGATAAGCCAGTGCCAATTGTATTCATTACCCTTCCTATGCAGCCATTACACACACTTTAAAAATATTATGTGTGTATTTTCTGCAAGTGTTGCAGATGGACAAAATACACCAATGAATCAGCACAGAGAGGAGAAGCAAACAGGAAATATAGAGAAGGAATACAAGGAAAGGGGTGATGGTTCAGACCACTGAAAGAGAGAAGCAGGGAGACCTAAACAGGCAGCTACTGGACATAAATCTCAAGGGAAGTCCTCCTGAACTCATGTCAGGACCCAGTGAGTTCAAACCAGGACAGGGAATGCACCTTGTTGATCCATTTACAGAGTGGAAGGTGAAGATTTTTCATTTTTGTTGAAGTACCAAACACAGGGCTACCCCAGTTCATGCATAGTCCATAGTTCATAGCCTGACAGGAGGTTCCATGTAACAGGGGTAAAGGTAAAGGTAAAGGGACCCCTGACCGTTAAGTCCAGTCACGGACGACTCTGGGGTGGCGCCGCTCATCTCGCTCTATAGGCTGAGGGAGTCAGTGTTTGTCCGCAGACAGCTTCTGGATTATGTGGCCAGCATGACTAAGCCGCTTCTGGCGAACAAGAGCAGCGCACGGAAATGCCGTTTACCTTCCCGCCGGAGTGGTACCTATTTATCTACTTGCACTTTGACGTGCTTTCGAACTGCTAGGTTGGCAGGAGCAGGGACCGAGCAATGGGAGCTCACCCCGTCGCGGGGATTCGAACTGCCGACCTTCTGATCGGCAAGCCCTAGGCTCTGTGGTTTAGACCATAGTTTTCAGCAATAAACGTGTGTTCCCACTGCATACATTTGCAGTGTGGTGTAGTAGTTAAGAGTGTCAGACTAGTACTTGGGAGAACGGGGTTCAAGTCCTCAGTTTACCATGAAGCTCTCTGGGTGACCACCTCTCAGCCTAATTTACCTCACAGGCTGGTTGTTGTGAGGATGGCGAGAACTGTGTAGGCCACTTTGAGCTTCTTTGAGGAGTTTTGTTCTAAAGCAGTGAACCAGATCTGGATGTGTGTGCAAAATTCACATGTTATTGACAGGTCCTGGCTCTCCTTCCGCTTTCCAATATGGTTCGGAGCTTTTGGGCTCTCACACAATTCCCTGACAACTTGGTGTTAGGGGGAACCTCCTTGCATTCCCCCACCACAAAGATGCCAAAGATACATTTTTTTCCTGTGTTTATTGTGCATACTCTCTTGATGATTTTATGCTGTGAAGCGCTCTATAAAAATGTGTTTTCATCATCATCATCACACAAACTCACGAGACCAGAAAGAGCTGAAAACCAACGACTTTATTGACCAGTGGAGTAAATGTATTGTTTTGGGAGAGTCAAAATGATTTAAAAATGTGTTTTTCTCATAGAGGTTGTAGCATTCAATGGTGCCCCCTTCTGGTTCCACAGAGGAACACTCAGTGATGTTCCCACGTTGCAGTATAAATGAAGCATCATTTGCAGCCAGCACTCTGAGCGAGGGTTGGGTGGCCGATCGTGTTTATACAAAGGTAGAAAAATGGGGGAGTTGATTCCACCGGGGAGTGATGGGTTTAGCAGTCCTGCCTGAAGGGTGCAGCTATTCAACCCCACCGTCATCAGGTCTGTAGAGAAAAGATGATGGTGTGTCCATTACAGTCCGTATCAAAGGTTGGCAAGAGCTAGTATGAAGTAGCTCTTCAAGACAAGAGCTCTGATGAGAAGGTGAAAATTATTGGTTCACCAGCTTGGCTACATCAGCTCTGCAATGCTAGACTTTGCAAACATCAGCACTAACAAGTTATAGCAAACTGACTTTATATCAACAAGCAACAGCAACAAGTAACTTTCCTGGAGTGTGCACTTGATAATGAAAGGTAAAGGGACCCCTGATCATTAGGTCCAGTCGTGGCTGACCCTGGGGTTGCTGCGCTCATCTCGCTTTATTGGCCGAGGGAGCCGGTGTACAGCTTCTGGGTCATGTGGCCAGCATGACTAAGCCGCTTCTGGCGAACCAAGATACCACACACAAACATAAAACTTCAGAAGAGAGCTCAAGGCTCAATACTGAACGAGGTTACAGGGAAGGAAATGTTGTTTCCGGTGGGGAAGAACACACATCACTCCACAGAATTAACCACACTCATTTCTGAGGCACATACTCACTCTCTTCCGCTCAGACTGCCATGATGTGTTTGACAAAGGCTGTGGAGAGAAAGGAAAGAGTTGTCAGGAAATTAAATCTACCTGCCACCACATTCACATGCTCAGTATTTTGGTCCAGTGAGCCTTTTACACCTGTTCCCCCCCCCCCATATATGTTTCCATCATCGTATTTTCTAGGCTAACAAGAGTACATACAGAACCTCTGTTTCCAAGTCACAGAATCCTTCAAACAAGGCAGTGAGACATTACTGTTGTAGGAAATGTGGAGTTGAGGAGAGTAAAGGGGGAGACTGTAGAATTTCATTCTTTTGCATGGTATATAAGTAGAGCTTTTGTTTCAGTGTCACGCAAGCAGGTACTTTATTTTTGTTTGCTGTGTGAGAGACCAGAAGGCCCAGGGTGTGGTAGGTTGCAGTCAGTTGGTTGCAGTGTATTTCGTCTGTGTGTGCAAGGGGGGGGCGGTATTGCTGCGTCAGGTTAACCATATTGATTTGTATGCTGTTGGGGGGGGGGGGATTGGCTATTGCCTGGTGGCTTGCATACACAATGAAGGAGAGCCAAACTGGATGAAGGCATCCTTTGTTTTAGCTTTCCTAGGAAGGCTGTTTTCCATACAGTTTGCTACCAGTGGTCCATGTTGACTCCCAATAGATGCCTCCAGTGTCTAGTTATGGCGCTCCAAGCAGCTGAGAGGAAGTGGCTTATGAGTTCTTTGTCATGCGTGTTACACCTGATATTTTAAGGTAGCAGTCAACCTTTACTGCCTCTTGTCCCTCCCTGACAGATGTTTCATTAGCAAAACGATTGCCTCAGGTGACAACTGGCCCAATTGCTCACCTGCAATCTGTTCTCCTGCCCTCACTTACGTCCCCTTAAATATTAGGAGTTTCCTTTCTGGCATTAGCAGGTCATGAAGTGCCTAAATGCTCCCTGCATGTAGCATTGAGGCCCTAATTGTTGAATGGGCCAGTTGTGGCTTCTGTATTACCAACAGTACTAGGCACTTAAGCACCTCATCCACACAGTGTTGCACATTTGTTTGCATATGAAAAATGCAACAAGCAAAGTCCAGCACCCCATATAACTTAGGAAGAGAGGAAGCTGCCGTGTACTTAGATGGACCATTGGTCCAGCAAACTTGATACTGTCCACACTGATAGGCTGTATCTCTCCAGGGTTTCAGAGGTGGGTATAATCCCAGGCGCTGGGACCGAACAACGGGAGCGCACCCCGCCGCAGGGATTCGAACCGCCGACCTTTCGATCGGCGGTTCAAATCCCCGCGGCGGGGTGCGCTCCCGTTGTTCGGTCCCAGCGCCTGCCAACCTAGCAGTTCGAAAGCACTCTCGGGTGCGAGTAGATAAATAGGGACCACTTACTAGCGGGAAGGTAAACAGCGTTTCCGTGTGCGGCTCTGGCTCGCCAGAGCAGCGATGTCACGCTGGCCACGTGACCCGGAAGTGTCTCTGGACAGCGCTGGCCCCCGGCCTCTTTGAGTGAGATGGGCACACAACCCTAGAGTCTGTCAAGACTGGCCCGTACGGGCAGGGGTACCTTTACAATCCCAGCTCTACCAGCAGATGCCAGGGATTGACCTGAGACCTTTCACATGCAAAGCTTTACCTCAACTTGTAGATAATGTGTGCAATGTTCTGTACATTACCTGCTTTTTAATAATAATAATAATAATAATAATAATAATAATAATAATAAAAAATAATTTTATTTATATCCCGCCCTCCCCACCCGAAGCCGGGCTCAGGGCGGCTAACAACAATAAAACAGTACAACAGTACAACACAGCACAACACTCTAAAATCATTCATTATAAAATTAATTCAAATCAAACCAATGGCAACCACTGGTCCAGAGCTCCGCGAGGATTGCCGAAGGAGGGAGTCAGGCTGTGCCCTGGCCAAATGCCTGGTGGAACAGCTCTGTCTTGCAGGACCTGCAGAAAGATGTCAAGTCCCGCGGGGCCCTAGTCTCTTGTGACAGAGCGTTCCACCAGATCGGGGCCACGGCCGAAAAGGCCCTGGCTCTGGTTGAGGCCAGCCTAACTTCTCTGTGGCCTGGGACCTTCAAGATGTTTTTATTTGAAGACCGTAGGTTTCTCTGTGGGACATACCAGGAGAGGCAGTAATATTCATTTGTAAACTGCTTAGAGGTTTTTCTACAGTTGAGTGATATATAAATTTAGTTAATTGCGATATACAAGCTTGCAGGATCTATACTTTTATCACCACATTTCCCTGTGAAACTGGGAAGTGTCGCTGCTTCCCTTGAATCAAACTAAACTGTCTACTCAGCTGTTCTAAGTGATCATCCACAGGCAGGCTGTATTTTAGGGGGCAGAACTGAGTTATCTGCAACGCAATTGATCAGTTACTTAAGTATTATTATTTATTTACTTGATGGGGGGGGAGATGCCCCCCCCGCCAAGGTCATGGGCTCATCCAGACTTCCTTTTGTGCCATGCTTTCTAGGCACAGGTCGATGTTTTAAAGCACTGGGTCCAAGCACTCTTTTTTATTTCCCCACCACATTCCCCACGAGAACCCGCTCTTTAATGCTGTATCAGAACAAATGGCTATTTGTGTTACCCACAGATTGCCATTTGCTCTGATTCAGTGGTAAAGAGCAGGGTTTCTCTGGGAAAGAAAGAAAAGGGGCAAAAGTGGGTGGGAAGAACGCTTGGATACAGTACTTCAAAGTGTGACCCTGGGCCTAGGAAGTCTGGATGAGTCCAGCATGAGTGTTCTGACACTGGGCCTACCTGCTCATGCAAAAACAGACCCAGTCTCTCACCTTCATAATTGATGCAGCCATTAGCATCTTCGTGCCCAGCTAAGAGAGTGTCTACTTCCTCTTCAGTCATTTTCTCACCTGGAAAGAGAAGGAGGAGGAACAGCACATGGAAGAAGGGGTCAGGTTATTTACATTCCCTTCAGTCCCCATCAGCCCCAGCCAACATGGTCAAAGGATGATGGGAGCAGTGGCCCAGCACCATCTGGAGGACCCTGCAATGGCTGTTCCTAGCATACCAAGTAGTTCAATCTGCTGAAATAACTCCTCAGGAATGTGTATGAAACTACATTGTTTGTGGCACCGACGGTGGTTTGATGTAAATGGCATCAACAATCAAATCTGATTTTGAGATATTTGTGATAGACCATATTTACCTTTATTAAATTCTAATCAATTGCAGTTGATCTTCAAAACAGAATGTTGGTATGTGTTGTGTGTGTGTGTATGTATAGAAACAGGTATTTGAATTTTATTTTTAGAGGGCCATACTTGGAATGGGGAGACCTGGGTCAAATCCATGCCATTTCCAATGCTTTAGGTGACATTTGGTCACTATTTCTCAGTCTAATCCATTTCACAGGATTGTAGAGCAAATTCTATCATATGCCATTGTGAGCTCCTTGGAAGGAGCGTGGGACACAGCTGTGTAGATGAGCTAGGATTTGAATTCAGTTTTTCCCAGTTCAAGCCTGATGCTCTAGTCTATCAGCATGACTAGTTCTTTAGGCTGCAACCAAAACCCCACTTACCTGGGAGTAAGCCACATTGAACTCAGTTGCATTATTATGTTAGATATCATTCATCAAGAAACAGTAAAAGGGTGCAAACAGCTTTAAGAACTTTTTCTGTGAGTTCTGGGTGTGGTTTTCTAGGCTAATTAGACATAGCTAGTAATGTGTATAAAAGAAAAGAAGTCACAATTTGAATTTTGCCTGCAGGGAGAGAACACCCACATGCTTTGTGTTCGTTATTTTTGTATAGCTGTAATAAAACCTTTGTTTGAGTGTTTTGCACCGGTCTTGTGGTTCTGTCGTCAGCCACCACAAGAAAAAAACCCTCTATCATATTATAGGCTTAGATTGAAGGGTAACAATGATCATGTATCCTTTCTTCTAAAATAAAATAAGGAGACAAAGGGCAGCAAAAGTATCTCTCCATTTTATAGACTCTTCACTTTTTCAATAGTTCTTTGCAGGCTGTGCACCGCACCTCCCTGGAACAGAAGCGCAAGTCCTTATTTATTAATGCACGTATTCTATAGTGGATGAGAGTGCAACAACTCCCTGCCACAAGGGCACCCTCTCTGTATAAAGTCCACTCCCCCAAACCTTAATGGGGAACAGTGGCGTAGCGTGGGGGGTGCAGGGGGGGCCGGCCGCACCGGGCGCAACATCTGGGGGTTAGGGTTAGGGGGCGCAAATCCACAGGTTAGGGGGCGCAAATCCACGGGTTAGGGGGCGCAAATTACTTGCCTTGCCCCGGGTGCTGACAACCCACGCTACGCCACTGATGGGGAAGAGGTACTATGAGTCTACAGTGGGGCCAGTGTTAGTAGCAAGGCAAGGGGACGCGGGTGGCGCTGTGGGTAAAACCTCAGCGCCTAGGACTTGCCGATCGCATGGTCGACGGTTCGAATCCCCGCGGCGGGGTGCGCTCCCGTCGTTCGGTCCCAGCGCCTGCCAACCTAGCAGTTCGAAAGCACCCCCAGATGCAAGTAGATAAATAGGGACCGCTTACTAGCGGGAAGGTAAACGGCGTTCCGTGTGCTGCGCTGGCTCGCCAGATGCAGCTTGTCACGCTGGCCACGTGACCCGGAAGTGTCTGAGGACAGCGCTGGCTCCCGGCCTCTAGAGTGAGATGAGCGCACGACCCTAGAGTATGGCAAGACTGGCCCATATGGGCAGGGGTACCTTTACCTTTAAGGGGAAATCAGGATGCAAAACAGTACCTGGAGAGACCAGGGCCAGATTTAGGTTTGATGAGGCCCATAGCTACTGAAAGTAATGGGGCCCTTTATATGTGCAGCTGTCCTTTGTCAACAACAAATTGTCACTGTTTTTTATGTTGAATATATACTATATGGTAATTTATGGACCTAATAGGTATCTAAAGCCATTTGCACCTAATAAATAGGAGCCTACACAACACAAAACACTGTTCCTGTATGTAGGCTTTATTTTATTTGTTTTTGATCTTATATTTTGGAAATGTACATCCATTTTTTTTTCTTTAAATTTTTTGGGGGCCCCCAAGAGAGTGGGGCCCTAAGCTATAGCTTGTTTAGGCACTGGGAGAGACAACACCAGCTTGCCTAAGGCCATCCAGTTCATTTATGAATGAACAATCATTTCAAACAAGGATTAATTGCAGCATCGCCCATTGGCTAGTTTAGCACATCCACCTGCACCCAAAGCTGAAGTAAGTGAGATGGGATGATGGCTGTGTTGAAAATGGGATCCTTCTGGGCTCTGGGCTCTAGCATGGCTTCCTCATGTTTGGTGTGCCCCCAAAGCTGCTTGGGCCTTCTGGCAACAAACTGGTGAGAAAGTTCTGCCTTTTCACTTGGCAGCACTTACCAAGCGTGGCGAGGACGTGGCGCAGTTCTGCGCCCATGACGGTGCCGTTTCCCTCTTTGTCAAAGACCCTGAGCCCCTCCACGTAGTCTTCGTAGGTTCCCTGATCTTTGTTCTTGGCAATAGTCTGTAACATGGGCAGGAACTCTTCAAACTCCACCCGCTTAGAATTCAGCTCTAGTGGAGGAGGAGAAGGAGGAGGAGGAGGAAAGACTGTCAACAGCAAACTAGTCCCAAGCGCTTTGGCTCCCATATTTCATGGGGCACTTCCCAGCCTACACCCTCAGAAATCTGTGTCCGTTGATTGTATACATCCCAGGAGGACTGCACTCTTTCACTTGGAATGTGAACCCGAAATTGTGTTTGGCATCCTGAAAATTGCTTAGCATATGGTTTTTGGGGAGGATGAGGCACAGGCTCAGAACTGGAAGGTCACACATCAGCTTCTTTTATACTGGGTTTCTATGTAATACATACTCAAATTACCGGTATAGAAAGTACAAATTATACAGAAGTAAAGAAAGAGAGAATACTATATTCCATGTTTATGTTTCTACTATTGTCCTATTTTCTTTCCTTATTTTTCTCCTTTAATTGATACAATATCTCTGCTTCTGATATTCAGGCATGAGTGCCTAGGCTAATGCAGCCAAAAGGGCACCATCCATGCACACGTATCTCCTCCTTGCATGTTGGTGGTACCATTTTGGCGACATAAGCATTGGCACTCAAGCCTGAATAGTAGAACTAGTAAGAATGCTGAAGCTCTAAAGGGATGTCAGCCTCACGTCTGAAAACAACCTTCAGGGCTGATGTGTCCTACACAGCTTCCCACCCTTTCACCCATTCCTAACTAAAGATGGACAGACCTCTCAAATTTGTTTTCCCAATCTTAAATTCAGTTCACCGTATTTCCACATCAACTTGCTATTTTTTTCTATTTAAAAAAAGTTCTCAAGAAAATTCACCAGCATTTTAGCAGCCCTTTCTCCTGATATACAGTGGTGCCCCGCAAGACGAATGCCTCGAAAGACAAAAAACTCACAAGACGAAAGAGTTTTTCGTTTTCTGAGCTGCTTCGCAAGACGGATTTCCCTATGGGCTTGCTTCGCAAGACAAAACGTCTTGCGCCTTTTTTTAAAAAACCGCCAATGCATTCCTATGGGAGACCGTCAATACACATTGGTGCTTCGCAAGACGAAAAAACTCGTAGAACGAAAAACTCGCAGAACGAATTAATTTCGTCTTGCGGGGCACCACTCTACACATTTTTGTATGCAGTTTTTGCCTAGTACTACTCTGTACTGTATACTTGCTTGAATTTGGAATCTATTGCCCTCAAGTGGCCATACTGTCCATTTCCCTTTCTACTTGTGAGACAAGGAGCAAGACTCACCATCCGGCTTGGGGTGTCCCAGGACTTTCATGATCTCGGCATTTGTGGGATTCTGCCCCACGGCCCTCATCACATCTCCGCACTGGCCCAACTGGATTTTGCCATCACCAACCCGATCAAAGAGCCCAAAGGCCTCTTTGTAATCTAGGGAGATTAGACCAAAGTTTTAATGTGGTTATTTTGTGATGAGGTCTCAGAACTGGGCAAGCTGCCGGGGACCGGAGGGTTTTTTGGGGATAAAGTGTCAAGCTTGCCATGCCAGCTGTCAACTTGATGGTTCACATAATCCCAAGAAACTAGACACCGCCGTCTGCAAGGTCTGTTTAACCTGCCCAGTTTCTATCACTCATCACAGCCAATATGAAGGGAGGGAGGGAGGGAGTTTGCTGCCTACCAAAGGGCAAGCTCTGCTTGGGTTGGGTCTAAAGAGAAAATGATGATGGTGATCTTGAAAGGAAGACTCTGGCTATTCTTGCTCTAAACGAAAGAGGGATCTCAGGGACCTTCCTTCCAAGGGGCATCACCTTGATCTTGGGAGGGTTTTAGTTGCCAAGGAATCATTTTTATATTTAGACAGCACCTCTAATCCCGTAGCAACCTTGGACGGCACAAAGGCATGGCTAATCAGGCACAGCAAGAGGAACTGCATCTCTCAGATACCCAGGCCCCCAACTCCTCCACTAACTGAGCTAATGAGACATTCCTTCAAGTTGCTAAAGAAGGTTTCAGTGGTAAGGGCAACTCAAAGTGCAAGATAGTTGAATCAGGTATCTATAGGTGATTACAATGTTCTGTTTGTTGGAAATATGTACACTCTTTCTCTCATAATGCTTAGGGCAGCTTTTAAAATAATAGAGGGATGGTTTGGTGAGCATGGCGAGGCTTCCTAAGGACTTGCCTGCATTACAAGTGTAAATGTAAAACCACTTTCCAAGTTTATTCATGGTGAAGTCCTGTATAAGTCTACTCAGAAGTAAGCCCCATTGAGTTAAATGGGACTTGTTTCTAGGAAAGTGTGGCAAGGATTGCAGTCTAAACGGTTGCTGCTCCTAGCTAAAGAACCCACATATATTGTAATCCGCGTCAGGGCTTTTGGGGCAGAAAACCAGTTTACAGTATTGATATAAGATTTAAAAATAAGAATTACTGTTAAGTGGTCGTGGAGAAAACCATACTTCCAGAAAAAATATATGATTTCTTTTGTGTCATGAGGGAAATTATGAGTGCCTTTCAAATAAAAGTGTGGGTGTGGGTGGGTGTGTGCGTGTGTGCATGGAGGTGTCAGATCAGAAAGCTGAAACTAAAGGTGTGACAATGCTGGGTGGGTTACAAAGGTGTATTGGGGAAGAAAGGACAATTGTAATTACTGTTTGCTCAGTCTGAACCTGGAGGAGTCTATGTGAGGAGGAAGCTGGGGCAGGGATACATTATGTGACTGTCCAAGAGGATGGACTAGGCTTTTGTGTCTCTCGACTCTAGCTACTCCGTTCTCCGCTGCTTATGCCATGAGACCAGAAGTGGCTGTAACTCCTCTCCCACTCCCGGTTATATCTAGTACTACAAAAATTGTGATGTGATCTCATCACCACTTCAGGTTTCCCAGCAGCCAGTTCAATGAAGCGGGGGTGGCGGACCTTGCAGAACACTGGCATCATGTTGTGCTTCTTGGTGTTCTAAATGTTAGGGGGAGAGGAGAAGGTGATACGGGGCCATTGCGTTTGATAATAGCTCCCAGTCCCTAAGAAACTAAGAGGTTTTAGGAAGTAAAAAGTAAACACCAAGATGCACACAAAGCAGTTACAGTTGTACCTCGGGTTAAGTACTTAATTCGTTCTGGAGCTCCGTTCTTAACCTGAAACTGTTCTTAACCTGAAGCACCACTTTAGCTAATGGGGTCTCCTGCTGCCGCCGGAGCACGATTTCTGTTCTCAGCCTGAAGCAAAGTTCTTAACCCGAGGTAATATTTCTGGGTTAGCGGAGTCTGTAACCTGAAGCGTATGTAACCTGAAGCGTATGTAACCCGAGGTACCACTGTATTTTGTTTGAGGTGGGCTGTAGAAGTGAATCAGAAATAGTTTTGCCACCAGGTGAAAGTTCATGCATTTATGTGCATCCAGGGACACCAACTTAGCCCCGCGACTGTGGGTGCATGCATGTACAATGTCAGCATTCTGCAAGGCGCATGCGATGTCAGTGCTTCTGCATCTATCTCAGGAAAGCTTGCTCCTGGTGCCTTTGGACAATCAAATTGGCTTACCTTCCAACTGCTCCTTAGTGAATTCAATCTAGGAAGAAGAAAGAAAGTGGTTGGAGTTCATGACAATCACAGGAAAGGGGCAAAGTGAGAGAGAGACTGGGCAAGGTGACAGGAAGGTGGTCAAACCCAAGTTGTGGATAGAAATCCCAAGTTATAAAAAGGAAGCATTAGGACTCGCAGAAAACTTCTTCAGCCAGAGATGAGTGGCCAGAGCAGATGCTAAAGCTCCTAAAGAAAAACTAAAGATGGAACAGGGCAGCTATGCTATATATTTTGCCCATTTTAACGTTTGACCAGTTAATTTTCATTGGCGAGTAGATGTGTAAAAAATGGTCAACTAGTTTAGAGTTGATGGCCATACCAGACATTTGTATTGTTGCATTTTCCAAAAATACCTACACAATCCACCAGGGTTAGGAATTTTGCTTATTCAGATCAAATTCTTAGGGCTCTCCCTAGGCCAACCCCTTTCTGCAGACCACGACTCCTGGCTCTGTGGCTTCGTCAAACTCTTTGACTGTGATATTGGCTCTTGCTAGCCTGGATTTTGAGATGAGTGTAGAAATCTCTGGCTTTATTGTGGCTGGAATCATGAGAGTAGCCAAGGGGGGTCAGGGGAGAGATGCCCCCCCCCCCCGATCAAGTAAAACAATAGAAATACTTAACTGACGGATCATGTTGGTTCTCCCCCCCCCAAAAGTCTTGCTCCCCAACCCAGTCCTGTTCCCCCCAACAAAAATCCTGGCTACACCCATGTCTGGAATGCAACCTCTTGTACAAAGAAGAGTCACGCCCATTACTCTGGCCCTGCCTATCACTAGGTGGCCCTCGGAAGTTACCTCATGAGAGAACGCAGCCCTCACACTAAGAAAGATTCGCCACCTGTGTATCTATATATCACAAATGTCTCCTCCATGGTCATCTCTGAATGGTTCGTTTTTACTCTCATTCTCTGTCTCTCTGTTCCTTCTCCAATTTTCAGTTCTCCTCAGACCTCTCTCTCAATTTGCTCAAACAAAGGGTGTTTCCAAGACAAGGAGTGCCTAGAAAGATACAATCTTGGGCTTTTTTTGTGGTAAGCCAGAAGTGGAATTGCAATTGCTTTTCCCGAGTACCAGGGATTTTCTTTTGTGTGTCCACATTCTGCTATGTTCCATTCATATCAGTGGGTGAGACACAGTTGTGTGCGACAATTCATTCTGCTTCCCCTCCCTCCATTCTATCACTCTCACCCCAAGACTTTGAAAGAACTTCCAAAATCCATATTGGAGTATACCATTTTTCGTCCAACCAACCTGTCACAAAAAAAAAGCACGCAAGCTTCCCAAGTTCTCCACAATTCTTCATCAGGCCAGGTGGAAAACAGTTCTGTGGAACTTGAAAGCTTGCACACGGTTTTCTGTCATTTTGGTTGGCCTCATAAAGGCGTTGCCCTAAAATGAGTTTTGGAATTTTCCTTATGAGCCAACCCAGCTACTTTCTAATGTTGTCTAGGTTCTTGGGAGATGACTGCCTTTCACAGTTGAGGTTATTAAAGGGCAGGGGGGGGGGGCGTGAAGGATGGAGAGGCAGAGAGAGAGTAAACAGAGTGCTACAAAGGCAGTGCCTGCCAAGGAGATTTCTACGCCCTCCCCTCCTACCCCAGCTCCAAGGCAGTTGGGGAGTTGCAATTTCACCTCTCTCTCCCTCTCTCTGCCCTGCTCCCTGCCCACTCAGCTCCTCTGAAGCCTTGGGCCAAGAGGTCTTCCGCTGACTGACTGGCTGGACTCCCGATGAGAGATCCAGCAGCTTTTCACTTCCCTTCCTGCCATTGAGAAAGGGCAACTTGCTTCCTCAGCCTTATAAAATAAAATAAAAAATACTCACTCTCCTGCAATGTTGCGCAAGTACTCTTGTTTGTCAGTAAACAAACAAAGAGGCAAAAATATGCTTTCCCATTTCTCTCCCTTCCTTCCCAACTGTGGAGACTCAGTTCCCCAGAACTCCTCCAAATTTTATGCTAAAACCTGAATCCACTGAAGAGTCCAGAGGTCAGGCCAGGTCACTCTCTCTCTCAAGCGATGGTGCCTGCTGAGTCTTCACATGTTCATTCAGAGTCTCCCAGCAGTTGCTGGATTTCTACACTTGCCTCTTCATCTGCAAATTCACTTCCTGAGTTCAGTTCCAATGGGACAGCAGGGCTTCTGCATATTGTGAACCACTTTGAGATTCATAAATGCATTAATGAAAAGGATATGAGAGTTTTTAAGATAAAATAAATAAATAAAATGAGACTGGCAGCTTTTCTCAGAGTTGTGCAAGGTAAAGCTGTTTACAATGTTATAAACATTTCACAAATTTAAAATTACATGGTTAAAAACCCACATTTTAAAGCAACACAGAGCAATTAGATAAGATATAGGGCTTACTGTATGTTCATTTCCAGCACATTCATTCAAATAACTAATCAGTGTTTTAAAATATGTGGAATGGCCTTACCAGATAGTAAAAGCGTGCTTAGGTATGGAAAGTGGGGGGGGGGGGCAGGGTGATAGGGCTCATTTCTGCCCCCGCCCCAATGCTGCTATACACATAGAAACCACACCTCTTGCACAAGTTGGAAGAGTACTGCTGTGAGCATCTTTCCCTCTGGAGAAAGTCATGTGTATCACTGAGAAAACACTTTCAAATGGATGATGACGCACGTGGGTCCCTATAAAATGTCAGTGAAGAAGGCAGGTCAATTCCAGTTTCAATGCCTCATGCAGAAGCTGCCCAAGGATGCTTGCAGACCAAGGTGTGGAATTGGCACTCTCAATACACTTACTTTTCACAGGACATGCACATGGCATCACTGTCCATTAATGGCTATCCTCTGTCTTCCCTGCATTATATGTGCCTTTTTTCCAGACAAAGTCTTTGCTTTTTTCAGAAGTACAGAAGAGTAGAGCACTCTCTGTAGCTGCAGATTCCCTTAGCAGGATCTCTTAAAGGGCAGAGTTTGCAGGTGGGCAGTGCCCAACAACTCAGGCGCATCTGGGTCTGAGTTCTGGGCACCACAGTTCAAGAAGGACACTGACAAACTGGAACGTGTCCAGAGGAGGGCAACCAAAATGGTCAAAGGCCTGGAAACGATGCCTTATGAGGAACGGCTAAGGGAGCTGGGCATGTTTAGCCTGGAGAAGAGGAGGTTAAGGGGTGATATGATAGCCATGTTCAAATATATCAAAGGATGTCACATAGAGGAGGGAGAAAGGTTGTTTTCTGCTGCTCCAGAGAAGCGGACACAGAGCAATGGATCCAAACTACAAGAAAGAAGATTCCACCTAAACATTAGGAAGAACTTCCTGACAGTAAGAGCTGTTTGACAGTGGAATTTGCTGCCAAGGAGTGTGGTGGAGTCTCCTTCTTTGGAGGTCTTTAAGCAGAGGCTTGACAACCATATGTCAGGAGTGCTCTGATGGTGTTTCCTGCTTGGCAGGGGGTTGGACTCGATGGCCCTTGTGGTCTCTTCCAACTCTACGATTCTATGCTTCTATCTCTCACAGCTTTGCAGCACACTTTCACTATAAACTTTGCAATGGGTGTCATTTTATCACATCTATTCATTTTTAAATTGATCCTTTTAATTAGGCTAATATGTGTTTCTGGTTTGTTTGTTTTAATGCATCACATTTTTTGTTTAAAAACTGAACGAAATGTAGCCAGAAAAGTGTTATATGCTAAAAAGATCAGTGGGGGAAACGAGCAGGGTGATAAGATGTTGCCCACCACAAAGGTGTGCTGAGCTCCAAATGGTGAATTGAAGCTTCCCCTTTGTCACTCACAGGAGCTGGTGTGGATGGAACATGGAAAACTATGCACAGAGAAAAAGTGCAGGAAGGCTCATGATCATGTGGAAAGACAACTGCAGTTCCGCTTATTGCTTAAAACAGAGGAGCAATCTTGGAGCCAGAGGATGGAATTAATGAGCATGACTTCACTTATTAATGCCAATGGGTCTACTCTGTGTAAAGGTTAGGTATTTTCCACCCAGAGTCTGAAAGCACCTCAAACCCCTCAGTCCCCTTTGGCAGCTCCTAGGGGCCCAAGAGGAGGGCAACCAAAATGGTCAAAGGCCTGGAAACGATGCCTTATGAGGAACGGCTAAGGGAGCTGGGCATGTTTAGCCTGGAGAAGAGGAGGTTAAGGGGTGATATGATAGCCATGTTCAAATATATCAAAGGATGTCACATAGAGGAGGGAGAAAGGTTGTTTTCTGCTGCTCCAGAGAAGCGGACACGGAGCAAGGGATCCAAACTACAAGAAAGAAGATTCCACCTAAACATTAGGAAGAACTTCCTGACAGTAAGAGCTGTTTGACAGTGGAATTTGCTGCCAAGGAGTGTGGTGGAGTCTCCTTCCTTGGAGATCTTTAAGCAGAGGCTTGACAACCTTGTGTCAGGAGTGCTCTGATGGTGTTTCCTGCTTGGCAGGGGGTTGGACTCGATGGCCCTTGTGGTCTCTTCCAACTCTATGATTCTATGATTCTAAAAAGACTGTGATCCAGGCATCTCACTGTACAGTACAGGGCTCCATATATTTGTCCCAGCTGCGAGGTTTACAAAAGGTAACCCTTGCTTCTGTTCATCTTGCTTCCCACAGGCCTTGGGAGTAGATCCTGGAGACAGGAAGCGTTTCCCCCAAGACTACGCATGTGTGGCCATGTGTGGCTGGAGATGAGACCCAACCTGAGGCTGGCCGGCTCATGGGGAGGCTTGGAGCAGAGGGCAGGAGTGGAGGGAAACCAGGGTGAACTCTGGATTTTCAGTTTTGCGACATGAGACACTGCAGATGAAGATATAGAAGCCTGATTAGTCGCACCAACAGGGTAATGAACAGCTTCTATCCGTGAGCTGTTAGGCTGCTGAATGAAAAGATAACAACTGGGCAACTGATTTAAGGGTTTGGTGGGTGTGCGTCCGTAAAGGAGGGGAATTAAGACTAAGAGAGCTGAGTGGGGGGAGCTCGTGTAATCTCACTGTATACAAGTTGTACAAGTGACAAAAAAAGTATTTCTGTCGGTGGAAGAAGATTGGAAAAAATTCAAAGTATATTTACAGAAATATTGCAAAATTAATGAATGTTAGAAGAATGCTGGAATGAAGTTATATGGTTTTAGCAGAAATGTTATAAAGAATTAAGTAAAAACTGATTGTTAAGGGGTTAAAGTGGAAAATTTAAAGTTAGATTGTGTTAAGATAAATTTTAGAACAAAAAATTGAGAAAGGTGGAAAGGATTTGCTGAAATAGCTAATTGAACTAGAATACAAAAAAGGGAGGTGTGAGGAGGCCGATGAAACAAGTAAATGAAAGGTAAAGATATGGAAATATTGGATGTGTTTTTAAATTTGTTTTGTTTTTCTTGTTGTTTTGATGTATTGTTTTTTCTGTTTTTTTTTCTTATTTTTGATGTATTGCTTGTTAAATTTTTTATCGTTTTTTTTCTTTTTTTACTTTCTCTTTTTCTGTAACTATTAAACTTTAATAAATATAATTTTTTAAAAAAGAAAAAAGACAAAAAAGTATTTCTATTTCTATTTCTAATTATCATTGTGGATCTGCACAGTACTCTTTTTTCTGGTTGTTCTGTGGCCCGTGGACAATGCAAAGGAGCCCTGCGTGTTATGTGGACCAAGAACGGTTCTTCGCCGCGCATGCAGGTGCTGCTGTGGCAAGGCCTGGAACTGCTAGGCCAGACTGCCTCTTCCTGCATCAGAGGCCGGCCTCTCGCTGGCTCTTTCAGCCTTGTGACCAGCAAAGACAAGAGGAGGAGATGCTTAAGGCGCCAGGGAGGCCAGTTCAGCAGGAGGTTTCTAGGGCTGGAATCTAGAGTGGGTTTAAATAAGGGCTCGCTTTGCCCTCTCTGCCATCACTCTCCTTATTGAAGCCCCTACCTCACTGTTTCAGGAATCCCGCAGCGTTAGGAGGACGTGGCTGTTGACTGAATGCCCCAATCCTCCCGCAACTTGATCCTCCCAGTCTCAGAAGGTGGCATCCCAGCAAAGGGATAGAGGTAGGATTGAAATAACTGTTCCCTGTAAAAAGCGGGGAATATGCTAAGTCCCACCCCCGTCCCACCCCCGCTGGTGGCCACCTGTCCCTGGCCGGGCTTTCGGAGAATGCAGGCCAAATACCAGGCTTTTGCGCCTGCTGTTCGGACCTGTCGTTAAAATAACAGGAGCCCTTTCAATTGCTAAATTTATCTTGCCCCTCTAACCCGCTAACCTTAGCTTGCTGCCCTTCCCACTCACCATTGTCTGTTGAGATGGGGAAATGGACTTTATTTCCTGGCTGCCTAGAAGCAGCACTGAGACAGGGTTACTTCAAAAAGTGAAAACCTGGACACAAAAGTTGTTGAGCTTCTTTTTGCAAAATCTTGTTAAGGAGAAAAGAAAATTCGCCAAAAGCTACGCTTCCAGATTTCCCCAGACAATTACACACTTTCTGCCTGGACGCTGCTTCCGAGGGCCTGATCCGGGTTATGTCCAGATGTATGGCAGGCAGCCCTACACTAAGAACTGAAGAAGAAGCTCCAGCTTTCCATGAAGCTATGAACCCTAAAGGCCTTGAGGTCTGGTGTGGTGCAGAGGTCAAGGAAGGAGCTTCCTTTAAATACTGTATAAAAGACCCAGACTCAGCTCTATGCTTAGCTACCGAGCACACTGTAGTGCAGCTTTGCGTAGGCTGATAGTCTTCAGCCATTTCAGATGTTTCACCCACCTTTAGGCTAAACATGCATAGGGAGACCCATTTATAGGGAGTTACCATTTATTTATAGCCTTACCCGGTTCCAGGCAGACCAAAATCCAGCAGGTACAGCTTTCCCCCAGCACAGAGAGATAGTGATGGGAAGCGGCACATGTTGAATTTGTGCCTGCAAAAAGCTTGTGTCAAGGAAAAAATAATGATAAACCTAGATTAAGCATCTTTAAATATGAGGATATAACTATATTTATATCTCGTATGCATTATAAAACTAAATTCAGACTGGGGAAATTCACTGAATGTCAGCACAAAAGTTGGAGAACAAGAGCAATCGAATTCAGCATTCTGTTCCCAATAGCAGTCAGCAAGAAGTCTTTGGAAGCAAACAGCAGAACATTGTGCTCTGGTTGCATGCCCACCACTTGGAACCCCAAAATATACTGCCTCTTGACATGGAGGGCTAATTATTTATCCTGACTAAAAGTCTAGAGTGTGATCAAGTGGCCAACTTAGCTTCACACAAATCCACACCTTGCGCAGCCAGTGTCCTGCCTTTTCTTTCTTTCTTTGTAAAACTAGAATTCATTATCAGCCTTGAAGGCACACAATGAACTCAGAATGGGCTGAGAAAGAAACATGTCTGATTTTAGACATTCTCATTTCCCATATGGAGCTCCAGTTCCCAACACTGTATCATTTAGTCCAACAGATAGTGTTAGCCTTGAACCAAGGAGACTTAGACCCAAATCCTTGCTGGTGTACAACTCACTAGAGCTTTTTAACCAAGCATCTGTGCTCCTTAGCTGCCTCTCTGAAAAACATGGAACAATAGCTGTGAGGGTAAATGAAACGAATCATTTTAAAGAGCAGCAAAACTCAGGGAGATCAGCTGTCTTATCTGGAGACAATGGAATAAGTTGCAATTAAATCCTACGGTAGTTCATTCCATTTTATTTTCTGTTGCTTCCGACCCAGTGCTGACCACTTCCATAAGAGAGGCCAGATTTCCCATGTTTTGGTTCCAGCCAGAGTTAGCTAGGCAGATTTAAACATGTATGAAGTTCCTGCAAAATGTAAAACTGAATATGGGGATTCAGTAAAAAGCAATGAAAATAAACAGATCAGATAAGAGTTAGGCATGCCATCAGTGCCTTTCAATTGACACCCAGTTGACACCTACTTGGTCCCTTGCTGTTCATGAGAGGATCTTGCCAGCTATTTGGGTATCCCATAGGAATGGGATTGTCTGGTGGCCAGCTTTATAGGTAATGTGTGTGCATAAGCACATGCTGCTCCTGTCAATTGAGTTTTACTTTGGCTTTGACTCATTCTGATCTTTCTGCCAGGGGGAAATACCTGACTGCTTCAAGGGAGTTGGAAAGTAGTTTACGGAAGCCTGGAGCCTGACAAGTTTTTCAGAGAGCTGGTGGTCTGAAAGAAGAATCTCTTTCCATGGTATGTTGTTCATTCATCCCACCATTTGCCTCAAATAAAGTGGCTTTGTAGCATTTCAAAAATCTGTTTGATAAGAAAAACAGGCAAACGAAACGTGTGTACCACGAGAAGTGAAGCCTCTTTCAAATCACCTTCAATTCTGTTAAAAACTATCGTCTGTCTCTGCCCAGGCTGAGGAGATTATTCAAGCCCAAACGTATTTAATACTCCAAACACCTTCTGTGGAGTCGGGCTGGGTGGGTGTCTGTGAGTGGAACAGGGCCAGGCTTGGCTTCTAAAATAGTGGTAGCTGCCTTGATTTATTTATCCCCCTCTTCGCACCCACTAATTCATATTAGGGTGCTCCTAATTAATTATTGCAGCCTGTAACCTCCCTTTATCCACTTGTAATGCCCTGCTGCAACACTTCTCAAATTAGTTCCCTCTTACAATAATATCATCCCACAAAGCACTATTTAGTAAAAGGATAGAAAACACTTTAGAGCCAGATAAAATAGCCTAAGATCCTGGCCACCCCCTCCTGCTGCTGCCTTTAACCGGCTTCCTTCCCAAGAAGAGAAGGGCTCCGGCAGGTGTCCTGTCCCTTCTACCATGTTTCACTCACCACAACTTTGGAGAGGTCAATTGGGGGATCCTTGGGCTTTGCTGGTGCTGCTGGTGCTGCTGGTGCTGGTTCTGGTGCTTTGCCTTTAGCTGCCGGGGTCCCTGGCTTTGCTAGAGCTGGCTTAGCTGCTGGTTTGGCAGGCGGAGGTACTGGCCGTTTCACTGGGGCATCCTTCTTTGGGGGCATGTTCTCTCTCTGTCTCCTGCTGGGAGTGAAGCAGAGGGGAAGTCAGCAGATGTAGGCAAGATCCTCAGCTCAGGCTGGCTCTGCCCGGCTGCAGTTTAAATAGCTCTGTGGATCCTGTGATGTCAGCCCAAGAGGACTAGCTGGGTATGGAGTGGGAATGCGTCTAAAAATGGGAGCATCAGTCACCTTCAGCAATGCTAGTTCCTCCCTCCATTCAAGACAGAGAGATCTCAAAGGGCTTTGCTACAGCTAAGCATCCTTTCTGAATAGCCAGGCCTTGGACGTGCCTTTGTGGCACCAAGCCAGCCAGCTCACAAAGCAAATCCTCTGGCTCTCCGCACCAGTCATATGGGCTAGCAGAAGGCAAACGGGGGTGGGATTCTCCTTCTATTAACATTGCATCCAGCCTGCCTTGACTGCTGTTCTAAGTAAACTGCAGCAGCATAGGACCCAAACTATCACGGGGAGGGTGTAACTATGGCATAATTATCTAGGAGCTTCTCCATTGTGGAGTATGTTGATTCTTCTAGTTGCACTGATCTCTACACACACACACACACACACACACACACACACTTCTTGGCAACTCAGAATGCAGGGTCTGCACACATCACAATACAGACACTGGAAAAAGCAACAACTTGTTTAGCTAGAGGGTGTTTTAGAATCATTGCAGCCTGATTGGCACAATAAACACAATGCTTTTCATTCTGCAAAATATTCGGTTTGGGTTGGATGGAAATTGGAGATACTTAGACATGGATGTAAAGAATACTTCACATGAATTAGTTGCACGATCCTGTGATCCTGGCCTCTGTCTGTCTGTAAGAAGTGTTTTATTTTGGGTGGGTTTCCCTCTGTGTGCAAATATCAACAGAGGTAAAAACCTGAGACAGACATTCACCATAGTCCTCTTTCCCTCTGCTGCCCTTAAAAGTTGGACTAAGATCGCATCCAAAACAGCTAGTTTAATGAGCGTTTATCCCAATTTGTTTGTGATGAGATTAAATGACACTGTGTCAAGTAAGTGTTATCCCAGAGCATTTCCCCATCACCTTCCTTATTGCAAAATATCTGATCTTTTGGGTTTGTTTTGCAAGAGTCCTAAATGAGCTTTAATTGTGCTGCCTGAATTTGCCAGGGTGCAACTGAATCCCACCCCAAAATAGTGACAGTCTGAAAGTGCCCCAAATTCCTGGCAGCAAATGTATCTGCCTTTGTGTACATGCATCTGTTTCTGGCCCTGACTCTCCCCTTCCTCTGTGTTCTCTCCCTCCCTCCCTCCCTGTTGCAATTTTAGAGTTTGAGCATCTTGGAGCAGGCACCTACCAGTTTCACTTCCGCATGAAGGGAATCGTTGGCACACACAATAATTATAATTAATACTTAAGGTCAGGATAGTTAGTAAGAGGGTGGAGTAATACGGGTTGTCATAGGCTCCTAAACATTTTTTAAGAAAAAAAGCACTGAGTTATACCGTAAAATTATATATCAATGAAAAGATAATTTAATGAAGAATGCAATGCAATCACTTTTATGAAGGATTATTTATTACAACAGCAGTCATAAAGAAGAAACGTGAAAGACACAGAAAAAATGAGATACAGTGGTACCTCGGGTTACGCTTCAGGTTACAGACTCCGCTAACCCAGAAATAGTGCTTCAGGTTAAGAACTTTGCTTCAGGATGAGAACATAAATTGTGCTCCGGTGGCGCGGCAGCAGCAGGAGGCCCCATTAGCTAAAATGGTGCTTCAGGTTAAGAACAGTTTCAGGTTAAGAATGGACCTCCGGAACAAATTAAGTACTTAACCCGAGGTACCACTGTATACATTACAGGTTAAATTGCCGTGTTGGCACTCTGCGATAAATAAGTGGGTTTTGGGTTGCAGTTTGGGCACTCGGTCTCTAAAAGTTTCGCCAGTATTGGGCTAGGGAGTAAACTCTACACAAATCCAGAGTAGAATCCCTAAAACAGTGGGATGGTGCCTTGTATACCTCCTTCCAGCAGCTCCTGCAGCCCAGCTGGTGCCAAGCTTCTTGCTATGCTGCGAAGTCACTTCTGTGCTGCTAGCGCAGCAAAAACAACATGGGAGGCAGCAGTTGCGAGTTACTGGTCTCTGCAGCCACAGCAGGGCTGTGATTCTCCAGCAGTGTGACTTCACCCATACGCACACTCCATTGTCTCTTCGACAACAAACGCAAGGAGATCTTTCTGGAACACAGAAGCCACAGCTGTGCAACCCCAATAAGCTACACTTTGGTGGGGGAGCATGACACAGAGCGCATGCACTGGGTGACACCTTCATGTTTTGCCTCATTTGGTGAAACAGGATGGACAACCACTGTTTATTGTTATTTAATATGCTTCTGCACCCGTGAGCACTTGTTGTCTTCTCACCTTCTGTCCTGGTAGCCAGGCAAAAGCCATTTGGGTCTAAGCAGAGATTCTTGATTCTGAAGGGCTTGTACTGGAAGGAGTCATGGGAACTTTTTCATACTACAGTGGTACCTCGGGTTACATACACTTCAGGTTACGTACTCTTCAGGTTACAGGCTCCGCTAACCCATAAATAGTACCTCGGGTTAAGAACTTTGCTTCAAGATGAAAGCAGAAAGCAGGAGGCCTCATTAGTTAAAGTGGTGCTTCAGGTTAAGAACAGTTTCAGGTTAAGAACGGACCTCTGGAACGAATTAAGTTCTTAACCCAAGGTACCACTGTATGTCTATACAAATGTCGTCCGCGCCCCCCCCCCATCTGTTGCGGTGTCAGTAGAAATAGGGGTTGGAATGCTGGTTTCTATTATTGATAGATCCGAAACAAATTATGTCAAAGAAGAAAAATCCTTACATCTTTTCCATTCAGTTGGTATGGGCCATGTGAGTGATCCTCTATACATATCAACAGCATGGATAGAAGATTATTAATGTGGTCCACACAAAGGTCTGACAGAGCTGGCCAGGATTTTGCTGGGGGGGGGGGAATGAGCAGCTATGATGCAGCACAGTGCTCATGTATCGAGCTATCAGGCTCAATATTTCTTCTGTGGTTCTGTCCTTAAAGGTAAAGGGACCCCTGACCATTAGGTCCAGTCATGGCCGACTCTGGAGTTGCGGCACTCATCTCGCTTTACTGGCCGAGGGAGCCGGCGTACAGCTTCTGGGTCACGTGGCCAGCATGACTAAGCCACTTCTGGCGAACCATAGCAGCTCACGGAAACGCCGTTTACCTTCCCACCGGAGCGGTACCTATTTATCTACTTGCACTTTGACGTGCTTTCGAACTGCTAGGTTGGCAGGAGTAGGGACCGAGCAACGGGAGCTCACCCCGTCGGGGATTCGAACCGCCAACCTTCTGATCAGCAAGTCCTAGGTTCTGTGGTTTAACCCACAGCACCACCTGTGTCCTGGTTCTGTCCTTAGGGTGATACTAAAGGCTCTCATCTCAGTTTGTTAACTTAGTTTGGTTCTCATCTTTTTGTTTTTATCCACTGGACGTAAGCAGATACCACATCCCTCTCCCGGAGGTGCTTGCAGGAAGTGGCAAAAGCACAGGTGCAGGCATTTGGGGAGATTGAGGCCAACTAGGCTCCTCCTTAGTTGATTCTGGAATTTTTAAAAAAAATGTTGCCACACAGCAGACACCTACCTTGGCCACTGACTCGTTTTACTCCTAGGACTTTGGTGGTAAGGTTATGCTTAGGAGAAACAGATTGCTGGCAGAACTACATGTAGGTTTGCAGTTCCACATCAGTTTCGGGAAACTACAGAATATGGTAGGGGGCTGCAGAATCCAGCTCTCTCTGTCCATTTAAATAAAGGAAGTTTCCAGCCATTATAGTGGTGAAGATGCACTTGAAAGTGTGCTTCAGCAATGCTTGCTGATGCAGGAGAGATGTCTTAGCAAGAGATCTAGTGATTGTGGGCAGGGCTAATGCACCTACCCAGAATCGCTCCCCCTGCCCCTCATTGACTAGCAAAGCCGGAGCAAATTTAGAAATAAATGGTTTTAAAAATGCAGAATAAATGGAGGCTGTAGAATTGAGTTTTTCTTGGGGCAGGATTTGCATTTTAGTTTTAGCAGGGAGAATACCCAGCCTTGAGCATTAGCTGCTCCTACTGTAACTTAGGGACGTGGGTGGCGCTGTGGTCTAAACCACTGAGCCTAGGGCTTGCCGATCAGAAGGTCAGCGGTTCGAATCCCTGCCCCGCGACGGGGTGAGCTCCTGTTGTTCGGTCCCTGCTCCTGCCCACCTAATCAGTTCGAAAGCACGGCAGTGCAAGTAGATAAATAGGTACCGCTCTGGCGGGAAGGTAAACAGCATTTCCATGTGCTGCTGTGGTTCGCCAGAAGCGGCTTTGTCATGCTGGCCACATGACCCAGAAGCTTACACCGGCTCCCTCAGCCAATAAAGCGAGATGAGCGCCGCAACCCCAGAGTCATCCGCGACTGGACCTAATGGTCAGGGGTCCCTTTACCTTTACTGTAACTTAAAATGAGACAAGCCCAGGTGCATGCAGTACAGGGTAGTGGTGGCTAAGAGGCTGAGCTGTTGACCAGGGAGTCCCTGCTTCCATCTCATTTTCGCCATTCTTTCACTGGATGGCCTTAGGCAAGCCACTGCTCTGTCAGCCTTCGCTTCAGCCATGCTCACACACACAACACAATCTGTAATAGAGGAATGATTGTAGTGACCTGTTGCACAGGCCTTTTGTAAGGATGTTGTGATAAGCCAGCTGAAGTGCTCGGAATAGCAGAAACTTGTTTAAACAATTGTTATTGTATTAAGAGCAAATGCAGCCCATTGCCAAAAAGCAGGGGAACCTGAGGACCTGCCAACGGAGACAGCCTCTGGAATGCCACCCTGAGCTGCGCCTTGTGCATGTACAGCTGTGCCACCCCAGATGTAGCTGCATCTGATTGGTGCTCAGAAACAACTAGAAGCCAGCACTGGCTAGAAGAAGCCATTAAGTCCCCACAAATGTGTTGATTTTCTGTCCAAATCAAGAGGCTTGGGGAATGCCCTTTGCAACTCCCAGGTGCCCACTCCAGAACGGACACATTAGCCGCTAACAAAAGAGATGAGGAGTGACAGGGCAGCTGAGAAGCACAAGGCAAGCCTCCTGCCGGAGTGCTAAGGAGGACTTGATTGATGGCTCCAGTTGTCCTGCCAAAACTACCTCCTCCACACATTCCAGAAACAACTTTATTAGAGGAGGTTTTAGGCTGGTGCAGACATCTCTCCACCGCCTTCCCTTTAATCAGATTTGTGTGTTTGTGTGCGGGCATGCATGCTAATTATTGTCATTGTTTAGGCTGGCTAAGATCCTAGCAGGGTTCTTTGACAGGTGACAAAGCCAGTGGCAGTGCAGGCATTTCTCAGCCGGGGTGAAAGACATTACTGTATAGGCACCAAAGGAGGGTGAACTTTGAAAAGCCTCCCTTTTGCAGTCCTGCTGGTTGTCTGCCGTAACATAGCCTGCTGTTTCTTATGTGGGGTTCAGCAACTGGGGAGGCCCTGCCCCATGGACATACAGGCCGGATGATTCCTGGAAATGCTGCTCCTCACAGGCCTGGGAAATCCCCCTCCCTCCCTTAGTGGGTTGCATCTGGCTTCAGGATCGTTGGGCCAAAAAGAACGAGGGCCTGCAAACTGGAGAGTTCTGGTGGCTTCTGATCCCGTTGCTCACACTGGTTGCTTCCCGCAAAATGAGAATAGCAATAGTGTTTGGAGCGTGGATCCTTTGTTGAATTTGGACCCCAGGCAAGTGCTGCCCATAACACCTTCTAGAGCTGGCCTTGTCTGCTGAGGAAGGGAAAGGAGACATAGGAGACTAGGAAAAACATTGGTCTACAGAACAGAACTACCACCATAAATCTCAAAACAGCAGGTGGCTTTTAAAATGCTGGTGAATTTGAGGCAAGTCAGCTAAAAACAAGTCATGGATTGGCTGACATACATACATACATACATACATACGTGTGTGTGTCACTTTTGCAGAACAGATCCACTTTTAAAGAGAACAGCAAATGGTATTTTGTGGTAAGAAAAGTGACTGGAAAATGGAAAGTGTGAGATACCATATTTTTCGCTCTATAAGACGCACCAGACCACAAGACGCACCTAGTTTTTGAGGAGGAAAATAAGAAAAAAAAAAAAATTCTGAATCTCAGAAGCCAGAACAGCAAGAGGGATCACTGTGCAGTGAAAGTGAAATTGCTGTTCTGGCTTCTGGGATAGCTGCGCAGCCTGCATTCACTCCATAAGACGCACACACATTTCCTCTTACTTTTTAGGATGGAAAAAGTGAGTCTTATAGAGCAAAAAACACGGTAATTACTGTTTGATGGTGATGTTGTATAACCTCCACTCAAATCTGTGGAAAAAAACTTTCTTGCTCAGTAAATGCTTTGTCTGGAAGTGACCCCAGATGCAAAGATGCCTTGCCAGATCTGCATGTACAAACGCACCCTTATCCATACAGGGGTGGGAACCCTGTTCCTTTTTGCCACTCAATTTTGATGAAGTCACCAATGAGGTGACTCCAGGAGCACAGAACCACACAAATTATATTGTAGCTCAAGGCTGGAAACAGAAGCAGATTCCAAAAGATGGCACTTGGCTACTACCGTATATTCCGGCGTATAAGACGACCCCCCAACTTTTCCTGTTAAAATACAGTGTTTGGGATATACTCGCTCTATAAGACTACCCCCGCCTGCAGCCAACTAGAGGCAGCCTCTTCCCACCCCGGCTGCTGCCTCTCTCGAGCCTGCAGCCGCTGCCTGGCTGCCTCCCGCACAGCCATCGCCACACGGGTTAACTCTCTCGTGCCTGCCGCCACCACCTGCCACAACCATACCCAGCATATAAGATGACACCTGACTCTGGAGAAGATTTTCCGGGGTTCAAAAGTCGTCTTATACACCAGAACATACGGTAGTTAAGTGATGGGATGCTTTTTATCCTGGAGAAGGTGACCTTCAGAGTGGACATGAGAAATGGTGGTGATTCCTCAGGGGTAAAGTAATGGTCCGGGAGTAGTGGGGTATGTCTGTCTGTCCCTTTGAAGGGCAGTCCTCTTCTTTCCTTCCAGAACATGAATCAAGTCACCTGCTTTGACTTCACGCCAGCAGAAAAGAATGCCTGTGTTATCTGCTATGCCCTACATCCCAGGGCTTGTCACACTCCCAGCTTGCTAAAGCACAGACATACTGTTCCCACAGGGAAATGGTTACATACTATTTTGAACCGTATCAAATATATATATTTAAAAGTCCAGATTGTTCCCCAAATGTGGGACAAATGGGCAAATTAATTTGTAACACAGTTAAATACTGAAACAAGTTTAAGAAAGCACAGCAATTGTAGCTTCAGTGTCTCTGGCCCTGTTCCTCCACAATTCAGAACCACCAACTTCACCCATGCAAAATTTATACCAGCTGATTTGATGGTGCCACGCTAGTCTCACTCTCAGAATGGAGAGTCGGATACTGCAAGCTTCAGGTGTGAAGGCTTCAGCATGCAGGTGAACTGGAGAAGTGAGCTTCCTGTTTTATTGGCTCTAAAACACGATGAGAGTGGCACAAGCTCAATATCAAGAAACAAGTTTGAAATTTGGCAAGAGGTCATGGTGTTTTTTCAAGCCATTTGGACCAAAAAAGAGAATTTATTTGTTGAACCGCAATAACTCATCCTGAACAAGGTGGAGCAGTTGTGAAGGCTGTAGAGTGAATCAGCTCTACTGTGCCAGTTTTGTTATTTAAAATAGTGATTTTTTAATATCAAGCAGTACACTTCAGGTGGGGTTGCAGGAGAGGCACAGCAGTATTGGTAGTGGCAGGTCAAGCCTCACCCTACTTGCTGCCTAACACGCTTTCAGTGTGCAGTTGGTCCTCTGATTCCAGCTCCACACTGGAAAGCTGCCTAGAATGGCATTAGAGGCCTACGCAAGCTGTGTGGGATGCACACAGGGTAGGAGGGGGGTCTTGTGTAAGAACCAGCCTGAAGAGATTTTAAGACATCATCACAAGGAGGTAGCGCACCCCCCCAAATACCCTGGTGCTTCAAAATGCGAATAATGTTGTCAGTCGCTCTTAGGACCTCATTGTCCGAATGTGCATGCAAACTCTCAAATCTTGAAGGCACACTCTGAGCACTGAAATTGCAGGACCTCAAACTGATTGCATGCATAAAATCAATTTTCCTACCAAGCTTTTGTTTGGGAGGGCTTGGGGTCATGGCGGCGGCGGGAGCAGCAGCAGAGTAAATAAAAACTAAAGCAGAGTCACAGATTCCTCCTCTCTTTATTTGCTACAACAAATTACAGTGGCTGCTACAAGAGGCACAGGTGCCAGAAACACACTCGTGCAGTGAAGCCGTGCTTTCGGGAGCTTTGATTTGGCATGGAAGGCAGCAAGTGATTGAGCTCTTTGCAGGCACACTCGGCACCCCCAACCCCAAATCTTTCAACGTGCTCTTGGGGGGGAGCAGCGCAGATTCAACAAGGAGGTGCTTTTGCTGTGTCAGACACATTCGCTACGGTCATATGCGTAGAAACAAGCAATTTAAAAAACTCTTCATAAATAGACCACAATTAATGGTTTTGGCTTCTTCAGAGACGGAAGAGCGAGTGCACATGCGTGGAAAGGAACTGGGGGCTAGGACTTGAGAGTTTCATGTTGGCAGCTCCCAGTTGTGAAGCGAAGGAACAGTAGGAAAAAGGCGAGCAAAGGCAAGATTGCTCGGCAGCGGAGCCTCAGACAGAGCAGCAAATACTGTGCTCCCCTCCCTCCATATTTTGGAGAGGCTAGAGCCCGCCCTGCTGTCTAGCTGCTCTGCCACAATGATCCTGCCCACCTGGCCCAGATTACAGGGTCTGCGAAGGCGGAATAAATCTAGCCACTGTGAGGCATCTATCAAGATTTAGCTTCCTGTGGGCTTAGCCATGTGGATTTTTTAAAAATCGCCAAAGCGGTTTGATTCTTTCTCATAGCAACACCGCAGACAACAAACCTCCACAAAAGCAAACAACAACAACAACCCCAAGTGCAGCTGCCGAAGAGCTCCATGAGGGGAAGTCCATGCTGCCCACAAGCCCTCTGGAAGGGGCCTCCGCCAAGCCCAGCTCAAGCGAGAATAGCCTGGGGACACGGGAAAGGCAAAGAATAAATGGAGGCCCGGCCATTGGGGTCTATTTTGTAAAAGAGCAATCAAGCCATTTCCCCAGCACTATAGTAGGACAGCACTGAAATTTGCAAGCAGTGATTTATCGCTCTGAAAAAGGAGGGGGTGTCTAAGGGCCCTTCAGTCTTCATGTGTGCAATGGTCCTAAAAGCTCAGCTCTAAAAATTTCATGCTAGCAGAGGAAACCTTAAAATCATGCATACAGTGTATGTTGAGAGGTGTACCCTCTTGTGTCCTTTTGCTTCTTGAAGCAAATCTCCTCTCCCTCCCCAAATCCTTCATGCCTATCCTTCCTTGCAAATATATTTTCAAAGTCAGTCAGAAAATGCAAATATTGCAAGTTAATTCTGTGTACAGGTAGATAGATAAATTCTGCATATCTCTGAATCTTGATTTGGAGCACGGAATATGAATTTCCTGCTACAGAATACACACGGACCTAGAACTTGGTGCGTGAGGTTGGGGTGGAGGAGGTTTGACACTCCACACACCGATTCCAGGACTGGAGTGCAAGAAGGCACCAAACAACATTCGTTTTTTAAAACAGCAACGTGAGTGGCACAAATAACAATACTGCAAGAAAGCTGTCTGTCCATTTGGACCAGCAGCGTAATGCTGAGTGGGACAAGAAGCCAAAAACAAACTGATTCAGTTTAAAGGAGCCAGAATCAGAAAGAGCAGGTGATGTTTGGCGAGGTTGGCGTGAACTGCTACCAGGAGGTTGTGGGTCTGCGCACAGGGCAGAGCACACCACGACACTTGACAGGCATCAGCTAAATGCACAGAGGTCACAGCCATGGACTCCCCATAATGGGGAAAGAATGATAAAAAAGGCAAATAAAAATGGCTTGGCCACTGCGCTCTCCACCCCTCAAATCCTGTCACTCAAAACGACTGAACGCCATTTGAAAAGTGTACTAGTAGGACAACTGAATTCAAGTTGCTTTTCCCAGCCAAACAAGCCCAGGACGAGGGTTGCTGCAGAATGTTCCCTTTCTAGATAAAAGATCTGGTGTGGAACCCTTTGTTCCAAAGGAGGTTATTTGCCCAAGTGTTATTCTGGGGAAATATTTGGTCCCTCCCTGCGGAGCTCCTGGTACTTCTCTAGCTCACCCCCAGGCTCCCTTCGCTCCCGGCCCTTTCAGCTTCTTCTCCAGTGGCTGCTGAAAAAGCGTCAGCCTACAGCATCTGTAGAGCCTGAAAGGAACTTCATCCTCAACAGAAGGATGAAAAAGGTCCACTTCTTTGGTCAATAAAAAAAAAGGCAGCATGCGGTATGCAGTGTTGAGAGAAGCACACAGGGTGAATGCAGGATGCGAATCCCTCACCGCCTCAAAAACCCACCCAGGAGTCACTTCTCGGTGAAAAAAGAAGATTCTAAGAGCACGACACTATGATTGCTTAAAAACAGATACAACTGAAGAGTCCGTCCAGCAGGCGGGTGAGCTTGGGATCCTCCAGCGAAAGGTGACGGTGGTAGCAGTGTCAATGCCAGCTCTTCAACTCCCTGGATGGTGAAGTTTCAAGACAGGAGGCACCGTGGAGATTAGGAGCTGGTTTTGTCATCTTTCAAATCGTACCTGCAAGATAAGGAGAGCCTTTGCTGACCTTCTGGCACGAAACCACCTCAAAGGAATGGTCCCCAGGCTGTTAAGGCACTCTGAAACCCTCCAAATCACTACAATAAGGGAAACCACACCCCAGACCACTTTGGGGGAGGCAGGAGGATGTAAATCCTGGTATTTGTAAGTCACTGGATGCACCCTAAAAAGAGCCATGGGAGCTCACAGTCCTCCAAGCTCCTTTCCTTGTTCTTGAATTTACATGTCAATAGGCTAGGCAGCATCTGTTCAGCTTGTAATACACAGAGGATGCTCAAGAAAGCCTAATTGTGACTGTGGAAAATTCACTAGGAAGTCTGAGGGAATTTGGTACAGCATCTCATGTTCCACATCTTCCCGCTATCCTCCTCCTTCCAACATGCCCACCAGAAGAAATGCCCCCATACTGCTAGATGGTTGTCTGCAAGCTGCCAGGGCCCCTTTTGTCCCCTACACAGGGAGAGAGTGAATCAGGATGTCCCATCCCTTTTCTTGCGAGGAATCCTATTCAGAATAAGGGAATTTCCCTTAAAGGGAAAAGTTGACAGCTATGGGATGTCCCAGCTTGCCACCCTGGGCGGTCATGCAATTTGTATCACTCTGTTCCAATCACAGAATTAATGCTCAATGTGATTTTTGTGACAACTGTGGCTTTACTCTAGCGAGCTCAGCGTCTGTGGGCTTATTTTTATGCTTGGTAGTTGATCTGGGTGTTCACAAATGGATTCAATTTACAAGAAAGGAAATTTTGACACCAGGAAGATCTTTCTGAAGGTAAGAGCTGTTTGACAGTGGAAGAGACTTCCTCGGGAGATTGTGGACTCCCTTCCTTGGAGGTTTTTAAGCAGAGGTTGGATGGCCATCTGTCATGGATGATTTAGGTGAGATTCCTCCACTGTAGGGAAGTTGGACAAATGACTCTCAGTGGTCTTCCAACTCTACAATTCTATGATTCTCTGAATTTCTCTGAATGATTGTATATGTACTTGCAGCCTAGGTCCAAGTTCAGGAGAGAGATTTACGAAAGAGCCACATTCAATGTGGGCTGTAAGGGAAAGGGATAGGGTAGTGAGGAAAATAGTGGACAGTGCCTCCAGGACTAGGGTACAATCCATATTAGCTCTGCTCATTTTTGTTCAGTATTCTGGTTCCTTTTGTTCATGAGGCCACCACTACTGTCGTGTGTCCCCCCATGAATTCCAGACTGCTTCAGAACCTCTTTTAGCTATTGCATGATTCTTTCACTGGGTACTTCCACATAAAACAGCTGCATGTTGTTCATTATCAACAGGCGTGGCTTCCAGAACTAGTTTGGCACCTCCACCCCAACCTTCCTCCCTTGCTCCATCTTTAATACTTAACCCTGTGTAGGTGGGCGTTTTATCCTCCCATTTTTCTTTGACTGGAAGGACATCACAGGGTTGTGTTTTGTTTTGTTTTTAATGCTGCTTCTTTCAAAGTGCACTTTAAAAGCCCTTTCCCCCAAAGCCTTCAGTGTGAGTAGGAATGTAACTGTGATGGTGGCTGCATTCACTCTGCAGTTGTTTTGGGGGTGAATCCTCCTATGCAAGTTCACTGAGAGCGTGACCCCCTCCCTTCACCTTCACAGTGGGGGAAAAGAGGCTGGATCTCAAGAAACAGCAGCTGAGGTTGGTGCGAATCCCCCCTCCTCAGTAAGGGCCCTGCCATTGCAAAGGTCCTTGGTGGCAGTGGGCTTCTCCTCCCACCAGCTATTTTCCAGGATTCAGCTTCTTCTTCCTCCCAGTGCAACTTGCATAAGGGAAAGAAATAAGAGGCCAGAACCCCAGAAATCTTACCCCTCCTCCAAGAGGGATCCTGGGGGTAAACAGGGTCTTTGCTGGGTGGGTGAAGTTCCCCCCACCCACATCAGATTCTTCTAGGAATCTAGCCTCTCCTTTCCTCCTATGCAAGTCAATGGAGGGATTGCTCCATTACCTTGCACTAACGCTCCAAGCAGGTGGGCAGACAAGGGAGGCACAATGTTGTATTCCATAGAATGTGCCCATTGAGCAGCAACTGCATTGGTGAAAAACGTAAGAGCCACCACAGTGGCTTGCAAGTAAAGGGGCTTCAGGGTGGATTCCACCTGGAATACTTCACTGTCCCTCGGACAGAGAAAGACCTTTATGGTTCACTGCTCCACGTAGTCAATAAGGGTACAGGTAAAAGGGACCCCTGACCATTAGGTCTAGTCGTGGCCGACTCTGGGGTTGCGGCGCTCATCTCGCTTTATTGGCCGAGGGAGCCAGTGTACAGCTTCTGGGTCATGTGGCCAGCATGACTAAGCTGCTTCTGGCGAACCAGAGCAGCACACGGAAACGCCGCTTACCTTCCCGCCGGAGCAGTGCCTATTTATCTACTTGCATTTTGATATGCTTTCAACTGCTAGGTTGGCAGGAGCTGGGACCGAACAACGGGAGCGCACCCCGCCGCGGGGATTCGAACCACCGACCTTCTGATCGGCAAGTCCTAGGCTCTGTGGTTCAACCCACAGCGCCACCCGCGTCCCAGTCAATAAGGGACAAGAGACTAAATGTTAGAATCTAGACTCATAGAATTGTAGAGTTGAATGGCACCACAAGGGTCTTTTGGTTGAACCTCCTGCAAGGCAGGAATCTTTTGCCCAATGTGGGGCTTGAACCCACAACCCTGAGATTAAGAGTCTCATGCTCTACCAACGGAGCTATCCCAGGTCCATCCTCAGTGGCATGGCATACGGAACCATCTGTTTTCCTACCCTAGTCCCAAGAATGAGAGGATCCCTTCTTCAAATCATGTTTGGCATCCTCTATGAAAACGACGGCCCAGGTAGCAAGAGCTCCTCTGCCTGCCCAGTGATACTGGAGAGGCTACGGGGCAGCTGCCCCTCCCTCTGTACTCACCACTGGGGAGCGCCCTGCGACAGGTCCTTCTGCGAGAGGTCGATGTGCACCTGGGAGGGGAAAGCACAGAGAAGCAGTCACATGCCGGCTCCTCTCCAATGAGGAGTCTGAAACGGCAGCTCCTCCCGAGGTCCATACCTTTCCTATCGGCTCCCCTCGGGACATGAAAGACACGCTGTTTTTGATGTAGGCCTCCAGCTTCCTCCGCTGGGCATCGTCCAGCGTCAGATCCCATTCAAACCTGTGGAAAGGGCAAGCGAGTATCAAGGCCTGTTTCACATAGATTACCCCACAAATTTTAATTGCCCTTTTTGGCCAACAGAAGAGTTACTTAATGGTAAAGCTGTGAATCCCAACCCTCCCACCGACGAAACCCACTCGGTACGAATGCATGCATAGGGCTGGAGCAGGGGATCTAATCTGTGTTAGTGACTGCCAGTAGGGAAGCAGGAAGTAATAGTTAGCACTGAGTTAAGTAACCCAAAATAGAATCATAGAATCATAGAATCATAGAGTTGGAAGAGACCACAAGGGCCATTGAGTCCAACCCCCTGCCAAGCAGGAAACACCATCAGAGCACTCCTGACATATGGTTGTCAAGCCTCTGCTTAAAGACCTCCAAAGAAGGAGACTCCACCACACTCCTTGGCAGCAAATTCCACTGTCAAACAGCTCTTACTGTCAGGAAGTTCTTCCTAATGTTTAGGTGGAATCTTCTTTCTTGTAGTTTGGATCCATTGCTCCGTGTCTGCTTCTCTGGAGCAGCAGAAAACAACCTTTCTCCCTCCTCTATGTGACATCCTTTTATATATTTGAACAGGGCTATCATATCCCCCCTTAACCTCCTCTTCTCCAGGCTAAACATGCCCAGCTCCCTTAGCCGTTCCTCATAAGGCATCGTTTCCAGGCCTTTGACCATTTTGGTTATCTAAAATTATCTGATGTCATGGATAGAGCTTGGTAATGGCGACCCCACTTCAGCAGTTATTATTTTTATGTAGTGATGTTGAAATTATTTTTATTGAAATTTGTATACTGCCCTTCATCTAGATATCTCAGGGCAGTTCACAGCATAAAAATAAAAACACAGAACAAAACAAACTCCCCCCCCCCCCATTTAAAAGGACATAAAATGTTAATCAACCAAAGGCCTGGTTGAAAAGGAACATTTTCACCTAGTGCCTAAAGGTATATAATGAAAACACCAGCCGAACTTCCCTGGGGAGAGCATCCCACTGCAGAAAAGGCCCATTCTTGTGTCGCCACCCTCTGGTCCTCTCCACACAACCTGACTGTTCACTCTAAGCTAGAGGGTGACCCTTTTAGACACCCACCCACCCTCACACAATGGCACCCTCCCTTACTTCTCATTGAACTCAGGATTGTGGGTCTTCTTCCGCACAGTTGTCTTTCTCTTGGTGACACGGGATTTGTCAGGCAGTAGGATCAGGGAGACATAGGGGTCAGGTGTATCCTTGGTACCTGACTTAAGGTTTCTGAAATGATGGCAGAGAGGGTTATTAGGATGGGTGGGAACATTCAGTGCCCCTAAATCAAATGGAAGGAGGGATTTGAAGAACCTAATGACACATTGGGCCAGATTCAACGAAGTATTTCGGCAAGTGGGAGCTGGTTCAGCAGGACTTTCCCCTCCTCTCAGTCAGTTGGGGGTCAGGGTCCACAGAATCCCCAGAACAGTGTGGGGAGAGGAGAAGGGAGATTGTTCCATCTGGCAGACAGAAATGTTTGTTCTGATGCAACAATCAAATTAGCATGGAAATGAAATCCTCTCTAGGGGTTGTACCCAATCCTGGTCCTTTCTCAGAGTAGACACACTGAAGTTAGTCATGTCAATCCATTGCAATGGGTCTGTTCTGAGTAGGGATTAGATACAACTCTATGCTAACTATAGCAACCACGTTGGGCTGTCTTTTATTAATTATTATTCCAGCCATGCACCAGCAAATTCAGGTTGCACAATTATAGCTGATCTGGAGCTCTTGTGCAGCAAGCCCACTTCCCTAAAGATCAGACTTTTAGCAATAAGGAAAGTGACGGGAAAATGTTCTGGAAGGTGTGGGATAATGCTTGTTTTGATGCAGCAGCATCTACATAACATCTTTGCAACTAGATCAGAATGAACGCTCATCAAGTAACCAATGTTGTCGGATCTCTCTGCAAATGAATTGGGACGAGTGTTCAATAACCAGGTCACCTGGGAGTGCCCTTTTTTTTTTTACTGCCACTTGGTGTAGAAGCCAAGAGTCAAAGCATACATAAAGTAAAAACCCTCTTTGGGTGGTAGCACAAAATTCAGCAAGATGGCTAAGAATGTACCCATTTTCTATGTGCAGTTAAGAAAACCTCTTTTTGGGGGCTCATGCCAAAGCCATCTCTTTGTCCCACCCCTCCCAAATCAAGCCACCCTCCAGCCCTTACCTGCAGGCGTGTATGATGACAATGAGTTTGCGTGCATCCATGTTGTACCAGACAGTGAGGCTCATCTGGCCCAGGGGCGAGTTTGACAGCTCCAGGTTACTGCAGGGCAGAAAGACACAAGCGCAGATGATTATTAGGGGAATGGTGGTAGTACATGGGGCTGGATGAGGAAAGGGCAAGACGTTTTGACACTTTTTTGGCAGCACGTGCAGCTGGAGGAAGGAAATGTGATGGTAAAAGCCTCGTCCGTGTTGTCCCCACAGATGCTAAGGGAGCAGAATGCATGAGCGATGAATATGCTTAGGTACAGCGGTGAGGGAGGGCTGAAGAAGCAGGGTGGTTAAGAACTTCCCTGCAGCTCTCATTGCTGCAGGGGGGTGAGGGGGGGGAGCAGACTTGCTGGTGTTCCCAAAGCCCAAATGAGCACCGTGCTGCAAGACATGGAGCAGAGTAGTGCTCCCATCTGTTAAAGTATTAAATATATTACGTACATAAACAGCAAGCGTTGTTGTTCCCTTTCTGGCAAAAAGCTCCAAGGCCACTCAGCCGATCTGCATCAACAAGATGTTATTCAAAAGCCCACAGTGTACTGGCTTCGATTTCACAAGCTGACCCTGGACCCTCAGAATTCAGACTCTAAAGCAGAAGTGGGGAACCTTCTTTGGGGCAAAGACTGTGTTACTCTGGTGGACAGCTGTGGGGGGATCCATTCCAGCAGCAAGTAGGGCCAGACCCCCACACAGCCCCACACAATCCACACCACAAGTTACTTCCAATGGAAACAGAGGCCTATATTTAACTCTTAGTAACTCCATGCAAGTTTCACCTGGTATTTTCTCCTGTAGACTTTTTTAAAAAAAACAACCAAGGACTGTAACACATATAAACACCCTTGATCTGTCTTAACTGTGAAAAAGGCAAAAGGAACTCAGTATTCCCGGTAGAATGATGCAAATAACACCAATAAACAGATGGAAAACAAGTCCCACATTAGAGCTATCCAAAGCATCAAATTTCAATAAACATTTGCATCCCCAAAACCGTATACTGCTTTGGAGCTATGGAGCCTTGCCCAGCTGGGTAGTCAAACAGCTCAGGTGCCACCGTCCCCTGTATAAACTCACTCAGGCTCAGAGATTAACCTCTGAGGCTCTCCTCTGCAGTCCATCACCCAAATATGTTGGAGGGTGAGAACAAGCCTCTCCTGTGGTGGCCCCCGCTTGAGGAATGTTCTCCCCAGGGAAGCTTTCCTGGCTCTGACTTTGCCTTCCTTCTGATGCCAGGAAAAGACCTTCCAGGCATTTGGACAGCTGTAATGACCCGGCTGTTGGCTGTTGTAGGGTGGCTTTTGTGGATGAGTACATTTTAGTATAGATTTAGTTTTAATCTATTTCTATTACATATTTGTATCTTGTTGTCTCTGCAAACCACTTCTGGTGATGTGAAACAATGCATACAATGAACTGAGACAAATTTTGGAAGACAAGTCTACCTCTCTGCCAGGGCCAACACAAAAGGTGATGCCACATGAGCTGGGCAGTCTACCCTGATACTGCCTCCTCTTTGCAGCAGCTGTGGCAGGAATGAAGGAGTGGGTAAAGTACCAGCAGCTATCAGCTGCAGCATTGGCCAACCCTGTGGCAGCGTAATCCTCTTCTCTCCGAGCCACATGGCTCAGCATGGCTCATGGTGTGTGTGGCCAGGGCTGTTCTCCACCTTGATCTTCTTGCTGAGGAAAGAGCTGCAACTGTGAAGTTTGCATGGCAGGGCTGAATGAAATCCGACAGCCTGTGAGCCAGGCTCCCCATCTTTGTTCAAAAGTTGCCTCCCTCTAAACAGGCCTCTGTGAGATCAGCAAAGACAGGGCAATAGCAGCCATAAAGGCTGTGACCCCCACCAACCACCCTCCTGCCAGTGGGACAGCAGAGCAGATCAGCCAAACATGTCAAGAAAAGTGGGCCCAAGCAAAGAAGACAGAGAGCGAGAGTCAGGTGATCAGATGTGGAGGAAGGAGAAGTCAAGACGGTCAGGAAAGCGATCTAATGACCCTCAGCCTCTCTTACTGATGCATCAGAAAATGTGGTATCCTTGCAGCAGAGGCACTAAGATAAAGGGCAGGGTATTTACCCTCTGCAAGGAGCTAAGGCAGGGATATAGAACGTGCGGCCCTCCTGCTGTTGTTAGCCTGGATAGCCAATGATAGGAGTTGTAGTCCAATAACCCCTGGAGGACAATCCCTGGACTGAGGAGCTCAATTTTATTGTGCAAGATCTAATTGTTTGCTGGGTTCCACACCCCACAGGGTGGCCCTTCTTTACCTGCTGGCCTGTGGCAGGCGCTGGCGCAGCTCTTGAGTGGAACCAGAGTCTCCATCCTCCCGGATGTACAGCTCCGTCTCAGATCCCTTCTGGGAGCCCTCCTCATTCTCTTCTCCTGCCACAGCATGAAGGGCCTCCACGCCGGAGTGCTGAGAGATCAGAACCTGTGGGACGAGGCAAACAAACATGGGAGGTGATTTCCCAGGACAGTGGTACAGATTCATCCTGTGGTCAAGAACGGGGACCTCAACACCAGCCTCACCAGAACTTTGCTGGAGAGACCCGATAGGTGAAGATAAAACAAAACACTGGCTCTTCACGTTCCCCCTACATTTTGTGAAAATAAGAACAATGGCACAAAAGGTAGTATTATGTACCAGAAGAACCAGACCAGACCTGACTTCTCTGTGTTGCAATTTTTTACATATTGTTACGTACAAAACACAATTAAAAAAAGGAAATAATCCATAGGAAAACAGCTCAGAGTCTGTTAGGCTGTTCAGAGCTGCTGTCCCCCACATCGCCACTTACCCCCAGCTGCACTCGCATCAGGACCTGGATGGCAGGACCAGAGTTGCTGAGTTGGAACCAGCGGTCAAGGACAAGCCCCTCTGCTGACAGCAGCTGCTCAAGTGGGAGTGACAGGTTACCCAGCGTATGCCCATCATCTTTCACCTGTGGGAACGACAGACAGGTGAGGACCGATCAAAATTTCACAGGTGAAGTAGAATCATAGAGTTGGAAGAGACCACAAGGGCCATTGAGTCCAACCCCCTGCCAAGCAGGAAACACCATCAGAGCACTCCTGACATATGGTTGTCAAGCCTCTGCTTAAAGACCTCCAAAGAAGGAGACTCCACCACACTCCTTGGCAGCAAATTCCACTGTCGAACAGCTCTCACTGTCAGGAAGTTCTTCCTAATGTTTAGGTGGAATCTTCTTTCTTGTAGTTTGGATCCATTGCTCCATGTCCGCTTCTCTGGAGCAGCAGAAAACAACCTTTCTCCCTCCTCTATGTGACATCCTTTTATATATTTGAACATGGCTATCATATCACCCCTTAACCTCCTCGTCTCCAGGCTAAACATGCCCAGCTCCCTTAGCCGTTCCTCATAAGGCATCGTTTCCAGGCCTTTGACCATTTTGGTTGCCCTCCTCTGGACACGTTCCAGTTTGTCAGTGTCCTTCTTGAACTGTGGTGCCCAGAACTGGACACAGTACTCCAGGTGAGGTCTGACCAGAGCAGAAGTAGGCAGGAAGGATGTGGGTCACACATGGTGTGCATTGGAATAACCCCTTTCGTACCCTGCAATCTTTGAAGCTATCAAGGAGCAGCCTGGTAAAGGGTCCTCGGGTAGGAATTGGGTTGAGAGAACGTGCAAAATCTCCAAGGCTTCTTCTCCCTTCCCTGCCCTGCAAGGACGTAGCTCACAGAAGAGGGAAGGGCTGAAAGGAAGCAAGTTGCAAGCCATTGCCCCCTGTCCCGGCTTGCCAAGAGCTCACACAGACCCCCTGTGCTCTGGGGTTCCCTGGCAGCAAACCTGCATGGGATCTGCTGCTAAAACACAAAAGAAAAGACTTTCAGTCCTTGCAAGGTATTTGAAATCCTGACATCAGGACTTCAAAACACTTTGAACATGATGGAATGAAAGCCAAACCACCTCTCAAATTTGGCCTGCAAGCACCAAGCTCAGTCTCCCCCCAGCCAGCTCCCACCTGCCTGCCTTCTTACTCATGACAAATTGGGGGACGGCTCTGCCTGTCATCTGCTCTGGCTCCACCTACTGTTGGCCTCCCTTGCCTTCTGCCCTACAAGTCCCAAAGGGCACCAGCCACCACTGGTTCAGAGTTCAGGGCAAGCCACCTATATTATCTCAGCAATCCTTACAAGTACCCAGTAAGAGAGCTAAGGCTCAGAGTATAGTGACTTGTTTGCGTAACTCCATCCAGTGAGTTTTGGCTGAAGCACAGAAATCCACTCTTGCAGTATGAAGTGCTCAGCTCCCAGAATGGCTTTGACTTTCTCACCTGATGTGGTGTGAATTAGGCCATAAACATATCTCTTGTGGCTTTTGCTGCTTGCAGACTGCCCCACTGTAGCAGGGGAGACCGGAAGTTCTACCCAACAAGGAGGACAGGCATTCTGGGGGGAGGGAGAGCGAGAAAGCGCTACCTGCAACTCCAAAGATTCTGCATGGGGCCTCTTGATAAGGAAGGAAAAAGCTTCATTCCACACTGGCTCTGCAGTCTGAGAGGAGACCTGAGGGCAGAGACGAGAAGGCCGTGATAAAATCTCTCCACATTTAGAAAATACAAAAGGGAAGAAAATATCACAATTTGAGGTTAGCCAGCTGTTTATAAGACAGTATCAAACAAATCCCACCAAGAATGGAGGGAAAAGCTAGTTCAAACCATATTTAGATGACTGCCTTGAGATTAAGTTACATAAGAATAGTTGATTGATGAAGAAGCTATTCTTTCCCTTTGTTACAGCAATTTAACTAAACACTAGTACTTGAATTTACTTTCTCACCCCGCCTCCCAAACTTTTGTGATGTGTTGTTCTGGGAGTCTTTTTTGGCTAAACAGCCAGGTAAAAATGCTTCAGATATTCTGCTCCACCTGTGGGCTAATCTATTTCTATCAACACTCATTTTCACTATCACTGAAGGAGAGCTATCTATAGCTCAGTAAGGGTTTCCAAATACTTCTTATTTTAAAATAATTCAAAATATGCTCAAACCTTAGTTCTCCCATCTTTATGCTACCAATTTAGGATAAGATCTGATGTGATCAGTGCTTTTTTGTAGATTAAAAATGAGGATTGATACGTAAATACTGACGTCACATTTTGGGACTAATGATTAAGTGCTCTTTTTTAAATTAATATTTTGTTAAGAGAATTTCATTTGTAAAAAGACAGAGTGAGGAAAAAGAAAGAAAAAAGTGAGAATAAAAAAGAAAAAAATACTGTTACATTACCATACACTAATATATGACCATGTCCCCAAATGATCAAGTGCTCTTAAAGTTTTATTTGTTACTTAATAATAATAATAATAATTTTATTATTTATACCCCACCCATCTGGCTGGGTTTCCCCAGCCACTCTGGGCGGCTCCCAACAGAACACTAAAAACAGAATAGAACTTCAAACATTAAAAACTACCCTAAACAGGGCTGCCTTCAGATGTCTTCTAAAAGTCAGATAGTTGTTTATTTCTTTGACATCTTGTGGGAGGGCGTTCCACAGGGCAGGTGCCACCACCGAGAAGGCCCTCTGCCTGGTTCCCTGTAACCTCACTTCTCGCAGTGATGGAATCACCAGAAGGCCCTTAGTGTCTGGGTTGAATGATGGGGGTGGAGATGCTTTGAATTTTGCTCGGAAACGTACTGGGAGCTAATGAAGGTCTTTAAGGACCAGTGTAATATGGTCTCGGCGGCCGCTCCCCGTCACCAGTCTGGTTGTCGCATTCTGGGTTATTTGTAGTTTCCGGGTCACCTTCAAAGGTAGCCCCACATGGATCACATTGCAGTAATCCAAGTGGAAGATAACTAGAGCATGCACCACTCTGGCGAGGCAGGTAGGGTCTCAGCCTGCATACCAGATGGAGCTGGTAGACAGCTGCCCTGGACACAGAATTGACCCAATTAACTCAATGGAGATCAACTGACACAGAAGAAGTCCTTGCCCTTTAAATAAGGGTGAATGTACATGCGCACACAAACACATTCGCACACACATTTATCCCAGCTATGCCACAGCCCTCTAATATTGTGGCTTCGTTTTTCACCCTCAACCCTCCACCTCACCCTCTTTGCCAGTTTCCTTAGACTGCTCATGTCTCCACCTACCCACATCCTGCCCCGAAGCAATTCTTTACTGCTCACTCCAGCACAACCCTTTCCCTATTGAAACAACCACCATGTTCCCCCCCCCCCCATGCCTTCACCTTGGTCTTGTAGGAGACACCACGGACAGAGAGACTGGCGTAAGGACTTGGGGGTTTTGAACCCTTCCGCAGCTGGGAAAGAGAAAATAGTTGAGAGTTTCTAGAATGCTCGATTATAAGTAGACACTGTGTGTATTTTGAGCATGTCCAAGCACGTAGCACAGGCCAACAATTTGCTCCAGTGGGAAGCCCTATCTTCTGTTTTCGAACATGCCTTATGTATTCTCGTAATGACTGTCAAGCACCTCTATATATTGTTTTCATACAGGTGGAGGAAGCAAGTGGCTTTCCCAAGGGCATGCAAGCGAGGGGCAAAACTGATGTAATGGTGGCACAGCAGTGCATATTTTTTAAATCCTTGTGCCTTCCCTGTTCATTTGTACAGTGGAGATGGAAGGAGTCTGATTTTCATAGCTCCCCTTCCCCAGCCTTATCTTGCTGTGTCCTGACTGACTTTAATCAATTTCCTACCCCTATGGCTGATTTCCTGTATTGGAGCTAGGATGGGGGTGGGGGGATGGCTTAGGTAAGACAAGGAAAGGACGGCCTTTTGCTCCATCCTCCAGAACCAGGCATGGTTTGCTGGGTGGAACAGAACTGTGCCAATAGCCTCCCAGGAGCAGCATCACTGTTGCTGCCCAGGAGGGGTAGGAGTGAGGAAGCAGAGAGGTCTGGGCTGTGCAGGTGCTCAGGCCAATCCCACCCAGCACTCCCACTGGCCACACAACCCCAACCTTGCTTCCTCTGGGCAGCTGCTGCTGCTGCTGCTGGGAGGCCTTGCTGTGGCTCTGCCCCACACTGAGTGAGCCATTCCTGGCTTGCTTTTAATTTAATATAAAGTGCAGAACGCAGCAAAAGGGAGAGGGAGGTCCAGCTGCATAATTGTAGAAACGTTGCTTTAAGTCTGCATTGTTGCATTTTATTTTGCATTATTATACGCTGCTTTCACAGCTGTGAAGTGGTTTATAAATCTGCAAAATAAACTGAAAACCCTGCCCTTCCCAGCAGGATCCCAGTGAAAATCACCCCGCCCCCACCAGCACAGCAATGAGACTTAGGCTAAGAAAACACTTCCAGATGGCGCCCAGTGTTTATGGGGGCGTGATTTTAAACCATCTCAACGCACTAGTGCCCCCTGCTTAGTATTAAAAGGGAAAGGTATGAAGCTATACATTATACATTTAACAGGATGTATAATTAGGCCTGGAGTCTGCAGCTGAGCTGGGACTTAGTTAAGGATCCTTAGTTAAGGTCCAATACAATATTCCACATTAGTCCTCTGCTAGACCTGAAGGAGAGAGAGCTCTTTAGGGTGTCCAAGGAGTGATTGGCAGCTTCCCTCTTGGCCTGTGAAAGGAGCTCAGAGCCCCAGCGGGGAGGGGGGATCTGCACTGCCACTCACCGGCAGGTCAGTTGCCCTGTCAAGGAAGACTGACAGCAGGGCGGATGACAGCTCCTCGCTCTTAGGTGTCTGGATCAAGCTATTCACCATCAAGACCTGTGAAAAGTGGCACACATTAAGGACTATGCTTAGACGCAGCATCCTTCAAAACTAGGACTGTCACATGGTAGTTTGGTAATCTGCACTCATCATGTGAGCAACTCATCACAAGATGGCCTTCTTGCATCAGAGAGAGGCAGTTGTCAGCGGGAAGATCCCCGGCAGCGGTCACATGAATTGGCCTTGTTCTTGTAACTCTGACCCGGCCTTCCCCTCGTGCCTTCCAGATGCCATTGGACTCCAGCTGCCATTAGCCTCTGTCAGCATGGCCAAGGATGGTGGGAGTTGTAGCCCAAAAACATATGGAGGGCACCAGGTCAGGGAAAACAGCTCTGGCCTGATATGCAGACCCTTTGAAAACCTACCGCCTGTGGCTGCCCCGTGTTCCCTCTCCCAGCTCTAATATCCTTGGGGCTGGACATACAGTTTCCAAATGTCTGAGCTAACAGAAGGAGTAGTTTCATTTATGCCTCTATGAGGGTATTGGGAGAAAACACAGTTTTGCTTAAGCACAACCACCTCCCTCAAGAAACTCAAAAATCTGTTTTCTGAGGGAGGTGGTTGTGCTTAACATAGGGACTGAACAAGTTGCAGGACTCTTCGCTGGTAAGATGGACAGGGCTTCCTGGAGTGACCATGTGGTCATGCAACGTTACGTGGTCACTCCAGGAAGCCCTGCGAGGCAGGAATCTTGGGCTCAAATAACCCTGAACTGCTACCAGCAAGCAACAGGCCTTCCTAAAGCCAAAAACAAGCTCTTAAAACATTAGAAAAACCCACGTTCCCTCGCAGTGGCGTGGTCTTTACTGACAAGGCTTTCTGAAGTGACCACGAGATATGGCATGCTCTCATGGTCACTCCAGAAGGCCCTGAAAGGAGCCTCATGTTCCCAAGGTAAACGCACGCATCCTGCCCTGTCCCTCAGTTGTTATTATTTTGCAAAGTCCTCCTACTTATTGTGCAAGAAGTAAAAAGAGTACTTCTTTCACTGGGAGTGAAGCATTCTTTGAAAAACCAGCAGGGCTCAGGCCCAGCATTAGTTCCTCTAGAGCGGGCAATCTGAGGAGAAGCTCAGAGTGGAGTAGCCCAACCTTAGTTTGAAAGCCTTTGGGGAGGACTTGTGCTTTGCTTTTAATGCTTGTATAGTTTTTAGTAGTGTTAAGCTGCCCTAGAGGCTAACAACCCCAACCTCCACCCCTATGGGGCAGTTCTCTCAATGCTCCTCCCTCCTCTCTCCAATTACCTGCTCCAGCTCAGCAGCACTGGGTGTGGGGGGCAAGCACTCCAGCTTCACATGGAGCCGTCCTGACTTCACATCCTCTAGGGGGAGCCACTGAAACCAAGAGCAGGGGGTAAGACCAGCACAGCTGCTGCACATCTCCTGCCCGCCCTCCCAGTGCCATTGGTACCACTGACTTACCTCGTCAACAAACTTTTGGCTTAGCACTCGTCTCAGAGGGATCTTACACCTGAAAGGGGATGGAGGAGGAAGAGGTGAGTGAGAAGGGCAAATGGCTTTCTTTCTGTCACAGGTTCTACTAAACTGAATTAACACCATGATCCAGGTGACATGAAGCACAGGGCCTCGTCCTAGTTTGCAATCCATGCACAGGTTACTAGGAGTTACTAAACGTCGACAGAAGGTGTAAACTTGCAGTCTGGTAACATGGATCACTGCCTTGTCGTGGCGAAGGGGCTTGAATAACTCAGAGAAGCTATGAGCTATGCTGTGCAGGGCGACCCAAGACAGACAGGTCATAGTGGAGAGTTTTGACTAAATGTGATCCACCTGGAGCAGGAACCGGCAAGCCACTCCAGTATCGCTGCCACGAAAACTCCATGGACAAAAGAAGACAGGCGTGCCTGGCGTGCTCTGGTCCATGGGGGTCACGAAGAGTCAGACATGACTAAACGACTAAACAACAACAACATCATAGGAAACTGCCTTAAACTGAGCGAGACAATTGCTCCATATACTGTTTAGCTGCAGCTCTCCAGGATTTCAATTAGCCTGCCCTGATTCACAGGCCCAAAGGTGGGCCTGCGAGAGTGGTTTGATGCAGGGATACGAAAGAAGGAGGTAAAAAATGCCAGAGTGTTCAATTCTAGTGCTTTCTTGGAAGCGTAAACTTACAACCCAAAGCTTCACATTCAGAGCCCTGGGTCCTCCAATTCTAGTATGGTGTGGAGGGCAGGGCCTTTTTTCAGTCGAAACACTCTGGAACCTAGTTCCGGAACCTTCCCTGAGGCAGACCCTAGAAGGACTGGGGAGTTGTTGCTGCGTGCGTTTTCAGCGCTTTTTAAGGTTGTCAATGCAGCACGTGTTTTCAGCGGCTCCCTAAAAAAACCTCAACCACCTTGGCGCCCCCTAAAAATGAGCCCAGATCCACCAGGAGGTGGGGGCTATGGAGATATCTAGGCTCCTACCTTGAATGTTCAGCTTTCATTAAGAAAACGAAGTCTAGTTGTTAAGCTAATGAAGATACAAAGACAAACGTAGAGGTCGTATTCTACCCAATCTCTGTGTAAGAAGCAAAATCCACTCCCAATTAATGTCAATGCATAGAGGTGATTGAAAAGTATTTCACCTATAAAGCTGTAAATTAATAAATAACTATGGGTGCATCCAGATGGGGTCTTAAGCTTGCAAAGGAATGGTTCACATTTTGAAAGCAAGCCATTGGCAACGTTTTTCTTAAATTTTCTGAGGAAAGTATAAGTCAAGATTGGCATATGGATGCCAATGACATCATGTGGATGCTGCAAAAAAACCTCTGAATGCACGAAGAGCACCGATCGCAAAACAAACGCCCACCTGGAAGCACCCTTAAATGACTTGCCTTTAGGTGTTTTCGGCTTCACTCTGATTTACTAAGGCTCACCAGTATAAATTCTGTGGCTGTGGGACTGAAGACGTCTCTAGGAAGGGAGGGGAGTGCTTTTCTCCCTCCTCCCATGTCATGGGGTACTCAGGCAACTCAAAGGAAGAGAGGTGAGCGTGTTTCTGGCTTCTCCAATTTTTCATTTTGCTCCAGACTTACCTTCCCAGGAAGTCATCCTTGTCAACGTCTTTGTCATATAAATCAAACTCCACATCCTGCCCTGGGACGTTACTCACAATGACCTGGAGGATAGAGCAAAGTGGGTCACAATACAGAGCCACACAAACCAGAAGCAGCACACACTCAGGGATCGACTTTAGTAGATTAAGAGCGAAAGCCAAGGTTTGTTCTGATCTTGGCTCTGGAAAGCAAACAAGCTCATTAGGCCAGCAATGGAGGGGGGGGGACCTGGTTTCCTGGATTCCGTCCCCCACCTCTTCGAAAGAGCCTAGGTAGGGTTTTTATGTTTGGCCAAATAATTGGTTAGATTAGCCCAGGGGTCAGCAACCTTTAAGACAAAAAGAGCCACTTGGACCCGTTTCCGAAGGAAAACAAACTGGGAGCCGCAAAACTTGTCATTATAAAAATAACTTTTTTGTCACTTTTTAAATTATTTCTTTGTTTGACCCTTCAGAATTACTCCTCCTCATAGAAATAAATGTTAAATTAACAAGTTACCTTTTTTGTGTGTGTGTTCTTCACTCCCCTTCAAAACAGTGACCAGCGTACATGCCCCCTTTCAATGCAGTGACCAGCGTACATGCCCCTTACAATGTAGCGGGCAGGCGGGCGACGTCGGGACGGTGCGTGACTAACTCACGTACCGCCCCCATGCGATGTCACAGCCAGTACAGCGCCCGCCACAGTGGGGAGTGTCGGGGCGCACAATGCGCCTCCTCCCCTCGCTAGTATCCGCCCCGGAGCCGTGGCAAGGGTGTAAAAGAGGCACATGCGGCTCCGGAGTCGCAAGTTGCAGACCCCTGGATTAGCCAATCAAACATTGGACAGCACTATGATGTGATTCAAATAATTAAAAAAGACCAGACAGCAGATTTTAACAAATACTTTTAAACCATAGTTTTTATGTCTTTATCGATGAGCCAAGTTTGTGAAACGAGGTTCATACACTGAAGAGGCTGGGTGTTAACCGAGAGAGAGAGTGAGCAATGATTTATTGATCTGTTGCCTATTTTATCTTGCTGATTTTTTGGGAGACAATTCTCTGCTGACATCTACCTTAGACTTCTTGGCAATGGGTGCCTGTGCATGATTCAGTAAATGAATGTGTTGCATTGTGTGTGTGTGTATAAATAACATTTTAAGATTCCTGGTGACAGATCTATATCCTCTAGGGAACAAAAGATGAAGGGCATATATTTGGGACTATTGGCTTCTATCTTTGGCTCCAGCAGGAAGTGGGATTTGGCAGGAATTCATACAGAAGCTCAATGCAAAAATATTTCACTTCAGGCTACCAGTGGAACATTGCAGACGGAAGCTGCGTGCATATGAAAGTTTGAAAATCACTGAAGATGTGTCCAAGTTGATCTTTCAGATGATTTTATTATTTTGGAAGAGGGAGTTAAGAGACAAGACACGTTGCTGTACAATGTACCCTTTAGATGGTATGGCATTTCTGAGTATTCTTGGTCTTAGTGGCATTTATACAGCACTGAGAATCCTCTAGGGTAAGCTGAGATTGAAACACTGCATTTAGGTTTTATGGCCTTCCATTCTGGGGCCGTTTGTGTGTCCCAAATACTCCACCCAGCTGTGAGTGTGCGCCGTCTGTTGATGTGGAAACTTCTATATGTAAAGAACTTAATTCGTAAGTTTGTAATTGCTAAGCAGAAGTAAAAAATGTTGAAACTGACTGACAGACGCTCTAGACAGGTGTTGGGAGTCCAGATGCTGGTAGACTCCACCTTCCATCATCCCTGACCATACTGGCTGGGGCTGATGGGAGTTGGAGTCCAACAACCTCTAGACAGCCATAGGTTCTCTATCCTTGCTCTGTATAGAACCAAGGTAAAAACCCGAACAGGCTTCATTTGGGTTTTCTACAATTTGTGTTATACTGTAGTTATTCTCAGGTGTGTGTCCAGAAATATGCAATGCTCTGTTGGTTGCTCTCGTTTCATCCATCTGATTGCAAGGAAGACATCTCAGAACACTGTGAGTTATCAGATACTGTATCAGTTCTGTTTCAATTAAAATAATCTGACTCTGTTGCAGAACAATTCCCCATTAAACCCACCCTCCTCCTCCACCACCACCACCAGCCAAGGCCGGAAGGTCCAGCAGATCCAAGCTAGGTGCATTCTCACCTCATAGATCTCGCTCCAACGGGGGTTGAGATCCTCTTTGATGACACGGCTACGGAACTTCTGGCCCCCCAAGCGCACTTTGACATAAGGGTCCGATTTGCCCTTTATCATCCCACCCATGAAGTTATCCTTGGCAATCAGATTCTCAGCTTCCAGCAGGTGAATGCGAATCACACTCTGAGGGGAAGATGAGAGAAAAAGAAGAAGAATTTGCCTGAGGGAACTGCAGTCATCATCCTACAAAGCAGCAGGTCTCTTATCTCGCTTTTCTGGGGTCCCCAAACCACCCTAGGTTTTTACGAGAGCAACACAATAATTTTCATCACAGCAGCTGGAGCACCTAGCTTCTGTAATACAATTATTTTTGCTGTAATCAAATAAAATTTCATCAAAACTCAAAAAAGCCAAGCTAAATATGAAGGGGGAAATCCATAATTTATATTAAAATCTTTCATATCTTTAAAATATATAAATAAAGAACATAAAACTGGTGATTTAGAAGGGTCCTTCAACTTAGTAGTACTGTTATTTTTACTGAAAGAAGCTGAACTGTTAACTGATAAGACTGTCTATAGCATTATTATTCAGCATTATTGTTTGTGACTGGTATCTTTGTTTTAGATATTTCTGTCTGCTCCTGCTGATTTTATGAACTTTTCTGTAGTTTGTTATTCTTCTGTGGTTTTATATATAACCCATCCTGGGATTGTAAAACCAATGAAGGGCAGGATGGACATATATAAACACATACATTACATCATTTCCTGCTGCTGCTCAGGAGACATCATCTCTCTCAAGGAGACGACCTTACCTCAGTGCCAAACTCAGCATCTGGGCTGGCCTTGGTGGGGCGAGGAGGTCTGTCAACGCTGCTTCCAACATAGGTACCCTCAGTGACATTCAGATTCCCTGGGGGGCATGGCCGGGTGTTGAGGCAAACTTCAGGGGCATCCAGATACAAGATCTACAGAAATATTGGCATACAGTGAAGCATGAGGTTAGGAAGCAAAGTCAAAATAGTTAGGAAGCATCGGACTGTTGAACGAAGAGGACAGAACGTAACTGCAGGGCCAGATAACATGAACACTGGCATGTTTGACGGACTCTGGATAATCAGTGAAGAAGGGGAAAGGATAGCTCATGGAAAGGGACCCTCTCTCAAACAGCTGGTTTTCAAAAAAGAAAATGCAGCTGGAGGTTCACTCATAGATCTCCAAAGTTTTGCCTTTAGACTCCCCACTTGTGTTTAATGCTCAATGCTTAGTAGCTCCATGCTATATTCCGGGTCCTTTCTTCACTCCGTTGTGGCCCTGTATCACATGTCCGTAAGGCAGGGGTGGTGGACTTCTAGATATTCTAGATCATCCTTGCCCTGGCTGATGGGAGTTGAAGTACATCTGGAGGGCCACAGTTTCCCCATCCATGGTTCCATCTCAGGGAGAAGGGAAGGAGACAAAAAAAATCCAGCTAAGAGTAACAGCCACTCAGAAAGTCACCTGGCCTCTACCCGCAATCAAAATAGGCAGCTCATACATTCTGTAGAGTATATCTTTCCCTTCCTCACGCTTGAAAAAGAAGCTCAAAATGCTGTTTGTTTTGTTGCATTTTTAAATAAAGGACATTGAGCAGTAATTGTTGAGCTGGCATGGAAGGGTGAATAGGTGACTCATCATCATTATCATCATCATCAGAGACACATTAAGTCTTTAAGTCCCCAATCGTCAAGTGTTTTACCCGCATGACGAGTTTCATGTAGATGCGGCTGTTGAGTCCAGAGTTCTCCAGCTGGAACCATTGGTCAAGAACCAGATTGTCGGCACTCAAAAGGCGGGACAGATGGATCGTGAGGGAGCCCAGGGTGGTCTGGCGGTTGTCGTCCTTGACCTGCCGGAGGGTGAAAACAGAGGTTTCGCATTTCTGTGCAGGCAGAACTGTGGGAAGCATTTGGAAAAGGTGGGAGAACCTACCTGTATATCAATGTCCTCACTGGTTGGGTCTTGCAAGAAGAAACGGAAGGCGTCATCCCAGACAGGAGAAGAAGTGTTACAGACAACCTGGTGGTGTGAGGGGGAGAATGACAGTGAAGAGGTAAGAAACAGCACCCATTTCTGTGGAACATCAGTCATTCGAGCAGACGACTTCCTGAAGCTGCTACACTCAAAAGAAGAGGAAGAAGCAGCAGCCATGAGCCATGTCCTGACCCAACTCCACCAGAGAACCCCACCAGTAAGCAGCTGTCACTCTGTTTGTGGCAATTAAAGTGCTGGGCTGGGTGATGGGGGATCAGGGCTCATATGCCCTCTGAGGCATGAAGCTTCCTGGGTAACACTTTCTCTCAGTCTAACCCTGCTCACAGGGTTGTTGTGGGGATAAAATGCAGAGGGGGCAGGGGAGACAGTGTACGCCAGCTTGATCGCCTTGGAGAAAAGGTGGGAAATAAACACAATAAAGAAGTAAGTATCTTAGGTAAAGGTAAAGGGACCCCTGATCATTAGGTCCAGTCATGGCCGACTCTGGGGATGCGGCGCTCATCTCGCTTTACTGGCCGAGGGAGCCAGCGTACAGCTTCTGGGTCATGTGGCCAGCATGACTAAGCCGCTTCTGGCGAACCAGAGCAGCACACAGAAATGCCGTTTACCTTCCCGCTATTTATCTGCTTGCACTTTGACGTGCTTTCGAACTGCTAGATTGGCAGGAGCAGGAACCGAGCAACGGGAGCTCACCCCTTCGCAGGGATTCAAACCGCCGACCTTCTGATCAGCAAGTCCTAGGCTCTGTGGTTTAACCCACAGCACCACCCGCGTCCCAATAAGTGTCTTACTTGTTATTAAACGATAATTAGTAAGTGAAGGTTACAGCCAGAACCCCCCTGCACCATCCATCCTGGCCTGTGATACAGAGCACCATGCAACAAGACCTGGATTATCATGGGATGTTACCAAACTGAGGGAAGGGGAGCTAAAACCTGCCAGGTACCTTAAGCTTGCCACCTCTGTTGTGACTGTTGTATACACCCCATCATCAGCACCCCAAGTGGTTACACCTGGAGGTGTCCAATGAGCAATAACTAACAGACAAGAATGAATTAAGCCCTTACCTTGCTCTCACGGGTGACATCTTTAACGGAGAGCTGTACCATGGGGTTGGGCTCCTTACTGGCCTTCTTCAGCTACGTACAGGATGAGGTGAGAGAAATGATGGACACAGAACTTAGCCATGAACTATGCAGCCCTTAACAGGTTTATCCCAACATATCTAAGAGGCCCCACTCTTTCCTTCTTGGCCTAAGATGGGGCTCAGTGAAACATCCAGTTCCTGGGTTAAATTGTGCCAGGTGGCGACAGGGAACCCATTGCCCGCTCCCCATGTTGCTGGACTACAAGCCCCATCATGGTGCCATGCTGGCTGGGGCTCATAGGAACTGGTGTCCAACAACTCAAGGGTTGCAGAGTAAGAGCTGAAGGGCCACCAGCTCCAGCTTCACCCTCTTGCGTGAGCTGACATACAAGCAAAGGGCACTTTCACCCTCGCAGCATCAGCAAAACAAGTTCGTTTGGCAAAGCCCTTCCCTTCCTTCATTCACTCTGAGACAGAAAGGGCTCCTTATTGCCTCTCCCACATGAACAGAAACACAGGCTCTGTCACGAGTTCTTCCCTTACGAAGCCTGGCTGCTGATTTCTGAGCTCTAGTAAATGGAAGTGAACAGCACTGCTGTGTAACAAGGGGTAGTCTCTGCCAAAGCCTCTACTGCTACTTACACTGGGGAGGAGGGTTATTTTAAAAAGCTAGTTGCCCATGTCTCAGCTTGCATGGAAGTGCCAGTTTGCACCTTCTAGGCCACCAGGTGTGAACCCACCAGTTGTTATTCTGGTGCTGCCTAATAAGAAGCCCCTAAAACTGCCATCAGTTTATGAAGCTGGACAGCAAGAGCACACAGAAGCACATTTTGGGTGGCCCCCTTACAATTATGCCATGCTGTTTGCCAAATCCCAAATATCTAACAGGAGGTTAAATAGGGCTGCCAAGGACCTGGAGACTTGGGACTCCTTCTCTTAAGTGTAAGGTGGCTTACAATTTAATAAACAACAAGCTCCCACTTTTGCTGAAGGGAAAGGGCCATCTTTAATATTTTCTTCTTCATCAAATTTGGGAGTATGTGGAGTCTTTTCTTTAGCTGTGCACCGAGTTGGGAGGTGGGGAAAACCTATTAATACAGGAAAGGGCTAGCATTTTCAGCATATATTATTTGGAACAGGGAATGGGAGCCTGTGGCCCTTCAGATGTTGCTGGACTACAACTCCGATCATTCCTGACTATGGGAGCTGGAGTCCAACAATGAAGCACCCATGGTTCCTCATTCCTGATCAAGAAGAATATTGCAATACTTGTTTTAAAAACCCCCCACTTATATCTGTTTTGGGATATGACAAAGTAAGACATTTAAACACACAACCTATGCACCCCAACCAGACCCAACTAGAAGAGATCAGGAAGCCTGTATCGTCAAGGTTTCTGACTACTCACTGGGAGCTCTTGTGCCCTGTCAAGATAGACAACCAAGATGGCTGCTGATGGTGGTTCTGGTTTGGAGGAGATAGTTTTGTTCCACTGGAGAACCTTTAAACGGCACGCAAGAAGCAAAACAAACATAAAGTCACCTCCACCATTTCTTCCCAAGATACCTTGCTGTCTTTCACCTTGAAGGACATCTCCCCCCACGCCACCCCAAAAAGACAAACAAACTGGGGAGACACAAACAATGGGAGGCACAAATATCTTTTTATTTCCATCTCTCTTTTACTGATTTGTTCATCTGAGCCCAGACCACACAAGAGGTCCAAGTATTGATTCTGCCCCTAGGTCTTCCAAGCCAGTTTCCCACAGAATCCAACTTGCCTCATGGAAACAGAACCAGGAGTCCTGATTTCCCTGCTGTAGTTACTATATGACTTGGGAGTCTGAATTTGGAATCCTCCACCCAGGGTCATTGTCCACTCCTCACATATTGCCCATTTCTGAGGAAACACTTCTTCAAGGAAATACCTCATAGAAAAATGGGGGGGGGGGCTCTAGCCTTGCTCAACCAACCCAAAGCATCCCCCATTTTAAAAGGGTTCAGGATTAAACGGGGTGGGGAGAACTTTGCCTGAGACCTTGGAAAGCTCCTACCAGAGTAGACAATACTGGGCATCTTCTTGCTTTTTTCAGAAAAGCATCAACTCAGGCCCAGCCAACTCCAGACACATCCCCTGAGCTGAATTGGCCTCCAGGTCAAATTAGATCAAGGTTACACTCACCTGTTCCAGCTTAGAGATATCAGACATGAGGGTGTGCCACTCCAGGCGCAGGAGCACACGAGCCCGACCACCATCTTGCAGAGGGAACCACTGCCAGGTGGGAGAAAGAGGGAGAGGATTAGGAGCACAGGGACAGACTTTGAATCTGAGGTACCATCACACTTACAGCCAATGGACTCTTCCCTCTAACTATATAGCCCAGCTCTACATGATATGGCCCACTCTGCCCCCCTCCCTCTGCCCCACCGCTCTTTTCATGAGAGACTTCAACACCACCTCTTTACCAATCTATGATGAAACGCCATTCTCCCTTCTTCCCCACAGATCAGATATCAAACTCAAAGGCTATCCTCTTGTCTGGCACCATGTATGAAACCAGCCCCGCCCCCTCTTCTGCGCTCACCTCCTCTAGCACACGAGCCTTGAACACCTCCCCAAAGTCCAGTTTCATCCTGAGGAAGAAAAGAAGGTGGTAACATTTGCATAAGCCCAAGGTGCAGCAGATCAAGTGACCCTCATCCATAGAGATCCCATCTCCCACCATGAAGAGAAGAAGAGTTTGGATTTGATATCCCGCTTTATCACTACCCGAAGGAGTCTCAAAGCGGCTAACATTCTCCTTTCCCTTCCTCCCCCACAACAAACACTCTGTGAGGTGAGTGGGGCTGAGAGACTTCAGAGAAGTGTGACTGGCCCAAGGTCACCCAGCAGCTGCAGGTGGAGGAGCGGAGACGCGAACCCGGTTCACCAGATTACGAGACTACCGCTCTTGACCACTACACCACACTGGCTCTCCAATTTCCAGAGCTGGAGATGAAACCAATGACTCTGGGGCCTGAACTGGCCCTGCCTAACTCTTTAGCCCCCAAGTCCTCTCAGCATCAGAAAAAAGAGCAGAGGAGCTCCAGTTCCTCCCCTCCCCTCAGCTACTCACCCAGCTAGGTCTCACTCCCCTCATAGAGCTGGGAACAGAGCCCAGCCAACCTCTCACCTGCCCAAGAAGTCATCCTGATCGGGGTCCTTGTCAAACAGCTCCACCTCCAGTTCCTGCCCCGGTACCTCGTGTACAATGAACTGTGGGGATAGTGAGGTGGGGGGTCAGAGCAGACACCACCTATTGTGCAGGCCGGAGGGGCCCTCTTCAGACAGAGAAAGGAAAGGAATGACAGTTGTGTTGCGTGAAGAGGACAAGCTAAGCCAGGGAGGGAGGATAGAAAGAAAGGGGGCTGAGCGTCCCCCTAAAAGTTTGCACTCAATTTTGCCACCTCAGTTGGCAGCCAATTACCTCATACATCTCATTCCACTTTGGGTTGAGGTCTTCATCAATGACTTTGCTGGTGAAGACCTGGGTTCCCACACGCACAACGGCGTATGGGTCTGACTTGCCCTCAATCATCCCTTTGATGTACTTATCCTTGGACTGCAGGTCCTTGGCCTCCCTCAGAAAGACACGGACGACACCCTGGAAGGGAGAGGGATGCGTCAGGCGCAGGGCTCTGGCCCACTCACAAAGATAACACCCTCCCTCAGGGCCTGCCTTACCCTGGGAATTGGGGAGCGCAGCTGAGCTGCTTCGTGGAGATCGGAGACCAGCGGGATGAGCAGGCGGTTGGGGAGAACCAAGAAAGAGGCAATGGAGTCCATGATCATTGTGTCAGACATTGAGCTGCAGAGAAAAGCCTTCTGTTTTAACACAGTACACACCACCCTGCCTCTTGCCCATCACCACTGTGGAGACATCCCAGCAAATCCTCTGCTGCCACCATGCATCCCCTCCAATCTCCCAGAATACCTTTCTGTCCCACTTCACCCCAGAAAGTTCTTCTCCAGCAAGACCCACTTCTCCCACCAACCAATTTCTTCTCAAATGTTCTTACCTGTTTTCCATTGCACTCCTCACCAGTCCTATTGACTTCAGTGGAGCCAACCCCACTGGAGTTAGGATTGAAGTCTCTCCCCCCTTTACCCTTCTTGCACACTCAGCTGCTCTGATTATCTCCAAGAGAAGAAGCGCTTGAGAACATAGAAGCCTCATTCTTTTACCAGAGCGGTAAATTTTGATGGAGGAAGCAAACAAGACAACACCCTCTCCGACCTCCTACAAGAGCTGCAAGTCCAAAGGCCAGAGGTTCCCCATCTCTGGTTTTATCGTCAATCATCAAGCATTTACCTCAGTCCAGGAATGTCCAAGAGGTTGGTCATTCCAGTCCAGTTAATGTCCAGAGTCTGGGAAAGAAGGGAGAGGTGTGATTTAGAACCAGTTACAGAAATATTGGATGTGGGGGTGGATTTGGGTGGGGGGTTGGGAAGAAGCAATCAGGACTGAAGATATCCAGGTTCAAATCTCCATTCAGCCTTGAAGCCCACTGCATGACCTCAGGCCCCTCACCATCTCTTTCAGCCTAACCTTCCCCACAAGGTTATTGTGTGAGAGAGAGCCTTGCTAAGCCACCCAGAGCTCCTTGGACAAATAAATAAATTCAATTAATAACTCCTGTGGGGTTTGTCAAAATCACAGCTGCAAAAACGTATGAATCCTCCTGTACTTCATTTTAATAAGAGAATTTACTAGTTGCAAACCAAGACTTCTACTCATGTGCAAGACATCTGCACTGGAATGACCGGCCCCTTGAATGTAGGAACTGATTCTGCTGCATGTTTTTAAGGAGACAGCATGAAAATTCTGCCTATGGTGTTGTTACCTGCGGCTGTAAAAGCTTTCATTAAAGTGGGGGTGGGCAAGTTTCTAGCTTTTGTGGTCTCAAGAGATACGCTTGAAAAGTACTGATAGTAATCAAAGAGCGGTTGCACAACATTTCCATAGTGAGGGATTTGGCTTCAACCTTATGCATAGGTCAGTGCCCCTTCCCAACATTTGCAAAACCAGAATGGGACGTGGCAGAAACACAGCTGTCAAGTGTCCCATATTTGAAGGGACAGTCCCTTATTCCAGCGCCATGTCACGCTGCTGTCCCTTATTCATGGATGTCCCTTAAATGATGTCCCTTAAATTTCAAAGGAAGCAGCTCCTCCCTGCCGGCCAGGGAGGAGGGAGGCTCCAACTGGGTTGCTTGGCTGTGTTGCTCACCCAATAAGAAGTCTAAGAACGACTGGGGGGTGGAGCTTGCATGTCTTGTGCGTGGCTACTTAACGTAAGCTGAGGGGTTTTTTGAATGCTGGATGCCATTTTATTGCACGTGCTGCTGCAAACTTTGCAGTGCAAAGCCAGGCCGGGGAGCCATCTTAAGTTGAGGCTGCATAGGCCTTGTGGTGCATGTGATTCAGATTCTATTCAGTTGAACCTCTGGTTACAAAGTTGGTTGGACAGTATTCTCGAACCTACCAGCAGGAGTTTGACCAGACTGCAGGAGGACAGGAAGACTGGAGTGCCTGGAAGGGGTGAGGGTGCAGGTCCCTTATTTTGGCTGCTGGTCCCTTATTTTCAAGGCTGCTGGCCCCTTATTTTCAAATCTGTAAGTTGACAGCTATGGGCAGAAAACTTACCGGACGGCGGATGAAGAACATGGTGAGCGCCCCAACAATTGGGACATCCCCAATGAGGGGCTCCAAGATGACCCGCAGCATGCCGTGCAGCTGAGAGAAAAAGAGAAGGTTGAGGTCGGATTCTCAGTCAATGCTGCTTTAGTCCTTTCTCATATTCCTGTGCTCTGGGACAAGCAGAGGATACAAAGGCAACAGCATCTGGCACAAATGATGCACCTACCATGCCAGCCGCTAATGCAGGCTGACAAACAACAGGGGCAGCCTGACACAAATCACAGCCCCACGGCAAGATTCACCCTTAAATTCAGGGATTGTGGGAGGCTGAGGAAAGGGAGGAAGGGTTGCCTCCACATGCGGCTTCTTGAAGGGAAGGGAAGGGGCACCCAAAGATTTCTGCTTTTAATTACCAGGAGTAATTAAGGAGGCCTTCATCACTGCCTTCCTGCAGCTGCAGTGCTTTCTAAATAGTAGCTCAAAGGAATTAAGGAACTGGGTGGAAATGATACCCTTTCAAGGAAGGCCATGGATAAGAAGGAAGGCCTGCGGTTGCTGGGAGCTTGGACTGATCCTGTGCCATGGCAAAGGAGAAGTTCCTTGGGTTAAAAAAAGAAGAAGCCAAACTGTCCCTAAAAAGGCGAATCCATTACTGGGAACCGTATCAGCCTCTGAGATTTCTAGCCTACCTTCATGAAGCCAAAAACAGGACCACCTTACCTGCATGCCTTTCACCCCGGCCTTACAGAAAAATTTCTTGACCTCCACATCAATCTGGACGTCACCCACATAGCTGTGTTACAGGTAGGGAGGGAGAGAGAGCAAGAGACTAGCGTGAGGCTCTCAGAAACCAAATAAAGCCATAAGACACTGCAAGAATGAAACACCAAGGCCCTAAAAGGGAACAGTTCCCCCCTTAATCTCCACCCACCCTGTTGGACCATTTTTTCAGGGGTTGTTGATTTTGTATGCTCTCCTGTCCCACACGGTTCCTCTCTTTTGGCCAGGAAGTGCGTGGGGAAGAGGTACTGCGGATATCCAGCATGGTCCATAAATGCAGCATGAATGAGTCTCTGGCTCTGCACAGGAAGAAACATTATCTTCACCCAAAGCAGAGCCTCACAGCAGAGCATCGGATTCTCCCTTGTCTCTCCCTTGCAAGTGACTTGTCTCTTTAAAGGAAAGTCAGCTGTGACAGAGCCAGTGGGATTGCAAAAAAGGGACATAAGAACACAAGGAGGCCCACGCCAGATCAGCTCACATCACCACCCCGTCCAGTGCCAACATTGGCCAACCTGGCGCCTCTGGGAAGCCCACAATCAGGGGATGAGAACAACAGCGCTGACACCTTCCCTCTGCAATGCAGCTCAACCTCCACAGTGCAGGACAAAACTTGCCCTCAGATCATGCGCTCTTCCAGGAAAGGGTGTAGAAAAATGCTCAGGTACCAAAATGCAGCTTGTCAGAGTGGCAAGTGCTATGTGGGCCAGTCAATAAAGAACAATCCGCCCCCCCCCCCGCCCCATCCCGCCTTGATTCTGCTCCATTTATGAAGCTAACGCAGCAACGTAAGAAAACCTTAGAACTTACCTAAGGTTTAGGTCCAGCAAGATTTGCTTCTTGTTCAGGCCAGTGTGAACCTTAACTCCAATGACCTTGAGGGGCTAGGAGCAGAAGAAGGGTCGTTGTTTAAGCAAATAAAAATAGACTAAAACAAGGGAGCCAATGCCCCACCTCTCACTCCCCAGCAATCTCTGTTAAGGCAAACTGATGGTCCGTGGATGTCAAAGCTTTGCCAAAGATATACCTGCCTCTGGGATAACCCTCTGATCCCTCTTCCAAGACACTGCTGCCACTCAGTGGGTCAACCGAGACCCACTAAGAGGTAAAATGGTTTTAGAAGGACTGAAATTAGGCTCCTGCACATTTCTGGCTCAGCCAATAATGAGGGCAGCTCTGGTTCAGGCTCAGGTGTGGGCAACCTACGCTTTGGCTTGAGCTCGGAGGCGGGACTATTGGGCTCAGCAACTTTGTGTCTGGATTTTTACCTCTTGAAATATGGCAACCTTAAGGTTAGAGGACCAGGAGCTAGGGAACATTAGCCAAGAGGGAGAAACACGGAATTAGGTTAGATCCCTGTAACGTGAACAATTGACAGTACTGCCCAGCCACCCCAGGTAACCTGAGCTTTCAACAACATTCATCAAAGTCACAGAGACCAGAAAACTTCATTTAGAAATAAAAAAAAAAGCTTTAGTGTATTAGCTGAAATGTTGTTGCTTATTTAAACACCTTGGATACAGGTCCACGGCACAAATTTGGATAACACTAGTTAGATTATATGCATACGTGTTTCTGGGCAAATGAAACTGGGTGGCTGGGGTCTCCACCAGCATGGAGCTTTACAGTGCTTCCAGCAAAAGGGTTGTAAGTAAATAAATAAATAAATGGAAAAGGGGCAGAAGATCTAGGGCCCAGAAAAAAGGACCTTGGATTTGAGTAAGGAGGCCCTACCCACCCTAACAACACCCCTACAAAAAGGCAGAGTGATAAACACAATGTGTATATTAATAAAGCACTGGCTTCTGTTCTAGAGACTAAACCCTCCAACAAACACACAACAACCACAGAACTGCAAAACATATGTAACTCTAACTCAAATGTGGAAGCTGGAAGAAAATAAATAAGATAGTGATTATAAGACTAGGATGGAAAGGCAAGATTGTGGTCCTTGGTCCATTAATAAGGAATCACCACCACCCCAGGAGCAAGTATAATGATTATGCAGCAGAATGATTGGATTCACAAAATCTTATTATTGGATTTTCCGCAGCGATACAAAATGCAAGACCATAAAATGTTCCAGCAGGATTATAACGTAAGGTTTCAAATATACTAAGAAAAAATGTACAGACTACTGCTAGCATCCCAATAGGTGAAAAAATCCATGGCACTAGCAATGCATTAAAAAAAAAAATCATTCAGTGCTTTCAATAAATACTAGCCCAAGGTGTGTCTGGGGTGAGGAGGAAACCCTCTGCACATATGGGATGAAATCTAATTATTTCTTTACCCTTATTTATGGACTTGTCCCCTGGAGCATGCTCTCCCTTAATATTTTCACCAACTATTTTTCAGCTGACAATTACCTTCTCTCCCATGTCAACCTTGGTGAATGTAAAGGTCTGCAAATGGGTGTTGGAGGCTCGGATGCTTGGAGCAATGTTTTCCACCAACAGCTTCTCCATGTACTGGCCAAAGAAAGGCCAAGCCTGGGCCAAGATCTACCATGCCATGGGGTAAGCAGGGAGGGAGAGGGAGAGAGAGAGAGAGATGTTAGTACTGTCATGATGCTGCCATGGCTGGGCAGGAACAATTCGGCCGACTGATTCTCACCTTGTTGAGCCATTCAGCTTTTTCAACATCTGGGAAACTGACCTAGATAAAAGAATATATAAAAGATTAGCTCCAGTTGCAAGGGACCCACCTGCTGTGGGTTCCTAGACAGACTAGGAAATACCTCTCTCATTCCCGCAAAGAGAGAGAGATTGTGCATCACTCTTAGGCAAGATCACTTTTGCAAGAGGAATTGGTGAGACTTTACTATAGAATAGTCAGTGTGGTGTGGGGCAGGGGGAAGGGAACCTCAGGTCTTGGGGCCCAATGTGGCCTCCAGGTTTATCGGGTCCTTGGGACCCTCCTCCCCAGGACACAGCCCTCCCTGACCCACACCCTGCCTTAGTGCCTCTGCCTGGCAGGAATGTGCCCTTGAACTGCAAATGGCTCTTGTTGTCTGGATGGAGGGATGTGTGTGTCTATGGAGGAAAGCGAGTGATGGGTGGACTGAGGAGGCTGGGCTTCAGATCCTGGTTTAGCCATGAAGATCACGAGGTGCCCTGGCCTAGCCACCATCTCTCTTCCTGATCTCTAACACAGGGTAAAATGGGATGAAATCATTTGTGCTTCTTGAAGGGCACATTACAACTACGAACCACGAAAGAGAGGACAATTTGGGTATCTGGTGCAGGAAGTAGCACTGTAAAATTCCCAGCATTTTTAAAAAGCAAGTTGCAGTATTTAGCAATACGAGTTTTCAACAGTATTTCAAAGCATATACCATAATATTCCGCTAGCAATAACAAATTGAGCCACCCACGATTCCACTTCTTCACCACCAGCTAAGAGAGGTCTCAACTCACTCTTTAAAACTTTTAAGATTATCGCTAAAACAGCAAATCTGAACTTAATTCAGCGTATTCACGCATAGAGCTGTGTTGCTGCTGACTTGGAAACCTCCAACACACCAGATCCCCTTTAGCACACACAATTGGCTGACGTTACGCAGTTTAGAAGCCTTTCCACACAACAGACTCATGAACAAACAGGAGGGTTATCAGGAAAATAGGTCACTGAATATAGGCAGAGCTCCAGTTGGGGGATCTTGAGTCTGGAGTTCAGACCCTTGGACCATATTATGAGACAGTTCTGCACTTAGTCATTGTCTATCATGTCAGCTGTTTGGTGGAGTGATTTTGGGGGAGGCAGAACTCAAAGAGGACCACAAGGCTGGAGTTCAGACCCTGGGATGATAGGATGAGCCATTGCCACACTTAGTCATCGTCCATCCCCATGTCAGCTGTTTGGTGAAGCAATTCTATCTTTGACCGTGCATTTTCTTAATCCGCTTGCTCAGAATTGAGTGGGGTGGAATTGAAGAGGAGCGGCTGCAAGAGATTCTTTGAAATCCTGCAGGGCGGGTGGGTGATGGGGGACATAAGGAAAGCAGCTGATCTTCAGGCCACGGTTATAGGAATCATGCTACTGGCAGCTTGAGCACAGCCTGCAGTTTCTTAGAGGGTGTGAGCCCTCTGTTATGCGCAAGCATATATGCGCAAGTGAGAGAGAGGAGGAGGAGAGGCCTGGCACATTACAGACAGAGGTGGAGGAAGGTCAGGTGGTACCCAGTGTAGAAAATTTCTTCCCCCCCCCCCACCCCACATTGATATATTTTTTTTGCCTGCAAAAAATGGTTTTACGTTATTTCATATTTTCTTACAAAGGAATAATAATAAGTAATAATAATAATAATAAACAACTTTTATTTATATCCCGTCCTCCCCGGCCAAAGTTGGGCTCAGGGCAGCTAACATCAGATACAAAACATTGGTGTAAAATCAAACAATAATTAAATTACCTCCTAAAAACATGTCAAAATCAAATTAAAGTCTAATTAGATGGCTTTCCACAGGGTTAGGGTTGGGAACAGTAAGTGCTCCACTGAATTGAAATTTCAGCCTTCACGACATAGGAAAACGGCCAAGTAAACAGCTTTTTCATGGAGGAGGGTCACAATATTAACAGATATGCATGAAATTTCATATATAGCTATATAATCCCTAGTGTAGTAAGATAAGACCTTTGGAGCAGGCATTTTCAAAAAAAAAAGTTTTTTATGAACCGCCCTAGTAGGGCAATTAATTGTTCCTTGATAATTTGTCACCCCCTCCAATGATGGAACCTGAGAGGCCCCCCCCTTCCTCCGCCCCCGATTACAGATGCCCTATGCAGAGCTCAGTCGTTAGCAGGAAATAGGTGAGGAGCCTGTGACTAGATTGTTGCATGAAACTAAGCAGACACGTATGAACCGAATTGGAGGAAATTGCCACTCACTAAGGTCATCAGTGGAGGCCCTCTTATGTGCTCCATCAATCTCTGTGTTGCTGGGATCAGGGAGAAAGACGGAGCTTCTGAACTCCCTCCTCAGAGGGACTCACCTTGCCTCTTTTCTTTCTGCCAGGTGGAAATGACCTTTCCTTTCAAATGATAATGATGTATGCCTAGGGTTCCTGGACATACCCGGAATACTGCAGTTGGTAGCAGTGTCCAGGTAAAAATTGGCGAGATGTCCTGAAAAATCTGGATTTCCACAAATATGGTAACCCTATATATAGAGGGACACGGGTGGCGCTGTGGTGTAAACCACTGAGCCTTGGGCTTGCGATCAGAAGGTCAGCGGTTTGAATCCCCGCAATGGGGTCAGCTCCTGTTGCTCGGTCCCTGCTCCTGCCCATCTAACAGTTCGAAAGCACGTCAAAGTGCAAGGAGATAAAATGGCGGAAAGGTAAATGGCGTTTTCGTGTGCTGCTCTGGTTTCGCCAGAAGCAGCTTAGTCATGCTGGCCACATGATCCAGAAAATGCCAACAACCCCAGAGTTGTTCAGACTTAACTGTCAGGAGTCCTTTACCGTTACCTTTTTAACCCTTATATATGCCAGCCCTGCTTTAACCTTCTCTGATTGTGTCTTGTTAATGCTTGTTAATGCTAATGTCTTCCTGCTGTTGCTTTAGTTAATCAGGATGCTAGGATCGTAATGGTCTTTCCCAGCTTCTGTTTTATGATGCCGCCGTCATTGTGAATGATACCTTATTCTACTGCTCTTGTTCTGCTTTTTGGAAAAAAGTATCTGGTTGTTTTCTAAAAAACTGAATTTAAACATACTAATGTGAACAAGAAAGCAAATGGAAAATTAATTTGTTCCCCCAATTTTATCTTCTCCATTCCCAAAAGGTGAACTTCAAAGACACGACAACTCCTCATTCTCAATGGCTCACACCGAACAGAGCGATCTGACACTTTCATATAGCAAGTACATGTTATTTTGGGACGCAGTATCACAGGGAAAGCACATCATTTCCAACAAACTTGATACCGGTAAGTATGAGAAATCTTTTTGTTTTGTTTTGTTTTAAGCTATAGATGCATTTTGAGAAGTTTCATAGGAGAATGGTGAAAATACATGGCTGAGGTATGAATCAGCATCAGGACTTGTAGATGCACACACACAAGAATGAATCCTGCTGCCTTTTTTCTTCAACTGTGAAGAAAAGCTTAAGTACACATGAGTAAGGTTGCACCTGATGAAGTCCACAGAAATTCCAGTTTTGGAGCATGTATGTAGGAGAAGAAACAGCCCCAGACATCCTTGCCTAACACTAGAAGTCTCCCACACCCTGCCGCTATTCCACAGCGCATTCCTCTTCAAAGTCTGGCCCAAACTCCTTTTTGTCCCCCTCAGAGATTTCTGTTTTTTTTAAGTGAAGATTAAAATGAATGAGGAACTAGCATGTGGAAGCAAAGCAAATTCCTTGACACAGAATGTGGATCACAGTAGTGCAGAAATTGAGGTGTCCCTATCTACGGCACAGGAAGCACAAAGCTTTCAATTACTCAAGTAAAAATTGTTGTGGGGTTTTTTGGGGGGTGGGGGGAGAACAAGCAAGCAGATGTCAACCTTTGCCTCCCTCTTGACATGATTTTTTAAAAGCTATTGTATAGAATGGTAAAGACTGAGTTTTCTTGTCCATGACTACCAAGGAAGTACAAGCTGAAGTAAAAATAAAAAACAAAAAATCAATTGTTCCACAATTGTGACAATCATTAGGCAATGAAGGAGTGCAGACTTCATGCAATGCTGGAAAAACAGATTATAAAACAACAATGGATGAATTAAGTCTGCCTCATACAGAGAGAAAAGAAATGATGGGATGATACCAGAAATCTGCTTCAGTGACGCAGAACAACAAATGCCTCTCTGCAGACACCTGCTCTCTATTACTCCCACTCAGCTAGGCTTTTGCACTCCTGTGCGGTGCCTGGTTCACTGCAGCCAACTTCAGTTAAATCGCCATGGTAACTAACACAAACAGGAATGGCCTAGCACAACAAGGCCACAACCACAAGCTCCACCACCCTTAGTCGGAAACCCACAGCCAGTGAAAATGAAAGTGGCCAGTTTTCCCCACCCACTCCACTTCCGTGTAATTTCAGATTATTTTTTAGAACTAGGACTCGTGAACCCTATATTTTGGTTTCCAAACAGTTAAAGAATAATGTTCAAAGTATTAGAAGCAAACCACAACTGGGGATGGGGAAACGGATATGTTGCCTTACTCATTCAGATTTACCTGGAGCCACCTATTTTGCACAGACCCTGAACTCTTTCATTCTTGCTCTCTGCTTTTGATACAGCAGGCAACACAAGTGGGGACTGATGTGTGAAAGACCCAGCTCAATTCCCACCCACCACCACACAAAAAAGTTCACTGTTGGTCTGGAGCACAGCTCATATTTATTCCGTATGTAGCCTTGAAGCATTCCACTGTAGCCACTGTAGCCTTGAAGCAGCTCACACAATTTTTTACACCATTAAGAAGGTCAAGAAAAGCAATGTCAAAAGAAGAGTTTGCCCTAAACCAGGGATGGTGAACCTTTGGCCAGCTAGATGTTGCTGGGATCCCTGGCTGTAGACCAAGCAAGCTGGGACTAGAGGGAACTAAGAGTCCAACAACAGTTGAAGGGCCATGCAGGTCCCCCATCTCTGCCCTAAACCTTCCACAAAGAGCACCCCACACCAGCAGGGCCCTCACAGAGGGGCAAGGCGCAGAGTTTCCCATCAGGAAGTGGTCCTCTGGTCAGTGGATGGGAGCTCCGGGCTGTCCTTCAGCTCCTTCTGTAGCTGCAATGGGGGTTCTCCCCAGGAAAGAAGAAATAAGAAGGAGCAAGCTGGAGAGTCAAGCTGGCATCTAAGGCAGTGGTGCATTTCCAGCCCAGAGGACCTAATTTATATCAGACACTCAGATACAGAACAGTGTGGTGATTAAGAATGCAGTGCAAAAGCTGTGCTGCTTTTTATTTATCTTTAAATAGCTCTCATGCCAACTCTCAGTCTGCCTTTTTGAAAAAGCATATGGATTGTAACTGGGAGAGGCTGTGTGGCTCTGTCAAAAGTGGTTGTGGGTCTTATTTCCACTGCTGCCTAAAATGTACAGATTTATGTAAATGATGCTTTGAGGACTCCAGTTGAGATAAACCAAATCAATGCTTGGAGAGCACACTGATAACGGTCAGAATAGTCCATACTGGGTCAGATCACTGGTCTTTAACTGGTGGGTCAGAACACACTGCCAGGTCACAGGCTGGTCGAAGGAGGGTTTGAACAGCAGCACAACTCCCATCTGTCAAAGAATTAAGAAGCCCCCCCCCCCCTCAATGCAGGCTTGAGTTAAAAGCAAGCCCCAGTTTGAAGACCTTTAAGACTACTGGGCTAGATGGATGGTATTCAGCATCAAGTACCTTCATGACTCAGTATAGTAGTTTCATGTGCTCCCAGGAAAATGGGCAAGGGGAGGTGGGGAAGAGAATGTGAAGAGGGCAGCAGAGATTCAGTCCCTTTTGCCCACCTGGGGAAGCTGTATCTCTCCAATATAAGAAAAGAGGTTCTCCCTTGTGTGTGCTTGTCCCATCACGGCCCCTGAATGTACAGCAGCTACTCGAGGTCAATTTGTTCTCTATAATATTGTCAAGAGGGAGCAAGTCAATAGACGCCTTTATCCTCTGGACAAAAGGGACCTTATGTTCTTCTGCGTGGGTGTGAGGCCTTCAGCAGTACACAATGCAAGCAGCATGGCCAGCCAAACTTTTGAAAAGGAGGCTGCATGTATCCACTTCCCTGGCTGAGTATGCGCCTCGCTCTTATCACAGCTGCCAGCTGGGGGAGTACAGTTGTTTTTCAGGCTGTCATCCATGCGCCTTCAGTAATTTCTCTCTCTCTTTTAGATCTCTAGAGCAATAGAAGAAAACCACACTGTCCTTGGGCGAGGGAGGAGCCAGCAATCCTGGCTCCTTAAGCCAGAAGGGAACATCCCTGGGCAGCTGTTTCCGCTTCCTCTCTGTGCAGAGAAATAGTAAGGTTGCAGGCGGGGGGCGGGGGGGGGGGTAGGAAAGAGAGAGAAAAGACCAAGGACAGAAAGGCTTTTCACAGCACTGCTTGTTTAAGATAACCTGCTGCAGACATTCAAGGACAGATGATACCACTGCAGCTCAAAGGCAAGCCATCTGCATCACCACACAAGCCCACAATGCTTATTTCTCAATAGCTGGGTGATTTATTTTAACCCAGTGGTTTTGTACCCAGTTTACCCACTTCCTCCTTCCATAGTAATCAGGGCTCTGTTATTTCTGTGCTGTGTGTGTGTGTGTGTGCGCGCGCGCGCGCGCGCAGGAGCTGACAAGAAAATCACCTGCTGTTTTGGTTTTAAGACGCATCATATTTGCATGCCTGCACGCCAGATATGTGCCACTACTGGGCACAGCTAAACACACCAGACAGTGTGCAACACCCGGAAGGGAGAGTGTGTTGAAAATACGCTTGTGTTGTTAGAAGAATGCTGGAATGAAGTTATATGGTTTTAGCAGAAACATTATAAGGAATTAAGTGAAAACTGATTGGCAATGGACCAAAGTGGAAAATTTAAAGTTAGATTGTGTTAAGATTAATTATAGAACAAACAATTTGAGAAAGATGGAAAGGATTTGCTGAAATAGCTATGAACTAGAATACAAAAAAGGGAGGTGTGAGGAGGTCGATGAAACAAGTAAATGAAAAGTAAGGTTATGGAAACATTGGATGTGTTTTTAAACTTTTCTGTTCTTTTTGTTGCTTTAATGTATTGTTTTCCTTTGTTGTTGTTTTTTACTTTTGATGTATTGATTGTTATTTTTCTTAAAATGTCTTTGTTGTTTTTCTTTTTCTCCTTTTTTCTGTAATTATTAAACTTCCAATAAATATTATTTTTTTAAAAAAAAAGTACGCTTGTGTTGCAGATGGCAAAGCAGGCATTAAGTACACAAGATTAAGGAAATGAAAAACAGGAGAGGGTCAGAGGTCTTCGTAAAGGATTGTAGAATGTTTGTTTAAAGAAAATACTGTTGAACTACTGATATAGAAGTGGGAAAGGGAGATACGAGGGTCAGGGATAGAGGGGGCTGCCAGACATTTACCCACATGCTTCTTGATAGCGGCAAGATCCTCCTTGGCAGTAAGACTAGCACTTTGGAAATAAAGCACCCAGACTTTAATAAAGCACCCCAGCATTAAAAGGCCCTCTCTTCTTAACAAGGCAATCTGGAGTTTGGAATGCACGGATTTTCATGTTAAGTCCCAGATCATGAAACACAGTCAGGGCCGACCCACCTATGAGACAATTCATACCCCCTCCTTGCTCCTGATGTAGCCCTTCATTCTCCCCTTCTTCCCTGGCAGGAATGGAGGAGGGGCGCCATTTTGTGGTTCGCCTCAGGTGCCAAAATATATTGGGCTTGTCCTGAACACAGTATCCACAGTTTTTAGGTGCTGTGTGAGATGAACGGGTGGGACACCCTGTTCCCCATCCGTGGCACATACAGAGGCAGATAGGAAACCAAGCACATGACAACAGCTCTCTTCCATTATCTTTAAACGCTTTCAAAGAGATGGTAACAGTCTTTCACTGTTGCTTTTGGGGCTGAGAAAGAAACAACCCTGGATATCAAAGCCGAATCCCAACAGAATTAAAGTATCCCCTCTCCCCTTATTTAGAAGTATTTATAGCCTCACCTCAATGGGACGCGGGTGGCGCTGTGGGTAAAACCTCAGCGCCTAGGGCTTGCCGATCGCATGGTCGGCGGTTCGAATCCCCGCGGCGGGGTGAGCTCCCGTCGTTCGGTCCCACCTCCTGCCCACCTAGCAGTTCGAAAGCACCCCTAAGTGCAAGTAGATACCACTTTATAGCGGGAAGGTAAACGGCGTTTCCGTGTGCTGCGCTGGTGCTGGCTTGCCAGATGCAGCTTCGTCACGCTGGCCATGTGACCCGGAAGTGTCTTTGGACGGCGCCAGCACACGGCCTCTAGAGCGAGATGAGCACGCAACCCTAGAGTCGGACATGACTGGCCCGTACGGGCAGGGGTACCTTTACCTTTACGTATTGCCTCACCAAAGTTCACAAGGCAGCTGTACAATACACCCTAAAACAGACAACGGTACAATACAGTACACAAAAGTGTGCATATATAAATCTGACCCCCTGTTCCCCCAGGTGGAAAAGAGTCACCCCACAGCTTAGCAAGAAAAGATCTGGAGAGAGCAGGCCAGGGGGGTGAGAGAAGGACTGTTTTCTGTCACCTCAGAGCACCTGGTTAATGTGTTATTCCAATTAAACATGAGCCAAAGGCAGAAAGCACCCAGAGAAGCAGCGAAGAGAGGAAGGGCCATCTGCTTCTGGGAAAGGAAACTAAGCAACCCTCAAGCACAGGGATAGCAAGCCGGATGGGCTAAAGCCAGCCTGGAGCTCCACCAACCTATTTATACCAGAATAATGCAGAATCAATGCATGACGCTCAATAAGTATAAAAAGCACGCAGTTAAAATCAAGCCTCGTTCCTTTTCTCGTAACACACATACACAGAGTTCCCACTGTGGATTTGAGTATCACTTGGAGGACACATTGTTCCCCAAAAGCTCACCACTTGAAAAGAGTAGGTCAATTTGTAGGCATTCCAGCCAAACATTTTAAGCATCAAGCTGCAACACCTGCTCCTAAATGGGTGGTGAAGAAGAGGAAGAGGAAGAGGAAGACGAAGAAGAAGAATTTTGGACGATATCCTGCCTTTCACTCCCCTTAAGGAGTCTCAAAGCGGCTCACAATCTCCTTTCCCTTCCTCCACCACAACAAACACTCTGTGAGGTGAGTGGGTCTGAGAGGCTTCAGAGAAGCGTGACTGGCCCAAGGTCACCCAGCAGCTGCATGTGGAGGAGCGGGGAATCAAATCCGGTTCACCAGATTATGAGTCCACCGCTCTTAACCACTACACCACGCTGGGTTAACACAGCAGAGTGCCAACTCTCAAGCACTCAGGCAAATACATCCCAAAATGCATGTAGCTTACAAAGTGTTCTGACTCAAGCACACATCTCTGTTTGCCATTTGTCCCTTGAAAGAACAATTTATTTATTTTTTAATCAGAACATTTGCAAAGCTTCTCTACCTGGTTGGCTGGAAGCAATTCTTACTCCCCATAGGCGAGCAGCTACTTAAAGGCTACCCTCATGTGAATTCCTCCTTGCGTGCATGAATGGCGTGTGTGGCAAAAGAGCAACACAGAGACAGGGAGACACACCCCACTTGAAGAGTCAGGCCACTGGTCTATCTAAAGCCATACTGTCTGCACAATGCAAAGGCTCTCCACACTTTCAGACAGGAGACTTTCCAAATCGTCCCACGGGGTGCCAGCAATTCAAGCCAGGACCTTCTGCACACAAAGCTCAGTTCTACCACTGAGCTGTAGCACCTCCTCTACATCCTAGTGGAATGTGGCTGTGAACTCGGATGGCAGAGGTCTAGTTTGTATGTGCAGGAGAATCAAGCAATAGAGCCTTTCCAGACTGTGCCACCCCGAGCTGCAGGTGGGCATCTGCATACTTGAAAGCTGCCCCGTAAAATAAAAACAATTTGCTCATAGAAAAACAATAGTCCAGGGACATTTCTCTAGAACACGTGTGTGCTGTCCCCGGCTCCCAGAGCAGGGGTGTACACCGGCAAGACTTTTAAGACTTTTTCATTGAAAAAGGAATGTGTGCCCTACAATACAACCCCCCCCCCCATGGCTGCATATTATAATAGGTAGATCAGGAGTAGAAGACAAGCTGTTTTTCAGTGAAGTTTGTCCATTATCTTCTCTGGGAAAATACCAATAAGTTTCCAAAAACCTCAGGGTTTGCCAGAATAAAGTATTAAAAAACTGCTACAGTATTTCATAAGCCGAACCTGGGAATAGACTAACATGAGACAATTTCTCTCTTCCCTTTTCTCCAACTTAACACACAACAGCCACAAGCTTTCTGGTTGCATTCAGGCAGCAGCACTTTATTCCGTTTTCCCGACATTTCCTCACCTGAACATTTTCATGTTGTGTGTGTGATCTTTCACACAACATACAAACCACTTCTGGAAATCTAGCAGAGTCTATCAGGAGTTTAGCACTCATTTCAGGATGTTTCCTCCCCCCCCCAAAAAAAACCCAAAACATTTGCAACCCTGTTAACCTGGAAAATCATGAGGAGTTTTTACGTTGTAATTTCAAGCAATGAAATTTCATGCAGTGTTCAGCATATAGTTATTTCACACCATTTAAAACTTAGTGTGACATGGTGGCATACATCAATCAAAGAGCCACAGCTCCATAAAGCAACAGGCAATGCAGTGTAGAAGGAAGGTTAGAATCTGGGATAGAAAGCATTAGTATTATAATCAGGAAAACTAACACAATAATTCCCATGTCTGAATGCACCCACTGATTAGTTATGAGATACAAAAGACATTTTGACCCAGTGAAGCCCTCACTAACGGAAGGAGAGGGCAATTTTATCTATCTCCACCCCCCCCCCAACAGCCCCTCCTACTGCCTCTCTCGCTCTCTCGCTTTTTAGAATAAATATTTACCGGTAATTGTCTGTGGTCTCGACTCTTACTACCAACTACAACAGATATTATTCAAATGCTACAACAGAGTTTAGACTGCGATAACTGTTTTCCAGATATATTTAAACTACTTCGCACTTTGAAATAAATACATGTTTTGGTTTATTTTTCATTTTTTCAGATAGATTATCCAACTCTGCATATTCAACCAGTTTTTGAGTCCATTCTGTCCTTGAAGGAACTCTGTCACTATTCCAATTTGATGCAATAAGCATCCTGGCGGCCACTGTGGCATAAAGGAAGATCTCTCTTACGTTTTTAGGAATATCCGAATCTATGATTCCCAACTGGAAGGCTTCTGGGGTTTTTTAAAAAAAGGAATATTTACTCCTACTGCCTCTTAACCCTCCAGAGCAGATTGTAAATTTTTTTTTGGGGGGGGGGGGATGACAGGAATTGCAGGTGGGAGGAACTGGGATAAATGGCCTTCCCTCACCCTTCTGGGTCAAAAGCCCTTTCATGAACCAAGAGAGTGTTCTGCAGTTGCTTAATACCTCTCAGCATGAGAGACTGAACCAGTATAGAAAAAGGACCTCCCTGGGTGGGAAAGTAGCAGGACAAATGAGAAGTTGCTGCTTTCTAAGCACAGGACAAGTAGAAGAGTGGATGAGCTGGCTGTAAATTATTATTTTATGCCAACAAAGGGCTTTGTTGGCGGAGGAAGTGTAGGGGATGGGAGAGACCTGTGGGTGCAACTTCTACTTCATCCATTTTGTTTAGTTATAAATTATACTTATATGTGGAATTTTATTGTGTTTGTGTGCTTGATTTGTATATCTCATCTTCTTCTCTAATGCTTAAAAGAATATTGTGCTTTCTTGTTAATGATAAGGTGGATTATTTGCATCTGAGTCTCCCTTGTAATGTTTTGTTTGATTATCTTGCAATGTTCTACTACTTGATTACTTAAGCCTGCTGAGAGATTGCCTTGGAAATGTGAAGTATAGAAATGATCTAAATAAACAAACCTGGTATACTTAAATTGCCCACCAAATTTTGGCAACCAGCTTGGTTGCAGGCAGAGGAATAACCAAACTAAATGCAACAGTGCAATGCTGAAGATGGTTCACAAAGACTGCATCCCACCCTCCTCCTTTTAACTCTGCCCCATAGCTATTAAAATAAATAGAAAGTTTGCCCAGGTCCACTTCCAAACCGGCTGGGCTTGTTCTGGGACTGAAGAACTTGTCAAGATGTTTGCTTTTCTAAATGAAGAAACTTGAGCTGAACATACAAGTAGCTTTTGAGGTTAACAAATACAGTGGTTTTTCGGGATATCACACTTCAGCTCCTGTATCAACTACCTAACACTGTTCTGGCCACCTCCCCATGTTGCCTCGGGCAGTGCACTGTAAGGCGATAGTAGCAAGGAGCTAGAAGCCACGTGATGAACCGTTCTTGCAGTTTGGGGTCTGTGGTCATGTGCCTGTGCCGGTCACCACCGCAAGTACCACAAATGCACCAGAAGCAGATTCTCGACTCAGTCCGCTTTGCAACGTGCAGAAGGAAATCGATTTTTGCAGAGACTTCAGCTGCAGTGCCACTTGACAATATTAGATCACTGGGTACGTGGCGTGGGCGGGCAGCTGGTGGGCAAACATCTGCCTTCCTCACGCAGTCATCTCACAAAGGAGAACGGCAGGAACGCTGCCGCTTCAGGCTTTCTCAAATCCAGAAAGTCAAATGACCTGAGCAGCCCATGACTAAGAACAAACAAGAGACTTAAGCATATTTGCTAAAAACTGTTGGCTGTCACAAAAATACAGACCTAATGGAGAGATGTCTGATCCACGGGCTGCTAGAGGAAAACATAGAAGCCTAACAGGGCTGGCCCAAGACATTTTGGCACCCGAGGCAGACCCCAAAATGACGCCCCCTCCCTCTTTCCGGGGAAGGAAGAGTGACGGATGGTTTACATCAGGAACAAGGAGGGAAAGAAGATCAACCTCAGGATCTGCTGCCCCTGTGGATTCTACCATCTGAGGCAGTCACTTCACTTTGCCTCATAGGTGGGCCGGTCCCGAAACCCAATATAATTTATCCCCATTAACCCATAAATAACAAGCTTTCTCCCTACCATGCCATCATAAAATGAAAGTGTCTGAAAGGCCTCTTTCGAAAACCTATCCCTAGGGGAATTATACAGGGAACAATACAGTACATAGCGAACCATATCTTCCACCCCTCCTTGGCTGCAATGCATAAACACTTTTTAGGTATTCAAACACATCACCTCTCTGAACATGTTGTAGTGCGCAGGCATACTGTGGCACCTCAAAGAGTAAATGTTTTCTTTATTCCACTGACAGATCATTCCATAAACTAATCTGGCAGATTTCGCAGAACATAACAATGGAACGTTGCATCATTTGAAGATAACATCTACTTAACAGTCCCATTACACCAACAGCCCCAGTCTAGTTTTCTTTCTTTTTTATTGCAACAGATTTGCAGTTAAAGGAGTTAACAGCCTTAATAAGGATACTGGGAATCAGTCCCTACTTAACTGTAAGGTCTTTGCATTTGTTGGTTAAATTTTGTACAGATTTTTCAGAAATTTGTTCCACCCAACTATTCTCCCACCACGGTTGGAAACTGCATATGCTGTCAATTCAGCCAGTACAAAAAGCAACACAATATGATCTCTGGACAATACTGAAGAAAACCCACCCTCAAATCTTATTGTGGCAACAGGAGTGCCAGGTGGTTGGCTCACAAGCTATGACAACCATTGCCTAAGCTGCATACTTCTGTATCACTTTGTGGAACGATTACCCCCCACAAAAGATATTGAGCAGTATACAACTAACTACTCTAGTTCGGTTTGCACAGGGATTTTGCTTGCGTGATGGAACCCCCCCAGCTCTCCCTCCAGGTCTGTTCTGGGGGTTCCCCCAAACTTCTGGAGCAGATTTGTAGAGGACACAGGGCACATGTGGAGACAGAAAGGGAATAGAAGTCCATTGTGCAAGCAGAAATCTTTGCACTGATGGAATGAGTTTGGTGGACACTGCCCTTTAAGTGAAGGAGGCACTAAAATTACCTACTCACAAGGACGCAACTGAAATTCCCCTTGCCACGCACTCCTGACCCCTCCGCAAGATGTTTTTACCCCAAGGGGATCCAAGGCAAAAGCAGCAAGTGGAAGGGGAGGGAAGAGTTCAACTGGAAGTGCAACTTGCATGAGAATGAATTCATCCTGCGAATGAATTCGCTCTTAGCAGCCCCCTGCCCAGAGCACTGCAAGGCAGAAGGGGGCTTGGGGGCTCTGTACACACAAGTGACAGTGAAATGAAAGTGAAATGAATAGCTTACCTCAAAGTCACTCCTCATATACTGAGGAGGAAAAGTAAATGTGTACTCACATTCACTAAGCAAGTATATTCCTCCTGGTCCAAACAAGCAACACCCCCCCCCCCGCCCCAATGAAGGACCCGCCTCAGTCCAAGGTTGCAATCATTTAGAAAGCCACACAAGGTCTCCTTTATTTTTTAAAGGCATTCAGTGTGTCTCAATGAAGTTTCAGGAGTGTTTCTGCTATCTGATCTTTTATTTTATATATTTATTTTTACAGTCCATCTTTACTGCCAGGAGCACAAGGTGGTAGACAGGTCCCCCCCTTGTCATTTTATCCTCACAACGAGCTTGTGAGGTAGGTTAGGCTGAGAGAGTGTGTGACTGGCCTAAGGTCACCTAGTAAGCGGCATGGCTGAGTGGGGATATGAACCCTGGTCTCCCAGGCCCGAGGCCAACACTCCAACCACTGCAGCAGACAGGCTCCCTTTCACCCTGGTTACCATGTACAAGACTAGTGACTAAGCCATGGGTAGGCAAACTAAGGCCCGGGGGTTGGATCTGGCCCAATGACCTTCTAAATCTGGCCCGCAGGTGGTCCGGGAATCAGTGTGTTTTTACATGAGTAGAATGCGTGCTTTTATTTAAAATGCATCTCTGGGTTGTTTGTGGGGCATAGGAATTCATTCCCCCCCCCCCAAAAAAAATTATAGTCCGGCCCCCCACAAGGTCTGAGGAACAGTGGACTGGAAAAGTTTGCTGACCTCTGTACTAAGCTGTTATCATTTACAAGTCTAGTGCCACATTTGTAATGTTTTACATTGCTCAGATAATGGAGCACTTTGCAGTTTATATCAGCCACCTTGAGCTTCTTTTCATCACGCCAGGGCATAAATAGGCAAAAAGCAAAGCCTACTTGGGTCCTTCAGGCCCTGAGTCACTCTGCACTGAACTCTACCACCCTCTTTCAAGTGGAAGTCTTTTAGGGAGGCGGGACAGCGTCTGTGTGCAAAGCACAGGTCACAGTGAGACCCCTGAATACAGTTGGCATAGTCCTAAGCCAAATGTCTCCAGTATCTGGCTCCATACAGAAAGATGTGAGTACATCGTTTCGATCTAACGGCTCACTAGTTCCCGTAAACACAGCTCGCACTGACTCAGAAGTGTTATTCATTTCTTCTTAAAGCTTAGCTGCAAATGGAAGCATCTAGCTCAGAAGGTCTTCAAAAAAATGGTAGGAAGATGCCAGACCGGCTTATATTTAGAAGCTCCCTTCGACAGCCTGCCCCAAATGCTACACCCACTATTCTTAATCGTGTGGCCCTAAAATGAGCAGCAGCAGCATTTCCTGTATAGGAGACAAGAGAGTGAGTAGTAGGTGGTGAGTCAGACAGAAGCATTCCCCAAATGCCAGGGCTGCTAGGCCTGCCAAGGCAGATTCCGTGGCACGGAGAAGGGGATCTTTTTCCTGTACTGTGAGATTTTTGATCTGCTTAGACAGGCACCTAACAGGATCTAAACTACCAGCCTTGCCATACACTTCGGTAACAGCCACCTGCCTGCTTGCATGTGACCCAAATAGCCTCCAGGTAATCTGGCAGGGAGGTTCTCATAAAATTAGAAGATTTGGCCAATTTTTTAAATCTTTCAGGCCATCTATGCTCCAAATAGCTAAATAATATATGTATATGTGGGCAGACAAGCTCATTAAAAAAGGGTGACCTAGTAACTTCAGGGGACTTGCTTGCAAAACTGTGTGTGTGTATTAGCACAAACATTTTGGCTTGCCCAACAGAACTACCTCCCTTCTCCTCCTTGCATTCTGTTATGGGGGTTCTCCTGACCCCAACCCCCAGATCTGACCGAGGGCATGCAAGGGGAGGAGGCCCTGTGATGCTAGCAGGAGCCCTTGCACTGGCCCAGCTAGCAGCTGAATTTGACCCCTACTTTAGAAAGTTGTGCTTTTTAAAACCACAATTCTTACTCATCCCATGCAACTCAGAAGGCTATAATATCAATTTTTAAAAACTTCCAACTTCCCCTCAAAGTATCCAACTCTATGGCACAAAGGCTATTTGGAGACAAATCTGAGATTTTCTAAACTTCTGATAGCGGAGATAATTTTTCTGAATTAAAATTGGAGGCGCTGCTCCATGCTTACTGCTGAAAAGATTTACCGGTATTTTAACAGTTTAAAAATTAGAAACCATCTGGTCAAAAGAGTCACATCCACTAGGTATGCTCCCTGACTGGAAGCAAGAAAGGCCACAGAAGTGACTCATGGAAATAGGAAATATATTCTCTGCAAGGTGGGCAGGCAAAGAAAGCACAGGTAACTCAACTGGATCATTGCAATGGACAGGTAATTGCTCTTCAGAAAGGGAGCCCAGTTGGGTGGAGGCGTGTCCAGAGCAGTGAGTTATGCAGATATACAGCAGGCAGGTGACGCTTTTAGGAGCCTTGTGTATCAAATCAAATGCTACTGTATTGGCCTGAATATAAGCTGCACCCGAATATAAGCCACACCTTTAAAATTGGAAGGGGGAGATTTTTTTTTTTTTTAAATACCCAAATGTAAGCCTCTCCATTCCTTGCTGCTCCTGGCTCCCTCCCTGGCCTTGGGGGAGAGGACTGGGGACTATGCGGGCATGGGGCGGGCACCGCTTTGCCACGCTCCTGCCACTGTTTACCCCACGCTCCTGGCTGCATACCATAAGGTTGCAAATATAAGCCACACTTTAACTTTTCATGATCAGAATTTGGGGGGAAAGTGAGGCTTATATTCAGGCCAATACGGTATTTCTGATGGCACACCAGCAAATCTCACACAGTTACTGGTTCTTCAAGGTTCTGCAGTTAAATGAAACAATATGTAGCCTCCTGGTTCAATCTTGGAACAGGGAAGGTGTGGGTTCAGAAGATAGCTTTGGCTGGTGGCACAGCTGCACCCCTATCTGGACAGGGGTAGCCTAATTTTGTCTTCTGTGCTTTGCTAACTTCTAAGTTAGATCACTGCAACACATTATACATGGGGCTGGCTCTGAAAACGGTTCGGAAACTTCAGCTAGTGCAGAATTCAGCGGCCAGGTTGCTCACTGGGGCAAGACGGTTTGAGCATATTACACTGCACTGGCTGCCAACTGGCTTCTGGACCAAATTCAAAGTGCTGGATTTGACCTATAAAGCCTTTAATAGTTAAGGACCTCAAGCACTGCCTCTCCCCATAGCCCAGACGCTGCGATCATCCCCTGAGGCCCTTCTTCATGTCCCCCCCCCCCCCCGCTTCTGGAATGCTCTCCCCAGGGAGAATCACCTGGTGCCTTCATGGCATGTCTTTAAGCGCCAGATGAAAACATTACTCTTCAGCCAGGCATTCAGCTGTTTATCATTCTATGGCTTTTTAAATATGTTCGTAGGAGAGGCTTTGTTTTTTATCTTGTTTTTATTATGTATTGTGTGTTCTCATTTTGTATTTTAATGTTGCGAACCACCCTGTGATCTTGAGGTGAAGGGCACTATCCATATTTAATAAATAATAAAACAATATTAAATCCAGGTAAATGGGTCATTTTGGACAGACCCATGCTAATCCCGGCTTAGAGGGAAAATCCATCAGAGAAAGGATGCTGTCATATCTGCAAAGGGGCTTGCCGCCCAGATGAACTATTAATGCAGAGAATTCTTTGTGCGGCTGCCAGTCTCAGAACATTGTCTGGCTAGCCTTATTTTTTCAAAACATGCAAGAATGGTTTCCCTCTCCCCCTCCTGCCCCAAAGTAAGATAATATCTTGCTTTCTGGTTTAAACACTCAGAGCCCAATCTAGCTGCTTCCTATTAGCTGCAAAGGTTCAAGTCCGATCCAATTATCTCTCTCCTCTATGTCTCAACACACACAAAAATATCACCAAGAAAAAGATAATGCATCTCCACTTAAAAACAGACAAGACATTTTGCAGGTTTTAAAGCTTTAGGGTTTCTCGCAAAAGTGGATCCACAAGGAAAACTGACCAAAGAGAAAGGGAGGCATTGCTACCCTAATTATTGCTGGGCCACAGGAAGGAGTACAGCGAGAGAGAGGGTGTAAGAGCTGCGGAAACACAGCGGTGTGGTGTGTGGGTTCGCAGGAGGAGACAGGGACACAGTGGGTGGATCAGCACAGTAGGAGCTATGGGGTTGAAGAGCCAATAGGGGGGAAACAGAAAGGATGCAGGAAGCAGAGCCATTGAGGCTTGAGGAGCGAAATGTAGTAGTAGCAAAACATGCTCTCATCACATTTAAGAAACAGTGTCAAGCTTCAATTGTATGCACACTTAGCTGGAAGTAAAATTAGTGGGATTTTGCTTCCAAGTAAATCTGAACAACACCATAATCCTAAACCCTGCACACAGGCAGAGCACATGTTTCTCATGAAGAAGGTGCCAGGTTCAATCCCTGACATTTCCAGTTAAAAATACCAGATAAATACAGGGGTGGGAAACCTCAGACCCAGTGGGCCAAATAGGACTCTCCGAGCCCATCGACCTGACCCTTGGGACTCTCCCCAGATCACACACCCTCCTCCAGAGCCTCTCTGTGGCCGGAAGGCTTCCTTTAACTGCAATAATGCCTCTTACCTGCTTGGAAGGAGGGTGTGGATGAAATGAAGCCTACTGTAAAAAAGGTAAGTGTCACCTCCACTGTTCTGTCCACTTTTCCTTCATGCCTCACCCACCATTGGAATGTGGTCCCGAGACGTGAGGCACTTAGGCTGAAGGAGATTCCCCACTCCTGAGGTAATAGGACCCTTCTCTATCCGAGACCCTGGAGAGCCCATGCCTTGCCACCCAAAACTGGTTTTGTGAGTTACCACTGTTTCTGCATTACATTTCCTTCCGGCCTCACTGTTTACAATTCCCCACATCCCCGAGAAAATACCTCAGGATAACACTTCATGCAACAGACCTCCATGCTGTCATAAAGGTGCCACATGACCATTGATTTTCCTGGAGAGTCAACTGTAGTAGATAATAGTGAGTTTTGTGGACCAACAATCTGGCCCAATATAAAGCAGCCTCCTCCTTTGGTGCTAAATGGTTCTTGTGCTGATATAAATTGCAACATGGAGTTAGGATGCCTTAAAGGCCACCTGGGCTCTCCTTTCACAGCTTGTTCACCGAGGTCATCCAGAGATGTGCACAGCTGGCCTCAACTAGAGCTGACTCCATGCTGTGAGAACATGCTTCCAGCAGAGATTTAACACCCAGACACCATTGCTTTTGACTTTCAGGCATCTCTTGTAAAAGGCAAGTAAGCCAAAAGTCAATTCAAGCTACTTATTCCTAGGAATGAAACTTGCTTATTTTTAATGCAAGAGGTTATTTTAACGCAAGATTCCAGATGTTAGAACAGCAACCCAAAGGCCTCTGCAAATGAAGCTGGTCAAGCGCAGCAGTTCAAGTTCTGGGCATCTGTGAGCAAACTTAGGAGCCTGATGTCATCAGTGCAGCGACGAGCAAAGGCAGAAAACTCTCCATTTATGGCATGCAATGAATCGTTTTTATTTTCCACCACTAAGTGCACACGCACACTGTAACCACTCTTTCCTCACCACAGACACAGCCAACCTTCTAAAGTGTGATTGGAAAAAGCTGGTTTTGACTTCTTTCTTAACTCAGAAACAAAAATAAGTCTGCTGTTTTGCACAGACATTGTGCAGCACTAATTTATTTAAGGAAGATTCTTTCAGGCCCTTTGTCTCATCTTTCTATGTTTTAAGCTAGATAGGATTTCAGACATTCAATTTAAAGACAACTGACAGTTGTGTTATTGCACAGCACAGCATCACAATCTCAGCTAGAATGACACCATCCTTAAGTTTTGCCCCCCTGGATTATTAATTACAACAAGAAAAAGAATGAATTTTAGACCCTCTTTTTAATGTATTGCCCATGTTTACTGCTGTCTTGGGTCAAGGGCTATTGTTATTATCCTAACAAAGTGAAGTCAGCGAGTTTCATGCAATATGAGTGCTTTGACAGTTTCACTACAGAACCAATTTCAAGGGACAATAAGCTTTCGAAGTAGCTGGAACATGACCTTCCTTCTTGCAGAAAGCCACAGCCAAATGGACAAACCTATTCCATCTTTAACAGTTCTGCACCCTCAGCAAGGTACTAAAATATATCCACCAAGCCACTGTGGCTCCAATAGTTTCAGAGTCAGCAGTTCCACCTTCCTGGCCCTGGAGTTTGTTGTGCCCCAGTAGATCATTCCATGTCAAGGGATCTCTGCATTCCACAGCTCCATGCAACAATTTGATTTTTTTTTAACAGGGGGCAACACTGCTACCTGCACTGCATTTGACAACTTGGAAATCTCAGTTTGTTTTTATAGGTTTCTAGTCCTCAATCTTACAAAGACAGAGTTCGAAGTATGCAGGCTGCCAACATATGGTAACATCTTTGCATCATCAAAACTGATCAACGCTTTGAAATTCCTTGTTCTCCCCTATTGTGGATAGAAGCAACCAGGGCTGGCTCAAGACATGTTGGCACCTAAGGCAAACCACATAATGGTGTCCCCTCGCTAGGGAATAAATATCCACTTTGGGAACAAGGGTGGGAAGTACCCAGGAGTGCCTCCTATTCTCCAAGAGGCTGCTGCGGAAGTGACATGGGGGGGGGGAATGCCAAGGAGGAGGCAGAGATCCCAAGGAGCACATCACAGCTGCCAATGCCACTGCGGGAGAAGCAACAGGTGGGGTGTTCCTTGGAGGCTGGATCCGCTGCCCCATGACCCTGCCACTTGAGGTGGCCGCCTCACCTTGCCTCATGGGTGGGAGGGCCCTGCAAGTAACACTAAACAGGTTACATTATTGGCACAGGTTGCACATTTTAGCTTCTTTTGCCATAGAATCTGGATTACTCTGGCACAGAATTTTTATTCCAATGCTCCCATTCCTGCCCATAACCATACTAGTCAATAGCTCTGAGTTACCCACTCCCCATCTCTTAGCTTCCCGGAGACCAAGGAACCTAGCAGCCTGCTGCAAGTTCATTTGTCGCATCTAGACTTTCAACCAGAGAATGCTTGCTTATATCCCTATAGAATCAGGTCCTCTGTTGCCACTATGCAACAAAGCCATACTCGTTGCATCAGGCTATAAAGAGAAATATTTCACTTTTCCATTTTCAGCAGCCACAGCAAAACTGAGTAACTACCGTATTTTTCGCCCTATAGGACGCACCGTCCCATAAGGCGCACCTAGTTTTTTGGGGGGGAAATAAAGGAAAAAAATTATTTCCCCCCCAGGCGCGGGGTTGGGGAAGCCCGAGCTTCCCCCGACCCCAGCCCCCAAACAGGCAGCTCTCTGCAAGCCGTGGGAGCGCTCCCGCTGCTTGCGGAGAAGTCCGCGAAGCCTGGACGCGCTGAGCTCAGCGCGCGCAGGCTTCAACATGCAGGCAACTCTCCGCCAGCAGCGGGAGCGCTCCCACGGCTTGCAGAGAGGTCCGCGAAGCCTGCATTCGCCCCATAGGACGCACACACATTTCCCCTTCATTTTTGGAGGGGAAAAAGTGCGTCCTATAGGGCGAAAAATACGGTATCTTACTCAGGGACCTAACAGTAAGGCTATCTTTCAGCAGCGAGTACATTTCTGTATCTCCTGTAAGATTTTCTTTCCTCCTTATCAGTAAGACACTAGGCTGAAAGGGGAGCCTCAGCGCACTTCCTGCCACAACAGATTTTAACATGCTGCATCTCCACCTTATCTTATTTTACTCCACCCATCACATAGAAAGAGAATTGAGACTGATGATCAGGCGCTAGAGAATTATGTTAACACAAGATCGGAAGGATGGAAGCTGATCAAGCACACATAATGGACAGGAGTTTTTTGTTTTTTAGCTTAAGTTCCAGCAGAGGAGAGTTAGAGGAGACAAGGAACAAGCCATGTGAAAGCAAGTAAAGCCAATAGTAGGCGGCAGGGTGGTTTGGGAGTTATATTTGTTAATATAACTCAACCCTGGTAGACATATTTTGGCCGCACCTACACTTTCCCCTTCATGGATCACTGCCTTGCCGTGGCGAAGGGGCTTGAAGAACTCAGAGAAGCTATGAACTATGCCGAGCAGGGCACCCAAGATGAACAGGTCATAGTGGAGAGTTTTGACCAAACGTGATCCACCTGGAGCAGGAATCGGCAAGCCACTCCAGTATCCCTGCCAAGAAAACTCCATGGACAAAGACAACAGGCATATAAAGGTTATGACGCTGGAAGATGAGCCCCTCAGGTCGGAAGGCGTCCAACATGCTACGAGATGGTTGGACGGTGTTCTTGAAGCTACAAACATGAATCTGACCAAACTGCGGGTGGCAGTGGAAGACAGGAGTGCCTGGCGTGCTCTGGTCCATGGGGTCACGAAGAGTCGGACACGACTGAACGACTAAACAACAACAACACTTTGCAACAGCACAATTAATTCTACCTTCCTACATTTCGGGCAATTTATCATGGCTTTCCACATTGCATTTTCTGCCAATGGAATGGGGCAGCTAGAAGTCTGGAATAAACACAGGAAAACTTGGGGTGGAATTAACCACTTCTCTTCATTTTTATAGGGTCCCCCCATTTTTTTTCATACCTTCACATCTCTAGGGATGTCCACAAATGCCATTAAGTTTGGACACTGGGTGTTACAGAGCCGCAGGAGCTTGGAACTGAACAGTTGTTGTTTTCAGCGACCGTTAAGCATTCAGTGTGATGTGCAATCCCAGTTTCAGTTACAAAAGATCCAATTAAAATGGAATTAAGGCAAGCTGGCATGCACTTCGGCCAGTGTTAGTGCCCAGCTGGAGAACTAGTTTAACAGTGTGACCCTTAGGACCAGCAAGGGTTGCAGCCCCTGAAGCAATATGGATCTTTCAGCTTGTGCACAGAGGTTTCAGGCTACAGTTAACCCAGGGCAAGTTCACAAGTTCCATTTGACAGCAAGAGCAGAGCGAAGGTATCACATTCCAAAACTGTCTCCCAATGTTAGCTGATTTCCTGAAGAGACAACATTCTATTCCATAATGCTGACACCAGCTATGCACATCCACATTATCTCATAAGAGCAGCAATTACCACATGGAAAATGATAACCTGTGAACTCACTTTAGATTAGGATGCTAAAAGCCACATTACAGAACTGAGAGCTGAAAGATACTATCATCGATTTCCAAATACTCAGGTTCTTTGAACATCCCCTGAAACTACAACAGCACTCAAATCAGGGGACACAGTAAAAAAACAGAGGGGCGGTCTTTTTCCACCCAGTCGCCTGTTTTCATCCCTGTTCTGTTCTGTTCCCCTGTGGTTTTTTGCTTTTTGGACCACAGATATGGGACCAGAAACGTTGCACCATCACACCCAATTAAATACTAGCTAGAGTGAGTGAAGGGTATGGAGAGGTGTGTTTCTCTTGTAAGAAGCCATGGGCTTAGGGGGGGGTCACTTGCCCCCCATCAAGTAAAACAATAAAAATACTTAACTGACCAATCACGTCATTTCTGCCCCCCAACAAAAAAACCTGGCTACACCCATGTAAGGTGCCATGTAAGAGACCAACGTAAGATAGAAGAATATTGCAACACACAGAGATTCCAGGAAAAAAATAGAGAGAGAAAAACTAAATTCCTGCTGTTTTACTCCTTTTCTTGGCTAGATATTCTTGTCCCTTACAGGGTTGCTCATTCAACTCCTCCTTAGTATTTAAGTAAAGGGAGGGCAGAGAAAAGACAAGAAGCAAGACAGGCATGGCAGAAGACAGTGCCAAGATTTGTGAATGAGCTTAATAGGAGGATGGGAAAATGTACCTGTCTCCAGGAAGGGCATCTACACTATGGCTACCAGATGTCCCCGTTTCCCGGGGACAGTCCCCAGATCTACAAATCTGTCCCCGGACAAAATCCGTCCTTGGATTTATATTTTAAGTGTTGTAGATTTATTAGTAGTGAATGAATGTTGCATGGTTCAACAGCACAAGACACATCATATGGGGACTTATGGCGAGGCAAAATGGCGAATGCCGCGGCAGCGAGCAGCTCCTGAAGCCAGCCAGAGCCAACTGTGCTACCAGGCTGGCTCTGGGCTGCTGAGACTGCCGCCGCCACTGCCGAGGGGGAACTGGGGATGCCCGGCGCGTCAACTGGGGGAACCGCCGCGACCCAAATCGAGCTGGGAGTGAGAGCGCCCAGCCACCCGGCCAACTGCCCAGTGGCACTCCGGGGCCAGGAAAACCCCAGAGCCGACACAGGGAGAGGGAGGAGAAGAAAAAAAGGAAGAGGAAGGAGAAAAAAGAAGGGAGCCCTGACCTTGCTGTGCCGCTGCCGCTGAGGAGGAGAGGTAGGAGAGCATTGGGAGGGCAAGGACGCGTGGCCGAGCCCAGGCCCGACCCGAAGATATTACTTCTTTTTTTAAAATAACTTTTTGAAAATAACCCTTTTTTCTCTTTAAAAAAGTGTCCCCGGATTCTTAGAAAAAATCTGGTAACCTTAATCTACACAGATAGAGAAGCACTGCAGAGAGATGGAAAGCAGGAAAATCAAATAGGATTCCTTCAAGGGGGAGGGAGGAGGGTTCTGGAAGGAAGTTGTAAGGGGAGCTAAATAGGGAAGCAGATGATAAAATGATGGATCAAAATAGTTAAAGATGCAGAAAGGAGAGCTTTAGAAAGCAGGAAACCTATCAAGAGGGCAGGAGCAGTTACAAATTGCAGGAGGGTGCTAAATGCAGCAGCCGTTTTGCAAGAGGGTGTGAACATGTCTTCTCCCCAAGCCACAGCATCTAGCCAGAGGCTGCTGCCTTCTTCCTTCCACTCCGAGATGCAGTTTCATTTCTTCCCTCATGCAGAGCAGTGAAACATGGAAAGTTACAGGTTGGTGGCTGCAAACAGCCTTCTAAGACAAAGCAGCTGGCAGGTGAGCAGAGGGAGATGAGAATAATAATACTACTACTGCTTAATAATACGTAGCATTTCTATTGCTCAGAATCTTTGCATGTCCGCTGCTATCCTTCCAATAGCCCTGTGACATAGGCCAGTATTATCCCCATTTTGCAGATGAAGCCCGAGGCTAACTGCCTCCTTGTTTTCTTTGCCATGGAGAAGGGGAAGGAAAAACCTGGGATGCCAGCAGAGGCAGTGAGATTCACCCACAGATATTTTGCTTTCCATAGGCCTGGTCAAGACACCCACAAGCCAACTAAGGATGGAGCAGGGCATGGAGTTAGGCATCAAAAATGCAGGAGTGCAACAGTGTGCAACTACTCAGCATCACTTAATGCAGGTCAAAAGACGCCTGGTTGATTCTTGCAAGAAAGTAGGTTCTGAGGGCAGTCTGGGGCCACACCGTGCAGCCCTCAGCAGGTCTGGACAGTATGTATGATGAAGGATGGTGGTGTTATAAATGCACCAGATAAAAAGCAGCCTCCAAGTGACCAGGAGGCCTTCGGAGGTCTTTAAGCAGAGGCTTGACAACCACATGTCAGGAGTGCTCTGATGGTGTTTCCTGCTTGGCAGGGGGTTGGACTCGATGGCCCTTGTGGTCTCTTCCAACTCTATGATTCTATGATTCACAAAATCAAATCTTTACAAGCTTCAGAGGCAGCCAGTGGCGTAGCGTGGGTTGTCAGCACCCGGGGCAAGGCAAGTAATTTGCGCCCCCTAACCCGTGGATTTGCGCCCCTTAACCCTACCCCCCAGATGTTGCGCCCGGTGTGGCCGGCCCCCCCTGCACCCCCCACGCTATGCCACTGGAGGCAGCTGGTACAGGCATGTGTGTCAAGGCAGACAAACAGAGAAAACATTTTAGTGGGCAAGTAACTTTCACGTGCTCCCTTCTTGGACCTGGGATCACCGCCCTGCAACCGTCTTTTTACCAATATTTGCCTACTCACCCACCCCTTTCAAAATAAGCCTTGCAGGAGCAGGAAACCGACACCCACGGAAGCAGCCACGCATGTGAAACCGGGAATGCGTAAATATTCCGTCTGAGCGCATCCAAGGCGAGGGGATTTGGGCAAGTCCTGCGATCCCAAAGCTCGCGCCTTGTTTTGCTGCTCCTTTTCTTCCCTGGGGAACTTCCTCGGCGTTACGGGACCCAAGGGAGGAATCCCGGAGCCCCCCCCCCGCCGCCCCCCCAAGTAAAACGGCATAGCCTAGCTCTTACCCAGGCGGGCAGCTCGCTCTGCCCCAGGCTTCGGCCCAGCCCCGTGGCGCTCAGCGCAGCCTCCTCGTCCCCCAGGAACAAGCCGGCCGCTCGCAGCGAGCGCTCCTTGCTCATCCGCCGGCCCCGCCAGCCCATGTACAGGGCCACGCCGGCCACCACGAAGCCCAGGCTCAGCCCCGCCCGGCCCGCCAGGTACACCGGCAGCAGCCACAGCAGCCGCCGCCCGATCGCGCCCAGCGCCGCCAGGGCTTCCGCAGAGCCGATGCCGCCGGGCAAGCGAGAGCCGCCGGAGCCCGAGGGGACCCCCGCGGCCGGATCCGGCGCCCCCGCCGCCGCCGCCTCCTCCTGCTCCGGGGCCCGCTCCATGGCGCTCCCGCGAGTCTCGCACTGCGGCGAAGCCAGCAACTCGCCAGCTCCCGCGGCTGCTGCAGTCCGGGAACGAGGCTCGCTCGCTCCGCCCGCCGATTGGAAGGCGAGCTTCCGAGGGCGGAGCCGAGCTCCAGGCTGGGCGGGACGCCGCGCCCCGTGATTGGGCAGAGGGCGAGGAGGAGGAGCCGGGCGGCGGAGCGAAGCCGCGCCTCTCCATTCCGATTGGGCGGCTGCCGTTCCGAAAGTAACGAAAGGCTGGCCCCGCCCCCTTTTCTCTCTCCGGCTGCAGCTCCTTCGGGCTGGCCGCTGTCCACACGCCCCGCGGACAAAAGAATTGACCCTGCTTTCTTCGAAGGGCTCCGCTGGGTCTTGGGCGGGGAGAGAGGGAGGCGCGGTAGCCCTTCTGTGGTTCCTTAGCCTCAGGGCGCAAGTCGAGCTGCTGCTGCTGCTTTTAATTACAAGAGGTTTCAAAACAAAGTTTCCAAGCACTTTACCCAGCACGCAAGGCTTCCTCAACCTATTCCAGCCCATGCAGAGAATCGTAGGATTGTAGAGTTAGAAGGGACCCTAAGGGTCATCTAGTCCAACCCCCTGCAATGCAGGAATCTTAACTAGATCATACATGACAGATGCTTAAAAACCTCCAAGGAAGAATTCCCCACCTCTTGTGGGAGTCTGTTCCACTGTCGAACAGCTCTTACTGTCAGAACGTTAGTTAGTTAGTTAGTTAGTTAGTTAGTTAGTTAGTTAATTTCTGTACCGCCCTTCACCCGAGGAGCACAGGGCAGTTTACAATAAAAAAGCACAAAAATACATAACATAGTAACAAACAAAAATAATATCCTCCCCACACACAGACTATTCACAAACTCTACAGATCAAAGCAATGCACACCTGTGCAACAAAGGTGAGGTACCACGTGTGAATGGTGTTTGGATGTTATTGTTTAGTCATTTAGTTGTGTCCGACTCTTCGTGACCCCATGGACCAGAGCACGCCAGGCACTCCTGTCTTCCACTGCCTCCCGCAGTTTGGTCAAACTCATGTTAGTAGCTTCGAGAACACTGTCCAACCATCTCGTCCTCTGTCATCCCCTTCTCCTTGTGCCCTCCATCTTTCCCAACATCAGGGTCATTTCCAGGGAGTCTTCTCTTCTCATGAGGTGGCCAAAGTATTGGAGCCTCAGCTTCAGGATCTGTCCTTCCAGTGAGCACGCAGGGCTATCTTCCTTCAGAATGGAGAGGTTTGATCTTCTTGCAGTCCATGGGACTCTCAAGAGTCTCCTCCAGCACCAGAATTCAAAAGCATCCATTCTTTGGCGATCAGCCTTCTTGATGGTCCAGCTCTCACTTCCATACATCACTACTGGGAAAACCATAGCTTTAACTATACGGACCTTTGTCAGCAAGGTGATGTCTCTGCTTTTTAAGATGCTGTCTAGGTTTGTCATTGCTTTTCTCCCAAGAAGTTTGGATGTTACTGGACTCCAACTTCCATCAGCGCCAGCCAGCAAGACAAGCGGCAGGAATGATGAGACTCATAGTCCAGCGACACCTGGAGGGCTCTGTCCCTGTGCAGTGCAATAGTGACTATTGTGTGCAGAATTAATTTCCCCCACTGTGATTCAAGAAACCACATTCATCTTTTTACACTTCTCTTTTCCGGTGTAGCAAGACTTCTAGATGGCGTTGAATCTTGCTTGCTTGCTCTTTATAGCCATTAACCAGAGCTATCCTTCTGTTTCTGGAATTACAGTATATGAAAATAAAAGTGTAGTTTCGAATGTTATTCAAATTAGCTACTCAAGAGTTTGAGAGAAATGAAATGACTGAATAGGCCATTGGCATTGTACTTTCCTCAGCACCATGTGCTTATATTAATACAAATGTTTTAATTTCACACTCATTTTTTAAAAACGAAGTCTAAATATATAGGGACTATCCATACAGCATGCTACAGTTTTGAGGGCCTTGTCAATATTTGCCTCATTTTAACCACTAGCTGCCAGTCCAAACTTTGCTATCCCCTCTTGATTCATGAAGGCGATCCTGTATCTGTAGGTATTTTAGAAATGTGCCCAAAGCACATCTGTTGCCTTTGCATAATTCTAATGTAAATCTCATTTAGTTTTGAACCAAAACATGAAGTGTGACATGAGGAGCCTCTAGAATCAGTGGCGTAGCATGGGGGGTGCAGGGGGGGCCGGCAGCACCGGGCGCAACATCGGGGGGGGGGGCGCTTGCATTCGCAGCTCTCTGCCCCTACCTGGCTCACTCACTCTCTCTCACTGCAGTGCTGGCTGTGCGAATCCGATCCGAGTCGCTGCCCACTGTGGAGGGGAGGGTGCCAGGCGTGCGGTGCGGTGCGGAGAGAGAGTGAGGGACTATCTGGGGGAGGGACAGTGCAGCGGGGGGGGCGCAAATTACTTGCCTTGCCCCAGGTTAGGGGGCGCAAATTACTTGCCTTGCCCCGGGTGCTGACAACCCACGCTACGCCACTGTCTAGTATACCCTCTCTGTAAAGTTAGAGAACTTCTCCCTTTAAACAACACTTGTTTAGACTTATGAGAATTCAGTGAGATCAATATTTCTAGTTGGAGTCTGAGGCTTCATTTAATGTCCAATTCTGTAAACTGTTCAGGGACCTTCATTACTGAGTATATTTCCACTGATTTCATTTTTAAAAATCAATGAAATAAATACATTCCTCTTTAAACCTCAGTAACCAAATTTTTTAAGCGCTCAAAACTATCCTTGGCGAGGTATATATTCCAATTAGTTTTTATTTCATTGACTCTTTCAGTGTGGCTTCTCAGCTTTCTACTACATCCCTTCTTCGAGAGAAAATATATGGTTATGTTAAACAACCACAACTTTTGTAGTAAAATTCTAATGTCATGTTGATGGGTGTCCTTAATGCTGGTGAATTCTCTAGATGGGTTCCACAGACCAGTTGCAAGGTCAAGGGCTGAATGTCCAATTACAAGAAACATAGTAACATTTTATATTTTATCAGGCAAACTGTACTGGCTTTATCTTTTTTTCATGTTGCAGCTCTGCGTACATTTCCTCCTCTTTCCCACCAGCCCCACACTAACAACTGTGTCATTTCCCACTTCCCTGCTACTTACTGAAACACAAACAAAGACAACACACTTCCCCTACATCTGAATTCCCAAGACTGATGCACTTAGAATCATAGAATCATAGAGTTGGAAGAGACCACAAGGGCCATCGAGTCCAACCCCCTGCCAAGCAGGAAACACCATCAGAGCACTCCTGACATATGGTTGTCAAGCCTCTGCTTAAAGACCTCCAAAGAAGGAGACTCCACCACACTCCTTGGCAGCAAATTCCACTGTCGAACAGCTCTTACTGTCAGGAAGTTCTTCCTAATGTTTAGGTGGAATCTTCTTTCTTGTAGTTTGGATCCATTGCTCCGTGTCCACTTCTCTGGAGCAGCAGAAAACAACCTTTCTCCCTCCTCTATGTGACATCCTTTTATATATTTGAACATGGCTATCATATCACCCCTTAACCTCCTCTTCTCCAGGCTAAACATGCTCAGCTCCCTTAGCCCTTCCTCATAAGGCATCGTTTCCAGGCCTTTGACCATTTTGGTTGCCCTCCTCTGGACACGTTCCAGTTTGTCAGTGTCCTTCTTGAACTGTGGTGCCCAGAACTGGACACAGTACTCCAGGTGAGGTCTGACCAGAGCAGAATACAGTGGCACCTTGATCTAGATGCTATACTCCTATTGATGCAGCCCAGAATTGCATTGGCTTTTTTAGCTGCCGCATCACACTGTTGGCTCATGTCAAGTTTGTGGTCAACCAAGACTCCTAGATCCTTTTCACATGTACTGCTCTCAAGCCAGGTGTCACCCATCTTGTATTTGTGCCTCTCATTTTTTTTGCCCAAGTGCAATACTTTACATTTCTCCCTGTTAAAATTCATCTTGTTGGTTTTGGCCCAGTTCTCTAATCTGTCAATCTTGCCTGCTTGTGACATTGTATTATGAATACAAACACTGACCATGAGGATTTGTGCAACTTCTTCGTGCTCTGTCAAACAAGGTTTAATTTAAGCAGGACACTGAGGCTCAGAACACATTGATAATAGAGCAAAAATTCATATAAAAAGTTGTTTTCCTTACTGCCAGGTACGAATGCGCAGGTCACAAACGCTGGAGAAGAGGGGGCAAGACCTTCTGAAACAGGCTTGAAGATCTGCCTCTTTGTTTTCAGAAATAATCTCTCTTGCCATTCTTTAAACAAATGTGGTCCAACAGCATCCTCTTTCCATGTCTATTGCGCTCATCATCTAGGAAGCTGCCTGACACCATGCTTGCTAAACAGCTGTATGAATTCCTCTAATGCAGTGGTTCTCAAGCTTTTTTCTCAGGGCAACACTTTCAGAATAAAAACTTGCTTGCGCCACACCAATTTTTTTATTGATAAGAAATACATTGGAAAACAAAAAGAAACAACTCCTAGCAGTGCTTGATTTATAACATAGAACACAACTACTTTATAATATGATAATGGGGACATACAGAAAGTTTAAAACAATGCAGCTACATAAGAACATGAATTATTCCTAAAATACCATATTGATTGTCCTTGAATCTCCCTGCCACACTTGCCACCTCTCCCGCCACACCAGTGTGATGCATCACATCCCTTCAGAACCACTTTTCTAGTGAGTCCTCCCCTCCCCCCGCAAAAAAAAAAAGCCATATAAATGGGCAGAATTAAGTCCTACAAATTTCATAGGAGCTACACTGACCTGCTGCTTGGGAGTGTTGTCTTACCATTCTGCCAAGGAATGCTACAGTAATACATTTGATATTTGGGTGTCACATTACTGGGTGGGGATTTGAACCTAGGTCTAAACTGACTCCTTGACAACGAAAATATGTTTGGTATATTATATTGCAGTTGTTTATCTGGCATGGTCCTGCCAGGAAGCAAGTCAATTTTACACGTGCAAAGGTAGCAAACAGAGCAGTTAAGAGATTAACAGACCAGTCCATCAAAGCACACACATTCCTGCGGGGATTTATTTTGTGGAATTTTGTGTGTGCGTGTGTGTGTGTGTGTGTGTGTTTGTGTGTGTGTGTCTGTAGCATTTGGATCTTCCATCTTAGGCAATCATGTACCCCTTGCTTTTGCTCTCCTGATTACTATTGTGGCATAACACCACGGTCTCTGCTTACCATCTGCTAAGGCAGCTTCCGCATTGGATTCTTTGGGCTCCTTCCTTACCTACACTAGACTTGAAGCAGGCACAGGCAAACCCAGCCCTCCAGCTGTTTTGGGACTACAACTCCCATCATCCCTGACCACTGGTCCTGTTAGCTAGGGATGATGGGAGTTGTAGTCCCAAAAAACATCTGGAGGGCCGAGTTTGCCTATGCCTGACTTGAAGTAAGGAGTGGGGGGGAATGAAAGCACCATCGTGTTTTCTCTCCATGGCTAACCTATTTGGGTTTACGAGGTGGTGCAGATCCCAGGGAAGTCCACATTTTTACTTCCGTGACCTGGAAATTGTGCCACAGAATACACAGACGTTACAGAGCTAAAGAGGGCTGTGGTTTGCTCAGCCGTTAAGGCTCTGCATTGTCATTGCTGTCTGAAGCAAAAGGAAAGCACAGGAAAGGGACAGGATTCCTCCCAAGGTCACCCTGCGCATCAGTAACCCTATTCTTATGCAGAGTGAGGTGTGCACCCCTAAGGCACTGAATCCTAATTTCTGCATAGGATCAGGCTCCATTCCCTTTGCACATTTATAGACTATTCATGTGGTGCTTGGCAGGAACAAATAAATAAATAAATACTTCCTGCATTAGCTGATTACATTTCTCATAAGCTTATCTTGCTAAAAGCATTTTTTGTGCAACAGAGTAGCTGTTACTTGCTGAGCAGATATCACAGGACGATCAAAGAAGCTTTTTAATACACAGCCGGCAGCTGAGGCCATCTTGGCTTACTCATTTTACTGTTTAACCTAAATTACAGACCGTTCCAGAACACTGTTACAACACAAGAAAAAGCACCATTAATGATGCCACTTACTGAGGTCTTCATCAAATATTACTGGCAATGAAATTCAGAGTTCTGTATTAAATTGCCATACGATTAGTGTCATGGACTGGCTGGACACAGAGGAATTGTGAGAAGCACCATCTGAGGAAGCCCCAAAGGAAGAAGGATCAAAACCCGGGGAGCGGTGGTGGTGGGACAACAGTGAGTGGTCAGAGGAAGAAGAGGGAACAGATGGGGAGGAGATGGTATCGGACGCTGAAGAGGTAACAGGATTTAGTGAGCAGGGAGAGTCTGTGGCAGAGAGAAGTCTGGAAGCAGAAGCTGAAGCAGGAAAGTGGGAGGATGGAGGCGAAGAGGCAGAGATGACTCATGCTGGTGAAGAAGCCAGGGTGTCTTCCCCTCCTGCTGTGACAGCCTCCTTTGCCCCAGGACCTGGAGAGGCATGAAGTGAGAGGAGCAAAGGCGGGCATAGCAGTGCAGTCTCCAATTGGTTGGGAAGGAGCCTGGGGAGCAGGTCAGCAATAAAAACACCAGTGTCAGTGATGTTAATTCTTTGTTCAAAGAAACCAGAACAACTCAGGCCTAATGATCTCAACAACTCTTTTCAGTAGGTTGCAAGGACTGAAGGTCCCCATCTTCCCACAGGTGTCTAGGTCCCCTCTTCTCCAGAGTATTTCCAAGCAACCAAAAAATAAAAGCTAGAAGACAATTTTCTACCTGCGATCCCTTAGGAGATGTTTGCTCATGCTGCCACTTTCAGTTACAACCGGGTAGAAATGATGGGAGGAACAAGAACATCTTGTTATAGGGAAAGGGAAGAGTACAGACAGCCACACACCCCTCCCCAAAAGCTTGCTATGGAAGGGTCAGGAGAATCTCCAGAAAAGGATGCTGTGGAGGAGAATTTCCCGTCTCCCACTCAATGAAGAATTCGAACTCAGGTTGCAGCGTCTACCAAAATCTTTAATGCTCAGATCAGTGTGATACAAGGGCAAAATGCCGTTCAAAGGCACAGAAGGTGCTACACATAGCCAAGTAACCAAAGACATTGATCCAGGAATGACACATATCCCAACTTAGGAGCTAACCCCTCTTAAGCCCCCTCCCCAATAAAATATTTGAAGGGACTAGCACTGGTGGAAGAACAGGGGTGTAGGGGGGAGCGCACCGCCCCCAGTGGCACAATCCCCGTGGGGTGCCATCGTGGCTGGCCCCCCCTGCGCTGGATGCCACGCCCCCGCATGCGGCGCACCATGCCCCTAGGACGCATGCCACGCCCCCGAGATGTGCCAGTCACATCCCCGCCTGCTCTCCACCCCCCCCCCCCGGATCTTGAAGCTCTGCCGCTGAAGACTGCCCCCCCCCAAAAAAGTTATAGGTATTGCCATTCAAATGGTGTGTGTGTGCCAGGTCATGTGACTGATTATGTAGGGAGTATCTCCCCCCCCCCCCCCAAATATTTTATTCAGGTTGGCACCCCAGCAACCTTGTTATTAGGGAGTGGGGTGGGCACTAATATCTTACCCATGCGCAATGATCCCATGTTGAAAACAAACACATTTGTATCCACTGTATTAATGGGCTGAGGGACTTTTTTATGTGTCTTTATGACCAACAGGTGGTGGAAGGAGCGAGCCAGATTCTAGTGAGTGAGACTGTCCCTGGCTATAGTACTGGTTTTAGCCCTCTCACTGGTCAGAACTGAAGGAGCTAATGGGCCGAAGGATTAGGAGAGGGAGGCTGGGGGAATAGGATAAAATAGAAACTAAAACCAGCTTAGGTTAGATTTCTTTTTAAAACTATAGTTAATATTTATTTTTTAAGTAAACAAAGGAATCGTACGGCACGGAAGAATTATTATTTACAACTTTAAAAAGAGATACAACAAATCTTAATTTAGTGGCTCCCTAAAAAGTGTTAGGAGAGGCAATAAATTTTAAGTTAAAGGAAGCTGAAAGAAAATAGAAGGCCATCAAAGAATTAATCCTAATAAAACAGGGAGAGTAAATTGTGGACAGATGATGGAGTTTGAGAAAGCCCCCAAAAGAAAGCTTAGCCAAGCAAAATTTAAACTGAAAACTCATAAAAATACCAAGATGAAGATTTTGAAGAGAATCAAGAAAAACAAAAACACCTGGTGACTAGAAAAGCCAAGGGAAAACTAAGACAAATGAAAGAACATGAGTTTATTTACCTTTCGACCAACAAGCCTTTGGATGTGAAAAGGAGCACTAGAAAGGGCAAGTAGGTGAATATGAAGTCTGCTTCAAGCAGAGTGAAGAATAAATACAGAAAAATAGGCTTTTCTTTTAAAAGGTAACTGGAAAAGCCATTTCATAAAAAGAACAGGCTGGGGTTTCTGTTGCCGAAGTTATCATCATCATCATCATCATCATCATCAATTTATTTTCTATACTGCCCTATAAATGAAGGTCTAAGGGCGGTTCACATAAAATATCAATCCACAAAATCAAATCAAAAATAATCCAATAAAGGGTCACCAGAGCATAGACAACCGTGGTTAGGCTATCCCTGTCCAGATAGGGGAGTAGCTGGGCCACCAGCCGAAGCTGATGGAAGGCATTCTGGGCCACTTGTCTCTCTCTTGACAGAGGTCATCGTACAGGGCGACCAAGGCAGTTTCTGTGCCAAAACCAGGCCTAAACCCTGATTGAAATGGAACCAGAAAACCAGCTTCTTCCAAGAGCACCTGGATCCTGGATCTAGTCTGCAACCACTTGCTCCAGAAGTGAGAAAAACCAAGATTGGGAAGATTTTAACACAGGTGAGTAGAGGGGGAGAAGGCAACATAGTTCCTTCTGATTTCAAGGTTGCCTTGTTGACAAAAAAACTTTGCAGCCATTTTGTGATAGCTTCTTGGGGACTATAGAGAAGTTCCTTCGCTAATGGGCAGAACTTTATTTTATTTTTAATGTGGCTTCCAAGGAGTAGAATAACAAACCCTCTTGAGCAGCTGGCTTAAAAGTGGTGGCATTTGGCATGGGAAGCTAGGAAGAGGCATCATCATCATCATCATCATCATCATCATTATTATTATTATTTCCCACCCTTTTCCCTGATGGGAATCAAGGCAACTGAGAAGCATTCCAGGAGCCACTTCAGACTGGTGAAGTTAGAAAAGAATGAAGGCACGGAAAGAGAAATAACTATTGAACCAGAAAAGGTTCGGAAGCCACTAGGATCAAGAACTGATTCTGGGGGAAGCATAAAAGGGGGAAATAACTGAGAAAGCCACAAGGAGCAGCAGCAAAAAGCAACCAACCAAGGGTGAGAGTATTATACCTAACTGTAGTTACTGGGCAACTGCAGAAGAGGGTCGCCAGAATATTGCTGAGTTTTTGTTCCTTCAGATAAATCCAGAAGGTTCCAAACATGCCAGCATTTTGGATCCTCGCTAGTAATTCTGTTCCTAAGGTAATACATTTAGAATACCCATTTTAAAACCTGATGCATCAAACTGCTTCCTTTGTCTGTAACCGTGGCCTTTCTAATTTCAGTGTGAATAAGCAAATAAGGCATTTTGAGGGTGGATCCACTGATGGCAACAGTAGAGGTGGCATTGGAGTGAGTAGAGGTTTTCACCATTTTGTCGGCCATTTTTAAGCGAAAAAAGTCCAGCAAACGTTTAAGAACATACATATTCATAATTAGGAAAGATGAGCCGTGACCATTTTTTCCTGTACATAAAGGGCAGAAAATTTTGCCTGCTAATGGTAAGGCTGAAATGAGTGAGAAAATATTTGAAATCTTATGAATCCTGACGCTCTGGCCATTTTGACTCGTACATAAGGGGGTGGCTGATTGTTCCACTAATGACCAGAGAGTGGCCCCATACAAAATAATAACAACCCACATTTGTGAAACATTTTGGAATAGAGGTCTGTACCCCTATCTCCTGTAGATAAAGGAGGCATGTAGCTCCCAATTTTCTTTGCCGGGGGTACATGTATGTCTCTTTAATGCAGGAAACATGATCCATTAATGCTGAGACTTTATTAAAAATTTAATTTGACCAAAATTGTATTAATGGCTTTTTGGTGAAAACCTGCCTGATAGGATTGATAGTTGCTGGGTTTCCGACAAATACTAAAATTTGGATCCTCGCCAGTACTTCTGTTCCTAAGGTAATATATTTAAAAACCTGGTGTAGCAAACTGCTTCATTTGCCTGTAATCTCTTGTTACCTTCAACTGCAATTGTAGCTTCTATAAGAAAACTTTTGAATTATCAGAGGGGCAATAGGCACTAATAACTAAAAAGTGATCTCTAAATGCTCTATTGTAATTATAGCAGCAATACAGGTGTGTGTTTTCTGGCTGAAGGTCAACTAGGTGAGTATCTTATGCTTGGCTGAGGAGAAAATCTCTGTTGTGTTCTGCCTGCAACTCTTTGTATAAAGATTCTTTCAGGTCGCAGTGAGGGGGACCATTCAAGCACCCTGAGCCTGTTGGAGAAAAGGTAGGCTCTAAATGGAATAATACATCAAATCTGCAAACTAAATATTACAAAGAGTTTGCATTGAGCAATGTTGGTTATTCAATCACTTTTTCAGAAGAGCCACGAATTCGAAAGCCTAATGCAGTCGCTCTCCGTGCTTCTACCTGGAGGGACTTCTCTTGTCGGGACACCACTGCAGGGGAGGCCCTTTCCTGTGCCATCACCACACAATAAGGTACATCTTTTGGTGGGACAGCCATCCTTGTTTTGTTCCAGCTCTTTTTTTTACAGATCTCACAGAGCTACCTGTGCCGGAAGCAGATCTGCTCCATTGACAAGTAAGAGGCAGTGTCAGAGCTCTTGATACATCAAGTGAACATCTGCAGTGCAGGATTGAGAGACACCTGCGTCTTGAGTGTGCTGCTTTAGGTAACCGGCTGTTTTTGCTCCTGTGTCTGGAGGGGAGGGCTGCTGAAGACCCTAGTCTCTTCCAGGTGCATCTCAGTGACACAAGAAATAGAATTTTGCAAGCCTTCAGGAACCTTAATGGCAAGTGAACTTCAGACTCCACAATTCAGTGATCTTTTTTCAGTACAATCCTTTTGGGCTGGCCTCTCAATTTCCCCTCGCTCGATCTCTTCACAGTTCTGTCCAAGAGCCCACCACACTCAGGTGAAGCCAGCTCTTCCTGCAGAAGTCAGGTTAGTAAGAACAGCTGTGTTCCATTTCTCTGGAATTGGCGAGAATGGGCCGGGGACAGACTAATCAGTCCAGATTGCTTTTCACAGACCAGCAGAAGGAACTGCCAGGCCCATGAATTCACACTTCAGAGGGACAAACGAAAAGGTGAGCATAAAGGCAGAGTTTTAAGACTGGAACCAGTCTCTCCTGCCCTGCAAATTGATGGCAGTCAAAATGGCACTCTGTAACTTAAACACATCTAGGTGAATATCCCTTGCTCAGTTGTGTTCTGTCTGCAACTTTATAACTCTTAAGGGTTTTCTTTTTCCTGAGAGAACATTCTGTATTCAGAGTTTTCTCTCAGGTTTTGCTTTTCACCTGTTGCATTGCCAAAAAAGAAAAGAAAAGAAAGCAAAAGGTGCTGTTGGTTGGCACTCCTGGTTTCTAGGACGGGGTTCAAGTCCCTGTGGTGTCCTTGCTTACTTCCAATGCAACCTCTTTCTCTATCTCTCTATCTCTCTCCCCCTAAGAACTAAATCAAGTAAGGTGCTCCTCTGATGCATCACTGGTGTATGTCTAAGATAAGATGGATTACATCGATGCTTCCCATCCTAGCACTCCCAGCCATGGGGGGGGGGGGGGATACTCAGCCTTTTTATATATAAAAAAGACTGTCTCTTAATTTTGCATTGTTTGTTTAGGAAGTAACCTAAATATACAAAGAAATGGATTCTATTAAGATTATGCAGAATGTGGAAAAAGCTGGGATGAAAGAGAAATGGCAGCACGTTCACTCATTAGCAGAAGAACAACAGCAACTATCAGGTGCTCAGGTGTCCTATTTTACAGAAGACAGTTGTCCGTTTTCAGAGCTATCAGAGGACAGGTGGCAGTTCTCTGTACAAAGGTGTCCTATTTGAATGGCCGTGCATTCCAGGTCTGGTTGAAAGATACAGAAGGAAGAGCAGGGGCGCTGAAGTTGCCCATCAACAGATAGCACCTTGGCAGCAGACTAAGCACAAACACACAGGCCACAGTCTTCCCCACTACAGTGAGATGCATAGTATTCCTATGTAGAATTATAGAGTGACATAACACATCAGTCATACTCAAGGTAATATCATATACCCAACTAAGCTGTACTTGGAATCACTGAAATCAATGGGTCTAGTGACTATGACTTAGTAGGATATAACCTACTAATATTTTTTAATGCGCATCTACACGCAGCACATGCAAACTGGTGTCCATTCATTTGGCCAAGTGTCAATGGCTACTCCAAGCAAAGACATGTCCAATTTCTGCAACTGGGAGTATCTAGGGATGCAATATTGCATGTTCAGTCAGGCCCTTTTGTTTCCTCCTGATCCTGAGGATGTTCCGTCTAACTTGGGAATTTCACTCAATCCCCTTATGGGTTTTTGAGATTTCCTACAACACCTAGCCTATCTTCTCAGCCATAAGGATCTGACAAGGGGTGGGGCCTTTCAGATATTCTTGGGTGGCAACTCCCTACATGCCTGATCATTGGCCATGCTGGCTGAGCTGATGGGAGCTGTAGTCCAAAGCAGCCAGAAAAGGCACCTGTCCTTCACCACTGAGGAATCTGAAGCCAACTTACTTGGGAGTAAGCCCCAATGAATTCAATAGGACCTACTTCTCTGGACACAGGATTGTGCTGCATTTTGCTTATTCAAAGAAGCTTTTTTAAGGAAGAAGAAGAAGAGGAGGAGGAGGAAGCGGGAGCAGCAACAGCTGGAATTGTCAGGCTGCACAATACTAGAAGCCTGAATTTGCACAGAATAATTAGGGGTCAATATAAGTCATCAGCTGAACAGTAAAAACAAATGTGGCTCCATTTTACATGGCACAAAGTGTTTTTATGTACCAGGTCTGTGCTCTTTCCTTTAGAAGAAGCCTGTAGCAGATCTGATTACAGAATATGCAACAAGCAAATCTGGAATTGAGCCAGGTTTATGTTATAAAATACTCTGTCATAGGTGAAAGCTCAGCTCCGGGCTCTCAATCCAACTCTTGGTAAATAAATATCACCCAGGGACTATCGTGCCATCTAGTGGCAGAAGAATATTGCAAGACTGCCAGTTTGTTTTAATGCGAAGGAGCGCATTAAAGGAGCACAGACATCTGTGGCCCCAGGGCTGCTTTGAGTATTCATTAAGATTTCCAAACCATTATATTTCTTGCGCCCAGGGAGGATAGCGATATGTCACAACATCCCCAGCATTCTTAGTTATTCCAATTAAATGCTGTTAAAAATCAATCACACCAGAGAGGCAGTTCCTCGTAGCTTAGCCTTGCCCAACCTGGTGCCTTGGCTGGGGCAGATGGAGCTGTAGTTGCAGCCCATTTTCTGCGGCAGCCCCTGAACTGTGGGACTCCCTTCCCACAGAGGTGCATCTTGCACCTTCACCAGGAACCTTTTGCTAAATGCTGAAGACACACCTCTTCCACCTGGCCTTTGACACCTGATATTTGTATATTCAGGACTCACCCTATTCCTGTGACTGTAATATGTTTTAGCATTTTTTAATATTGATTTTTAAATTGTTGTAACCAGCCATGGGATCTGCTGGCAAAGGACAGGTAAAACAACAAACAAACAAACAAACAATCATGGCAGCACTGCAATTCGTGCTACTCTCATTGTAGCACACAGTGAGACTGAAGCATAGGATTGCACTCTAGGAAACAAAACACAGTTTGCCCCCAAAATTCTCAGAGATACAATTTTTGTTTTTAAAGTGAGGGTGTATTTTGGCCAATTATACTATTGCTGCTCTGACATATTCCTTGTTTTAGTTTGATTTAAGTTTTGATCTCATGTTATTTAAAATACTGATTTTATATTTGATCTTCGTTGTTGGTAAAATTATGTTGAACATTTCATAAAAAGGTGGTAAATCTATTTACTGCAAGTTAGATTCCTTGGTAGAAGAAAAACTGGTACTTGCGTTCCCCAAGCACACACTTCAGCAGTTATCAGAATATTCAAGCTCTGTTTAATATTTCAGATTCACCTACTTTTAAAAAAATCTGAGAATATTCTGTGCAATTCCAATCTTAGATACAGTTTATTACTATTAAAATAGTGTGCAACTGCTATAACAAGTAAAAAGAAACTTTTAAAAATTCACATGATGGGTTCAATTACAGAAACCATATATAAGTTTGTGTGTTCATGTGTATACAATTGGTCAACCTTAATTTTCTTATTCTGATTCCAAATATTTTTTTAAAAGCTGAGTTGGTTAAAAGATGGTTGGTTGGTTTCTAAAGCAATGTGTTAGAAACATCTGAAATATGGGTGGCTACAGGACAAGGCCAATGAATGGGTGAATTGCAGCCATGCCTTCTTCCCTCCCTACCCAGAATTGTATTCCTGACACGGCTTGCCTGTGGCCTTCAGATCTGGCGGGGCTCTCAACTCCCACCAGCAACACCCGAAGGGCCATGTTCCCCATCCTTGTCAAAGGGGCTGGAGATATGATTGAGGGACTCTCAGGAAACGGTCAGTTATTCTGCATGAAACTGAGCTCATATAGAACTGTAAAGATGATTCAGTCTGGATAAGCTGCAATTTGATACAATAGCAATTTTTGGGAGGGTATTCCCAGAATCACAGCACATACTTTGATTGATTATTTCAGCTGCCATGGCTCCTTACAAATGATCCTGAGGAACTCTTTGCTACAGATATGCAGCCTAACCTCCCTCAACATGGATTCCATGTTAGAGAGGAAATGCCACAAACCACAGAAGCAGGATTGGTGCAGACGCTCCTCACAGAGCTGAAGGCCACCTAGACTGCCTTCATAACACAGACTGACCAACCAACCATTAGCCGCTCACAGATCAAGCTGTAGATGATCCAGATCATATGTCACAAGGAGAGCGGTTGATGCACCCCAGAAAACAGGCCTGTGCAGTGGACAGCTAAAAACAGTGCTTATCACAGTGCCCTGTGCAAGATACCAGAAGAAGAGGGCTAAAGAAAATGCAAATTGGAAGCTATCTAATGGTCCCAATGCATGTCTACTGCATTACCCATAATACATATTATTCATGTAAAAGGAGCAAAGCACCAAGGATCAGGTGGGGAGAAGGGCACAATTTAAGGTCACCACGACCCCCTCTGCATGCATGGAGATTACATTTCCTGGCTACAGTTAAGATAAAAACCATGGCTTGTGGTGCATGAGTGATTTGTGATCTCTCTGCTCCTCCCCACTGGAACATGGCGGAAACAGGGCACAGAAACGCCAGAAGTCAAAGGTACAACCTTAGCTGATCCAGGTGTGTTGCCTTTGTCAGTAACCGACTGGTCCCTTGGTAGGTGAGGAAGCTGGGGCCCTTTGCCCAGAGACTGGCTTCCTCCCCGGGTGCTGAGATGAAAATGCCCTGGAGGGAGGAAGAGGAGGAGCTTTAGAAGGTGTTTGCTGCAGCTGCCAGAGTGGCCATCACAGCCTCCAGATGCTCCTGGTGGATGTAAGCAACAAGCCCTCCTTGGTTGGCCCAGCGCTCAGCACCCAGAGCGCCCTCCACAGGCTTGTTGTAGGTCAGTTCCGGTAGCGGCTTGCGTTGCCCAGCCTGCCAGGACTTCAAGGCCTCCGAAAGGTCAACCATGCCTCCGCCAAGGGCTAGCAGGATGGCATGGGGGCCGCAGGAGTCCCACTTAAAGGTGCTGCCCTCCGAGAGGACGTAGGCATCGGCCAACCCCAGCGCCACACACAGCATCTTGTACCCGGCACCGGAGGCAAAGCACAGCTGCTGCCCATACAGGGGAGTCAGGGCTTCCTGCAGCGCCACTTTCTCATTGCTGCTCAGGACCACACGAGGGGAAGTCCGCAGCTGGGGCCGGCTTAGCGAACTCAGGCGGGTGCCCCCGTAGGAGATGCCCCAGTGATATTTGCTCTGCCACCTGCAAAAAAAAGGGACGTGTCAGAGAAGGCTAGCCAGGAAAAGCACCAGAGAGTCATGCCACGCTAGGACCTGGTGGAGACAGCAACCAATTGATGATGATAATAATAATAATAATAATAATAATAATAATAATAATAATAAATTTTATTTATATCCCGCCCTCCCCAGCCAAAGCCAGGCTCAGGGCGGCTAACAACAATAAAACAGTACAAAAGTACAGCACAAACAACACTCTAAAATCATCCATTATAAAATTAATTAATTCAAGCCACTGGCAACCATTGGGCCAGAGCTCTGCGAAGATTGCAGAGGGAGGGAGTCAGGCTGTGCCCTGGCCAAAGGCCTGGTGGAACAGTTCTGTCTTGCAGGCCCTGCGGAAAGATGACAAGTCCCGCAGGGCCCTGGTCTTTTGTGACAGAGTGTTCCACCAGATCGGAGCCACGGCCGAAAAAGCCCTGGCTCTAGTTGAGGCCAGCCTAACTTCTCTGTGGCCTGGGACCTTCAAGATGTTTTTATTTGAAGACCGTAAGTTTCTCTGTGGGGCATACCAGGAGAGGCGGTCCCGTAGGTACGAGGGTCCTAGGCCGTATAGGGCTTTAAAGGTTAAAACCAGCACCTTAAACCTGATCCTGTACTCCACCGGGAGCCAGTGCAGCTGGTATAGCACCGGGTGAATGTGATCTCGCAGCAAAGACCCTGTAAGGAGTCTCGCTGCAGCATTCTGCACCCGCTGGAGTTTCTGGGTCAGTCTCAAGGGCAGCCCCACGTAGAGCTTTCCCCATCCCCAACAAGAACCTTGATTCAAGGAAGATGAATGAGGTGGTCGTCAGTGCTGTGTGAGTGGAAAGCCAAAGTGAGAGGCTGCAGCACACTGATTGCTAGAAAAGAAAAACACAACTGGGATGGAGGCCTGGGATAAGAGGACGACCAAGGATGCCCTTTAGACCCTGTCTTGAGCAAGGGGGTTGGGCTAGATGAGCTCCAAGTACATTCCAACTCTAAAATTCAACGATTCTATTATTCTAAGGGATGGGACAAAATGCCCTGGAATCAGCTCAGCAGGGTATTTTTAATAGCCAGGCTGAGAGCTGGAATTTTTGGAGGCACTGTACACTCCTTGCATGTAGCAAGATGTATCTGCACGGGTGCAGTCGGTATGCATTAAGAACACAGCAAGTAGTTTTATACCAAGCCAGACACTTGGTCCATTTAGATTAGGATTGTCCCCACTGATGGGCAGGGGTTCTCCAGAGTTTCAGGCAGGTGATGCTGGGGGTGGCATCTAGACCTGCTGTTGCATAAGATGCGCTCTATCCCTGAGACACACACCTGGCTTGAGACGGAGTTCATATGCAGATATGGGCTAGATCAGCTGATAATGCTGAGCAGGGCTGTCTTTAGAAGATGTGCCGCCGGGGTGCAAAGATCCGCCCAGTGCCCCCAAATTTAGTGCTGCCCAAGTCTACCCCCAAGATATACTTCTCCGTGGTTGCAGGTGAGGCCATGGCGGCAGCGGCGGCATCCTGCTCCTCTGAGTCTCGCTGCTGTTGTCCCTCAAGAACCGGGTGCCCGAGCTCCACAAAGGCGTGCAGCTTCACATCCAGGTGCTTTTAAAAGCTCCCCAGGAGGAGGAAGGAGAAGAGGGACACAGAAGCCGCACCGACGGTGGGCGAGAGAGCAACGCCTCTCCATGCAGGGAGGGACTCTGGGGAGGAGAAAGCAGCCAGGGTGGAGGCGGCCACAGCGGCCGGCTTTGAATATCAGCTTGATCAAAATTATTTATTATTTCATTACAGGCAGACAGTTAAGAGCTTAGGCGGTTTCAGCGGCGGGTGCCTGGCACTCCCCAGAATTTGGCACCCGGGTGCCCCGCACCCCTTGCACCCCCGGGTAAAGACGGCCCTGATGCCGAGCCTCCCCACTTGAGCCAGTGGAATTGAAAAGCAACAACTTCTCTAGATGAAACATGGATTAAAGCGAAGCTTCACAGCAGTGAGTCTGGGTCAAGCCTCTTCCATCAGCATGCGCTGATGGGTACCCAATGGGCTAGCCCACCTGTGGAAGAGTGCCCTGTGGTGGTGCTGTTACCTGCGTGCTGGTAGCTTTTCCTGGAAGAAGGGCTCATTGATGATGCCCAGGACAGGCTCGCCTGAGTGACGGTTGTATACGCCTATCAGCACCAGCGCCGAGCGCAGCCCTGAGGGGTAGATGCCATCCACAGGCAGGACATCTCCACGCCCACGGATGTACTGATTGGTGGAATCTGAGGAGAGAGAACCCGTGAGATCGCCAGTTCCAAGTCTGGTGAAGGAAGTTCAGAGTAAGGCTCAGAGAGCTCCTCCTCACGGCAGAATTGCCATTTTTGAAATGGGCAGCAGAAGGGCCCCTTCTTGGCGGAAGGTCCGTAGCTCAGTGGCAGAGCACCTGCTCTGCATGCAGAAGGTACCGAGTTCAACCCCAAGCATCCTAACGTAGGCCTGGAGAGACCACTGCTGGAACCCTGGAGAATCACTGCCGGCCAATGCAGACAACACTGGGTGAGATGGACTAAGGGTCTCACCCAAGTGTCGGGCAGCTGTGTCTGGAGCCCAGACGTTGCAGGCAGAAGGTCCCAGGTCCATTCCTTAGCATTTCCAGCTAGGGAGGTAAAAAAGGAGGTAGCAGGTGAAGGAAAGACCTGTTTTTTACAGCTTTTTAAAGCTTCTCCCTATCTCTCTCTCTTTTTTCTTTTTTGTCCTTTTTCACTACGTTTTTATCTTGTTTAGACTAACGTTGGGTTAAAAAGACATTTGATATTAAGCTTTGTATTTTTCTCTATAAACTCTAACAAAATTTATTGATTTATTTATTTTTAAGGGCCCAAGACCCTGGAGAGAAGACGAAGAAGAGTTTGGATTTGATATCCCGCTTTATCACTACCCTAAGGAGTCTCAAAGCGGCTTACATTCTCCTTTAGGATTCCTTTGAATTCAAATAATATATTGCCTACTTGTTATGCCCTTTACGAATAAATGTGTTGAGGGGTATGTGTGTTTGTATGCATGTATGTATGGAGAGCCACTTTTAGTCAGATGTATGGAGAGCCATTTTTAGTCAGATGTATGGAGAGCCATTTTTAGTCAGAGCAGAGCAGCCACTGCCAACCTGGTGCACCACCCAGGTGCTTCGGAGTAAAGCTCCCATTCGTTTCAATCAGAACAGCCATGCTGGTTGAGGATGATGGGAGTGGTAGTTCAAAACATCTGGAGAGCACCAGGGTTGGCAGAGGCTGAAGAAGACAGTACTGGGCTAGGAGGACAAATATGGTACTTGGGCCTGGTGGTATAAGGCCGTGAGAAGGGAGCTGGAGGTGGCTGAATGGATCTCTGCTAACTTTCGCCAAAAGCTAGTAGTCCCCAGAGAGGGAGGATAGTAGAAGCTGTATCCCCTGGGTTCCCTGTCCCAACAACTGCAGCAAAGCAAGAGAGCACATGCTTCACCTATGGGACCTCCAAGGTTCAAGCCTTGGAATCTCCTGGACTGAGGAACCTCCAGCATTCCCTTCCAAGGGCCATAGGCCAGGGGTGGGAGCAGAGGCAGAACTGGGCAGCAGAAAAAGATGCCTGCCATCAGAGCACTTCCATCAGAGTACACAGTGACTGGACAAACCAATAGTCTGATTTAGTGTAAAAGTAACTCCTATGTAGGGACGCAGGTGTCGCTGTGGGTAAAACCGCAGCGCCTAGGACTTGCCGATCGCATGGTCGGCGGTTCGAATCCCCGCGGCGGGGTGCGCTCCCGTCATTCGGTCCCAGCGCCTGCCAACCTAGCAGTTCGAAAGCATCCCCGGGTGCAAGCAGATAAATAGGGACCGCTTACTAGCGGGAAGGTAAACGGCGTTCTGTGTGTGGCTCTGGCTCGCCAGATGCAGCTTGTCACACTGGCCACGTGACCCGGAAGTGTCTGCGGACAGCGCTGGCTCCCGGCCTATAGAGTGAGATGAGCACACAGCCCTAGAGTCTGGCAAGACTGGCCCGTACGGGCAGGGATACCTTTACCTTTACCTTTAACTCCTATGTGAGAGGTAGCCAACGAGCCACCTTCCGAATGTCGAGGAACTGCCATCATTTCCAGTAACTGGCCATGCTGGCAGGAGCTGCAGTCCAAGAATGTCTTGAGAACTCGACACTGGCTATCCCTTTCCTGTCTTACGTTGTTGTTGTTCAGGGACCCCATTTGGCGCCCAACCCCCCCAGATGTGTGTTTGTGTACATACATACACATACATACATACAAACACACCCACCCCTCAACACATTTATTCGTAAAGGGCATAAAAAGTAGGCAATGTATTATTTGAATTCAAAGGAATCCTAAGAGGTATTATGACTGTATGACCAAAGGGAAAACGAGCATCCCTTCCAGTAAAAGCAAACTGTTTGTCAAAAGTAGAACTTCCTTGTGCAGTAATTGTCTATCTGAGGTCAGGGTTTGAATTGGATTTATTTGGTCATAGGATTATTAAAAGATTGCATTTCCATAACATCAGCCAAGACCCTCTGGTTTCCTTAAAAAAAAAAAATTCCCCTCTTTGAGGTTTTTTGCCACCCACCCCTCCTCTTGGTTCTGTGCAAACCCTTTCAATGAGTTGTGACGTGTAAATTTACTCCCAAGCATCAACAAGATTCCTTTCAATTTTATTTTTGTTTGATTACTCATTTTAGGAAATGATAACTTTGTAGTCATTTTAGGTTCCAGGTAAGGTGAAGAAATGCTTTTTGCAAGTCTAAAGTAGACTTCCATTACAATCCTAATGCAGCCAGGCTGACCAGCACTTGCCAGGGAACTGCTTCTGGCAGGAAAAATGCTCTCACACACCTCTCCAGAATTTCTTTCTCACACTAGCAAATCCACAGGGGATCCTATCTTCTGCTTCAGTGGGGAGAGCCAATCAGTATCTCCAGATTTTCCGACTCTCCCTCTCCCTGAAATTGTGTTGTAAATAAGCCTTCTTCAGCTTCATGGGGAAAGGGGAAGGAGGTTGTGGATGCTCTTTTTCATCTTTCTCTCCAGCTGAAGCCCAGACATGCTGGGAGGCTAGGGGCCTCAATGGTGCCCCTCTGGAAGCTTCATCCAGGGCAGAAACCTTGGCTAGATCCCCACTAGCTACGGCTCTGTGTTGTTGTTGTTATAATTTATTGGTTGAGTTTTCTTGCCCAAGGCAACTCAAAGCAACTTACCACCAACCCCCTAAAAAGAAAACACCCTCACGGAGATACATTCAAGCAAGCAAGCAAAAATCCTCTGGAAGATCCCCTTGCCCAACCGAGTCCAAACTCTTATTTCCCGACCCCATCGAGTGCTCAATCCAACATCCACCCATGACACATGGCTTACCTATGGGATCAATCCACACAGCCATGCTCTCTGTGGAGATGGTCACAGCCACATCATCCAGCGCTGGGTCTGAAAGCACCACTTCCTGATGAATAGCTGCAGCCAGCAGCTCGGCTGCCGCTTGCTTCCGGTCAAGGACTTTTTCCAACAGGGCAGCAGTTTCTTGTTGTGTGGGGCAAACCTGCACCACCACCGTCTCTCCTAGAAGTCCCAAAAAATAAAATTTAGTTTGCTGGAGGGCTTTTCCTTGGAGGGCGGCTTGCGGGCCGGTAAAACGACTGCCATGGGCTGCTTGTGGCCCATGAGCCTTAGGTTGCCGACCCTTGATCTAAACACATCTCAGAGAGACTACAAGGGGTAATGCACAGGGGTTCCTCAGATGACTAGTTGTTGGGGAAACTGTAGATTTGAAAAATATAAGCCTAGAAGAACAGTAGCCAATAAAAAAGGTCAAGTGCGGTTCAGAAAAGTCTTTTGCGGGCAACAAAAGGGACCTGGAGTTGGGAGAACTGACTTTAGGAATAGAAAACGGAGTCTAATTTCAAGCATAAGGTACATCAGAGTGTGCAGCAACAGAAGATGATGGCACAGCCAATGATTCTAATTAAGATAAAGCTGAGAAAGAGGCCCAGCAGTTTGATAGAGCAATTAATAAAAATTTGCCCTCTCCCTGCCACTTAAGGACGCCATCACTCACCGAGGCCATTTTCAAATTTGTTGGACTCCTCACCGCGGATATGATCTTGTAATTCTGGAAACTGGTAGCGCCGACAATGGAGAAGGGGAAAGGAAGAAGAGAGAGTGGCTTAGTCACACTAATGAGTCAGGTCTAAGAGAAGGTTATTTTGGTCTTTCTGCCCCGTCATCCCAGTTCCCACTGGATCAGAAAGAGACAGCTGTGCATCAGAGCTTGGAATGGATTAGTTTGGTTTAATGATGTTCATGGAATTAGGACAAATATCTCTAAACCGCACGTGAGAGCAGCTTCCATAATTGTCAGGTGAACTGAACATAAATTACGTTCATTTTATGACAGAATTTTGAACAATTTGTAATTCATTTTCAAGTTCATTTTCTCATATGTGTTTTTAGCTCTTTAACCCTTTAGGGCTTTTATGTTTTAAGTTCATAATTGGTGTGTGTGTGTGTGTGTGTGTTGACGGAATGGAGTATTTAAAATAGTAATAATAACCTAGACTTTTCTCCTGAATGCACTAGCACTATTTGAATGGCTGGTCCTGCTCTGACATATCTGCATTCTGTAATGTCCTTAGTAGGTTGGGCAACCACACACACACACACACACACACACACACAGGCTTGTGGCTAGATCTAATTCTTCCCTTAACCCCAGGGAAAGAATCCTCTCTACAGGCACTCCCATGTGTCTAATAAACTGAGTTATGGCCTAAAAAATTCCCTGCCCCATTTGATGACATTGTTTTATTAGTATCTTTATATCCTGCCTTTCCTCCAAAGAGCTCAAGCAGGTGTACTTGGTTCTCTCCCCCCCCCCCCCATTTTATCCTCACAGTGACTCTGTGAAGTGGGATAGGCTGACACAGGAAAACTGGTGCAAGGTCACCCAAGGAGCTACATGGATCTGAGTCCTGGTCTCCCAGGTCCTAGTCTAACACTCTATACCTCACAACTCTTAGGCAAGCCACTGTTCTCTCGATCTAATTTGCAGATAGTAATAATGGCCTACCTTCATAAGGTAGCCTTACAGAGTAATTTTGAGGATTCCTGGGCAAATTATGCAAAGACCATGCAATATATGACACTTTATAGATGTGAGCTGTTATTATTCCAACAGGTGAAGGATGAAGGCACCTGGTTGTCCCCACTTTCACAACCATTGGGAGCAGGGTGGCTTAGCCACTGCAAAGGGCCGTAGGTCAGCGACAGCGCATCTCCTTCACATGCAGAAGGTCCCAGGTGCAATCTCTGGCTTTTCCTGGCAGGGCTGGGACAGGAGCCTGTCTGAAGCTCATGGGAACCAAGGCCAGCCAGTGTGGGCAATGCTGAGTTAGATGGTGCGATGGACTGATTCAGTATAGGGCAGCTTCCGATAGTCTTATGGTTCCAGCTCAATCCCAGGTCCTGCTGGGTTGCAATTGAGGATAAGTGCAGCAGCCGCTATGAGCTTTTCCCCTTCTACATTTCCCCTAGCTCTGGCCTGCGATTAAACCCTTCTTTACGTATCCTACAGGGATGGGGCCCCTTCCCCGCAGCAGATACCTTTTGCCCCACATCATGCTTGATAACCTCTTGGATCAGCACGTCGGCCAAAGTCTTGAAGTCCTGCAGGAACTTCTTGTTCTTGTCCACCCCTCTCTTCTCCTCAATGAGCAAGCTGAAGAGTGCCTCCTCTTGGCGGCACAGCTGGGCAATGCAGGCTGCCTTCTCCGATGCTGCAAGCAGACTCTTCAAAAGAGCCGCCATGGTCTGGGGCAGGGGAAGGAAGAAGCAACCGTGAATGCAAATTCAAGAGGCAGGCACAAGAGTCACGTTCCTTCATCCTAAACCCCATCCTCTCTGATTGGTTACAGTGCCTGAAGAAGAAGAAGAAGAAGAAGAAGTAGAAGAAGAAGAAGAGTTTGGATTTGATATCCCGCTTTTTCACTCACAAAGGAGTCTCAAAGCGGCTAACATTCTCCTTTCCCTTCCTCCCCCACAACAAACACTCTGTGAGGTGAGTGGGGCTGAGAGACTTCAGAGAAGTGTGACTGGCCCAAGGTCACCCAGCAGCTGCATGTGGAGGAGCGGAGACGCGAACCCGGTTCCCCAGATTACGAGTCTACTGCTCTTAACCACTACACCACACTGGCTCTCAGAAGCCCAGAGGGAAAGGGGCAGTGATGCAGGAGGCAAGATTCCTAGGTTATTGTTCCATCGCTTGGGGTATAGTGGAAGCCAGCATGGTACCGTGGTTAGAGTACTGGACCACGGAGGCCCAGGTTCAAATCCTCAGTCAGGCACCAAGTTGCCCACACCACCTACTAATGAGATGGCAAGATTGTTGTGAAGGATAAGGAGGGATGGGGAGAAGAACCTTGTATGCAGCCCTGAGCTCCTTGAAGGAAGGAAAGGATTAAAATACGAACAAGTACAGCTGCAATCCTATACTCCTGGGGAGCAAGCCCTATGGAACAAGGGTGACTTTGCGCCAAGTAAAAAGGCATAGGATTGCAATGTCACCTATGTACAGACCAGTAAGGAGCCCTTTTTTGGGTGGGTGGGGGGATTCTTTGTTGCTGTTTAATTGCTCCAGTGTAACTCATTTAGCTCAGTTCAAAAGCACGTCAAAGTACAAGTAGATAAATAGGTACCACTCTGGCGGGAAGGTAAACCGCGTTTCCGTGCGCTGCCCTGGTTCGCTAGAAGCGGCTTAGTCATGCTGGCCACATGACCCAGAAGCTGTACGCCAGCTCCCTCGGCCAATGAAGCGAGATGAGCGCCGCAACCCCAGAGTTGGACACGACTGGATCTAATGGTCAGGGGTCCCCTTACCTTTTAACTCGGTTAGCTAGCCAGCCTGAAGAGAATAAACCCAGAAAAATACAGTGCTACCTATTGAAAGTGGAGGGACAGAGAGAAAGATTAACAGTGTGATCCTATGCATGTTTACTCAACTTCTGAGAAAGTATGCACTGATGCACTGCACAGCACTAAAAGAGGGAACATGCATTTCCTACCAAACGGAGTTAGAGATGTAAACAGCAGGAAGACCTAATGCTCCTTCCCATCTCTGAGAACAGTGCTAGAGTGAATGATCAACAAAAGCGCTGGGATTTTGCCCAGGCTTCTATCATCTGATAAGAATAATGGATGGAAGCATAGCACTTTGCGTTTTTATGAGCTCTTAAAAGTCCTTTCACTGGTGTTTCTTGCAATTAGCACCCCTATGCTACAGATGCCTCGTGCCAACAGCGTCCAGTATCCTGGCACACCTCCCTTGCTATGATTATCTCCCAGTTGCAACCCCAACATAAAAAGATATAACGCCAAATATTAGGTAGTTAGGGGAAGAAGACTAGGAACATTCCGGAGTAAACCCTTGGCAATATTCTTCTTGGTCCACAGCCACAGGAGACAGAGAGACACAGAAGGAGGAAATGGGGGGCAGAGGGTGGGAGAAATGGAGCAGGAAACAGTGGAGTTGAATGTCCTTTCCTATGAACTGCCAGAATACATATTCAATAAAGGGGCAAGAACCTCTCTCCTAGCACAATAGCGAGAAACCTCTGGCCCGCCAGAGGTTGCCAAACTACAACCCCCATCAGCCCTTGCAAGAATAGTCAATGAAAAGGGGTGATGGGAATTGTAGTTCCGCAACGTTTTGCGGACCAAAGGTCCCCCACATCGACTTTAGAACTTTTTAAGCAGCCTTGACTACCTATTTCATAGCCCGTGTAAAGCATGTGCCCATGGCGATGTGTCCTAAATGTCGACCTTCCTGGTCAGCACCATCCCACTCCGATTATTATTACTGGGGCGCGCGGGGGGGGGGATCCACACCCCCGCGGGACCCCAAAGAAGCCCCCCGCCCGACCCCAAGACACCCCGTCGTGCCACGTCACGGAAATTAACGCCTTCGCCGCCGGATGAGAAGCCGCTCGGTGTTCCGCCCGCTGCCGCGCCCCGCGCCAGTTTCCGTTCCCCGGTCGGGCCGGGCGAGGCACCCGCTCCGGAGCCAGGAGAGGGGCAGACCTGGAGGACCCGGGCCAAATCGAGGGGGGAGCCCACGGATCGAAGGCAAGCCCCGCGGCGCATCTTTCCCCGCTCCTCACCTGTCTCCCGGCGAGGGCTCCGCGCACCTCTAGCGCCTTCTCCAGGGGAGGAACCGCCGCCGGCTGGATCGCAGCTCGCAGCTCCCGGAGTCCACGCCTGCCGGGCCAGGAGGCGGCTGCCCAACTCTGCCCCGACGGACCTGAAACATGTGATTGTGTGCTCGGCCCTCGCAGGGGCGGGGAAACCTCCGGCGACGCGGCGCTCCGCTCAGGATCTCCTAAATTTAGCCGGCGCGCGGTTTTAATCTCCCCGAAGGCATCCTTCACCCTGACACCGAAAAGGGGGCTGTTGCGCTTTGCAGGGCTGCTGGGGAAGAGGCAAGGCAAGAGCAGGAAATCATACCGAGACACGGTGCCATCAACTTGGGGATCAAGGGAGTCTTTGATAACTGAATCCATTCATTCAGCATACCGTTTGCAAATTACTGGCACGTAGCCCATTCCCGTGCACATTCATCTAGAGAAGAAAGCAACCACTGTGTGAAATAGAATACAGCCCCTGGGTAAATACATTATGCAAAGAGCTGCAGGCAGCATTGTAGTACAATCCTATACAGTAGTCACACTGAGTTCAGTGGACTTTGTCGCAGGTAAGTATTTATGGAACTGCAGCATTAATTTCTAACAGAAGTAGTGCCAGGGCTCATGCCTGCCCAGAAGTCACTGCACGCCAAGCAAAAGTCCTTGGTATATTATTCCTAAAATTTCCAGGTGCTGTAGAAAAAGTGACAGTGCAACCCTACACATGGGTTACCAGAATTAAGTCCCACTCAGTGGGGTTTACTTCCTACTCCCAGTGATTATGTTTATGATTTTATGCTAAAAACATCATCTTGCACTTTAGCTAGAATATCCTAACCCCAGATTGGTTGTAGTTTTATTTACTGCTGTAGAAAAACGTATTCTGTAGGTACATAGTCAAAGTGGTGAGTTGTTTTCTAGTTCCTTTAAAAAAAAATTATTAAAGATTTTCTTGGTTTACGAAAGTACATGCCTTGTCTCTTTTTTCAGGTTGTACAGTCTTTCTTACAAATTAGTTACATTTGTTGTGAGACATTAGTGTTGAGTACAGTATAAGGTTGGGGGAGAAGAGGGGTAGGGTGTTGAGGCTTATATACTTTTGCATAGTGTACATGTGGGGTTTTGTGTCAGTGTCAACCGGGTATGTTCTCTTTCTATACTACAGGGGTCAGCAAACTTTTTCAGCCATGGGCCGGTCCACACTCCCTCAGACCTTGTGGAGGGCTGGAATATATTTTGGGGGAAAAATATGAACCAATTCCTCTGCCCCACAAATAACCCAAGGATGCATTTTAAATAAAAGGACACATTCTACTCCTGTAAAAACACACTGATTCCTGGACTGGATTCAGAAGGCGATTGGGCCGCATCCATGCTATCCTACATTTCTTTGGTAGTGAGAGGTATTAGTGGGCAGGGTGTGGTTGGTTGTCTGTGGTTGGCCACAGTCGGGTTTGTTTGCATGGGGGGGCGAGGCTTGTTGGGTCAGGTAAGCCAGATTGATTCGTATGCCGTCTTCTTGTTGGGCTGTGTATGTGATATCCTAGTTCCTTATTTGGCAGTTCACAGATCCTTTATCAGTTTAGAGCTGCCAATAAAGTCTGAATGAAGAATTAAGGTTTATTTACTAATTAAGGAGCTCGAGGTGGCATATGTGGTTCTCTAATTTTTTCTGAAAGATAGTGACTGGCACAAGGCCACCCAGTGAGCTTCATGGCTGAATGGAAATTTGAACCTTTTTTAACAACATCTATTCAAAATTACTCCCAGGCAAGCAGGGTTAGGATTATAGCCTTAGTCTATAATTAGCCATGATTTCATATGGGTGTGGGATGGTGTCACTTATATTCCTTAGCATTTTTACAGGGGAAAAACATATAATTTGCTTTGGAAGTTACATATGGTAAATCTGCTAACCTGTAGCACAACCCGAACCATGCCTGCTCAGAAGTAAGCGCTATTGAATTAAACTGAGTTTACTCCCAGGTAAATTGGATTAGGATTGCAGCCCTAGAGTGGATGTTTTAATAAAGACTGGATGCTGTGCAACTGTAAGGCAGCCTTCTCTGAAACTGGTGCTCTTCAGGTGTTTTGGGCTACAAGGACCAAATTAGGGGATACAATTGGGCTAGAACAGGGAATGTCCCAGTGCTCACTGGCCCCGGGGATCTGGTAGCCCAACAACATCTGGATGGCCACATCTGGTTGCCACAGTGAAAGTTGTGAAAGTCACAACTCAGATGCTTAGGAAACTGAGGTAATTTTAACCCGTTTTAGATTAGATTTAATGGTTTTAATTAGATTGAAATCAGGAAGTGGGGGCTTCCGGGTTACTTTGGGCACCATCCCCCCCCCCCCCGGAGGGAGGCAGCTGCCCACAGGAAACAGTGGAAACATCTAGGGAGAATTCAGAAGCCAGGAGTTTATTCTCTTTCTAACTTGGGTCTTCTTTTGTGTGTTGTTGCTGTTAATTATTACCTTCAGAGAAGCCGGAACCCTGTGTGGCACAGCAATTAAAGAACTGCTAGCATTGCAGGGGGTTGGACTAGATGACCGCGAGGATCCCTTCCAACGCTACGAGTCTATATCCTTAGACTTCTGCGCCTCGAGTAAGATTTGTGCCCAGGTTTGGTGGGTGGAGCCATAGAGGTAGGAGGCGGGTGGGCGGGCGGGCGCGGAAACCGCCTTATTTTTACGTCCGGACGTGGAGCGGCGCGCTTTTCTTTTTTGTTCCTTCCGCTTCCGTTCACGTGACGCCGCGTCCTGGCGGAAGTGAGGGCAGTGATGCGTCAAGGCGGACGCTCAGGTTTATGCTTGGGCGGTAACTGGAGCGGGAGCTGCCACCCCTTCTCCGGGGGCAGCGGCGGGGATCATGGAGGCGGTAAGTGGCAGCGGGGCTCGGGAGTTTCCGTCTCGTGCTCCCTCCCTCCTTCCTCTCGGCTCCTCCCTTTCCCCACCCTTAATAGAGAGCTCTGGGGGTCTTTTAAGCGAGTGGGGGAGGCTACAGAATCATGGCTGAGTTGGAAGAGACTTCGAGGGTCGTCTAGTGCAACCCCTTTTGCCCAGCGCGGAACTCGAACCCAGGACCCGGAGATCTAAGAGTCTCGCGCTCTACCGACGGAGCTATCAAATCAGGGCTAGATGGTGTGTGTGGTGTCAATACCTGTAGCTGTATGTCTCCGTCTACTTTATTTCGTAAAATTTATGCGCTGCTTGATTGTGAAAAAACCAAACCAAGCCTCAAAGCAGTTCACAAAAAGATAAAGCAGTGAAATCGAGAAAGGTTCGTGACCCTCCTAAAACAAGCAGAAGTTAAAAGACTAGAACAGATTAGAATCACTTCAAGTTTCTAAAGAATCTGGGTCGGCTTGTCTAAACAGGAGAGGTTTCAGCAGGTGCTGGATCTTTCCAGAGCACTGCTTGAGCTCTCAAATAGGCTGGGAGTTCCGTAGCTGCCATATTACGAAATGGTCCAGTTCTTACAAGTGTGGAATGGGTATTACGTGGCACCCGTAGTAGTACCACATAGGCTGATCAAAATGGTCGAGTGAGCACATGTATATATTATATATATGTGTGTGGATAGATAGATTGTGTGTGTAATTGCTGCTTTTATGTAGCGCTTTTAGAGTGTGCAGAGTGCTCCATGTGAATTATCTTAGTAACCTGCACCTGCTTGATGACACTAAGGATAAGTTGGTTGCTATCCCCATATTGTAAATGGTTGGGCTGAGGTGGAGTGACAGCAACTTGTTCTTGGTTGTCAATGCAAATGTTACTGCAGCCTGCTTGTAACTATTCATGCTTAAGACAGAACTATAGGGGTGTAAAAGAATGTCTGGGGTGTTGGCGGGGGCACATAAAGATGCTAGCAGCTATTTCTGTGACTGATTTGAAAAGCTTTAAGATGCAATTAACTCCTCAAGTACATTTGCTGATCCGGATCTCTGTTGCATATCTTCTCCTTAAGGATACCTTGGACCACAATGAAAAACCCCCACTTACTTTAACTGAGTATAGGATTGCAAGTTAACTTAGCCACCTCCTTCCCTCTTTGGGAATGAAAAGGAGGCAGAGCCAGTGCTGCTTCCCATCCACTGTGACCGCAAAGAAGCCATTTGCCTTGGCAGCTGTCAGTAAAAGTAACTTCTCTGCAAATACAGCCTTAACCTCTGAGTGTGCACTGATGGGATGCACAGCAGCATGTCTTCTGATTTCTCCTGGAGGGAACGTGGGGCAGGCAAAGGTCACAGTCCTTTGCACACTTAGATTAACTCCATGAGATTTACTTCTGAGTAAACATGAGTATGTGGTGCGATGTGGCCTAGCATGTTGCAGCATCATGAAATATCTGCTCTACCTCTGTACTTATCCTCCTTTCAAGATAATGTGTGTTCTACTCATAGCGATGCTTCAGTGCAACAAGCATAATGCAATATGCCATTAACATTCTTTTATAAAAATAGTTATGAGGCATTATTATGCCAGAAGCATCTTTTTTAATCCACCTCAATTTTTCTTTTTAATATTTATTTTCATTAAATAAAAAACATGGAATTCTGTATCATGTAAGAACTAAGGAATTGGAGAGAGAAAATACAATTTAGTTAAAAGTAAAAATTAAACATAAAAAGGAGAGTGGCTCAAGTCTGGGTTGCATTCAGAATCCCAGGAAGAAGAATACTTATTGGTATTGGAGCACAATAACATGCCCCTTTCTGTTTTGCTTTGTAAGTATCAGTCTATTGTCCTTGTAGGTCTTGTGATATTCTCACTTGAAGCGTTACTAATAAATCTTTAAGTCGTGGTGTATCTCACTGGAGGCATTTGATCTAGCCTGATAATTTGCCAAAGCTTTGCGCCCCTGGAAGGAATTTGAAATGTTGCCTCTGGCCTGTTCAGCTGGCTTAATTTTTTTTCAAAAATCCTGGCTGCCGGGTGCCTCTTTCCTGTGTTGTGGAGGCTGTGGGAGAAACAATGGCATGGTAGAAATTGTTATTGGTGTGCTCAGGCGTGGCCAGGAATAGGAAGCCATAAAGCCTGCTCAGCTTGTTTTCTGTACCAACTGGTGAAATTGTGGGCAGAAGCCTTTACTGTAACAGCAAATGTTCAAGTTCTCTGAAAAGTCTACAGTTTTCAGAGTCCATGAGGAGGGCAGTTTCTCCAGCTGCCTTTAAATCCAATTATCTATGCTCATGAGAGCCTGTCTCCTCTCTGATTCTGTTGCTGTTTGCTACATGTGAGCAGAGGCTTGTTGCCACTGAGCCCGTGACCTTCCCTAGTCTAATCCCAATTCTTATTTATATCCCTCAATGGTGCCTCCTGCATGACGCACAAACTGGTGTGGAACTACAGCAGGAGTGACAGCCCACCAGTTCTGGACACTGGCAAGCAAAGAGAGCTAGCACACATGAGTGATGATGGCTCAATAGGTTTGCAGGCTACATATATAGGGGGAAGTGCTGGGTTGCAGCAGAACAGTTTTCTTTTAAATGCAGATATTTATCTGTATTGCTTACGCTATGTGAGATTGCCTGCCTGTAGTGTTTGAAGCCAGAGTGTGTGTTGAAGCTAAATGCTGGGTTTATGTACAGATAGACACTCATACAGAGACTGTAGTTAAAGAATCCCTGCGCATATGTGCCTGAGATGGGAGTATGGGCAAGTATATGGAGGCTTCCGTAGTGCAAATTATATTTTTAAATGAGACATGAAACAAAAAAAAAGTAATAATCCTTTTTAAAATTATAAAGGTGATGGCAACTGACATTCAAGGAATTATAGTTACAAGGAGCATGAACTTGGTGGTAGTAGTAGTAATAATAATAATAATAATAATAATAATAATAATAATAATAATAACAACGCCCTGCCTGGGTTGCCCAGCCACTTTGATCAGCTTCCAACTAAATATAATATAAAAACACAGTGAAACATTCAAATATTAAAAACTTCATTTCAGTGGTACCTCGGGTTCCATACGCTTCAGGTTCTATATGCTTCAGGTTACAGACTCTGCTAACCCAGAAATAGTACCTCGGGTTAAGAGCTTTGCTTCAGGATGAGAACAGAAATCGTGCTTCACAAATGTACACATCCTTTACATATCCTTTACTTTCCCTCCCTTCCTATTTGGTCTATTCCTTTTGAACAGGTTATATCCCTCAATTCCTACATTCCAGTCTCATCGCACCAGGTTTCAGTAATGTCTACCAGGTCGTATTTGCCATCCTGTATTAAAAACTCAATTAATCTTACTTGTTTCCCATACTCTGTACATTTGTGTAGAGACAGACAATTGAAACCATAAGCCGTTCCTCCAGCTACTTCCTTCCTGTAGTATCTTGCCCTTTAGTAGGTTTCTGGAGCAGCTTCAATTACTGTATTTTTTGCTCTATAAGACTCACTTTTTCCCTCCTAAAAAGTAAGGGGAAATGTGTGTGTGTGTCTTATGGAGCGAATGCAGGCTGCACAGCTATCACAGAAGCCAGAACAGCAAGAGGGATTGCTGCTTTCACTGTGCAGGGATCCCTCTTGCTGTTCTGGCTTCTGAGATTCAAAATATTTTATCTTGTTTTCCTCCTCCAAAAACTAGGTGCGTCTTATGGTCTGGTGCGTCTTATAGAGTGAAAAATACGGTATGCAAAATGGAAAGACAAACTTACCCTGCGGAAACCTTCTCTTTCTTGGAAATATTTCCCCCCACATCCTTACATGAGAGGCTATGTGCAGATGTTTTCACATGCCATGATGATGATGATTTATTGAATTTATATACTGCCCTATGCCCGGAGGTCTCTTGATTAACGTTTAATCGGGTGCCAGAGGCCATGTAGAATTGTTCTGGAGTTTCCATGTCTGTACTGAAGGCTACAGGCTGATCACCCACATCCTGCAGAATGTATGTTAAGAAAACTGTCATGAAGCTTGAATGCTGCTGTGAAAGTTACACTTTTTGAGAACTTTTGTGTGTTCAACAATCTGGATTTTCTTTGATTTACTTGCAGTCCTTAAGACTGAGAACATGGAAGAATTTTGCACACTTCACATTTCTGAAATAATTTTGTTCAGCGCAAATTCATCTCAGAAAACCTTCTTGTCACCCGCAGCAAGATGTTTGCTGGTTTTGGTTTCAACCAGTGCAATCTGCTTAGGAAGCCTGCTTTTCTGGTTATCTTCGGCTTACATTTTCTCCTGTAAACACCGTTTTGTGTGTGTGTGAGGTAGAAAGACGTCTTTCTGTAGGCAGACTCCTGGTTGGACTGCAGCAAGAATCTTGGCCCAGAGTTCAGCTTTAAATTGTACTGTACAGGTTTTGTTGCTCAGGTGAGGCTTGGCCACACTTCCCTTTGCCGTGGAGACCTTTCCTATTTTAACATGACCAGGGTCTCCGGGCAGCTTTTGAATGGTGGCGGCTTCCTTCCCAGCTTGGAAGTCGACAGCTGGGGTTTGTCATGCCCTGGAAACTATGCTGACCATTGTGGGAACATAATGAAGTTTTCGTGGGAGAAGGGACAGGAGTCACCGAGGGCACAGTTCCACCCTTCCAGCTGCTGGGAAGGAGCCTGCAGAAGTGCCACTGTCAGCATTTCCCCATGCTGTGCTCACATTCCCTGACTTTAAGGAGGTGGGTCTCCTGAACTGGAGGTCTTAATTGGACAGCAAAGGGACTGCCAGCAGTCTGGTTCTGGGTCAGCTGTGGGATGCATAGTTGCATCCTGGACATAAAAAATGAGAATGTCCTCCCCCTTCACGCACCCAGGCCCTCTCTGAGGGGTGTCTTCCTGATGTGCCACCACGTGCTTTCTGCACTTGTGTGTGTACATGGGCTGTATCTGTGTGTACATAAGTTTTCTTCCTTGCATCATCCTAACCATCCTGTGAAGTAACTAGGCTGAGTAATTGCGACAAGGTGAGCTTCGTGGCTGAAGAGGAATATGAACCCATTCAAATCCCGGTAGCCTGGATGTCCAAGACGCTTGTTTCTTTCCTTTCTGAACTGTTCATACAATAGTTGCAGTCAAGCATCTCTCTTGCATGCGTCTGTCTTTGTGTGTGTGAGTCAGTCAATCAATCAATCAATCAATCAATCAATCTTCCCTTAGCTCAGATTTGGGGGAGCTGTGGCTCTCCAGGTGACATTCGGCTACACCTCCCATGATCCCTGACCAGTGTCCGTGTTGGCAGCTGCAGGATGCTGGAGGAGTTGTAGCTAATCACCCCTGATCTCCTATTTCTCTGTGTTTTATTCTTTGCAGGCCACTGTTCCTGAGAGTGGACTGGAGAAAAGCCTGCCCTCGCCAGAAGGTGAGTGTCACACCTCGGGAGGATGCTCTGGGGTGCTGAGCAGAGGGTGGTCTATGCGTGTGATGACATTATGAAGATACGGTGCTTGAAATGTGCCTTTGGAGAGCACTGTTCATCTTTCAGTCAGCAAGACCCTCCTGGGTGATGGGATACTCACAGGCCCTATTAGATCGCTAAGGTTTTCCTAAGGGATTCTAACTCCCACCAATATGGCTCCACCAGTATTTGCTTGGCTTACAAACCAGCCTCCATTTTTCCTTGCCATCACCATCCACAAGTCTTCTGGTATCCTTAAAGGTCTTGGGGGGGAAAGTCGGGGATTTCCCTCAATCATGTTTGGGTGGGTGGGGCGGGGAGAAAATAAGAAACAGCAGGAAAAGACTTCACTCCCAAGTCTTAGGTGCTCCTTTGTGCCTTCAGGGATAGCTCAGTTGGTACGAGAGCATGAGACTCTTAATCTCAGGTTTGTGAGTAGGGCAAAAGATTCCTGCATTGCAGGGGGTTGGACTTGATTGTCTTTGTGTGCCCTCCAACTCTATGATCGTAAGGCCTGGAGAAGTGGAGTTGTATCTCACTTGCACAGAGGCTTGACTACGAAAAGGAATGAAGGGAAAGACTCACCGCAATTTTTCCCTTCCCAAACCACAGTGCACATGAGTCCCAGGCCCAGTGAAAGGGTGGATAAGGGCATTCCTTTGGCTTGGGGTCACTTGTCGCTGGTAAGATAGTGATTTGTGGATACTTGCCCTTGGCCATAGGCTGACTCATTGTCATGTGTTTTCGCACTCTGAGACTTACTGAAGTTTGACATTTTTTATATGTGCCTTCCTACACCCCTCAAGCTTACTCCTCAATCCCCAGAGTGGGTCACTCTAGACCAGGCAGGGAGAACCTGTGGCCCTGGGACTCCAGCTCTCATCAGCCTTTGCTAGCATGGCTAATGGCCAGGAATGATGGGAGCTGCTCTAGGCCATTGAGCCTGGCATTGCCACCTCACCAAATGTTGAGGGCTTCTTCATCACCGTCTTTCTCTCCAGAACAAGCCAAAATATCATTTTCCCTCCCAAAGTGGCCGTCTGAGCAATTCAGAGCAGAAGGATGCAATTTCTGCCTTTCCAGGAATGGCCACTACCCCTTTCTTAGGCTCATAGCTTCTCGTCTCTTTAAGACACTCTCCTTCCCAGGGTAGGCCTTCAGGTAGTCTCCTGCTCGGTGGTAGTGTGGCCTCAGCATCCTGAGAAACTCTAGCTCCAGTTTTTGAAAGCAAATTATATTGTATGGCTGTGGAGATAAGCTGGGAAACTCAGGAGAACGTCCTGAAGCAGGACGGGGTGGTTGGAAGGAGTCATGGGTGCTCGAGAGCCAGTGTGGTGTAGTGGTTAAGAGCGGTAGTCTCATAATCTGGGGAACCGGGTTCCCGTCTCCGCTCCTCCACATGCAGCTGCTGGGTGACCTTGGGCCAGTCACACTTCTCTGAAGTCTCTCAGCCCCACTCACCTCACAGAGTGCTTGTTGTGGGGGAGGAAGGGAAAGGAGAATGTTAGCCGCTTTGAGACTCCTTAAAGGGAGTGAAAGGTGGGATATCAAATCCAAACTCTTCTTCTTCTTCTCTGACTAATTCCTTAGTGGGTAGAAACAGCAGAATGGAAGGTGTAAAAGGCTATACAAAGAAATGCAGATTTGCTTGATTTCCAGGAGTGTTTTAATGCATGGCGGATTTAGTCCTGAGAATAATATCATTACTGTTCTATTGTAAGCTCCTTGAGGTAGGGCTCTCCCTCCCTCCCCACAACCAGTTTATATTATTCTGTAAAGCAATAAGGCTATACAAAGAATAAATCATAATGGAAAACTCCAAATCTCATGCTCCTTCCTTGCCTTCTGTTCTCTTTTGAGAGGTGAAGAGCGTTTTGGCAGTCTGCACTCATAGGCCCCTTGTGCTTGTTTCCACAGCAGATGAGGATTCCGGCAGTGGCATCTACACATGCTTCATGAAATCGCACCGCTGCTACGACCTCATTCCAACGAGCTCCAAGCTTGTGGTCTTTGACACTTCTCTGCAGGTGGGTAGCAGCATGTTCTTCCAGAGGGCAGAGGAGGAGGAGCCTCTAGCAAGCTTCCAAGATTCCTGGCTAAAGCATCATTCCTTCTTAACAGTCGGGACGCCCACAGACAAGAGCAGGGTTTCAGCATAAGTGGGACAGTGTCAGGGGTGCAGAGAGAGATTAGTTTGGAAGACTGAGCAGGGGTGTGTGCGCACGCATGCATATATGTGCTGCTCTTATGCTGCTGTAGAACCCCAGCAGCATGAGGGCAGTCATAGGCATAAGGCCCGGGGGCCAGATCCGGCCCAATCACCTCAATCCAGCCCGCGGACGGTCCGGGAATCTGCATGTTTTTACATGTGTAGAAAGTGTCCTTTTATGTAAAATGCATCTCTGGGTTATTTGTGGGGCCTGGCTGGGTTTTTTACAGGAGCAGAATGTGTCCTTTTATTTAAAATGCATCTCTGGGTTATTTGTGGGGCATAGGAATTCATTTATTCCCCCCCCCCCCAAAAAAAATATAGTCCGACCCCCCACAAGGTCTGAGCGACAGTGGACCAGCCCCCTGCTAAAAAAGTTTCCTGACCCCCCGCATAAACCATCAGTGTGTTACGAAAGCAGGTGGCCTTCTGCTTACTTAATTAATTTATGGGGCCTGCTTGACACTAGAGATGCATATTTATAGGGACCACTGTAATCTGCTATTGTAATTTGTTTTTTAATGTTGTATTTTGAATTGTTATGAACTTCTCTGGGGCCTTGGAGTGAAGGGTGGGTAATAAATCAAATTCTGCTACTACTATTAATATTTTAGGCTGCATCCACAGAAGTATAGTGTGCAGATCAAGGGAAGTAAAAGTACCACTCTATTCTGCCTTGGCCAGACCACACCTGGAGTATTGTGTCCAGTTCTGGGTGCCACAATTTAAGAAAGATGTTGACAAGCTGGAACATGTGCAGAGGAGGGCAACCCTGATGATCAAGGGTATAGGAAACCAGGCCTTATGAGGAGTGCTTGAGGGAGCTGGGTATGCTTAGCCTGGAAAAGCTGAGACTGAGAAATATGACAGCCATCTTCAAGTATCTCAAGTGCTGTCACATGGAAGAGGGAACAAGCTTGCTTTCTTCTGCTCTGGAGGGTAGGACCCAAACCAAAGGCTTCAAGATACAAAAAAGGAGATCAGGAAGAACTTTCTGACAGTAAGAGTTGTTTGACAGTGGAACGGCCTCCTTTGGGAGGTTGTGGATTCTCCTTCCGTGGAGGCTTTTAAGCAGAGCTTGGGTGGCCATCTGTCCTGGATGCTCTAGCTGAGATTCCTGCATTGCAGGGGGTCAGACTAGATGATCCTTGGGGTCACTTTCAGCTCTACAATTCTATGATTCTAATGGGGAGAACTGGAATTGGATGTGTGCCACTGACACAGGCTTCTGCTGCAAGAAATGGGTTAGCCTTGAAGTTGCCACAGGACACCAGACATCTTTTGCTAATCAGCCACTTCTCTGGGAATCTCCATGGACATATTTATGCTTCTTCACATTACTTTCTCAGCAGAACACTGAGTTGAGAGCGCATTAAGGGCACGTTAAGCTGAAGGATCCTGCCAACCTAGCAGTTCGAAAGCACGTCAGAGTGCAAGTAGATAAATAGGTACCGCTCCGGCGGGAAGGTAAACAGCATTTCCGTGCGCTGCTCTGGTTCACCAGAAGCGGCTTAGTCATGCTGGCCACATGACCCAGAAGCTGTACGCCGGCTCCCTCGGCAAATAAAGCGAGATGAGCACCGCAACCCCAGAGTCATCCGCGACTGGACCTAATGGTCAGGGGTCCCTTTACCTTTACCTTTAAGCTGAAGGAGCTGCCTTTGGGTGGAGTTCAGCATGGCACTATGGAGGTTGTTCCCTCAATGCAAGCCTTCCTGCTTGCCCAACTAAGCTATCTTCTGTTTCCTCCTTTCACATGCAGTTCTGGGGGTTCTCCCACCCCTCCAGAGCAGATTTGGGGAAGGAGGGGAGGGAGCCCTGTTGTGCTAGCAGGAGTCCTTGAGCTGGTTTCCAGTAACAGAATCGAGTGGTTGAATTGGCCCTACTGTGTGACTGTACTTTTCATTTGACTTTCAGGTCAAGAAAGCCTTCTTTGCTCTGGTGACTAATGGTGTGAGAGCCGCCCCCCTTTGGGACAGCAAAACACAAAGCTTTGTAGGTAAGCGTATCTCCTCTGAAGCATACAAGGCGGATGTCTTTTGTCTTCCTGCCCACCCCCAGCTGACTGCTTAAGCTGAGCTCTTTCCTCCCTTTTCTCTGCCGTATAGGAATGCTCACAATCACGGATTTCATCAACATCCTGCATCGCTATTACAAATCAGCCATGGTAAGTACATTTTGGGCAATATCATCCCCTTCTACGTTAAAAACAGCCAATATATACTGAGATGATTTTGTCTGAAAAGTGGTTTTTAATACAGAATTGTCAGCTGACATTGAATCTTGACTATTTTGAGTTTCCCAAGAACAAGTTTCTAGCCCCTAGGGCTTCTGAAAGTTTTCCTCTGCAATGAGTGAGTGGAAACATACAGAGCCAGTGTGGTGTAGTGGTTAAGAGCGGTAGTCTCGTAATCTGGGGAACTGGGTTCGCGTCTCCGCTCCTCCACATGCAGCTGCTGGGTGACCTTGGGCCAGTCACACTTCTCTGAAGTCTCTCAGCCCCACTCACCTCACAGAGTGTTTGTTGTGGGGGAGGAAGGGCAAGGAGAATGTTAGCCGCTTTGAGACTCCTTAAAGGGAGTGAAAGGCGGGATATCAAATCCAAACTCTTCTTCTTATTATTAGAGAGGGTGAGTTTGGGGCTGGACTTCAGTTTTGGTCTCAGGAGTGTTTTTCTATTCTGTTCAATAATTTCTATGCTCCAGTCAGTTCCAGGATGGTTAGCAGTACAAAACAGAGCGTAACAAATCTAAAAATAATACATTCAGTAAAAAGAAAAGAAAAAAGACACAGCAGCAATAAGCTCTTCACTCCTTGTGGACACTGATGTCACTCTCTGGAGTCCAGAGCTCTAGTCAACTGGGTGCTGCCTCTGATATTGGTGGGGGAACGACTTCTTCCATAGCTGGAATATTAAATTCCACCCTGAGTTCCCAAAGCAAGCAGGAGCTCCCAACACTTGCAGAGGTGGCACAAAGGCCTGTGGCTTCCGTTGCACTGATGATCTGCTCTGTTTCTGGTGTCTGCAGGTGCAGATCTATGAGCTGGAGGAGCACAAGATCGAAACATGGCGAGGTGAGGAGAAGGAGGGTGTGGGGCAAATACAATACAGAGCACTTCTGGAGGGGAAGAATTAGAACCAGAAGAATGTGTGTCGAGTGTATCCAGCCATGGTGGAGAAGGAGTTGCTATGCATCTGGCAAAGCGCTTTTCTTCCTCCATGGTTTCCAATTCACGCCCTCCTTCCCCTGGCCAGCAGGAGGAGCTGTAGGTTTCTCTTGCTCCCCATGCATAGAACATAGCTGGCAAGTGTCCCTTATTTGAAGGGACAGTCCCTTATTCCAGCGCCATGTCCCGCTGCTGTCCCTTATTGATGGATGTCCCTTAAATGTCCCTTAAATTATGTCCCTTAAATTTCAAAGGAAGCAGCTCTTCTCCCTGCCGGCCAGGGAGGAGGGAGGCTCCAACTGTGTTGCTTGGCTGTGTTGCTCACCCAATAAGAAGTCTAAGAACGACTGGGGGGTGGAGCTTGCATGCCTTGTGTGTGTGGCTAGTTAATGCAAGCTGAGGGGTTTTTTGAATGCTGGACGCCATTTTGTTGCACGTGCTGCTGCAAACTTTGCAGTGCAAAGCCAGGCTGGGGAGCCATCTTAAGTTGAGGCTGCATAGGCCTTGTGGTGCACGTGATTCAGATTCTATTCAGTTGAACGTCTGGTTACAAAGTTGGTTGGACAGTATTCTCGAAGCTACCAACATGAGTTTGACTAGACTGCAGGAGGACAGGAAGACTGGAGTGCCTGGAAGGGGCGAGGCTGCAGGCCCCTTATTTTGGCTGCTGGTCCCTTCTTTTCAAGGCTGCTGGTCCCTTATTTTCAAATCTGTAAGTTGACAGCTATGGCATAGAATCATAGAATTGTAGAGTTGGACGGGACCCTGAGGATAACACAGTATCTGTGTTTCCTCTTCTACCTCCCAACACTTTGGTTCCATTGCATAACTGACACTTTCTCTCCCACATACAGAAGTCTACCTGCAGGACTCCTTCAAGCCCCTGGTCTGCATTTCACCTAGTGCCAGGTAAGAAGCTCTGCCAATATGTGGTTGGGGGCTAAACTGTGTCTGCATTTTTTAAAAAAAAAGTCTTGCCAAGTTCTTGCTTTCTACCATCGCCCCATCTGCCAGCCTCCTTGTTTTGCCCTGCCAAAGCCGCCACCGGTCAGTGGATTCCTCAGTCATCTCTTGCCCCTGGACTGTAGTGATTCTGCCTCCTGTGCCTTGGCGGTCCTCTGCACAAATGCATTCTGATCTCCTTTCTTCTCCAGTACCTCCTGAGTTGCTCAGGAGGTGTGATGAAAGTACCCACAGAAAAGCAGGTGACTAGTGCCAAGCTACATGCATAAAGAGAGGGCTTTGGCTTGTATCTAGCAAAGCTCTCCCATTGGTCGAAGGCAATGCAACTTGTGCAATGCAACTTCCCCTTCCCCTCTTCTCCCCACATAATTTGTGTGCGCGCGCATGGGGTTGTAGAAGGAGCAGAAATTCCACTGGTTAGGGGGAAGCCCTTGTGCAAACCAGGCAACCTCAATGGATACAACCCCATACACTATGAGCCAAACACATGTGGGTACCATATGCATCCACATGCAATATTGGCACCCTGAGAACCTCAGCTTCTCTGTTATGAACCAAGTTTCTAGCTCGCTTGGTTATGAGGAGAAATTTAGAAACAAGGGGACCATTTTTCGGGAAGGCTAGACAATAGTGGGATTCCACATAGTTCTTCCCTAGAAAGCTTTCTGCCCTGCACCTTAAGTCCATTCCTTGCCACAAAATAATTTGCAAGCTGAAAAGAAGAAGAAGAAGAGGAGTTTGGATTTGATATCCCGCTTTATCACTACCCAAAGGAGTCTCAAAGCTGCTAACATTCTCCTTTTCCTTTCCTCCCTCCACAACAAACACTCTGTGAGGTGAGTGGGGCTGAGAGGCTTCAAAGAAGTGTGACTGGCCCAAGGTCACCCAGCAGCTGCATGTGGAGGAGCAGGGAATCGAACCCGGTTCACCAGATTACGTGACTACCGCTCTTAACCGCTACACCACACTGGCTCCCTTAAGAGACAAGAAATGGTCCCTTAAGAGACAAGGATAAATTACAGAATACACAGACACTTCATTTAAATGCTTTTGAGTGGATATCACTGATCTACAGTCTTTATTAGAGTTCCTCTCACAATAGTCCTGTTAAAAGGAGGTGACTATTACCGCTGCGTTACAGATGAGGAACTGAGGCTGAAAGATGGTGAACTTGCTTTATGGCATAGATGGGCAGCTAGCGGCCTGCAGGCTACCTCTGAGCAGTTTTTATTTGAACCCTGGTGCTCCCACCAAATTTCAGTTGAGGTGCGGTAAACTATTTACTCACAGCGATACGTTTTCCAGTTGTACAAGAGAGAAGGAGGGACTGCCCTTCAGTGTAACACCGCTCTCTTTGATTTTTCTCTGTAATGTCACAGCTGTGCTTGATCCCATGTGTTGCTGCATGAAAGTAAGCCCTTTCTGCAGGGGTGGGGAACCTCGAGTACTCCCGGTGTTGTTGGACTACAACTCCCATAATTCCTGAGGGGAGTTGGGCAGAAACCTGGCAACCTGTATGGATTTTTTGTGTGTGACAAAATACACTTTTGCCCTCCTCCCTCCCTGGCTGCTGTCTGGAAACTAGAGCAGCCCCCAGAGAATAGAGAATTAGGCTATTCCTGTTCTAGGCCCCCCATAAGGTCTATGAGATAATGATATTAACTCATTATTATGTTCCTGGGACTACTTGGATTCCCATCCTGTCATCTTTCCCAGTCAAGAGGAAGGAATTGTGAGATGGATTCCCCCCAATATGCAACTTATTTTTTTAAAAAAATATGTTTTTTATTAAAGATTTCTTAGTTTACAAAAATATGTGCATTGTCTCTTTTTCAAGTTGTGTTTTCTACAGAGGTTTCATTTGTTGTGAGACATTAGTGTTACATACAGTAGATGCAACTGATTTTCATCATCTGTTTGTGAGTGACTTTCCCACAAAATGGTGCCCAAAATGGATTACAACATATCAAATGAACAGTTGTGAGTACAGCAATTGTCATTCCACTGTGGTTCACCGCAATTCACTTACATGCCTCAGATGGTGGTGCTATTCTTTAAGTATTAGTATTTATTATGTCTGTTAGTCACTTATATACAAAAGTCTCAAAGTGACTTAGCAAGAGAAATAGTAGCTACACCTCTCACTTGTGGCAGCCTTCCTTCCCAGCTCTCACTGGTGTCTTCCTTCTCCCTCTGTCTTCTCCTTGGGGTAGGTTGGACCATCAATTAAATAGAGCAAAACCCAGAAGTCATTGCCTGTCCTCCAAGAATCCCAGATGCACCTCCTCTTTCTCTCTCTCTCCCTCTCCCTGAGCTTTTGACACATCCCTTGTGGAGTCAGGCTGCTGAGTGTCCTTGTTGCTTCTCACCTGTGATATGCTTCCCCCAAACTTTGTGACTTCCAGCCTGTATGATGCAGTCACCTCCTTGATCCGGAACAAGATCCACCGCCTGCCTGTCATCGACCCTGACTCTGGGAACACGCTCTACATCCTGACGCACAAGCGCATCCTCAAGTTCCTCAAGCTGTTTGTGAGTGACCCCTGGCGCAGGCCAGCTCGAATATTTACGGCTGGCGTTGCTGCATTCCTCCCCCGTCCCTCTGCCCCGGAGCTGTTTGGCATAGCTGTGAGGTGCCATCTTGTTCCTTTTTGTCCACAGAGTTCCAGGTTGCTATAAGAAACTGTATCTTCTTATCCTGCAGATTGCAGAGTTTCCCAAGCCAGAATTCATGTCCAAAAGCATCGAGGAGCTGAAGATCGGCACCTACGAAAATATTGCCATGGTCCATACCAACACCCCTGTTTATGTGGCGCTGGGCATCTTTGTACAACAGCGGGTTTCTGCGTTGCCTGTGGTGGATGAGTCAGGTGAGGTGCATCTCTGCAGCGAGTGGCGCTCAGCCCATGTAGACAGTTAGGGTTCAAGCATTTCGTGTCTATCAGTGGGTTATATTTTAAATCAGTCTCTTGGAAAGAGCAGTGTGAACAAGAAGCTGCGCTGTGTTAAAAATAAGAACTGGATAAATTAAAGCCTTTTCACTTGAACAACTTTCCCAACGATATAATTACAAAGTGATCTATAATTACAAAGTGATCTAAAATACCTTGGAAAGATTCCCCAGTCAAATGTCTGGGTAGATACAGCCATGTTGGGCTGCCGTAGACAAAACAACACAAAACAAAATCCTTCCAGTAGCACCTTAGAGACCAATTAAGTTTGTTATTGGTATGAGCTTTTGTGTGCATGCACACTTCTTCGGATACCTGGGTAGATAGATAACACAAGATCTAAAGAATCCATCTAAATACAATCATTAAAAGTTGATACTTGAAGTTAAAAGTGAATCGAACTGCTGGTCACAGTGGAATACACCTTGGCTAAAGAAAACCATGGTTCTAAATATGATAATCGTACCGAAAGTTATATTCATACGATTGAATTTACCAGTAAGAGTTCTTCTTGAAATTCTTGATAACTAGGAAAAGAGCTTTAAGGATTTTATTTGGCAAATGAAAACAGTAGCCATAAAAACTCAGAGGAATAAAAATGGAGAGATAGCCGTTCCACCTATTACAATATATTATGAAGAGGCTATAATTGCTCACCTGAGAATGTGGTTCTATCCTGACAAGTTATTGGTCTTAGAACAGATTAATATTTTAGCAAGTTTAAAGAATATCTTATGGTGTGGTACACAATTTAATAAAGAAAGGATTAGCTCAAACCCATGTATATCAGCTATGCAGAATAACTGGTGTACACTAAAAGCAGACGGAAGATACATTTTATAATAATTAAATAAATACCTTTTTATAATATAATTATAATTATTGTAATGTTATAGTACTATAGTATAATTATTGTTATAAATACCTTTTATAATAATTAAGGAAGAAAATTTGCTTGGAAATATTTTTTGAAATTGTATGGATTTATGGAGCTTAGGAAATTATTTTAGGAAGATTCTGTATGGGTGTTTTATAAAACTATATGTGTGGTTTCTCTTGGCTGTTTATTTAGTTTAGTTTATTTTTAAAAAAAGATTATAGAATGCTTTACGTGCTCATTTTTCTTTGTTTGTTGAAAGGTCAGGGTTTGCACCCATGAAATAATAACTGTTCATGTTCAGGATCTGGCTACTATGTGTGGGGTCAGAAAAGAATTTCTTCCTCTGCCAAGTTCTAATTGGCTAGTGACCTAAGAGTGTTTTTCCCCTGTGTGGGTTGCTATTCTTCTTGGAACCACCTCCAGCCACTGATCCTATAAGCAGCATTTTCTAACACACCTGCTTTTTGCTTGTAATGCATTGCACTCCAAATTGTGGGGGGCAGTGCAGTCAATACAGTCATTGCGGCAGAGATATGAACAATATATGATATCAGGGGAGGGAAGCGAGTAAAATATTGAGATCACCTCTCAAAACTCCTGTCTCTGTCTTTCAGGCCGGGTTGTAGACATTTACTCCAAGTTTGATGTCATTGTAAGTATCTCCCCAGTCTTTGATGAATGCAGCTGGGATAGCTCAATTGGTAGAGCATGAGACTCTTAATCTCAGGGTCGTGGGTTTGAGCCCCGCGGTGGGCAAAAAGATTCCTGCATTGCAGAGGGTTGGACTAGATGACCCGTGGGTCCCTTTCAACTCTGCAATTCTATGTTTCTATGCATGGGAGTACATTTTGCTTTGCTTGCAGGCCCTGTCTCTCCCCAAATATTTTTCACGGGGCTCCATTTGGGTGTTAGGCATACCTGCAAAACTGGTGCGGTTTTAAGCTCTGGATGTTAAAGGGGCCAGGAAGCCTCCGTTTCCCACAGCAGAGAAAGTGTTGGTGATGTGGGCTAGTAGCCAATAGGATTTGGTTGGTGGCGCTTTCCTCAGAGTCCACTTGACTGGAGTCAGAAAGTAATGTTTCCTTGGCTCATGCTGGCTTAGACCACATTAACACCACACATTTAAGTTACTATGGGATCACCTTAAGCAGTTATAGCTTCTCCCAAAGAATTCTGGGAGCTATAATTCATTAAGGGTGCTGGGAGTTGCTAGGAGACAAACTGCAGCTCGCAGAATTATTTGGGAGAAGCTATGACCAGTTAAAGTGGCATTGCAGTACTTTAAATGTAGGGTGTGAATGTGGCCTTTGTGACCTTGAGTCCCACCTCTTCATTAACCCTTTCCTCCATGGAACATGACTTGGATCACGCCCTTAAATCGCCTGTGGGAATTTACTTTTGTTGACATTCTTCAATGCAGCTGCTGGCTGCTGATACAACAGGGTCTAACTTGTGTTGGCATCACAGAGCACCGATGAAAGGATGCTCCTGTATTGTTGCAAGGAATGCGCTTCTGGTCTTTCTGTCTTATCTTCTGTAAATGTGCTGCAAGCAGCCCTAGCATGGAAGCACACCATGCAGATTCAAATTTCACAGAGTGGGGAGAAACATTCTCCCACATTCTTGCACATGGATGTGGGGAGAACAGACTTTGGGAGTCGCATGAAAGTCAAGTATGCGGCCAGATCTCCTCACCTTGTCTGTCTTTTCTGTGACTAGAACCTGGCAGCAGAGAAAACGTACAACAACCTGGATGTGACGGTGACCAAGGCATTGCAGCATCGCTCACAGTACTTTGAGGGTGTGCTGAAGTGTTACAAGCATGAGACTCTGGAGACAATAATCAACCGGTTGGTGGAGGCCGAGGTAATCCCTATCTGGAGTTAAAGCGCTCAGCAAAGTTGAACTTAATAGAGGCAACTCCCCATTTTGCGCTGGGATTAGGTTCCGAGTGTTTAAGTGAAATCACGTATATTGGGAACACGGTTGAAAAAACCTGCAAACACTACAGTTGCTGCCTCCAAGCCTCCTTGCCCAGACTCCAACTCTCCATAGGCCTCAAAGGGCTCCTGGGATTGCACTTGCAAAGGCTCCTGGGCGCTGTTTTCTGCCATTTTCACACTCTTTTTGGGCTGATTTTGCCCCTTTTCATATAGCTTCCGAGTTTACAGTGATGCGCGTTTGCACGTGCATTGAATGTGCATAAATGGGGAGTTGCCTGTACTGAATCCCGATGGGAGGAGCACACTTTACCCTGAATATGATCACACCGAGACAGTCTTGAGTTTAGAAAATAAGAAAGCAACATTTATTACAGGGAATATATGTTGGATAGGAAAGATACTGGTTCTTTCTAGCTACGGTGGAGATTCCTTGAGCCATGCTTGCTCTTACATCTTCACAGGAGAGACACAAAAGGTGTCTCCTCTCCCAAGTTGAGGACAACG